>NC_140463.1:52134912-52801162 GCF_051167445.1 Perissodus microlepis
GTATCATTTGAAATTCTTCTTGCAGGTTAATCAGCTGTACTGTATTGTATGGTGAAGCACTCGCCGATCCTCTTCTCCTTCTCCCTTGATTCATTTTGGCCTTTTAAACAAAGGAACCAACGTATTGTAGAGGAGTGAAGTGAAGTTTTCGATGTTTCTTCGTCAACTGTCGTTTGTCCTGCACAGAGATGCTGCTGTAGATGTGTCTCTAGCTGTGTCTGGATACAATGAAACATGCTGTAACTAAGTGCTTGTGTTGCACAGTTCTACTAAACATTCCATTCCATGCATGCTCCGCCCACATGGTCAGGAATGTCAGGTGCTGCATCACCAAATGCTGCTCCCGTTGCCTAGCAATAACAGCTGTTTACTTTTTGGGGTCTGGTTCATTGTTTAATAAAGAAAACATGTCCAAGTATTGGGTGCTGAGGCTCAGCGCATATTCTAGCCTGCTGTGTGGGTGGGCAGCTAGAAATCACTGGTGGGCAACATGAGTGAGGAGAAAACTGGAGCAGCCAAGCAGGGAGCTGCAGGTTGCTGGTTTGAGTCTCTGTTCAGATGCTGGTGTCTCCTCTCTCTGAGATGTCTGCAAACAGTCCCAGATAAAACAATAAGGATAATAAACAAACACGTGACTAAAATAACAATTATGACTCTGATGTGTTTCATGTGTAGCAGGATGGCCTCTATACAGCAGTCGCTGCAAGCATCCACATCGCCACACTTACGTTTCTTTAAGCAGGCGTGCTGGGCTCCTCCTAAGGAAAGTTTGAAACTTCATTTCCTTAATGCTGGTGAACTTTTTACCAAATATTTTCATCAAAGCTTCTCCATCACTGACAGGGATTGTTTGGATCTTCACACTCATCTCCACCAACCCTAAAAAATGAGTCTCACTTTGCTCATATAATGCCAGGAGTGTCTCCATATTCCACAAAAGTCTATGCAAACATGTAACAGTATCCCATATTCATAGAAATATTATTGATATTATAACAAAAGCTGTCACCAACACAATTGTCCCAAGTGCTTTTTTTAAACAGGATTTTCAACCAGGGGATTTCCCTATAGCTTAATTTTTTTTTATATTTTGTACACAACAACAGAATAATTTCAGAAAAACACAAAATGACTGGTGTCAATATTATTTGCCCCACAAAAAAGGTCGAATATAAAACAATATTGCAAATATTGCACAGTTGAAAAAAAAAAGCACTACAGCTCAGTTGTTCCCGCCCTCCTTTGTCCTCCTGTTTCCCCTCCCTCTCCCCTCCAACGAGGAGTTTGATGGTGTGTGAGACAAAGGAGTTTTTAAGCCTGTTGGTTCTTGTCTTTGGGAGAAGCAACCTGTCGCTGAACAGGCTCCTCTGATTATTTACCACCGTGTGCAGAGGATGCCCAGCATTGTCCATAATGTCCAGCAGTTTCTTTAATGTCCTTTTCTCTGCCACTGTCACCAAAGTGTCCAGCTTCATGCCGACCACAGAGCCAGCCTTCCTGATTCGTTTTTCCAGCCTGGATGAGTCCTTCTGTGCTGTGCTGCTCCTGAGGAAGTACAGTCTGCTTTGGCCTTTTTTATACAGGTGCTGCATGTTGCATGACCAAACAGACAGACAGTGGGATTACACAGGACAAAGCTGAAGACAACTGACTGCAATGGACTGCTGCAAGGGGGGGAGACGAGACTACAGTGGGAGGAGGGGGAGGAGACATGGAAGAACGCTGTTGTTTAGTGTGGGAGATCAAATTGGGCTAAGGAACCTGGGGAGGAAAACCGACTGCCTTTGAGTGGAGAATTGAAAAGTGTCTGAAACACTGCAAGGAGGAGAGGCACACAAAAATCACACACACAAACAGAAAATGCATTAATCCTACTAACACATATACACATTGTTGTGGAAATTTTAACAATAACCTGCAACACACCCAGTGAGCTTGATTTGAAGTGGGTTTAATAAACACATTGCAATGTGGAGAGAGCATCCCAGTGAAACACCAGGACCATCTCTGAATTGTGGCCACCGCCCTTACATCTTATGTACAGAGTTTGTCTGTGTCTATATGTCAGGTCGGGTCTTACACTCCACCTCTCTGGGAACTCCCAGGCCCTCCAAAGGCCTATCTCCCCTCACCACACTCCCTGCCGGTAACTGATGCCCTCAGGGGCCGGTGGGTTGGTGGTTCTTGGTGTCTGGGGCTGGGCGCTCAGGCATGTACCAGCTCACTCCCGGTGACTACTTGGCAGGGCCTGGTGCCTGTTGCCCAGTCAGGCCTCTTCCGGGGCAAAGGGGGCCCTCTGGGCCTGCGGCTCGGTTCACTCTGGCACAACTGGCTGCCGGCAGAGCTGGCGGGCACGCCACTGCAGCCCCCTCTGGCTTCTGCTCCGTGGCTACTGGGTGACCCCTCATCTGGGGCTGTCCTCAGCTCTTCCCAGGAGGGTGGTACGGATGCCCCTCCGGTGGTCCTCCTTGGGCTCTCGCACTCTGGGGCCTCTGGATGTCTGGAGCCTGGATCTCCTCCATGCCTGCTTCATGCCCTGGGAGACGGGGCTATGGCTCTCTACATCCTCTAGCAGATCATTACATGGGGAAACCTTTTGAATACAAGCGCGCTGATCCACACAGGTGTGCACACGGGTGTTCACTGTTCATAGACATAAACTACACCTTTATTGGTGCTTGTCAATGGAAAATTGTACTTCGTAGTCAGTATAGTCTTTTAATGATATAAGTTTGCATATGGTAGAATACTGCATGTAATCATTTGTGTTTAGAAGTATATAGCTGGTGGCATATTGAAAGAATGTCTCATTCTAGGAGGTCTGTAACATTCCAAGGTGTTCTGGCGTTCACCCCCACATCCTAGGAGCATGGGAAAGGTTGTACCTTGTTTTATTGTTTTACGGTAGGATTAACGTAGCTATGTCAGCTTTAGTCTAAGTGCCTTTTTTATATATAGATGAAGTGTTGGATTTTCCAGACCAGCAGGTTAAGAGAAGTCGTTTATGGGGTCACACTCTGACACACACACACACACACACACACACACACACGTACACCTCCACATTCCAATGTAAGGAACAAGCACCCACTGAAGTATAAATAAAGACCGGGGCAGTCTCTCATTTGCGAATCTTGGAGCCTCACTCTTGGTGTGTGAGCTCTGGAGGCTGCCCTTGCTAGCAAGAAAATCTGTGTGTTTCTCCTCTCTGATTCTCTGGTGTGTGAGCTCTGGCAACACGTTCTCACTCCCAACTCGTCAAACGTGTGACGCATGGTCAGGCTCCCTCTGCTTCACTTATCGACGCGCAGGGTACCCCCCTCGCGTCAAGAATTGACGTGCAGGGTCCTCTCATTGAATACTATAGAGCTCCCTTAACGTTGCTTATTGACGACAAGAGATTGCCGCGGAAGAGCCTGTTGTCCGTATATTTATATATTTCCGAAATCACATTGTAGTGACGTATACTGAACACAATAAATTATATAATGTAAACAACTACCTGAAAAACAGGTAGAACGATACTTTTGTATCGTTTATTGCATTTATGGAGGGAGTGATGTATGCTGGGTAATGGCACAGCTAGCGACTGGGTGACTTTATTCACCCGCTTCGGTTGTTATCAGTCCATACAATGGGCGTTATTAGCACAAATCAGTCCCATAGATATGGGCCATCTCCTGCTAGATTGTTCAGAAGGTTGTTCTCATCCATCCAGATGGAGGATCACTAACAGGAGCGTGGAAGACTCCAGAATCCACTCTGGCTGGTATCCGGTGAATACAGCAGTGTGTACAGGTAAGACCATTTAAACGGACAGCATTTATAGAATGACTATTAAAAGTCAGCGAGTGTCAGTAATGTTAATGTGGTTATGTTAGTAATACACCGAGTGCTAATATAACAGCTTTAAGATGCATTTGTAGATATTATTACGTGTTTTACCGTCTTCATGGTGCTAGCTTAAAGTTATGGTGTAAACGTTAGCTTATATTGGAGTAAAGCTGTTACTGTTTAAACGATGTTAGCACAGAAATATTAGCTTCTGTCATGACTGATGAAGTTACTAGTTAATAAAGTTTTCAGTAAAGTGTTTAATCGCAGCCACAGATTGACAGTAAATATCTCGATTAGCTTCAGTGCATCTGTAATAAATATGTGCAAGTTTCAGTGCTTCGTTTAAACTGTATGATACTTATACTGACCCAGGGTCAGTGTAAAATACAATCCTAGCTGTGTGAACAAAGCCTGGCTCCTTTGATCCTGCATGACAAACCTCAGGATGCAGGTTATTATTACTCTTTCCTGCTGGCACACCTGTCACACCTGAGAGTCAGCTAGAAACTTACAGTGACGTGGACATCATGCAAAGACTGCCAGACTCTGTAATACTGCAAATGATCAGTGACTCAGGTTAACACTAAACTTTAAACTGTACCTGTGTGTGTCTCTGTGTGCTGAACATTTAGGATTGAGTCAGGCTGCATTGACTGTGGGACTTTAATGTGTTAAAAGCAGCTTGAAGACGGCTCAGAAACATTTGAAGATTAAAATTTAGCATTATGGCTGCTGGTGGTTTGTAAAGCCTCTACTCAGCTGTATTTTTGTTACTAATTTATGTTCGTTGTTGTTTAACACAGATTTCAGAAGGGCAAATATGCTTAATAGTTTAACTAGATTTCATTTGTCAGTGTGGGACTGCTGAGTCACCTGAAGAACTCATTTCATTCATTCTCCACATGATGTTCATTTACAGAAATGTTTCACAGGAACTGATTCCTCCCAAAGGGTGAACTAGTGTGTTTCCATAGATTACCTCTGTATGAATGCACTTCTTAAATGAAGGCAAGTGTTTGTCCTTTTTTGTTCCTCAGGTACAGTACGTGATATCAAGGGCAGGCGGTCAACACTGGGGGAAGACAAGAAGCAGACGTACTTCCAAGAGGGAGCTGCAGTGAGGACACAGCCAGGTCACTGAGGTCAGAGGTCAGAATCTGAAACAGCTCAGGTTTATATTTTAGGTGTTATAAAAAAATCAAAATGTATTTATAAAGAAACCTTTAAATAATAGTCATAATTATGATTATTATAAGAAATATCAAACATTTAAGTGGATTTTCTGTTACACATATTGTGTTAGCCCTGCAATAAACTGGCAGCCTGTCTTTGTCCTGTATCAGCTGGGATAGGCTTCATCCTCCCGCAACCCTGAATTGGATACATTGTATTCCAATTATGTAATCTGATCATTTACAAACTCAAGGTATCTAATCAAAATGTAAGTAATAATTATAAAATGGGAAAGCAGAAATAAGTGTGACATGAATGTAAATGTGTGAGCTGACATAGAGGACAGCTACATGTAGTCAGAAAAACCTTTGTTGTCAGTTTGCAGGTATATCAGCACGAGACATTCTTACATAGAAGAGACTGTTAAAGTCTCTAACTCAGTGAAGCATTATTGGTCCAGTCTGTTTGGATAAATATAGTAAGTTGATGTATGTCCATTTATTGACACATTTTCTTAAGTGCTTATGCAGTTCAGGATCACAGTGGAGCTGCAGCTGGATATGTTCAGCAAAGAAACCTTACAAAAGTTAACAATAAACCTGCATCCATGTACGTTGTTGTCCACAGGATGAGAAAATCAAACTGGAAGACTGTGGAACATGTTAATAAATGTTTGTGTGTTTATCCCTGTGTCTTTCACAGGAGGCGCTGGAAGGTTTCCCTAATAGTTCCTGGTGAATCAAAGCAGAACCATAAAGGTTGCTGGACTGCATGATGGCCTTACCCCTGAGCAGTCATCCTGTTAAAGGAGGAACCAGTTAGAAGCTGTTTTCAAAGTAGCTGAGCAGATTTCATCTCAAGTAAGCAATTAACTGTTTGTTCGTTTGTTCTGCCACTTAAAGAGCATTTAAGGACGTCTTTTGAGTGTCCAGTTGAATTAATTCTACTGGCTCTCATGGTCATTTGTTATTATAGACATATTTTTCATGTTCATCCAGATATTTAGTAAATTCTATCTATTTAGTAATATCTGTCAGCTATAAAATGTAATATAAATATAAAAATATCTAAATATCTCCTGTCCTTTATGTTTTAATGATGTAAGTCTGTTATCGTGTTACATTAGCATTCCTCACATATCAATGAGATGCTGTACAGTACAATCCTACTGACACAGCAGAGGGATAACAACGGCTATTCAACATCGTTACACGACACATTCGAGCTGCATGATGCAGACAAAGTGACTAAATCATCTTTTTGTGGTTTATTGTCTTCAAACCAGCAGACAAAGCTGATGGCAGAAGATGTCGGAGAAGAACTTCAGGCCGTACTGAAAAGGTATTTTTTTCTTGTTATCAAAAGACATTTGGAGTGGCAGCTTCTACAACTGGTTGTGCTAAAGTAAAGCTTACAGTCTAAGAAATCACAGTGTTGTGTCACGACCTGCGGGATCGGCAAGTTAAATGACTACAAACGTAAAGCCACTAGTTCCCACACTGGAGCTCCCTGACACTGTGTGTTAACCGTATTTAGCTTGTATCAACAGTTGTAACAGGCTAAGCCACCTGAGACACTGCATTGAATGATTGTTCCTGTCTTAATGATTTCAGCTGACTGGTTTCAGCTCAGATGTTCTGGTTTTTCCTTTCAGTAGATCAAAGCAGCTCGTGCTCCTTCTGCTTCCATTTTAGAAGAAGAAGAAGAAGGCGAAGGCTTCAGCGAAGTGGCGTTCATGGTCTCAGTGAACAGTCACGGTCACACACTGCATGTGGTTTTAAAAGCAACATGTCTGTTCACCACAACAATGGAGATGTGTAATATTAGTGCAGCTACGGTTTGTTCTTGAACATCAGTTCTGTTTTCTACTTTGATCACTTAGACCAAAAAAGTGTTGTTTTCAGATTCTTTCTTTTACATCTATAAACCACCTGTTCATTTTTTATTACAATTAGTTTCACATGAATGTTAGTGTTTCCTTTATGATCTTTTAATGCTTACACTACACTGTACATGTCTACATTAGAGACATTTCTGTTACCTGTTTCTGTTCACTCAGAGTTGTGAAATGTTCTTTTATTTGATGCACAATATGAAGTTCATAATTTTCTTACCAATAAAACTCTAATGACAAACATGAACAGCTGTGCTTATTTCTGAGACATGAGTTTTTGAATGTGTTGATATTTAGACAGTGTGCATCTGTAGGCTGAAACTGTGATGGTGAACCTGAGGTGATGGTCAACAGAAGGCAAATATATATCAATATAAAACAATATTGAAGTAATGTCTTTACCCTCTGCAGCGTGTGGACGCTGTGCACGCAATCACCTTATTCACTGTAGTAAACATGCACCGCTAGCTCACGTGACTGACTGTCTCCATGGTTACATCGTATATTATTAGCTATGTAAACAGCTTCCAAAGATGCCGCCATAGCTCTCTGCAGCTGTAACACTTTCACACTTTGCAAATCATTTCATGTTTTTGATAGTTATGAAGACAGAATATGTTTTTAAAGTCATGCTAGGCGGTTGCTATGGTGGTTGCTGTGGACTTGGGTGGACCGCGTCCGATTCCTGTTATTAGCTGTCCGCCGTAGGAAGGCTGCGTTCCATTTACAAGTAGTGACAGTCTGCCGCAACTCGAACTCAACCCCCGCTTTGTTCTTTAACCCTCTGATGCATGAATTATGAAAGCCTTGGTCAAGATTTTTTTCTTAAGTGCTTTTATTCTTCTCAGGACATGAAAAAAAAGGTTCAACTCTTTTTTTCCAAAAATATGTTTTTTTTTATAAAGTTATAGACTCGTCCACTCCAGTGGACTACATGCGCCCAAGCACTTAGCATGAAATACTGTGAACTTATTGTAAAAATGAATTATCTTGTGTTCTATTGTAAATATACAAGCACTTGTTTGCTTGTATGCTTTGAAAAACATCTCAGCAATTTTTTGGAACTTTCAACTCATATAGCCCCAATGTTTAGGCGTAAATAACAAAACCAATCAATAGTTCCAGCCGTGAATCCTACACCTGAATATGTCAAACTATCTCCAACAACAGAAACATTTTTGAGTCTACACAATTCTACAGCGATGCAGGACAGTATTACCAAGCGCTTATTAGCATGCTGGAAGAAAACACAAACTGACATCTTAGTCTCTGCATATCCGATGTTCATCACACCTAGGCTGTGTGAAAGTTTGCAAAGCATCCAGGGCACAATGGCACACAGCATTGCATACAGATGTATTTGGTCTTCCGTGTGCACGCAACATTGCATTTTTCACCTCGATCAGTTGGGGCCAGTGATATCCTGTAGCAAGCCTGACCTCACGGGCTACTTTGCTGACTGCTCTCCGCTTCACGGGTTGTGGGGTCCCACTGGGTCTTCCTCTTTTGCATTGCTGTAGGGTGCCACTATTTATCAGTGCACGAGCCACAGATGCTTTGAAGAGGAGGAGACTCATCTTTTCCAAACCAGACATCTGGTAGAGGCGCCAGGCATTTACAATAGTCACATCCAAAAAATGAAAAAACACTCGGATGTACCACCTCTTGTTTCGACGTCTGTGGGGATACATTGCCAGACATTGGTCAACAAGATCAACCCCACCCATGTGTTGATTGTAAAGGGCCACAGAGAAGGGCTTTTGGACCATCATCATCTTTTTTCCTTCTTGACCCATCTGTTGGCAACATCTTCAGGGGATTGGCCAGCACAGGACGAGACCATGTGGATGACAGAACTGTCAAGCCAACGTGTGACAGTGATGTTTGCATTATTGCTGACAACAGAACAAGCTCCTCTGCCCAGTTCTTTCAGTTGTTTTTCACTCTTGAGTTTGTGATCTGCTCCCTTCAGCCTGTTTGCTCTGCATGTACCTGTGCCATAGAACCCTTGGTCTTTCAAGGCCTCGATGAGTGGAATGCTGCAGAAGAAGTTATCAAAAAACACCTTGTGATTTTTGTGTTTTATGTCATCACAAAGACGCATCACCACATCTCCAGCCATTCCCAATTCACTGATGCGACCACTACTTGCAGAGCCTTGGTACACTTCAAATCTATTCATATAGCCTGAGGTTCCTGCTCTCACCCATACCTTCACTCCCCAGGGTTTGGGCTTTTTTGGTATGTATTGCTTGATGGACAGTAGGCCTTTGAAAGGAATTATCGGCTCATCAACTGACTGAAATTCCTCAGGGTCTGCTGCTACCTTGAATGTCTCCTGAAGAGCACATAGGATTGGTCTTATTTTGAAGAGCCTGTCTGTGTTTGCTGGCTGGTAAGTCAAGTTATCCACAAAGTGCAGGTATCTCAGGATTTGCTCATATCTGCTTACAGACATGGCATTTGCAATTATTCCAAGACGTAGACCGTCCTCACTAGACCAGTACATTCGTGCCCTAGGATACCGAATGTACCCCATGATCAGGTTGATCCCTAAAAAAACCTGCATCTCTTCTCCTGTTACTGACAGATTTTCTTTCCCTTTTTGTAGAGCATACAAGTTGGTGTTGTATGTTATATTATCAATTAGCTCTGCTGGAAACAGATGTCTGAAGAAATCTATGGGATCCTTCCCCTCCACATTCAATTTCCACTCTCCTAGAAAAGGAGGCAAGTCTCCATCAAAGTCATTGTCTTGGACTTTCCAAACATTTTTGCGGGCTTCAGTATGGTCAGGTGCCATGTGCCCATTTCCCACAGCTCCCTGATCATGCTGACTTTCCTCTTCATCCTGCCCCTCATCATTCTCACTTTCTGTATCCTGACTGTCTGTGTCTTCATCATACGTAGCTCCTATGTCTCTGTTCTTCTCTGGCAGCCACTCATCATCACTGGACTTATCACTGAACTCATCATCACTGCACTCATCACTGAACTCATCATCACTGGAGCTGCATGGAATTTCCTGGACTATTCTGTACGCTGCCTTATTCTTTGCTGCATTTGAAGTCTACAAAATATGATAAAATAATTATTATAGTAACTCAAACTATAGCTGATCTGCACAGAAATATATATTTTAAATGAGTAGCTTATAAATGTAACAATTATATGCTTACTTATAACCAAAACAGTCCCAAGAAACAGTGAAGCAGTTTATGACTTATGTTAAAAAAATATAGTGGGTAATGCATGATGTCCACTTCAATGGACACATGGTTAATCATAGTTTTCTACATATTAGACATAACATGTACGTTTTAGTAGCTGTCCACTCCAGTGACCACTATGCATCAGAGGGTTAACTAAAAACAAATAATCAGAAAGTCTTCTGCCTGGTCTCGTACCTCTGTGTTTCTGTAACATGAATAATGAGCTGAAATTCTCCTCACGACTCCACCGATCAGCTCGAAGGGCCCTCGAGTTTACCTGCAGGCATCCTGTTCACCTGTCAGCTGTTTACCACCTGCTGCTTATTCAGGAAACACGCCCACATTACCTGGTGACAGTCACAGTTTAATGTGGGCCGCTGTTTGTCAATATAAAATAATTTAGTTCCAATATTGTGCACATAATGTGAAAATGTACCGTATTTTTCGGACCATAAGGCTCACTGGATTATAAGACGCATTAAGCGAAACAAAAATGTCGGATAAGTCAAACTTTACTCAGCTCATTCTTCTTGCTTCCTCCACTTCCGTACCATTGATTCATTAATGTTTAATTCTCTCACAGCTGCTTTATTCCCATGTTGGGAAGGGCGATGGACACTAAGATAACTACAGAATACTTTATAAGTGAACCTGATGCTTTAATAAGGATTTGGGCTATTTGCATTTAAATTAAATAGATTTATTGACAGACATCAATTAAATAAGTAAACTTGTACCTCAGTAATATAGTTCTGCCACTTATCTGCTCTAATGACTGGAAATCTGATATCCAGTCACCAGCACAGCTCACTCACTTACAGTCACTTACTTCACTGTTTTTGCTCCTGAGCAAATCAGTTTGTTTTAGATTAAAGTTGTTTCATAACTGCATCATTTTACTGAAGTTTAATGTGTCAGCGGAGCACATGTGGAACTGAACCATTCGCTTGTCTTAATTATCTGATGTTTATATGTGTTACACTTTTTTAATCTTTAATTTTAAATTGAAACTAACATTTAAAAACATTTGGTACAATGTGGAAAGAGGAAGAGTATTTCCACCAGGAGCAGAAACGTCTGACTCAGATCATGATGATCTGATTCAGATCATGCATCAGTACATTTCTATATTTTTATATCTATAAAAAGAAATCTGACACTTGCGAGACTTTATCAAAGGTGTGAGCATCACAGCAGATGCCTTTGTGTCAAAGTAGCTGAGGATCAAACAGAAAAACATGAAGGTTTTCCTGGCCTGGGATTTTATACAAATATTCTGCAGTACATCAAAAATGAAAGAAAACCATTAATGAACATATGAACATTACCTGATGCTGCTGACGTGAAGCAGAGCAAAGTTACAGAGGTTTTATTACAGACACAGCTGAGCATTTTGCAATTTTGCATCATTTTAAAAAGTTTAAATTTGTTCAATTTGAACGGCAGAAATGAGGCTTTGTTTTCAGAAGTAAGTAAAAGAAAAAAAAAAAACAGCGGCCGACAGAGAAAAGCCCACTAAAAGAACGCCCACCAGACCAAAGTAATGGTTTTGACTTGATCAGCATTAACCCCGCCCCCTGACTTTGATGGGTGAAGCTGACAAATAAAATGTATTTGTGAACACCGATGCAGGGCCAGGAGTAGCAACGTGAATTAAATAAATACATCATTAAATAATTCATTAAATGTGTCAGAAAAATTATTAAAATAGAAAACAAACCAATAAGTGATTAAATATCTAATCAAGTAATTAGAATTGTATATAAACAAATAATGAAACATTTAAATAAATAATGAAAGATTTTAAATGAAATTAATGGATAATTCATTATTAATATATTTCTTTAATTGATTATGTACATTTTTAATTAATTACTGAAATAGTTAATTCATTAGTGATGTCTTTATTTAATACAACCATAAAACTATTGCTAGTTTACGCAAAATCAATTTAAGACATCAATTTTAAAGGTTAAATTATGATAATGAATACATGCAACTATAACTGATTACATAAAAATTTGGATTTCTTAAGCTAAAGCCAAAGTGCTGACTCATTTGGCATGTTACTCTCAAATGTTTTCCCTAATAACAATAACATAATTACACTTTAGCCACAAGAGGGCAGCAGCATTAATATAAGTCACATGTATATAAAGGTACAGTGATTATATTACAGTGATTTTGACAAAAACAAAACAGAAGTTGATGGCAGTGTGTTTTTCCATGACAGAATAATTACGCACACCCCACTTTGCAGTTATTTATTTGTAAAAAATGTTTGGAATCATGTATGATTTTCGTTCCACTTCTCACGTGTTCACCACTTTGTGTTGGTCTTTCACGTGGAATTCCAATAAAATTGATTCATGTTTGTGGCTGTAATGTGACAAAATGTGGGAAAGTTCAAGGGGGCCGAATACTTTTGCAAGCCGCTGTAAAGTTCACTATCAGTAACATCACAGCACCCACCCAGCTGTATAGAAACTCCGTCATGCTAGCTAGTACGCAGTACGAGTTATTGTAACTGACTGTAAAAAGTCAGCACAAGGAAAATAAACTCCACCTAAACTTGGTTTATATCTGACCCAGATAGACTGCAGGTCATAACTTCTTACCTGAAGTTCAGTTCATCTGACACTCGGACCGGCAGCCGCCTCGGGTCTCTCCTCCTCCTGCCTCCCCTTTCCCTCATCCACCTGTTGCTTCTGTGGAAGCTCCGCCATAGCCACCACCAAACAACTGACTTATTTTTAGACATCGACCAACATCTGGCCAAACCACCACCTTCCATCGTTTATACCGTTACAAAAATAAAAATAAAAAACATCATCGGCCCATAAAAACAAAGAATCACCATCAGTATGCCCGATGGCCAGTCCAGCCATGGTCGTGCCATCAATTCAATTCAATTCAATTCAATTTTATTTATATAGCGCCAAATCACAACAAAAGTCGCCTCAAGGCGCTTCATAGATACAGAGAAAAACCCAACAATCATATGACCCCCTATGAGCAAGCACTTTGGCGACAGTGGGAAGGAAAAACTCCCTTTTAACAGGAAGAAACCTCCGGCAGAACCAGGCTCAGGGAGGGGCGGCCATCTGCTGCGACCGGTTGGGGTGAGAGAAGGAAGACAGGATAAAGACATGCTGTGGAAGAGAGACAGAGGTTAATAACAGATATGATTCAATGCAGAGAGGTCTATTAATACATAGTGAGTGAGAAAGGTGACTGGAAAGGAAAAACTCAGTGCATCTTGGGAATCCCCCGGCAGCCTACGTCTATTGCAGCATAACTAAGGGAGGATTCAGGGTCACCTGGTCCAGCCCTAACTATATGCTTTAGCAAAAAGGAAAGTTTTAAGCCTAATCTTGAAAGTAGAGATAGTTTCTGTCTCCCGAATCCAAACTGGAAGCTGGTTCCACAGAAGAGGGGCCTGAAAACTGAAGGCTCTGCCTCCCATTCTACTTTTAAATACTCTAGGAACAACAAGTAGGCCTGCAGAGCGAGAGCGAAGTGCTCTAATAGGGTGATATGGTACTACAAGGTCATTAAGATAAGATGGGGCCTGATTATTTAAGACCTTGTATGTGAGGAGCAGGATTTTGAATTCAATTCTGGATTTAACAGGAAGCCAATGAAGGGAAGCCAAAACAGGAGAAATATGCTCTCTCCTTCTAGTCCCTGTCAGTACTCTTGCTGCAGCATTTTGGATTAGCTGAAGGCTTTTCAGTGAGTTTTTTGGACATCCTAATAATAATGAATTACAGTAGTCCAGCCTGGAAGTAATAAATGCATGAACTAGTTTTTCAGCGTCACTCTGAGACAGGATATTTCTAATTTTAGAGATGTTGCGCAAATGGAAGAAAGCAGTCTTACATATTTGTTTAATATGTGCGTTGAAGGACATGTCCTGGTCAAAAATGACTCCAAGGTTCCTCACAGCGTTACTGGAGGCCAAGGTAATGCCATCCAGAGTATGAATCTGGTTAGATACCATATTTCTAAGATTTTCAGGGCCGAGTACAATAACCTCAGTTTGATCTGAATTAAGAAGCAGAAAGTTAGCGGCCATCCAGGTCTTTATGTCTTTAAGACATTCCTGCAGTTTAACTAATTGGTGTGTGTTATCTGGCTTCATGGACAGATAGAGCTGGGTGTCATCTGCATAGCAGTGAAAATGTATGCTATGTCTTCTAATGATGCTGCCTAAGGGAAGCATGTATAATGTAAACAGAATTGGTCCTAGCACTGAACCCTGTGGAACTCCATAATTAACCTCAGTGTGTGAAGAGGACTCTCCATTTACATGCACAAATTGGAGTCTATTAGATAGATATGATACAAACCACTGCAGTGCAGTACCTGTAATACCTACAGCATGTTCTAATCGCTCTAATAGGATATTATGGTCGACAGTATCGAACGCTGCACTGAGGTCTAGCAGGACAAGCACAGAGATGAGTCCACTGTCAGAGGCCATAAGAAGATCATTTGTAACCTTCACTAAAGCTGTTTCTGTGCTGTGATGAGCTCTGAAACCTGACTGAAACTCTTCAAATAAACCATTCCTCTGCAGATGATCTGTTAGCTGTTTGACAACTACTCTTTCAAGGATTTTTGATATGAAAGGAAGGTTGGAGATTGGCCTATAATTAGCTAAGACTGCTGGGTCTAGAGATGGCTTTTTGAGTAAAGGTTTAACCACAGCCAGCTTGAAGGCCTGTGGTACATAGCCGACCATTAGAGATAGGTTGATCATATTTAAGATCGAAGAATTAATCAATGGCAGGACTTCTTTGAGCAGTTTTGTAGGAATGGGGTCTAAAAGACACGTTGATGGTTTGGAGGAAGTAATTATTGAAGTTAACTCAGAAAGATCAATTGGAGAAAAAGAGTCTAACTTAACATCAATGGTACTAAGAGTAGCTGTAGATAATATTACATCTGTGGGATGATTACTGGTAATTTTTTCTCTAATGATAAAAATTTTATTTGTGAAGAAGTTCATGAAGTCATTACTAGTTAACGTTAAAGGGATGGTTGGCTCAACAGAGCTCTGACTCTTTGTCAGCCTGGCTACAGTGCTGAAGAGAAACCTGGGGTTGTTCTTATTTTCTTCAATCAGTGATGAATAGTAAGATGTTCTGGCTTTGCGGAGGGCTTTCTTATAAAGCAGCAAACTATTTCTCCAGGCTAAATGAGTCAGTTAACCCTTCACGTGGCAGCTGTGACACGCGTGCCCAGGGTTGCCGACCCCTGCTCTAAAGCATCTGATTTGGATTCCTGAGATCAAATATATTTTCCTTTGGGTTTGTTTTCTTCCCATTTGTGGCTTTAATGTAGTGTTACATCCTGTTTGTTTGCTTCCATCTGTATACATGTCCAGATTCACTGTTATGTTTCTATTCTTACATTGCTGTGTGATCACTGTTCCCTCTGCTAACTGATGTGACCTATTGTATCGTACACTGATACTTGTCATATTTGTATCTGCGCCTAAAAGATAAAAATAAAAAAGCTTTCCATGCTAAAACACAGCTCCACCTCCTGCAGTTCTCCCTCTGAACCACTAGATGTCTCTGTTATCTAAATGAAGACGTGCAGCACAGCAACCACAGCAGCGCTCAGATCACACGTGTCCTGTTATCATAGCTGGACTGGCCATCGGGCATACCGGGCATTTGCCCGGTGGGCCGCTGGCGATTTTTTGTTTTTATGGGCCGATGGAGTATATATAATGAAAGGTGTTGGATTGGCCAATTGGTCATGATCGACTCTGGGCTGGACCAATTACAGCCGAGGAGGCCGGATGCACCCTCCCCCTTGTTTAGCAATCACGTGATTTTCGCGCATTGCATGCCGGGAACTAGTGGCAAAACAATCCAAGTACCGCATCAAATGCAAGCATTTGCAGCACCGCAAAACGTTCATTCTCCGGTTCCAATACCTTCTTGTTTTTTCTTTGCCGCACAAAAAAGGAATGTACAAAACAAAAGGAGAACAATGCCGGTCCGTACAAAGACACTCGACGAAAAGACAAAGAAAAGATACGAGGAAAAAATCAAAGGAGTGAAAGGGTCAGACCCTTACGAGCACACAGAGTGGACAAAAGACGTTAGCGTGCTGCCCAACGTTCACTACGCTCAGATTTATAATTATACGGTTCTTGGAGTGAGTGCATACACTCATGAAGTTTAGTAACTTCAGGTCACTGCAACAAGCCCAGGTACAGTTTACTGACGGATGGGTGCAGGACCTTGAAATGCACCGTGTAGAACGAAAGACCATCGTACGAACAAACGTAAGTTTACCAGTCTCACAAATCGTCGTCATAAATACACATTCGTTAACCATTTATTAATATAACCTTTGAGCTCAACGGTAATTAATTAGTAGTGGAAATAATTTCTGGTAGCATTACAGAAATGTAGCAATGCCAATAATATTGTATGTTGTAATCGCACTGGACAATTAGTGATACAAAACAACTGTTTTATCCTGTGAATAAAAGTATATGTTTTTGTCAATGTACCATGGTAATAACAGAAGCAAAACGCAATATTGTGTCAGGACAATTCACTATTTATGCACAATAAATAAAGGAGCATAGCGCGACAATTTCTGTTCAGCGCCAGACTTGCTTGTAACCTATATCACCAATTATGTTAAGAAAAATGACGTATTAACTACTACAAAACTCTGACCTTTGTGGGAATGCTTGGAGCAGACTAACATGTGAGCTGGAGTGTTCTGAGACATTATATTTGGTATATCCAGACCATCCGTCGGCTCTTACTTCGGAAACATGGCTTAAAAAATTTCTCTTCAACGACGTAATCCGATAAAACAACACGATCTCTTTACCCGTCGGCTTCCCGTGGCTGTCATGCGACCGGCTATTGAAGTTAATAATACAACAGCTTCTTGCCATTTTTTGGGTTTCTTTTTATCGCTGTGTAACTGAGTTCAATTGAAAGCCTGCGTGCGCTAGTACCTCTTCCCACAAGTTCCCAGAATCCTTTGCGGTTTTACCCCTGAATGACGTCACATTTTCAATCTTTATCCTGGTGGGCCGGTCTCTAGTCAAAATGCCCGGGCCGATTTTTTGTCCCAGTCCAGCCTTGCCTGTTATTATGTATAAAAGCATGAAACAGGTGAGACAGGTGGGATCAATATTAATGTTGTGGAAATATATGAAAAAGCAACAGAAGAGTGAAAACATTTCGTGTTTCTAGAAAGATCTTTCAGCTCATAGCTGCTCACAGACTGTATTTACAAGTGACAAACTGCAACTCTACAGTACATCTACAGTATATATCAAATATATTCTGTATTCAAATCTATTGAGTGATGTTTGAAAGTCTTTCCAGGTGAGTTTGATCCAGGAGGGTCTGAAGCCAGAGTCAGACAGAGACTGTGCAGAGACTGTAGAAGGACAGAGCAGCAGCAGAGCAGTCCAGATACACTGATGATCCTCTGTCAGATCCAGAGGGACACACAGGGATGATGCTGGACTCTACATTGTGTCTGACAGTGGAGCTGTTCTCAGAGCAGTTCACTCTGCAGCACTGACAGTCATCTGCACTTCTTCTCATTCCTCTGTCAGTCACTGCTGGATGAAGCTCTCCTCTCCACCTCCCAGTAACATGGCCCAGTCAGAGCGTCTCTACACACAAGCTGCTGCTGCTTCAACCTCTCTGGATCATCAGGACACAGCTCCTCCTCTCTCAGCACACACACCGTCCTGTTTACCATCATCAGCTCCACCTGCAGAGAGAAGAAGGAAGAGCAGAGGAGATACAGCACATCCAGTATAAAGAGCAGCAGGGACTTCAGTGCTGGGACTGTACTAGGACTCATTGTTGCTTCACTTTTTCTAATCTTTGGATTTTTATTGAAGGTGATGAAGATGTTTTTCCCTCCTAGTTTGAGTTTGGACTTTCATTCATTAGAAGAACCTTGGTGTGTCCACTCTGAGCTCTGTAGGAACCCCAACAACAAGCCCAACAATCCAGATGGACGGTTCCAGCTGTTAACTGGAGGAATTCCATCCAAACATCTGCTCTCACTAAATTCTTCCTCACCTACAGACTGTGTTCTTCACTGCTTTAAACTTGGAAATGAATGCAGTCATTGGTCTGCGTGCTGCTTTGTTCCGAGAGCTGATTGGCTGTTGACACTGTTTGATCAGAGCGTGTCAGCCGTTACTATGGTGACCATAAAGGTCAGAAACAGGAAGTGTTTGTGTCCAATCCTGAAGCCTGTCACCATTCTCCTCTCACAGCTTCACTGAGAAGCTGCAGCTTTACAGGAAACACTGGATCTTTGTTTCATACTGACTGTGTTTAGTACAATACTGCTGACAGCACCACCCACTCACTCCATCACTCTACTTACAGCAGAGTCTCCAGTCTGTAGTCTGGACTCTGCTGAAGATCAGACAGCTGCTTCACATCTGGATCCTTCAGGTTGTTCCAGCTCAGGTTCAGCTCTCTCAGATGGGAGGGGTTGGACTTCAGCGCTGCTGCCAGATAATCACAGCTGATCTCTGACAAACCACAGCCCCTCAATCTGTATAAAGAATGAAAGATGTAAGTTTATTAGACAAAGTGTGAGCTGTTCAGAGCTGAAGAAGGTTCAGAATGTAGAAGTTTAGAAAATGGAAACTCCAAACAGCTGAAGCCAACAGGAAGCAGCTTCAAACAGGAAACTGTGCAGAGTTTCAGACTATATGTCCTGATGCAGCCAGTTGGATTTTGGAGATTTGAATCTCTGTTCTGTGACTAAGTCCTTGAATCATTTCTTCCAGTTGGTCCAACAAGACAGACTAAGTATTGGACATGTGTTGTGGCTCCATTAGGGGAGCTTCTAAATGTGATGTGATGGCCCCTCTGGGTCTGTCAGGTCACAGGACTGAAGAGAGCTCAAACTGGGCACACAGTTGTTCCAGTCTGGACCAAAGACTCTAGACTGGGACTGAGGGACTGCTTTGACTGCACCCACTGGGACGTTTTAAAGGCTCATGTTCTCACTTAGATCATCGATTTCTACTTACATTTCTTTCTGGGAAAAATGGGGATTACTTTGGAAACAGGAAGTATTTTCCCCTGATTTTAGCTGCTTTATCTCTCTTTCAACAAGTTTCTGTGCCTCAATCTTTTTCTTCTCTCCCTCATAACAAGACAGCTTCTTCTGCCTGAGAACATGTTGGAGTGATTTACTAATCCAGGGCTGCTTATTTATTTTTGGAGTAATAAGAGTTTTTAAAATTTACACCCATGCTTTACCCTTCGTACCCACACGGGTCCCCTGACAAAAGGTGATATAGCAATATCATATATTAATTTTTTTTCTGATTTTTTTCACATCAGATCTTTTAAACAACTTCAGACCTAACCACAGATATAAAGTTTTTCATTATTTTTTAAATATTTTTTAGGTTTTCATGGCTTTATTGTCATAAAAAACCCTGTTTTTTTGGGGGGGAAAACCCATAATATGCAATATTTTCAAAAAATTAGTTGCAAATGGAAATATTTGGTGTAAAAGTAAAGCAGAGGATGAGCTGAATAAAGGACACTCAAGGCTGGCTTGGAAAGGAATGAAGTCCATGGTGGGGATGCAGAACAAGGAGCAAAGATGAATGTGATGCTGAATCAGCAGAAGACTTGGACTCATTTGATTCCAGCTTTGATATCATTGATTTCAATGAAGAGCTTTGTGATTGTAGCAAAGGGCTGGTAGCTCTGAGAGTCCCACTGATGAGGTGTTTGTGTGGAAATCTCTTAGTGGGATCAAAGAGAGAAAAATCCCTGGTCCTGATGCTGTGGGAGGAAAATGATTGAAGTGTGCTGTGAGGAACTGACTGGGAGATTTTCACACACTTTCCAGTCCTCCTTGGAACAACAGGAAGTTCCCAGCATATGGAAACAAAGGTTAAGTGTCCTATGGCACTCAGTGATGATGGTGCTGTGGCCCCACCACCTCCACCTCTTTGTAAAGGAACTAACTGTAATCTGAAGCTTCAAATGGAACTAAGACTTCCTCCACTAGGTGGCAGTGTCTGATGAGAAAGTGTTAGTGGAGCTGGCCTGGAGTCAGAAACAGGAAGATGCAGGATTTGGGCTGAAATGGGGAAAAGTGGTTAGCACTAGTGCCTTAAAGCAAGAAGGTTGTAGGTTGAAGCTTGTTGGCCTTTCTGTGGAGGTTGGATGTTCTCCCACAGTCCAATGAAATGCTGCTTAGGTTCAGTGGTGCTTCTAAATTGGCTGTAGGTGTGGATGTGAGAGAGTGCTTCTCTGTCTCTCTCTGTTGGCCCTGTGATGGACTGCTCATCTGTGCAGGTGGACCATACCTCTTGCCCTATGACAACTAGGGCACAGCTGCAGCCCTTTGAGCCTAAGCTGAATAAACAGTTAGCAAAAATGATTCATAGATGGCCTGAAATTCCCCAGTTAGCAGTTTGGTAGATAGCTATGACATGCTAATCCCATCCAGCAGCTGTATTCTACCTGTAAGCTGATCCCTGCTGAGCCAAAGCACTTTTTCATATACAAATTACAACCTTTAATAGAAACCTATTGGTCAGCATCTTATTAGCCTGCTGTTAGCTTCATTCCACAGAAAACTGAGAGAAACTAACAGAGTTGATAAAGAATAAAGAGAAATGTGCTGATTTAAAGCCTTTGAAGTGCTTCAGATGATCTCTGCCCACTTCTGTCCACTCATTCATTCATGTAAGCTTTCTAATGCAGCTTTGATCTTCACAGTCTGCTTCATGAAACTCATTCTAACCCTGAATGTCAGAGTGTTCCTCCTTCTCTTTCCCATCATTCATGCTGGCAGTGGAGGAGATTTGGATGTTGGACTGTGTTTTGGATGATGTGTGTATGTTTGTGTTGGACTGCTGTCTGTAAAGCAAACACACATTTTGCTTTGGATTTCAGTGTCAGACAGACTTTAAGGTGGAATGAAGAATTGGAGAGTTTTACAATGAATCATCCAGTGGAGGATTTTTCTTCTTCTTTGAAGGTTTGAAATGTGAACATTGTTCTGCTGCAGTCAATGGACTAAACCAGAGAAGAAGAAAACAGACTTTACTATGAAGATCCTCAGTGTGGATCAGTATAATATCAGCCTGATGTCTACAGTTTAGTGTCAGCACAACTTTCACATCATATTCATCTCAGCACAACTAAAACATGCTGACTGACCTCAGAGTTTCAAGTCCACATCCTGGACTCTCCAGGAAACCACACAGATGCTTCACTCCTGAATCCTGCAGCTTGTAGTTGGAGCTCAGGTCCAGCTCTCTCAGATGGGAGGGGTTGGACTTCAGTGCTGCTGCCAGATAATCACAGCTGATCTTTGACAAACCACAGTAACTCAATCTGTATAAAGAATGAAAGATGTAAGTTTATTAGACAAAGTGTGAGCTTGAAATCATTCAGTGTTTCATCATCTGTTCAGAGCTGAAGAAGGTTCAGAATGTAGAAGTTTAGAAAATGGAAACTCCAAACAGCTGAAGCCAACAGGAAGCAGCTTCAAACAAACACAACAAGAGAAAAAACTCTTGTTGTGAGAGATGATGAGAGAGGGCGTGTACAGAGTCGAAAACGCGACGACGCCACGAAAGGGGAACTACAGGGTGTGGACGGCTGGTGGAAACATCGCAAAGCAGGCTAGGCCCGCCGTTCCACACGGGTCTGTCCTCCAGTACAAGGCCCGTTTGCGCAGACCGAAGGGCAAGGACGTCTGGGTCGGCCTGTTGGTCAGCGGCCATAGCCTCAAAGTCTATGCCAACATAAACGGGAGAAACCAGCATGCGGGATAGACAGTCAGCCACGCAGTTGGACTTATCAGCCACGTGCTGAATGTCAGTTGTGAACTCGGAAATGGCTGCCAACTGGCACTGCTGGCGCCCGCTCCACGGATCAGAGACCTTGGACATCGCGATTGTCAAAGGTTTATGATCGACGTACGCGGTGAAGCTCCGACCCTCGAGAAAAAAACGAAAATGCCGTGTCGCGAGGTGCAGGGTCAGCAACTCCCTGTCAAAAACGCTATATTTGCGCTCACTGTCCCTAAGCGTGCGACTAAAAAAAGCGAGCGGTTGCCAGACACCGGAGACCCGCTGTTCTAACACTGCGCCCACCGCCACGTCCGACGCGTCGGAGGTCAACGCAATCTCTGCCGACGGAAACGGGTGGGCCAGCAGGGCGGCGTTTGCCAGCGCGGTCTTGGCCCCAGAAAATGCCTGGATGCGTTCAGGGAGCCAATCAATCGGGTCCTTAGCTGTTTTACCCTTCAAGGCAGCATAGAGAGGCTGCAGCAGGTGCGCAGCTCTGGGGAAAAAGCGGTTGTAGAAATTGACCATCCCCAAGAACACCTGCAGCGTTTTAACGGACGCAGGACGCGGAAAAGCCGAAACGGCCCGGACCTTGTCTGGCAATGGAACCACACCATCAGCGGAAATGCGGTGGCCCAAGAAATCCAGAACCGGCAAGCCGAACTGGCACTTGGAGGGGTTGACGATCAGGCCGTGTGCCGCCAAGCGCTGGAAAACCTGATGCAGATGGGACGCGTGCTGACTCTCAGAGCAGCTGGCCACCAATATATCGTCAAGGTACACGAAGATGAAAGGCAGCCCGCGCAAGACAGAGTCCATCAACCGCTGAAAAGTCTGGGCGGCGCCTTTCAGGCCGAACGGCATGCGCAAAAATTCAGACAGGCCGAAAGGGGTAATAACGGCAGTTTTGGGGACGTCTTCGGCGCGCACGGGAACCTGGTGATACCCCCGCACCAAGTCAATTTTAGAAAAAATCGAGGTGCCGGCGAGGTGGGCGGAAAAATCCTGGATGTGGGGAATGGGGTAGCGGTGGTTCTCCGTGACATTATTCAAACGGCGAAAATCCCCACACGGCCGCCACCGACCGTCTGACTTGGGCACCATGTGTAGCGGAGAAGCCCAGGCACTATTCGAGCGCTGCACTATGCCGAGGCACTCCATTGCGGCAAACTCTTCCCGAGCGACGGAGAGTTTCGCGGGGTTGAGGCGGCGCACGCGTGCGAACACCGGGGGACCGACCGTCGGCATCTAATGTTCAACCCCGTGCTTCGTTGCCGTGTTCGAGAAATTAGGAACAGTCAGTGAAGGGAACTTAAACGCTGAAAAACATTCGCTGAAGTCACTAAATTAGCCTGATTCAGGGGCTCGATGGCGCGAGTGAAACAGGGTATTGAAGAAAAAGACAGTGCATCGATTAAGCGTCTGTTAGTGACATCGACCAGCAGTCCGTGGGCACAAAGAAAATCGGCGCCCAAAATAGGTACAGAACTAGCGGCAACAACAAAGGTCCATTGGAAATCCCGACCATGAAAACAAACAGTCACGAACCTTTCCCCGAACATTGTGATGGGAGAGCCATTAGCCGCAATAAGCTGCGGTCCGCTGCCCGCTGCTAAACTGTCGGCTCCGAACGGGGGAAGGAGGCTCTTCTGGGAGCCAGAGTCGACCAGGAAACGTCTCCCAGAGCGCAAGTCTTCTGTGAAGAGCAGTTTTTCTTTGTCGCCAGCGGTCGCGGCCGCTACAGCACGCTGGCGGGGTCCATGTCCTAGGGTCGGAAAAGCGGCAGGCAGCGGCGCGCTCCGGCGCCAAAACCCTGATGGTAGAAACAGAGGTCCCTGTCATGATCCAGAGTTTGTGACTCCGTGTTTATGTTTTAGTAGTTATTATTGTTTTGGGTTTTGTTTTCATGTTCCTATGTGTTCCCCAGTCTGTGTGAAGTTTTTGCGTTGTGTCATTGCGTGTATGTGTTTCCTGTTTTATTTTGAAGGTCTGCGTCTTATGTGAGTGTTTTCAGTTTGCCTCCCTAGTCTCGTCACGTTAATCACTCCCAGCTGTGTCCCCCACCTGTGTGTGATCTCCCTGTGTTCTCTGAGTGTTTTTAAGTCTTGTCTTCTGTCTTAGTTGTTGCTGGTTCGTCTGTGTTGTTTCCCCTCGGTCTCCCTGCGTCTCTCCGTATGTATTTCCCCGGACCTCCCTGCATCTTCGTTTCTGGTTTGTTTTGTTAGTTTTACCCAGTTTAGGTTTCCGGTTTCATGTTCACCCACCATTGCTGTTTGTACCCACTCCTGTAAATAAATACTCACCTGCACCAGAGCTGCCGCCTTTTGGGTCCTTTCTACAACTCCACACGTCTGCCACACCGGACGTGACAGTACGAACCAGCCACCATGGACCCAGCGGCAGTAAATCCGTCCGAGGAGCTCCGGGACGACATTACGTATAATGTGGAGATTCTCCTCGGGCTGTGGCTAGAGAACCCTCCAGAGGAGCTTCGCCGCACCGTGGAAAGCCAGCTACAACGGCTCTTTTCTGGCCTGCCATGGCTTCTGAAGTCGCTTCCTCCGACCATGCAGGCTTTTCTCCGGCACACACCTCACCTTCTCTCAGCCACTCCTGCCTCATTGCCCGACTCGCCGGATGTGATCTTGCCCGGCCCGTCGGAGCCGTCTGCGGGGAGGAAACGCCGATTGCGCCGCCGGCGCGCCACCCCACAGCAGGACGTTCAGGCTTCTACTTCGCCGGCTGTGGTGAGTGAGGACTCTTTTCCGTTTTTGGACTGTGTGACTGTTCATTCAGGGGCTGTGTTCTGTGCGGCAGATGATTATGTGAACAGCGTATCACCTGCTCAGCAGCCACTCTCAGCTCAGTTAGCTGCCCCGCAGCCACTCTCTGCTCTGTCACCAGTGTCTCCCTCATTTCAGTGTCCAGTGTCACTTTCAGTTCAGCCTCCAGAGCCTCCAGTGTCACCTGTAGTTCAGGCCCCTGCGCCTCCAGTGTCACCTGTAGTTCAGGCCCCTGCGCCTCCAGTGTCACCTGTAGTTCAGGCCCCTGCGCCTCCAGTGTCACCTGTAGTTCAGGCCCCTGCGCCTCCAGTGTCACCTGTAGTTCAGGCCCCTGCGCCTCCAGTGTCACCTGTAGTTCAGGCCCCTGCGCCTCCAGTGTCACCTGTAGTTCAGGCCCCTGCGCCTCCAGTGTCACCTGTAGTTCAGGCTCCAGTTTGCCGCTCCAGGGCTTCCCCAGAGGCTAGGTCTCAGTCCCCAGCTGATTCTGGACCCCTGAAGTTTAAGCAGCCACCTGAGAACTGCACCATGTCAGCGTTGCCTGGGCAGAGCCAGTGCTCAGTGCATTGCCAGTCGCCTTTGTGTCAGCTAGTGGCCTCCATGACTGCTGGCTTGGTGATGGCTTCTGCTGGAGGGTCCGTAGGACCGCTCCGGCCTTCGTCTCGTGTCTCCGCTGGAGGGTCCGAGGGACCGCTCCGGCCTTTGTCTCCTGTCGTCGCTGGAGGGTCCAAGGGATCCGTCCAGCCTGCAGCGCCTCCGGCTCCCACGCCGCCGCCTGCAGCGCCTCCGTCTCCGGCTTCCACGCCGCCGCCTTCAGCCTCGTCTGGTCCAGCTTCAGAGCCTTCAGCCTCGTCTGGTCCAGCTTCAGAGCCTTCAGCTTCGTCTGGTCCAGCTTCAGAGCCTTCAGCCGCGCCTGCAGCAGCCTCCGTGCCGTCGTCCTTGCCTGGCCCAGCTTCAGACTCGTCGTCCTCGCCTGGCCCGGCTTCAGACTCGTCGTCCTCGCCTCCAGCGGCCTCATCGTCCTCGCCAGCTGCGGCCTCATCATCCTCGCCAGCTGCGGCCTCATCATCCACGCCAGCTGCAGCTTCTGCTTCTGCTTCGCCTGGCCCAGCCTCCGAGTCTTCATCCTCGTCTGGTCCAGCCTCTGTGTCTTCAGCGTCGCCTGGTCCAGCCTCTGTGTCTTCAGCGTCGCCTGGTCCAGCCTCCGTGTCTTTGCCTTCAGTGTCGCCTGGTCCTGCCTCGTTTGGGTCTGCAGCTAACCGGCCACTTTCTAGGCCACTGGCCAGGCACCATCGCCGTCGTGGGCGGCCCCCAGACTCCCTTCACCTGAGTCGCCACCGTTGCCTTCCGCACGGTCGGCCCCCTGAACTGTGTCCACTTCGGCGCCGCTGCCTTCCGCGCAGCCAGCCTCCGGACCTCCGTCGCCTGGGTCGCCGCCGTTGCTGACCGCACGGTCGGCCCCCTGAACTGGTTCCACATCGCCGCCGTGGCCTTCCTCGCGGCCGGCCCCCGGACCCCCTTCGCCTGAGTCGCCGCCGTTGCCTTCCGCACGGCTGGCCGCCGGACCAGTGCTGTCGTCTTCGCCGTTCCCTTCCTTACGGTCGGCCTCCCGGACTGTTTCCACGTCGCCGCCGTTGCCGTCCGCACGGTCGGCCCCCTGAACTGTTTGGACTCCTGTGCTGTCGGCCCCCTGGCCGGCCCCCTGAACTCTTCTGTTTTGGACTCTGTTTTTTGGGCTACGGTGTATTTCTTTTGTTGTTGTTTTTTTGGTGCTGGACTTGTGTTTTGTTTTTTGACTTTCTAGTGCTCCTGTTTTGTTTTGCCTCGGTAAACACAGACGACACGTGAGCTCTCGATTAACACTGCTCGTTTATTACTCATCACCACACAACTGAATACTTTTCCCTCCAAAACACAGCAACAACACTTCCTGAGAACTGGGTGTGTGTGGAGCCCTCCAGTGGTCCACCACAACATCATATTCATCTCAGCACAACTAAAACATGCTGACTGACCTCAGAGTTTCAAGTCCACATCCTGGACTCTCCAGAAAACCACACATATGCTTCACTCCTGAATCCTGCAGGTTGTTGTTCAGTCTCAGGTCCAGCTCTCTCAGATGGGAGGGGTTGGACTTCAGTGCTGCTGCCAGATAATCACAGCTGATCTCTGACAAACCACAGGTCCCCAATCTGTGTAAAGAATGAAAGATGTAAGTGTGAGCTTGAAACCATTCAGTGTTTCATCATCTGTTCAGAGCTGAAGAAGGTTCAGAATGTAGAAGTTTAGAAAATGGAAACTCCAAACAGCTGAAGCCAACAGGAAGCAGCTTCAAACAAACACAACAAGAGAAAAAACTCTGAATGTTTCACATTTAAGGCGTACATTTCTCATAAAAACAGGACAAAGACTTGAAAAAGTCGTGTTTTTCCTTCCAGGAACCACAAGGCTTCACTTTTAAAGGTGAAGTGTGAAAGAACTGGACATATTTGAAGTCCAACACCTTTTTCCAGTCACATTATTAAAGCAGACAAACTACAAGCTCATTTTCATTCCAACAAGTCATCTTCTGACCTGGACTAACAACACTGGTCTCTATGTGCAGCTGGCTGTGAGACCAGTGCTCAGGGAGCGTCTACAAAGTGCAACACTGAAAGAACATCACACACTAATTTGCTTCCATCATCCAACCTGAAGAGGAAACAGAGACGGCTCCCCTTCAAAGTAAAAGCTGCTCCTTTTGGACACAGTATCAAAGAAAGTCTACAGTATAACATAGAAAAGACAGAACAAAGTTTTGGTTGTTTTTAAATTGTGCAGAAATGAAACTACACTAAGCTCAATTATGTGACAGACATTTCATCCCATGTCAGTTTGGCCTCAACCTGGGCCGGATTATCCAGCACACACTCTGAAAACATCACACTTCCATTAAAGTTGGTGAGAAAATGTTGAGCAGGATGAGCTGCTGGCTAATCTGGAGGCTGTAGCAGCAGCTCACAGTTACAGTGGATTTCCACTCATGAAAAAGCTCTGGCTGCTTCATTTCTCATTTCATATCAGAGACTTTAATGCTTCACTGAAGCTGTACTGTGATGCTTCCATATTCCAGTGAGGCCTTGTGATGGCTGCACTTACAGCTACACAGTGGTAATACCTTTAAATATAGAAATTAATTTACAGGACAATAAATAACTGGTTTTGGTTTAGAATTCATTCACATATCCACATAACACTGCATTCTAAAATAAGTGTGCACATTTTAGTTTACACTGTTATGTATGATTAATCTTTTGTTTTCTGAGTTACCTTAGTTGCAGCTGTTCCAGTCCCTTGATTAAGGAGCCAAAAGGTGGAAAAGGGGCGGAGCGAGCTTTAAAGGAAGACTGCAAATTGGTTCATGCCATAACTCGGGACCATGGGGGGGAATTGGAGTTCATTATGTTTGGTTTAGTTAGGTTTTGTGTGTTTTACCCCTTCTCCTGTTTTTGTGGGCTGATCAGCCACTATTTAAGTTTCCCCTTTGTCTCGTTAAGTTAGGTCAGTTTGTTTGAGTTATCAGTAGTGGTGTCAACTTTGAGTAGAGTGCTGTTATTTTGACCTCTTTTATGGGCGCAAGATTTTGATTCTTTTTGCATGATTTAACTAATTATGTTTTTTGGGTTAAATAAAACTTTTTTTTGGACTTTAACCTGTGCCTAAGTTTCCTTCACTGCTCGGTCCATCACAGGCCTCCATAATTTCAGCTATTCTGTACACACACTGTGTGCCCTGTATGGCTCAAAGTCTCTGCAGCCTGTTTTTATCTGCTATCATCAGATCTTCATCATCCTCATTCACATCCCTCACACACTCTACAGCCTCATCAGCACTGACTTCATCTTCACTGACTGATGGAGCACAACATGAACCTGTGGAGGCTGAAACACTGTCCTGTCAAACATCTCCCCGTCACCACTCCACTTCTGTCAGCCTTTAAATGAACCCTGCTCAAGTCTGTCACTTCTGTTTGGAGCCAAAAGGAAAAACTGTTGTTCGGAAAGACAGAACATTTCTGAAAGCACTCAAACATCTTCACATTTGTCTTCAGACACATCCTGAACATTTAGGAACTAAAGAAAGTTTCAAACATCAATCAAAGGCATGAAATATAGAAAAACTACAACAGCCGCAGTCAGTGAACTCACCTCAGAGTCTCCAGTCGACAGTTTGGACTCTCCAGTCCAGCACACAGAAGCTTCACTGCTGAATCCTGCAGCTTGTTCAGACTCATGTCCAGCTCTGTCAGATGGGAGGGGTTGGACTTCAGAGCTGAGGCCACAACTTCACAGTGAGACTCTGAGAGTCGACACTGAGTCAGTCTGTGATGATAGAAAATATAAAATGTGTTATTATAAAAGCAGAAAGTCTGCATTATAAACACAGACTTAATGTATATGAAGACAAAACAGAGTGAGGTCATAAACTGATGAATCTGCTCTTCACATCTGTGCTTCAGCTCCTCTTACTGTGTTTGACATGACACAACGATTGAGTCTCTCTCAGACCTGCAGACTTTTAATGAGAATCTTTGTTTGGCTTTAATCTGCAGATGAAGGAGGAAGATGGTGTCACATTTAGGCTTCCATAATGTCCACAGTCTGTTACTGAGATCTGATCCAGAGTCAGAGTGAAGACACACATTTGGACTGTTTCCTGTTTTGAATCTGACTCCAGAACATTTTGAATGAGTTCAGCTCAGTGAAGAGTTCCAGCTGGAAAGATGATCTCTGTTTGCTACCTGCTGTCAGGTACGACTGTTCACGTCCACACGCAGGAAAAACCTGCTGACTGTTACCAAACGGAGCAGAAATCTCATCACTGGACAATAATGATGAATGAACTCAGAGCTGCTGATATCAGATCTGATTTAAGGGGAACTAAACACAGAAATGATTGGCTCATTTTAGCTTTCTGAGCCATTATCTGCTGGTGTGTCGCTAGTTGGCAGAAAATGATTTGTATTCCTGTTCAGGGCTTCAGTGTTTATGAGTCCAGATCCAGGTGACAGCAAGTCAAAATGATGTTACCTGTCTGTGTCCAGCAGCAGCCTGTATTCACTTTGAATATTGTTATAACCTGACATGGATCAGTTTGTCCTGAGGACGGTACAAAGACAGAGAGGGAGAGAAAGGAGAGAGAGGATGGAGACAGCAAAGAGAGAGCAAACACAAACAGGTGAGAGTGGACAGGTGACCAAGGTCAGCAACCAATCAGAGAGCGTCTGTTTGACCCACAGTCACTGATGATGACTGCACATAACCAAGCAGTGTGTTACTCTGATATCAAATATGGATCCTGCTCTTATAATAATGATCATCAGATGATATTATTGTGTTATTTTGTAGCTGAATACGATGTTTGTGTGATTATCAGTGAAAGAAGCAGTGAGGAGGATGGAGAGAGAGAGAGGACAGAGGGTGAAGTTAGAAACACTAAAAGGATTTTTCATGGATTTCATGGATGATTTGAGTGATTTCCAGCAGGACACTTAAACATGTCAGTGGACGTCCTAAAGAACATATTCACTGATATGAAACGTGTCATTGAACAGGATTAATATCAGTGGAAACATGGTGGAAACAGCTGTGACTGCATGGATGTGACACACTTCAAATCTGTTCTCCACTCTTGGATTTGGGATCCATGGAGCTGCTGCTGAGTCTGTACAATAAAGGAATGGTGTGGAAGGTTGCAGCGTACGGACACAAACACTTTGTGGTTACAATCTGATTTTATTTTCAAAATTAAACTACTAACCTACGCTGATCAACGATGTTAATGATCACATCTGGACTCACCCAGCCTTTCTGCAGTTCCTCACAGCTGGAATCAGTCTCTGTCGTCCCCGTTCTGATGTATTGTACTTCTGCAGGTCCAACTCATCCAGAACCTCCTCTGACATCTGCATCATGAAGGCCAGAGCTGAGCACTGGATCGCAGAGAGTTTCTTCTCTGATCTGTTCTCTGATTTCAGGAACTCTTGGATCTCCTGAAATAATGAGAGGTGGTTCATCTCCATCAGACAGTGGAAGATGTTGATGCTTCTGTCAGGAGAGATTTCATCACTCTTCATCTTCTTCAGGTTGTTGATAACTCTCTGGATGGTTCCTGGACTGATCTCTGTCTGACCCAGCAGACCTACTAAGAGTCTCTGGTTGGACTCCAGACAGAGGCCATGAAGGAAGCGAACAAACAGGTCCAGGTGGCCATTTTTACTCTGGAGGGATTTCTCCATGACTCTCTCAAGGAAATCATCCAGAAAAGAGTTACCTACATCATCATCATCATCATCACTGTCATCAAAAACACTGGAAATCATCTTGGTCAAAGATTTTGGTTTAAGGAAGTTCTTCAGCACCTCTGTCTTCCTGTTGGTGTGACAGTGGAACATGTAGACAGCAGCCAGAAACTCCTGAATGCTCAGATGAACAAAGAAGTAGACTGGTTTCTGGAAGATCACACACTCTCTTTTGAAGATCTCTGTACAAACTCCTGAGTACACCGAGGCCTCTGTCACATCCAGACCACACTGCTCCAGGTCTTCTTGGTAGAACATGATGTTTCCTTTCTCCAGATGTTCAAACGCCAGCCTCCCCAGCTTCAGAAGAACTTCCCTGTCAGCCTCCGTCAGCTCCTGTGGACTCGTCTCATGTCTCTCATGGTACTTGTTCTTCTTCCTCTTTGTCTGAACCAGCAGGAAGTATGAGTACATGTCAGTCAGGGTCTTGGGAAGCTCTCCTCTCTGCTCTGTAGTCAACATGTGCTCCAGAACTGTAGCAGTGATCCAGCAGAAGACTGGGATACTACACATGATGTGGAGGCTCCTGGATGTCTTCATGTGGGAGATGATTCTGCTGGACAGCTCTTCATCACTGAATCTCCTCCTGAAGTACTCCTCCTTCTGGGCGTCAGTGAAGCCTCGTACTTCTGTTAGCCTGTCAACACATGTAGGAGGGATCTGATTGGCTGCTGCGGGTCGGGAAGTTATCCAGACGAGAGCCGAGGGAAGCAGATTCCCCTGGATGAGGTTTGTCAGCAGCTGGCTGACTGATGACTTCTGTGTGACATCAGACAGCAGCTTCCTGTTGGTGAAATCCAATGAAAGTCTGCTTTCATCCAGGCCGTCAAAGATGAACAAAAGCTGAGAGACAGCCAGCTTCTCTGCTGTGACCTTCTGTAATGTTGGATGGAAAACATGGAGCAGCTCCAGAAGACTGTACTGCTCATCTCTGATCAGGTTCAGCTCCCTGAATGAAAGCAGAACCACCACACTGACATGTTGGTTCTCCAAGCCCTCTGCCCAGTCCAGAGTGAACTTCTGCACTGAGAAGGTTTTTCCAACACCAGCCACGCCGTTGGTCAGAACCACTCTGATGGGTCTCTGTTGGTCAGGTAAGGCTTTAAAGATGTCCTGGCACCTGATTGGAGCGTCATGGAGGGCGTCCATCTTGGAAGCTGTCTCCAGCTGCCTCACCTCATGTTGGGTATGAACCTCTTCACTCTGTCCCTCTGTGGTGTAGAGCTCAGTGTAGATCCTGTTGAGGAGGGTTCTACTTCCTGTTTCATCACTTCCTTCAGTCACACGTTCACATCTCCTCCTCAGACTGATCTTATGTTCATCTAAAACCTCCTGCAGACCAACATCTGCTGAAAGAAAGAAAAACAATGAGGCTAAAGAGAAAGAAAACTCTTCAATGTCTGAACAACACAAGAAGTCCAGTTTTCAGAAATGAGTCCATCAGCAGACAGATGTTCAGTCTTACTTTGTACACAGCTGCTCTGACTGGCTGTCTGCAGTCCAGCTCTGCTTCTGGATCTTTCTCCACACTGGGGGCAGGAGGAGTCTCCTGATGAAGCAGACTGGTCCCAGTATGAGGAGATGCACTGTCTGCAGAACCAGTGTCCACAGCTGGTAGAGACTGGATCCTTCAGGACGTCCTGACACAAAGCACAGCAGGACAGCTGCTCCTCCTCACAAACACCACTCCTCTTCCTCTTCCTCTCTCTGTGAACACATTTCTTTATCACTAAAAACATTTACTGTCAGTGAAAAACATCCAGATTTGACCAAACTGCAGTTCCTCACAGTTCCTTTGATTTCTTCAACACTAATGAGCTGCTCTTCCTGTCTGCCTGTCTCAATAAACACTGAGTGATGAATACCAACTCAACACTTCCTGCAGACTTCCTGACTTCACAATAAAAGCTTTCCATCAGAGAGAGACAGTTATGACTTTCACTGTTTTACAGCCGCTGTGTGCAGATTATCTGGGTCAGTCCACTCTGAAGCAGCTTAGAAGTGTCCGTGTAGAGCCGTGGTCTGACACACAGAGACTTCTGATTTTCTCTATTTAAATAAACATGATGAAGATGAGCAGGTTTCTCTTCTATTATAAACTCTGTGTCTCTCTGGCTGGCTCATGATGGCTTTTCAGGTTTTATGTTTTGCTCTCTCCTGCTAGCGTTTTGCCTGCCTGGGTGGAGCTTGTAATGGCCTCTCGCTCTTGGTCCACACAGTTATGATGATTACACCACCTGTTGCTGATTCACCTGGGCTTACCGGTAACCATTTAACGCTGCGGCATGGAGCAGTTTGTCGCTGGGACATTGACCCTCCTGTGTTCATGATCTCAGCTCCTTGCTAAGAAATCTCTCTCTAAATTCACCAGTTGGGTTAACTTTGTGTATACTTTGAGTAAATATTTCCCCGGACCTGCTTACAGACGCTTACCTGTGACTCCCGTGTGTGGCTGTGTGAGTGGAGAGCAGGACAAGAGTGACTGAAGAGGAGTGAGTGTGGACTCCCTTCCCTCTTTTCCCTGGAGCCCTGGACCCCCTCCCCAACTCACTGTACATATATAGAGCACTGTGGTTCACCCCTTTGGTAAATAAACTGTCACCTTTTTGTTTGTCAGAACTCAGTCTGTGCTTGAGTTCCTCTGTTAGCCATGACATTTTGTTGGTTCTCTCTCTTCAGGTCCCTGTAAGTGTTTGATCGGCCTTTCTAAAACATTATATTTATTCTGCTTTGATTGTTTTGTGTGCTGAGGGACATTGTTGCATGATCCACTTTTTCTTATCACTCAAATATCCTGATACTTTCAGAAAGTTGGAGAGCTCTCCTGGCTTGCTTAGTCTTTGCTCTGTACTGCAGTACTTGCATTGGTTTCACTGGACAAGTCTGCATGTGAATCTACAACTGATCTGACATTGTGGCACAAACACAGTAAACAAACACTACGAGCACCTTGTTTCATGTGCAGTGGCTTTCTTCTCATTCTGTTACTGAACACTGTATGAAAAGCCTCTCACTGCCAGCATCCTTCCAGCCCCACGACAACAAGTCCAACTCACATCTTCACAACACCAAGAATTTTCCCCTTTACTTTGGAGAAACTGAGAAGCCAATAGGATTGTAGCTCAAACTTGCCCACAGTCCTGCTTCATCACTGCTCACTCCTACCTGTGTTGGTGCTGAGTGGACAGTCATAGCCTGCTGCTAGCATGAATGCTAAATGTGCTGCTGTGGATGATCAGCAGAAAAAGATGTTGTCAGTTTGACTGTTTGCTGTATTTAAAGTGTTTTTCTCAGTTCATCTGTATTCAAAGTGCATTCGGGGCTTTAGCTGACAGCTCTTTGTGCTAACAAACTAAACTCTCTTAGTTTAAGCCAACAGACTTTACCAAACACAAAGCCTGCTGCTGCCTCCATGGGTTAGCTTGTGTGACTGGTGTTTGCACCAATGAAATCTAAATCACACTAATGTGTCCTCCAAGGTGTTTGGTGGGAGCACTGAGTGAAACATAAGAGCTCTGGTAAAATAACAAACAGGGCTGTGAGAGCAACTGAAGTGATAAAAATACTGTTTGAAGATAAAAAACACTTTGATGTTCTCTCGTCACCTAACAAAGTCCAAACCCTGTGAACTATTTTAGCTTTAATAATTGTGGATTCAGGTATCCTGAACCCATCTTTGGACATTTGTAATTAAATATTTTAAAACTCCATCAAAGACTCCTGATGTGGCTGTTTGGAGAAGGAAAAGAGGGACAAAGTGGAGCGTCGAGCTGAGGCTTCATTCACTGCAAACCTACAGTTATGTTTTCTTATTTCTGCTGTTTGCATGTTCACAGCTGAAATAAAGCTGCCTCTTTGACTTCATCCTGTTGTGTTTGGGTCCAATCCTGCCTGCCACACAGCGCTACAGGACAAAGTCTAATATTTTTATCTTTTTAATGAATCTTTAGTCATATTTATCTAGGAAAACACAAACATGTAAAGGAGTCATCACAGGTCTCTGACCTCGTTGGTCCAGGTTCACCACTGAACTCTGGAGGGTGATCTTTGGACCAGTCACTCCTCACAGACGGACAGCTGGATTCTGCAGACTGTGACCTTTGACCTCTGCAGACACAAACATGTTTTATTCATTGATCAATTCTCTGATAAAGTGATTGAAGCAGCTGTGATCACACAGACTGCAGATAATGCAGCTGTTTCCTGTCAGTAACAGTCCTCTTAGATTAGAGTTCAGCTTTTTACAGGAAAACAAATGTCCCTGAATGCAACAGTGAGACACAGTCTGCCTGTGTGGCTGTGATAGCTGCCGTTAGGAGCGCTCATGTGTTTGCAGTTAGACGAGGAGATGTTACCATCATGGACACGTTAACAAATCCTGCAGCATCACGTGGCACAAACACTTTGTGTTCCTGTCATCTGCAAGCAACAGGAAGTTCATTAATAAAGGCGGGATGGAGATGTGACTGTGATGGTTCTCCTTCATCCAGCTGTTACACACATCTGGGCTCACACGACGAGCCTTTGTCTAATACAGCAGCTGCTCTCTGAACACTTTTCTGAAGAGGAGCTGCACAAACCTTTGTTTCCTTTCTAGAGCAGCGTATCAAAGTCAAACTACCCACTGCTAGCAGCTGTTTCTATCATAGTTTAGGATCCAGATGTGTGATGTCTAAATTTACACCTCTGATTAAAATACATAGTTAAAAACAGCCAATTGAGTCCAAATGTGTCTTAAAACCAGATAAACTGACAGTTACAGCTGAGCTGTGACATGGAGAAGAGTCATGGACAGTTAGAGATGGTCATCTCACCTCTGAGCTTTGGTCTGGCTCTCATGTTCCCCACACAGAGTGGTTTTAGAGGGAGGGACTCCCTCCTCTCTGTCCTCACACTGATCCATGCTGCTCAATTCACATCAGCTCACACACACTTTCTACCTTCACCTGCAGAGGAAACACAAATCATTCATGTGCACATCAACTGAGAGCTGCAGAGGTCGTGTCTGATGTGTTGGACTAACATCCATCTGAGATGCAGCTTTCATCAGTTCACTACAAAAAGTGTCACAGAGCCGAGTTCAGCCTCCAAATCCTCCATTACTGTAGTCCTACAAAGCAGCAGGTCAAACATGGCTGCAGAGAGCAGCTTTATGTCAGCAACAATGTCCAGGACCGAGCTGACTGCTTACAGAGTTCATACTCTAACTGCTAGCTGCTCTGCTAGCTAAGCTAACTCAGTAACAGTGACTCTGACAGCAGTTACTGTGGAACAGCGGCCGAGCTCAGGACACATTCAGTGTGTTTAGTCTTAGTCCTGGACTCTGATTCAATGGATTCAATCCAGCTCAGAGTTTCATGTCTTCATCAGAATAAAATACATGTACTAATATAACAGAAGTAATCCTCTGAATGCAGGACTGTAATGGAGGATAAATAAGGTTTTTACAGCCTGAAAGAAACATTCAGTTCATATATTTGTAGACAGTGAAGCAGTTTTTAATACTGCAGCTGTTTCCTTCACCTGTGTGTGTGTGAGCCACACCTTCATGTGCTGCTTTAGAAATATGTGGTCTGACTGCTCAGACTGAGTCTAGGAGGAAAGTTCACACGCTGGAGAAAGTTTGGTTCCTAACTTTGTCAGAGTTCGGCTCCAAAGACAAAGAAGACGGAGCTCACAGTCTGTAGATGGTCCTCAGTGTGTGTGTGAAGCCAAGAAAGCACACAAGAGTATGTTTATGTCAGCAAATCAGTGTGTGTGAAGAGTCTGAGGGAGTGTGTGAATGAGACTAAACACTGAAACCAACAGTCCAAGAAAAGCGTCTGGATTTCTTTAAGTTTAACTTAAAGAAGTCCAGACGCTTTTCTTTTTGTCTCCATAATGTCTCCATAATGCTGCAATGTTATCTGCCCCAGAAACACACTGTGCAGAAGCTCTGATGGTGACACAGAAAAGTCAAAGTGGAGATACTTCTGTCCACCTTTGATTAGACTCATTATAAAAAGGAAAACAAAGTTTGAACACAGTCATGTTTCCAGTTCACTGACTTACATTTATTCCATGGACACTCACTCTAACCTGAACCACAGCTACAACCCAACATTGTTGAGGCCTCATCTCCTCCTTTCCTGACTGTAGAGGTTAAATATGCAACAACCAACAAATAAAAGAATTTGGTTCATTTCAAAGAAATTCACACGGTGACCAAGTAAAGTAACCGTAGTAAAGGAGACAACATCCCGTTGATGGTGGGATTATTTGAAAGATTTGCTTTAGTCACGTCACCCAATGCAGTTGAACCACCCGTGGATCCATGTTTGACCATCCTACCACTCTGAGCTCTGCTTTGTAATCATTTTATTATTATCATCATTCATTTATTCATTCTTTGGAGGGGGGCTATTTCCTAATGCCGCCCTAATAAGCTGATGTTCAAGGGGAAATATAACAGAAACTCTTTCAGTGTTATTCATTAATAAATTAACAGATAAACTGTGAAGAAGAAAAAAACTGAGATTTAAAGGAGAGAGTAGAAACTTGATCATCCATCCTCATAATACATGTTTATCAGTATCTGCTGTGACCATACTGCAGTAATAACTACAAGTCTACATTTCTGTGACTGTTGATCAATCACAGCAGGAATCTGAGCTCATCTCTGCACACAGAGCAGCTTCAGCTCTGGGATAAACTGCTCGCTTCACGTCCTTCTCAGCTCACAGACACTCATCCTGATATTTTCCTTTAACATTTGATGGTATCTGGAATAGTTAGGGTTAGGGTAAGATAAGAAATCCCTGTTGTCTTTACAGGCTCAATTAGATGATCTATACAAGAAAAAGGCTGATGGAGCTTACATTAGAGCTCGTGCAAAATGGATAGAAGAAGGTGAAAAAGTGCTTCATATTTCTACAATTTGGAGAAATGGAGGCAAGAAAAGAAATCTATTAATACAATAATCGTAAATGGGGAGGAATGCACAAATCATAAGACTATAGCAGAAGAAAAACATAAATTTTACTCAAATTTATACTCCTCAAAATATTTAATTACTGATTCATCATTCATTCAAGTATTTTTGATCAGATTGAACCTTATACTCCAAAAATCGATTCTGTATTCAGAGAAATTTGTGATTCTGATATATCACTGGATGACTGAGATCAAGCCTTAAACAAACTGAAAATGGACAAAGCTCCTGGTCAGGACGGCTTGACTGCAATCTTTTATAAATTCTTCTGGAAAGAAATAAAAGAGTTTTTCTTCAAAACTATTAGTGAAATCATTAGTAATGAAATGTTAGCAACGACAATGAAACAATAATTCAAACGGCATTTGGTTTTATTTCCCCAAAGTAATTTTTGAGAAGCACTGAATTTCTTATAAAGTGCGACGTTGAAATTTCCAAATTTCCAAATTAAATTATCCAATTTTCACAAACAGGTTCTCCAGTACTGGAAAATGATGTACAAGCATATTTTTTCTCCACATACAAATTCGATTTGGGACAACAGATGCATACGATGAAAGAAAATCCATCTTTTATATGGATTGGATGGATCATGGAATTTGGACGGTTTTACACCTTTTAGACAATGAAGGAAATGTGTTAACATATAACAAATTCATAGATAATTATGGCATATCATGTACTCAAAGTAAATTAATTAAAGTTGTGAAAGCCATTCCCCCTGCAATGATTCAGATGTCTTCCCCCGATTGAACAACAACCCGTCAACAACATGCTGAGCTGTGACTCTTCTTTCCTCTAAAGTCCTGGTGTTAACACTCACCCTGCATCAGCTTCACCTTTTTTAAATTGTTTTTACTTTTCAAACCGACGGATCATTTGAAGCCAACCATCCAAAAACTGCTTCAGCTGTGTTTGATGTTTATGCTACAGCCTGTTTAGAATGTGTTACATACTTAAAAGGATAAATCAATATGAAGAACATGAAAGTAATTTGGGCTAAATGTGGAAGGAAAAAACTTCATTGCCATTTAGTAGTGCTGTATATTGCTGATTATCCTGATTTGTTGTTTAGTTTTGCATTGTTACATAAAGATACATGTTAGAGGGATTTTTGGGTTGTTGGCGCCCTCTTGTAAGAATAATTAGATTGCTCCTTTTCACCCATGGGTGCAGTGTCAAATTAATGGGAAGGAGGATCTGTATGTAGGAAACGAAACACTGTTGAACCACGTGTGAAATAAATAAAGAAATGAAATGAAATATAATCAATATCAGATATCAGAGCAACAGAAACCTCGGTGATCAGGACGCTGGGACTGAGAACAGGAAGTGGCTCAAACGTCACAGTTTCATAACGTCACCCTGAACTCCACTCACGGAGTTTCTGTCGCCATTGTAGTTTTTAAAGTCCCGTGATAAAGGCGGGTCTTTCTGTGAATCCGCACGCTCATTGGCTAATAGCTCGAGATTGACACATCGTTATCCAATGAGCGTGCGGGAACTTCCGACATAAAGTTGTTTCCTTTGAAAAACCAAAGTCTGATTATTTTTGCCTCCACTGACGGAGCCTGTTGTTCCCGCCACAGAGACACAGTAATGTCAGAGCGGTGTTAACACTCACCCTGCCTCAGCACAGCTCTCACTCTCCTCCTGCTCTCTCACACTAAACGGAGGCTCAGCTAAACTCACTTCCTCTCTACTTACAGGAAACCAGCGCTCAGAGGAGCCGACCGGCCTCACATTTCACCCACAGACACGAACAGCGTGGAATTATTTTATGTCATAAGAAGAAACATATTCATGTTAACACTCACCAGCCTCAGCTCCACCTTCCTCCTCCTGCTGCTCTGAACAATACTTTCACTGTCACTACTGCTCCCTAAACACAAAGGATGCTGGGACTTGTGGGTTTTTCCTGCGGTCTTCCTCTTTGTTTGTTTGTGTTTGTGTTCAAGTTATTTCGATCATGTAAACATCAACAGAACACGTGAAGCCACACAGAGTTTGTATGTCGAGGTGGGTAGGAGGGTTTGAGGGTTTGGGGAGGGGTCAGAGGGAAGAGGTCTCAGCAGTTGCAGGATCTATAACATTAGAATCTAAAAATGTGTCTCATATAGGTGTTATTTTGGTACTTTACACATCACACAGTTTCAACAACTCCTTATATGGTACAAGTTCCTCTTTTCTTTCTGGCTTCCCGTATTTATATATTTATATTTCTAGATATTTGTATATTATATTTATTTGTATATTTCTACACTAACTTCCTGTTTTTCAGTCTGGCTGAGCACTTAGTTTGTGAGTCAAAAGTGGCCTTGCTTTACAAACCTTCATTATTAAAGTAGGTAAGGCAGTGACTGGAATAAGTCACAAGGTGTTGCTGTTGAGCTTCATATACATTGTAAATTTTAGCAATTTTGACCATTTGTCCTCTGCAGGACACCGTAGTTCAGATTTCTTGTTCGCGCGGGCGCCATCTTGGTTCAGTGTTTACTGTGATTTGCAAAGGTAAGCACTGTCAGTGGTGTACTGCATTGGTTTTTTGTTTAAAAATAAGTGTTCCACTGTGTAAAATGGCGGTTTGCTAAGCATATATTGTGTTTATTGAGACGTTCATGTATTGTCTGATGAGAGTATGAGCAGTTTGTGTGCATGTTCCATTTTGTAATATCTGCCGCAATTTCGGGCTACATTCCCGCTAGTTAGCAGAGCACCCATTCGGGCAAAGTAATGCAAGATGAAGCATTAGCTTTTCAGCTACAGTTTGCTGGTAATCCTGCTATGTTAGTTTTGTGTCATACTCATTCCTGAGACCGTGGAATTTCGTAAAAACATGATTATTTTTGCTTAATGTGTTTTTTATACATTTGTTGTTGGCTTTCACTATGTGTTGATAATCACGCAGTGTTTACTGTGATTTGCAAAGGTAAGCACTGGCCAGCAGCAGAGTTGGAGTGGTGTTTGCCCCAGCATCTGAATAAACGGCGCGGTCCGAGCCACAAATTGAACGCCTGTGTCCGACTGGTCTCTCTGCTGTGCACCCCAATCCAACACAAACTTACACAACGCAGAGTCCGGGGTGTAGGAAGGCCCCTGCACTGGTTGGGTTACAAGTACATAAAACAATATAATCAGAAAATAAGCACTAAGAATATATTAATTACATGACAGTTCTCCCCCTTTTCGTGTTTCCTAAGAAACACGACATAATTCCTAATTTATCCCATTAAGTTTACTTGCATGTTAAAAGGCTAAAATATAACAAAAGAGATTATGCTAAACAAAATGAAACCTTTCAATTGCCCAACCCTGTCTGTCCCCTCAACGGGTTGTATGTTTTCAATGTTTCCTTATTATTCCGTCATAATTACTTCTATCCACAACAAATAAATCAAGCTCTAAGACAGCACCTGTGAAATGTGAAATGTCCTAAATCTACTTCCTACACCCCCTTTTTTACCCAGAATCCCAGTTTAAACCCACTTCTGACTTCCCTCAGTGCTCACTGTAAACTCCAAACAGATACAATTAGCTTTTTCTGGTAAAAGGACCTAGATTATTTTGTCAATCTTTGGAAACATCCTCTATAGAGTTTCATTTTTAAAACTTAGTCCTGGTTTCTTCGCCCCCTTTAACGGGTAGGGCATATCCGGCCTGAACACTGTGTTTGGGCAATTTACATAACATAGAAATCCTACAAACTATTCCTAAAGTCCCTATCATTACTTTTATGCTCAAATTTAACGTGTGTCTAACGAGCTTTTAATTTCCTAAACAACACATTTTCTGGAACAAGGGTTCTCTGTGCTCTGTGCTTCTTTTTGGGTTCCCCTTTCTCTGGTTGGTTCCGTTCGGTCTCGGGCTTCCAGGATTCTCGCCAACAATGTGGTCGCTGTGGTCCTGAAATCTTCTCCTGTAAAGGATAGAAAACAAATCGCCTCTCTCTGCTACGCCTCAATAATCTACTGTGTTCATCTATTGTTCCCTTAATTATTCAAAGTTGGTTCACAATATCATGTTCTGGGCTCTGTCCTTTATATTAACTTTACTTAATCTTTACGTAATCTTAATTTACTTAATCTCAATGTTCTTTATGTGTGTGAGCAACACTTTTAATTTTATTAAACACACCCAGGGTCAGATATACACCATCACCATATCAGCATAAAAACAGACAGAGACGTTCCTCTTTCTGTCACATTCTTCCATACATGGCAATTTGTTTCACCTTCCAGATGATTCCTGGGGACGTACAATTTCTTGACTCTTCTTCTGTCACTTGTTACTAGGCAAGCTCAAATGCAGTTAGAAGCTAAATGAATTCATTTGTGTTTGTAAGCGTGTATGCGGTTTAACCTTCTGCTGCTCCAAGTCACTTACACAATAGATCATCGGGACATCGTGCCAAACGAAGCTTAAGACCTTGAATAGACTGAGCATCAACACTTTCATGAGCACAATATGCAATGTGTGTATACAATGATTATAGCTGCACCTTTAATAAAAGTTTTAGTCTAATGCCAGTAGCTTTAATATACGTTTTAATGCAGTGTTAATGATGAAGGCTATATTGTAGCAGTAAAGTATTTTCTTTATTCCCACATTCCCTCTCTTGACCTTTCAAAAAGAAAGGTCACCACACTTCGTGCTGTGTCACTCCTCGGCCCATTCGGCCGCTTCTAAGTCCATCAATGGCATCATGGCCACCGGAACCACTGTTCTGGGGTCCACTGCCCTCGTTATTACCTTTTCCAGCAGTCCTCTGGCGCAAGGAATGAGACAACAACCGCAGGTGACCAGTATCCCTAAAAAGCGGCAGTAGAAAACATTGCAGACATGAAAAACCCCTTCCATTTCCCAAACACTGAGGTCATCCAGCTGTCCAGCGGATTGTCAATTCCCGAGTGCTCATGCATGGTTTTAGACAGAGTTTTCAGCCCCTCCAGAGCTCGGGTTACTGAGCCATCTGGAGCAGTGTTGTTGGGGATAAAGGTACAACACACTGCTCCAAACATGGCACACACGCCCCCTTTCTCCGCCAACAACATGTCTAGGGCCATTCGATTTTGCACTCCCATCAGCGAGGTCGGACCCAACTGTTCTGTGAACCCCTCCATGGCATCTCTGGTCAGGTTAGAGAGTCTCAGCACATTATAATGGACATAGTTTATGCGATCAACATTCTTATTTAGAGTTATCCATATGAACACACGTTCAAATCCTGAAGCTATTTGGTCCACTAGTTTAAACTCATCTGGAACTCCCCTGGGCCCTCCTATTGAGTCAATCCAGGTAGGCAAGTTCATTCTGGAAAATGGCACATGAAGTCTGGGGTCAAACTCGATTAAAGCAGGCTGAAACATTTTTTTAAAAACAAACAAAAACGAAAAACAAAAATAATCAATAACCAAAGGGTAAAGTCAGACCTCCTGGCAGCAATCTACGCTTGTCATAAACAACCCGGAATTTTTTGGGAAATGATGAATTTTGTAGTGAAAAGGCTGCTTTATTACGAATGATACTGTGCTGAGGGGCCTCAAGTGTAGACCCTCCTTCACAGTTATCAATGTAATTGTCAACAAGAATCTTTACAGATTCAAAGTTGACCTTTTCGCAGACATCATGTGTTTGTGTGATTCCTTTTGCTTTCAAAACAACTTTACCTTTTCTGGTCATGTAACCATAGCTTTTAGGTCCAGCTGCAACAAACTCTGTAATGAAATCATCCTGCTCTAACTCATTTGTTAGCTCGCCTAAATACCTACCTAATTCTAGTTCAGATTGATTATCTCTGGTTAAATAAACAACACTGTCAGTATCATAGTAAATAGCTCTTTCCTGCAGCTGATCCAAGTAACTGTAGAGTTTCATACGCCCATATGAAGTAGTGAAGGCCGCAATGAAGATGTTATCTGTGGAGTTTGGGAGTGGAGTGCAGAGATCACCATAGCACCATTGAATAAGAGCCACATCATCACTGACAAAAGAGAAATAGCTCACTTTGTATTTTGGAGAGAACATGAGGTTAAAGAATTCCTCGGGGTCACTCACCAGTTTGCTCTGTGTGAGATTATTTCTCTGGCCAAATTTTCCCCAAAAAGAGTTTAAACACAGTTTGGCCATTTGTCTTTTAGCGGGGTTTAGTTTTATGTTTTCAGGGTCTAAAGTTATTCCTTGCTTAGCCTGGTAGTCTTTAATGTAAATCTGTTTAGCCTCCTCAGTTACAGCATCTGATGGGTAGCCTGAAGCTTCTTGTTTTTTGCGCAGGAAATGATGTACATAGTCTGTGAATATTGTGTTACTCTGTCTCTCAAAGTGCCATACCTCTGTGATTCGACCTATTTCATAACCCTTTTCTAATAACCCTTTTCTGAGTGCTCTATCCTCATTACTATGGTTACAGGCTCCCTCTTGGTTGTTCATTTCAGCACAAGTGCGACAGAGAGTAAAGAGAAGTTTTCCTGACTTTGTTTTATAGGGTAAAACGGGAAAATAGAGTGCTCTGGGTGGGTAAACAACCGCTTTGATAAACCCAAAATAGTTTTTAGGGTCCTGAAAATTTCGAAAGATTATTTGAGGATGACCTAAGGGGTAACTACATGTACTATTTACATATGGATACAGGGAGGTCACATCGACATAGTTGATTTTCTCACCATGCCCAGCACTACAACGCAGCTGTGCTGGGCTTGTACGGCCTCCAAAGAGGGCATGGCGAGGGTTCAGAGGCTCTGGTGGATCATAACGTTTGAGAAAGCTGATTACACTCTCATCACTACGTTTTAACTCGGTCCACTCATGCTCCCAGGTTATAACAAGAGACACATTATGCTCAGCTCTCAATCTAGCGAGCCTGTCTTGAGTGGCGCTGTTTAACTCTGCAAAAGAGGAACCTAGCAGGGGGTTAACATCGGACTGATTCGAAAAACACTTAACACACCCATGGAAGTAGCAGCCCAAAAATTCCCACGCGATGTTTTACCATTATTTTCGGAATATCCATCTACATAATAACTACCGAGCTGTTTTTCTCCTTGATTGAGCGCATGTCTGATAAAAACACCTTGCGTGCACGAGAGATATTCGAGCCATTGAATTGAGGACGAGGAAAATGATTTTACCCGATTATGGTAATTTAAAGGACAGGGCAGGGCCAGAGAATTGGCAGGCATGAAGTTTGTCAAATAAGTTTTAAGACAAGCGCTTGCAAGCGTGTTGCGACTGAAAGGATCTACTCCTGTCTCTTCAATAAACCCGTTTCTAAACAATGCGCAACCCCGGGCTAGAATTTCAACATCATTTTTACAGTATAACAGCGCCTGTTTCATGAAATTGAAGGTGCCAGAGCTGACTGAATCATACCATCTGTAAAATTCCTCTCTGCATTTGGATGTCATGCGCTCGAGACAAAATGCGGAAGGGGGAGGGTAAGGTCCAACATAAGTTAGGTTTTGTCTCGAGCTGAAAGAATGAGGAAAAAAACCTTTAACAGTTTCTGAAAATCCCATTGCTTTTGGGATAGCTGACAATGGCATGGGTAGGAAACAGGAGGAGTCCATATAACGTTGATTAAAGTCTGGGTCTGTAAAGCTGATCACTTTGGAACCTTGCATTATCAAGTTTGGTTTTAAACCTCGCATAACTAACCCGCGAAGGATAATGTATGCATCGAAACCCTTTGCATTATGAGCGATAAAGATTAAGCCCTTGAAGAGGGGGCGTCTAAAATGAGCGAGAAAGTTTTCAACGCAATGCTCGCCCTGAGAGCTCCAAGATTTACCATCTGATGTTTTTGTACACACCAGAAAAGGGCTGTGCTCACCGTGTTCGTTAACAAACGTTTCAAAATCATAAAAAATCAACTTGTTATTATGTTTTGTTTCGCGTTCTAATACCTGCATGTAGCACTGATGTGTTTGATGATCACTAGAGATTTCCTGACGACAGATTGGGCATTTGCTCTTTTGGCATTTGTGAGGTTTTTCACGTGCTGCTAAACAATATAGCCTCGAGCACTTGACACATTTTTTATAGAGGTCGCAGTTGCTGGCGGACCTTTGACGCCTCTCAACAAGTGTTTTATGGCTCTCAAAACAATAAGGAGATCTACAGGTGCGATTACAATCGGTACACACAATAGGCGAGAGGAAATGCTCGTTGCAGTCAGGCTGCATTCAGACTGAGCAGCGAGCAGGGCAGAAATGGGATAACACATGGTTAAAGCCTATGTAACAATGAGTACACAAATAGGCTGTCCCCAAAAATCCTTTTAGATTTTTGATAGCATAGTAATGATTGTCAAATAAAAATAAACAGAGGGCTTTTGCGCTATTCACTGTACTAGTCTGAAATTTACAAAGGCTGCGATCATGCTCGTTACGGTAAAATACTATAATTTTACATCCTAGTAACGTTTCAAATGTAATTATTTGATTAAACCCGACAGGCGTTTGATCATTTAGACCAGCTTTTTGTTGAATTTCTCTAGCTAATAATTGTGCTTGATAGTCATTAAAATCGGGGTGCAGAAGGTGGGCAAGACTTATAGCAAAACATAACTTATTCGCGGGGTTATGGACCACGTATAAAAAACATCTTTTCTTTTTCACAATTTCGCTGTCGAGTATGTGTTTAAGCAATCTTTTCCCACTGCCATTTGGGGGTCTAACAATCTGAGCTACAACCTCCAGCGAACCATCACACATTACTGACCAGTTTGACTGTACCGCTCTCAAGAATAAATTTTCAAATTCAGATAAATCATGATTATCACGTAAAATCACTGAAACATTATTTTGTAACTGCTGGCCTATCAATTCTAACTGGATATGATCACCTGGACGTGCGTGGGGGAAAACCCTGTTTGATATTTCACGCGCACTCGACATTGCGTCTTGATAATAATGCGCATAGTCGGGTATATCGTTTGGAGGAGGAAAATTCAAAATTTCTCTAATTTCAACGTTATTAAATTTATTTCTAACAACTATAGACGGTTGTGCTGGATTACCGGCGCAACTCTGGTCTGGATTACCCCCTTGTTGAAAGGAATGATCATCGTTTACTGGGTTAAGTGGGTCGTTAGCAGAGACAATGTCTGGGGAAGAGCTGAGTGATTGCTGATGATTAGAATCATTGAAAGTGGTTAACAACTGTAGCGGTGGGCTGTGGTTGAGCGCTTCGTTAGCACATGCATTGTCTGGGGAAAAGACTAGCGAATGCTGGCTTTGAGAATCAATGAAACGATTTTGATTTAGCCTGTTTATTTGACTCAATAACTCTGGCGGTATTTGAACCTCATGTTGTATTTGGGCCAAAGCTTCTAGAGCTCTATTAATTGCTAAAAACGGATCAGAAGAGGAGATGTTTTGTGTCAGACTCATTTGTGAATGAGCCGCGTCTGACTCTGTTTGGATCTCATCATGATCCACTCCCAAACTCAGAGAATTATTTTGAAAGGCACTTTCACTAGGCGCTAATCGGGCAAGAGCTAAATTAAGCAATTCTAAAGGATCATTATTATTGATCACCTCAGGTTGCTCACTGTTTTGTGAATATGTAATCTGAGAATGGTGTGTATTTTCATTTAACCTAGCTAACGCTGTTTCTAAAGCAAGAAATGGGTCTGTAATATCTTGTTCCTGGTTATCCATTTTTTTTTATTGTTTAACAGGAATATATTAAAAGAACAAAAACAAAAAAACAAAACACAGTTTGTTTGAAAAAGCAAAATGAAAAAAACCTTTTTATAAGATGAGCTGAACTAATTCAGCGAACAGAGATACCGCACGAAGAGCGATTGAAGCCAGCTGTTTTCGCGTACGTGTTCGCCTTGTCCTTGTTGTCCTTGCGATCCTACCGGTCCTCCTATTCCTCCTTGTGAGATGCCCTAGGAATTTGAGGGTAAGATAGAAAACAGTTAGTAAAGTTAAATAGAAAATGGATAGTTTTTATAAAATGAGAAAAAAGCGAGAACCTAGAGAGAGACTGACCGTGATTGGATCTCAAAGGCAGGCGCGGTGTATTTCGTGTGTCTGATGGCGGAGAAGAAGAAGCGCTGCTGGTGCTCCAATTGGCCGGAGCATCGGGACCGAGATCGGAGAGCAAATCTTGCCTGTCCCCGGCGGACAGGCGCAAGTTTTTCCCAGAGGGTCGCGGGAGAGAACAAGTTCCGGCGGGGATGGAACTGGGGCCGGATGAAGCGGGGCGATCTAGCGTAGAGAGCAGATGCTGTCTATCGCGTGTGGAGAGACGGATGTTCTTGCCTGTGGATCGCTCAAGCACTGGTGGAGAAGAATTCGGCGAACTCGACAAAATAAAGGTGTCCAAGTCTGAGATATCTAGAAAGTTTGATAAAATTGAAAAAGAGGGTAAATGTTTTCTTTTTCATGTACAATTAGCTGTTAAGAGGGAGAACAAGAATGAACCAAACCTACCAATTAGATCGAGAGAACCAAAAAGAGAGGAGTTGAGCTCGCTTATCTCAGAGTCTGAAAAGAAATAACAACGAGTATTTAAAAACGGGAAAAACAGTAAAACATAAACATTATATGAACAAGAGTGAGAATGAGGTAACTGATGAGGCCATGATCGCTGCTATAGTTTAGTCTACAAACACACTTTTTAGCTCTGAGTGTTAGAGGCGAGCTTATATATATTTTTGAAAAGTGTATTCCAAGTGTTAGAGAGCCTATTTGCATGGCTTTTGAAGATGAAAAAGCTTTTTTGACAGAATGGTAAAAAGGAAAATGCGAAAATGTAGTTAGACGGGGAAGATTAACACTTACCGAATGATATGCAGATAGGGAAAGAGGCGCCAGTTGCTGTTGATCCCTGGTTCGTGGCTGTTGCGAGCTCGCAAGCAGTCTGAGCGGCGCCAGTTGTTGATATGATAGAAGTCAGAGGTCTTGTGGAAGCGCGGCGGCAGTCTTAACCTCAGCGGGAGATCATAAAAATCGGACCTGTATCGGATTGGCTAACAGGGGTGCGAAGGGAGCCTCCCGATTGGCAGCGGGGCAAAGTCAGGCGGAGCTGGTCTCCGGGGGAAATTTGCAAACGAGGAAAGCAACGCATTCGGGAGCAGAGCGGGGAGCGAAGAAGCAGGAAAAAATTGTGCTCTGCAAGCAGTTGCGGGTCGGAGATTAAGAGCGAGGTAGAACTTAGACTCTGCGTTGAATTTTAGAGGTTGCTAGTAAGAGGGATGGTTTTGAAGAAAAAAGACTAAGGATTTTTGCCCTGTTTTTGAATATAAGGCTTTTGGGAATAGAGGGTAGCTAACAAGTTATTCTAGGGTTTTGGAGAAAACGCGGAGGATTTTTTAAAGGTGTTTTGCCTTTGTTCGGCTGAGCATGACGGGGGCGGGGCACTGAATTTGAGAAAAAAGACTAATGATTTTTTCAGGATTTCCCCTGTTATCGAATATAAGGTTTTGGGAATAGAGGGGGTACCTAACAAGTTATTCTAGGGTTTTGGAGAAAACGCGGAGGTTTTTTTTTGAGGGGGGCTGCGGGGATCGCAGAGTTTTTTTCTGACTATGAGTTTTATTCTAAATCTACAAATGCATATAAATTGAAATAAAGTTTTCCCCCAAGGCATGCAGCCTGTATTTCTGGCCATACTGAACGTTACAAAAGCACAAGTTTAACTAAACAATTTTAATATGGTTTAATACATTTTTAAACCCATAAGCACGGAGCCCGAGAGAGAGCACGGTCCGGAGACACGGGCGCGCCCCCGCGCGCCCAGACACACAGTGTCGGGCACGCGCACGCGCACACACCCACACACACACGCTGACCCACCACCAGATGGCGTTTTTTAAGTATAAAAAGTAAAAACTTTTTAATGGCTTTAAAAAATAAAAGAATGCTATTTGATATATAAGAAACTTTCTAAATAATCAATTAGTTGTTTTTTAGGGGGAAAAAAGCAATGAGTTATGAATTAGCATATTTTTTATGAATATCATATTTTTTATGAATATCATATTTTTTATGAATATCATATTTTTATGAATATCATATTTTTATTACTTCCTTTACTTCCTGAGCTCATGAATAATGTATTGGGGCCATAACTCACTCAGTTTGACATAAGGGGTATAATATCACTCTCTGGCTACACATTATTCTGTTTCAATCTGGAAGCTGATGAAGGACATTCAGGGAATGTATCGTTAGTTAAAACAGGGAACGTGAGGCTGGAAACCCCTTTCAGAAATCCGCTACCCCGAACAATGAACCTGGTGTGTTACTCTGTATTTGATTCAGTCATAGAAATATCTAATATGAGACAAGTGCTGCTGGAGTACTACTAAAGATTCAAAATGAATACAATAGAACTAACCAGCGTTGTTAAAAGGATTAGTAACAGGGCTCATCTTCTAGGCGTCTTAGCATGTGACCAGCTGCCAACAAAGACCATCAGATATCCATGCATGGGCATTGTGAATACAGATCCATCAGACTTACCTGGGAAGCACTGGTTGGCGTTCTATATCACAAAAGACAAGCAAGGGTACTTTTTGACAGCTTCGGTAACTCACCTGACAAGTTTTCACCCGAGATAAAACTTTTTCTTTTAAAAAACACCGCTCGGATATTGTATTCTGGGAGACAGGTTCAGAATGACTTTTCGGTAACCTGCGGACAACACTGTGTGTTTTTTCTATATCATGTCCAAAAAGGAGCGTCTTATTCAAGACTAATTAATATGTACAGTGATAACCTGGTTTGTCATTTTGTTAACAAAATAAGACCTGTTTGTGTATGTTTTGAAAATAACTTTGATTGTGTGCAGTGCGGATACTGATTCAAGTAACAAATAATAAAAGATAACAGAAGAGAATATCGTTTCATCTGATATTTATTTTCACCTAATGGTTAAAAACATTATTTAGTAATAATACAATCTTTAAACATCAGCATAGAGTTCAAAAAGTAGTAAAAAGGGTAAAACTGTCATCCATTAAACAATATAGACATAAATAAGAAAAAAAACACATAGGTAGTAGTATATAAAAAGGGAAAAAAATGCGAGGGTAAATGAAAAACAAACAATTTTAAAATTCATTAAAAATCTATCCACCCGCTTCTACTCTGCCTTAATTTTTTATGTGTGGTAAATAAGCTTTGATCACTCAGTGACCGCTTCTTGTGCAAACCATTTGTTTCAACACTCGGGTCGCCAGTGTCGCCTTTATATTGGCTAACAGTCCTCCTCACCTCAGCATTAGGAAAAGCAGACAGAGGAACATTTAAGCGGGCGAGTGCTTTTAAAGATGTCGACCACCCTGCAGGCCATGAAACATCTGTTGCTCTACGTGTTGCTGTTGCACTTTTGATCAAATCATAGAGATGCGAACCTCTGATTAGCTGGTTGTCAATAATAATCTCACCCCTATCATTCCAAGAAACTCCCGACGCACGAGTGAGCGCTGTTAAAATAAGCTCTGCATTTTTTCTGCTCCTTTTTGCCATATAGGACAAAATCTCATCCGCAAACATGTCTTTTTGTCTGTCGCCACCAACATTGCTTTGGCGGTCAGATGCATCCTGACCGGTTTCAGAAGGCAAAGATAGTGTTAGCACAGAGTATCTCTGAAGAATGGCAGAATACTTTTTAGCCTTCTCGTACACATCCAGATCTGCAGCTGCAGCACTTCAACCATAGCTTTGTCTAGCTCGTTTTGCGCTACATGTCTGACGGAGCCTGTATGTTGTTGCTGCTGATGGTTTAACATGTCCAACTGATGCTGCGGGACCAAAAACATTTTCTGTGTGTGCTCCATTTTCACCTATTTGCAATAAGACTGGTGATGAAGGGTATGGCAGCCCCTAATAACGGTAGCAAAAATCCTCCAGATTGGTTGATGGATCTTCTCTTTTTCAAACTTTTGACCTTTTTGTCTGCAACCAGTCTGATTACTTTTTTTCTTTTTTAGTTGTCTGTACTGTTGATCAGTCAGCGGGATAACACCTTTCAAAACATTGAGCGATATCTCACACAGAGCATTAATAAAATCCATGCTTGCATTACAAATAATATTCCTCCGTACGCTGGGTGGGGATTTATACAACAACTCCAACAGTGCAATGTTTCTCTGCATCCGTGAATACGACATCCTTTTTACCGCTTTAGCCGTTTTTTGGGGATATAAACAACTTGACGATCTGACAACAAATTGGTTCTGAGTCTTAAATAGTCAGGCGTCTTAGATTTATAATCGATTAGAAGATACCCGTATGGGGTGGATGTGGCATCATTAAAAGCTTCTAAGAAGTATTTTGTATTACCTGGAAACATCTGTCTACCTAAAACTGAAATTTGATATTTATCTCGAGGGTTGTTAAACAGAATTAAATAATTAGTGTTCAACGAAGTTGTTGCATAAACAAATTCTGAACTAAATACATGCAGCTCAAGTTCCTACGATGAACGTATTGTGTGAACACATTTTGAACTTCTATGCTGTTAGACGCAGTATTCATCACATTGTCGATAATGAGCAAGTTGTTCTTATCCGGAGGTAAAAGGACATCGTCACTCAGAGACTCCGGTATACCATTCACAAAGGTGATTTTTCTTATCTGAAGAAGTTGATTGTATAAAGGTTGCCAGCAGGAGTAGATGTAAACAATATTGTCAATTTTGGCTGAAATAATAGTGGATGCTTTTTCAATGATGCTTTTGACAAAGAAAGTCTTTCCACAATTACTCGGCCCGCTAACAACTAAACTAAAAGGGTGCTGGAGCCTCCCATCAAAGGCTTGATCCTGATCAGTATCCATAAGGGAGTGTTGTAAAGTCAGGCAACACCCTTCTCTTGTTATAGACCACCTGAACTTTTTTTACAACTGTTTCATTCCTAAGATGAAACCTCTTCTTATTGCGTTTGATGGTGTCAGACTCTGCAACTAAATGCATCCCTGTTGGCCACAAATGCCTTGACTGAGCCTTTCAACGATTCGTGGGTAACAACTTTAGAATTAACATCATTGAGTGTTACACCTTTACACTTAACCTGAGTCTTGCCCTGTTTTGTGTAATAAGCATAGCATTTTGGACCTCCAGAGACAAACTCAGTAATGTGATCATCCTCTCCAGACCCACCATCATTGAGCTCATCAGTCAGCTCACCGAGGTATGGTCCTAAAGGGGGTACCCACTCCCCGGGATGAGAGGTGAAGATAACTGAATCTGTGTCACAGTAAAGAATGCGTTCCTGCAGCTTGTCTAACAAGTCATACAGAGTGAGCCTCGTATAGGCCGTAGTCATAGCACCGACAAAGACATTCACATCCTTCACCCGCGACCCTCTACCATCAGCGTGACACCACTGAACCATTGCAACATCATCAGAGATGAAACAAAACTGGCGTACGCCATAATGGTCACTGAACATCAGCTGTGTGAATCTGGCAGGGTCTATAATCAGCTCACAAGATGGCATATTTGTTCGCATGCAGAATCGCCCCCAGAGAGAGTTCAGAAGCAGTTTATTACAACTTCTGATTGCTTTGTTTACACAAATCTTAGCAGGGTCAAGTCTGATGCCTTCTCTCTCATAATAGTCTGGAACAAACTTCTGCTGCTCCTCAGCTGTTTTGACATTTTTCGGGTATCCAGATGCCTGCTGCTTGAATTTCAAAAATGTTTTGACATACGGCTTAAACAGTGTGTCAGTCTTATTAGGGAAGTGCCAAACTTCAGTGATGCAGACAATCTGATACCCTTTTTCAACAGCCTTTTCAAGCTCAAAGGAAACCCAAGTACCTGACAGCTGCCTCTCACTCTCAGCATGCACACAATCACTGTGCTGGCGCTGCTCTTCAGCACACGTTCTGCAGAGAGGAAACATCAGCTTATTGTGGCACTTGTAGGGCAGAACAGGATGAAATAGACCCCTTGGTGGAAGCACAGTGCACTTAACAAACCTGAAATAATTTTCAACTCTGTCAAAATTATTGCATATGATCTGAGGGTGACCTATTGGATAATTTTTCGTGCACTGAACAGTGGGGTAAAGACTTGTAAAATCATAGTATCTGATCTTTTCATCTCCACCATCATCAACCTTGTGGTACAGTTTCATCACATTAGTCCTCCCACCAAACAACGCGTCTCTAGGGTCCAGAGGCTCAGGCTTTTTGTATTTGCGCATAAAGTCCTTGACTGACTGATCAGTCGACTTTAATGATGACCAATCACACCCCCACATGACCACGACATTAAGACCATGATGCATTCTTAGAGCATTCACCTTCTCACAACTTGCATGATACAACTCACCATATGACAGCTTGGCGGCAGGGTTAACATCACTCTCCGGGTAGCAGCGGAGACAACCGTGATAGAAACACCCAAAGAATTCATATGCAGTTCTGCTGGAAGCATCAAATCCATCCACAAAATAAGGTCCTACTTTTTGTTTGCCGCCTCTGAGAGCATGCTTGATATGATTTTGTTTCGTATTGAAGCCATTCAAGAGACACGTCTGAAAATGTCTTATTCTGATCAACATACGCACCGTGATGAGTCAGTGCCTGGGTGTCTTTTGGAAGAAACAAGGTTTTGAAAATCCCCATGCAGTATGATGCCAGGGTGGCGTGTGAAAATGGATCAATCTGCGTGCACTCCATCAAGGTCTCGCGGTATATTTTACAAGCCATTCTCAACACTTCGACATCATTAATGCAGTACTTACGCATTTCAGCCTGTAAATCAAATGGTTTCTCGCAGGCAGGCTTGTACCACACCATAAATTTCTCCTTTTCAATTTCAGACATTTTTTCATACCCGTAAAAAGACGGGGCAGGATAAGGACCTACATAGAATTCGTTAGCCCTTGTGTTAAATGTGTGTGGAAAGAAGCCTTTTTCAAGGTCCTCGAATCCCAAGGCAGAAGGTGTTTTGGCCAAACGCATGGGCAGAAAGCTAAATGAGTCTATCCATCTCTGATCATAGGATTTGTCATACATTAGAACGACACGACTCCCTCTCATTGTTACACCCGGAGCAATACCCTGTTTAACGAGGTATTCCAAGAGAATATAGCTGTCGAAACCCGAAGAATTATGGGCTATAAATGTATAGCCACGGTATTTAGGCCTTCTGTAGTGCCCAACGAATGCAGACACACAATTTAATGTGTTGAAACAGAATTTTTCCCATGCATATCCATTGTGCACACAAAAACAGCCTCATGCTTTCTGTCATGATACCGGGTCTCAAAATCATATATTATGTATTTTTCACGAGGTTGTTTCATTTCAGCAGGCTGAAGAAAACACTCGTGATTCATGCCAGTGTCTACCAGGCGTTCTCCACAGAGTGTACATGCACTTGGGGCACATTTGTGTTCTGATTTGTCTGACTTCCTGTATACCATACCACATGTTTCACAGTATTTCATACGATCACACGGTATTAGATTATGTAGCGGTTCTACTAGTTTGTGCTGATGGTAGCAATGCTGCAACTTACAGATACGTTTACAGTCTGCACATTTCACAGTCTGTGACGGGTAGTTTTGACACAGTGTAAAGCATACATTGCATCTGAATCTACATGTGTGGCACAGTGGAGTCTGATATGTACTATAACAATAATTACAAAAATAGCTAACTCCAAAAAACCCTGTTGTGCTTTCAATGACATAATCATGACCATCGTGTAAATACATATATATGGTTTGAGGCTGCGGTGTGTCGTGTGTTTTGAAACACTGTAGCTGTTTTCGCCCTGCAGTATGATGGAACATAACAATTTTAACATTTAGCTGTTTTTCAAAACTGCTGACATTGGTGAAAGAAACCTGCTGCCTGGGGTCGAGCCCTGCATCAATGTGTAGCTGCTTTGCACAGAGTAGTTTCTCATCCTCAGACACCTCAGCATGGAGAGCATGCGCCAAGCACAGACAAAAACACAGGTTGTTATTACTATTTTGAGGATTATACAGATGTCTCCCTTTTTTTAGCAAGATGTCGTCATAAATCACTTTCCCTAATCTCAAACGAACACCGCCGCTCCTGTTATGAGCAACTGTGGCGATAAATTCAAGTTCGTCTGATGATATAGACTCGTCATTACTTTGAAGCACTTGCATGATTTCCTCAAGGAATAAATCTGTATTATAATCATCATCTGATTGTAACACACACTGCACATCACTGGCTAGGGATGGTCCTCGTAACACGACATTCCACATGCTCCCTGATGGGGCATCTTCTAAGGCTTGGTCAATTAAATTAGCTAAACTCTTTCGCGCCCTGCAGGGAACCTGTTGCAGATTATCTCTAAAATCAAGACGCTGACGCAGTTCTCTGGAATTAAAATGAGGCATGTCCCTACTCCTAACCCCACCGCTACCATCACCACTGCTGCCGCCAATCTGCACAGTGTCACTTTCATTCGTATTATCTAATACATCAACAGCTGCATCAAAATCATCGCTAGGAGAAGGAGGATGCTCATGAGTGTCAAAATGGTCAGCAGAGGACACAACATCAAGACTACCAATTGCATCAGAATGCGCAGTAGGTGACGATAGGAGGTCGTCATTAACACTGTCAACTGCTTGATACCAAAGTACAGATTGTGAAAGAAGCTCATCAATGTCAAAATGCCCTGCAGAAGGTGTGGCATCAATATCACCAATTTCATCAAACCATTCTGTAGAGGATTTCCGGTTACTGTGGAGGTCACGTGTTTCCGGTTAGTGTGGAGGTCACGTGTTTCCGGTTAGTGTGGAGGTCGCAATATGGCGCTCCCCTGTGGCTGCAGCCAGATGCTCTTGTGCCATCAATGTGGATTGTCCAGACTGAGAGACCTCTTCCCTCTGACCCCTCCCCAAACCCTCAAACCCTCCTACCCACCTCAACATACAAACTCTGTGTGGCTTCACGTGTTCTGTTGATGTTTACATGATCGAAATAACTTGAACACAAACACAAACAAAGAGGAAGACCGCACCGGAAGGAAAAACCTACAAGTCCCAGCATCCTCTGTGTTTAGGGAGCAGCAGTGAAAGTGAAAGTATTGAGCCTCCGTTCAGAGCTGCAGGAGGAGGAAGGTGGAGCTGAGGCAGGTGAGTGTTTACATGAATATGTTTCTTCTTATAAAATAATTCCACGCTGTTCGTGTCTGTGGGTGAAATGTGAGGCCGGTCGGCTCCTCTGAGCGCTGGTTTCCTGTAAGTAGAGAGGAAGTGAGTTTAGCTGAGCCTCCGTTTAGTGTGAGAGAGCAGGAGGAGAGTGAGAGCTGTGCTGAGGCAGGGTGAGTGTTAACACCGCTCTGACATTACTGTGTCTCTGTGGCGGGAACAACAGACTCCGTCAGTGGAGGCAAAAATAATCAGACTTTGGTTTTTCAAAGGAAACTACTTTATGTCGGAAGTTCCCGCACGCTCATTGGATAACGATGTGTCAATCTCGAGCTATTAGCCAATGAGCGTGCGGATTCACAGAAAGACCCGCCTTCATCACGGGACTTTAAAAACTACAATGGCGACAGAAACTCCGTGAGTGGAGTTCAGGGTGACGTTATGAAACTGTGACGTTTGAGCCACTTCCTGTTCTCAGTCCCAGCGTCCTGATCACCGAGGTTTCTGTTGCTCTGATATCTGATATTGATTATATTGGTAAACAGGCTGTAGCATAAACATCAGGTCTGTTCTGAAAACTGTCTTTATTTTTTCAAAGTAAGGGAATATCTGTGGTCTGATACCGCGGGCTCATGGGCTAAGGACTTGGATTGACAAGTCAAGCGCAGATGATTGTGTTGTTTCTTATAAAGGCTTGTGTGTGTGTGCCTTCCTGTGTGTGTCCTTGTGTCAGTGGAACTGAATCAGTGTGTTAGAGAAAGTGCTCCTCTGCTGTGCCGTCATCGTGTGGATGCTTCTTTTAAAGTTGGAACTCATGTTTTTATGATCTGCTTCATTTCATTGAACCTTTATTTCTAACCATGAAGTCCCTTTGAGGTCACAGCCTCCTGGTTAGGTTTAGGCTGTTATTGTGCTTCAGGCTGAAATATGAGGAGTAAGGAGTGGGGCTGGTTAGCCCTCATGACCCTCACCATAACACATACGTCACAGGACAGTGTTTACCACAGAAACTCCATGAAATGATCAATGAGAACTTTAGAAACCCGTCAGTGTGATGCTTCCAGTACAACAGCACCTCTGAGTGTGTGTGTTTGCCTCTCAGACTAACTCCACCCTGACATCAAGAAGATGGAGGAAGAGGATGGAGCAGGATCTGCAGCATCCAGCTGTGTGTCTGTGAGGAGTGACCGGTCCAAAGAAGAACCTCCAGACTTCAGTAATGAACCTGCAGCAACAATGTAAGAGAGCTGCTGACTCATTTATTCAGTGTAAATGATGATTTTTGATGCAATGGGAGAAGAAAAATGACAAAAACAGTTTTAAAAATAAGGATTAAAATATTACAAACTATATTTTTGAGTTTCCTGATGTAGTACAAAAATATATGAACATAACTGTATATAGGACAGATATTTTACGGTTCTTTTAGGCAGCACCAAAAAACAAAAAGACTATTTTTAAGCTGTCTGAGGTAGTGAGTCAACATGTCACACTGGGTCAAAGGTCAGGGAGTAAAAGTGTGTTTTAAAGGAGGTTTAAAAGCAGCGAGTGAAGGAGCCTGTCGAGGTAAATCGTTCCATAACTGATCAAATTCAGTTGGTGGACCTCTGTGTGAAATCAAGCCTCTGGTTCACAGAGAGGATAACCCTCAAATGGGCTGTACAACATTATATAGGGAGACAAAAACAGAGATTATCGTAGCCATCGCTCTCTCGCATGGACGTGGCAGCCTTGCTGTCTGCTGAGAATCCTCCCCGTACCTCCGTGACCTCGTCTGGTATCTGCTCCCTCCTCTGTAAGAGACAGTGAAGGGAAACACGTCTCTGCCTAGTCTTGAAAATCTAATCTTATCATCCATTGTTCTTCTAGGGCCTCTTCTTCTTGTGGCCTCAGCTAACTGCTAATATTTAAATGGCTAACATTAACATGTGTGCCAGCCAGGTTAACATTTATGATGAACTATGATTAATTAACTGATGTTGAAACTGGAGCTTTACTGACCTCTGAAATTCCTCCTAAAGTGTTATTCAGTGTTGTGACAGTCAGCTGCTTCAGCTGCTGCTGGGATGGGCTGTGGCAAAGAGAACAGAGAAAATCCAAATCAGAGTTTTTCTCTGAGTTAAAAGCAAGGAAACAACAATATATTCTACATGGTGAAACTGATGGTTTATGGTGTTTGGGTCTGTTTTTCTGTATTTATGCAGATAAAGTGTAAACTCAGATGAATTATACCATCAAATGTTAAAGGAAAATATCAGGATGAGTGTCTGTGAGCTGAGAAGGACGTGAAGCGAGCAGTTTATCCCAGAGCTGAAGCTGCTCTGTGTGCAGAGATGAGCTCAGATTCCTGCTGTGATTGATCAACAGTCACAGAAATGTAGACTTGTAGTTATTACTGCAGTATGGTCACAGCAGACACTGATAAACATGTATTATGAGGATGGATGATCAAGTTTCTCACTCTCTCCTTTAAATCTCAGTTTTTTCTTCTTCACAGTTTATCTGTTAATTTATTAATGAATAACACTGAAAGAGTTTCTGTTATATTTCCCCTTGAACATCACCTTATTAGGGCGGCATTAGGAAATAGCCCCCCTCCAAAGAATGAATAAATGAATGATGATAATAATAAAATGATTAAAAAGCAGAGCTCAGAGTGGTAGGATGGTCAAACATGGATCCACGGGTGGTTCAACTGCATTTGGTGACGTGACTAAAGCAAATCTTTCAAATAATCCCACCATCAACGGGATGTTGTCTCCGTTACTACGGTTACTTTACTTGGTCACCGTGTGAATTTCTTTGAAATGAACCAAATTCTTTTATTTGTTGGTTGTTGCATATTTAACCTCTACAGTCAGGAAAGGAGGAGATGAGGCCTCAACAATGTTGGGTTGTAGCTGTGGTTCAGGTTAGAGTGAGTGTCCATGGAATAAATGTAAGTCAGTGAACTGGAAACATGACTGTGTTCAAACTTTTCCTTTTTATAATGAGTCTAATCAAAGGTGGACAGAAGTATCTCCACTTTGACTTTTCTGTGTCACCATCAGAGCTTCTGCACAGTGTGGAGAAAGATCCAGAAGCAGAGCTGGACTGCAGACAGCCAGTCAGAGCAGCTGTGTACAAAGTAAGACTGAACATCTGTCTGCTGATGGACTCATTTCTGAAAACTGGACTTCTTGTGTTGTTCAGACATTGAAGAGTTTTCTTTCTCTTTAGTCTCATTGTTTTTCTTTCTTTCAGCAGATGTTGGTCTGCAGGAGGTTTTAGATGAACATAAGATCAGTCTGAGGAGGAGATGTGAACGTGTGACTGAAGGAAGTGATGAAACAGGAAGTAGAACCCTCCTCAACAGGATCTACACTGAGCTCTACATCACAGAGGGACAGAGTGAAGAGGTTCATACCCAACATGAGGTGAGGCAGCTGGAGACAGCTTCCAAGATGGACGCCCTCCATGACGCTCCAATCAGGTGCCAGGACATCTTTAAAGCCTTACCTGACCAACAGAGACCCATCAGAGTGGTTCTGACCAACGGCGTGGCTGGTGTTGGAAAAACCTTCTCAGTGCAGAAGTTCACTCTGGACTGGGCAGAGGGCTTGGAGAACCAACATGTCAGTGTGGTGGTTCTGCTTTCATTCAGGGAGCTGAACCTGATCAGAGATGAGCAGTACAGTCTTCTGGAGCTGCTCCATGTTTTCCATCCACCATTACAGAAGGTCACAGCAGAGAAGCTGGCTGTCTCTCAGCTTTTGTTCGTCTTTGACGGCCTGGATGAAAGCAGACTTTCATTGGATTTCACCAACAGGAAGCTGCTGTCTGATGTCACACAGAAGTCATCAGTCAGCCAGCTGCTGACAAACCTCATCCAGGGGAAGCTGCTTCCCTCGGCTCTCGTCTGGATAACTTCCCGACCTGCAGCGGCCAATCAGATCCCTCCTACATGTGTTGACAGGCTAACAGAAGTACGAGGCTTCACTGACGCCCAGAAGGAGGAGTACTTCAGGAGGAGATTCAGTGATGAAGAGCTGTCCAGCAGAATCATCTCCCACATGAAGACATCCAGGAGCCTCCACATCATGTGTAGTATCCCAGTCTTCTGCTGGATCACTGCTACAGTTCTGGAGCACATGTTGACTACAGAGCAGAGAGGAGAGCTGCCCAAGACCCTGACTGACATGTACTCACACTTCCTGCTGGTTCAGACAAAGAGGAAGAAGAACAAGTACCATGAGGGACATGAGACGAGTCCACAGGAGCTGACGGAGGCTGACAGGGAAGTTCTTCTGAAGCTGGGGAGGCTGGCGTTTGAACATCTGGAGAAAGGAAACATCATGTTCTACCAAGAAGACCTGGAGCAGTGTGGTCTGGATGTGACAGAGGCCTCGGTGTACTCAGGAGTTTGTACAGAGATCTTCAAAAGAGAGAGTGTGATCTTCCAGAAACCAGTCTACTGCTTTGTTCATCTGAGCATCCAGGAGTTTCTGGCTGCTGTCTACATGTTCCACTGTCACAACAACAGGAAGACAGAGGTGCTGAAGAACTTCCTTAAACCAAAATCTTTGACCAAGATGATTTTCAGTGTTTTTGATAACAAAGACCTCCAATCACTTGATGTATTTCTGAGGAGAGCCATGGAGAAATCCCTCCAGAGTGAAAATGTCCACCTGGACCTTTTTGTTCGCTTCCTTCATGGCCTCTGTCTGGAGTCCAACCAGAGACTCTTAGTAGGTCTGCTGGGTCAGACAGAGATCAGTCCAGGAACCATCCAGAGAGTCATCAACAACCTGAAGGAGATGAACAGTGATAAAATCTCTCCTGACAGAAGCATCAACATCTTCCACTGTCTGATGGAGATGAACCACCTCTCATTATTTCAGGAGATCCAAAAGTTCCTGAAGTCAAAGAAGGAACTCTCTGAGATCCAGTGCTCAGCTCTGGCCTTCATGCTGCAGATGTCAGAGGAGGTTCTGGATGAGTTTGACCTGCAGGAGTACAAAACATCAGAGCGGGGACGACAGAGACTGATTCCAGCTGTGAGGAACTGCAGAAAGGCTCGGTGAGTCCAGATGTGATCATTAACATCATTGATCAGTGTAGGTTAGTAGTTTAATTTTGAAAATAAAATCAGATTGTAACCACAAAGTGTTTGTGTCCGTACGCTGCAACCTTCCACACCATTCCTTTATTGTACAGACTCAGCAGCAGCTCCATGGATCCCAAATCCAAGAGTGGAGAACAGATTTGAAGTGTGTCACATCCATGCAGCCACAGCTGTTTCCACCATGTTTCCACTGATATTAATCCTGTTCAATGACACGTTTCATATCAGTGAATATGTTCTTTAGGACGTCCACTGACATGTTTAAGTGTCCTGCTGGAAATCACTCAAATCATCCATGAAATCCATGAAAAATCCTTTTAGTGTTTCTAACTTCACCCTCTGTCCTCTCTCTCTCTCCATCCTCCTCACTGCTTCTTTCACTGATAATCACACAAACATCGTATTCAGCTACAAAATAACACAATAATATCATAGCAGTGAAGCTTCTGTGTGCTGGACTGGAGAGTCCAAACTGTCAGCTGGAGACTCTGAGGTGAGTTCACTGACTGCGGCTGTTGTTGTTTTTCTATATTTCAGGTCTTTGATTGATGTTTGAAACTTTCTTTAGTTCCTAAATGTTCAGGATGTGTCTGAAGACAAATGTGAAGAAGTTTGAGTGCTTTCAGAAATGTTGTCTTTCCAAACGACTGAACAACAGTTTTTCCTTTTGGCTCCAAACAGAAGTGACAGACTTGAGCAGGGTTCATTTAAAGGCTGACAGAAGTGGAGTGGTGACGGGGAGATGTTTGACAGGACAGTGTTTCAGCCTCCACAGGTTCATGTTGTGCTCCATCAGTCAGTGAAGATGAAGTCAGTGCTGATGAGGCTGTAGAGTGTGTGAGGGATGTGAATGAGGATGATGAAGATCTGATGATAGCAGATAAAAACAGGCTGCAGAGACTTTGAGCCATACAGGGCACACAGTGTGTGTACAGAACAGCTGAAATCATTATGGAGGCCTCACTGGAATATGGAAGCATCACAGTACAGCTTCAGTGAAGCTTTAAAGTCTCTGATATGAGATGAGAAATGAAGCAGCCAGAGCTTTTTCATGAGTGGAAATCCACTGTGACGCTGAGCTGCTGCTACAGCCTCCAGATTAGCCAGCAGCTCATCCTGCTCAACATTTCCTCACCAACTTTAATGGAAGTGTGATGTTTTCAGCTGGAGTGATGGTCAGGGTGGCCTCCCTCTCCTCTTCTTCTCCTCTTCCTCTTTCATTTGTAAAGCCACTTCTGCTGCTTTCATTCATTTGGAAGTCCTGTAGCTGAGTTTGGGAGAGACTAACAGCCTCGGCAGCAGAGGGGAGAAAGGCTGTAACACCACCACTTTACTCTGTTCTACCTGTCACATCATTTTATCAGGAAACAAATATGCTCATGTTTTTACTATGTTTGTCTTGAATGTAAGAAGATCACATGGTGCTTTTTATTATTGTGTTGGTTTGTTTCCTGTCTCTTGGATGGAGCCCAGCTGTGCGTGGCCCCTGGGCCTGTGGTCAGAGTGTGTGCTGGATAATCCGGCCCAGGATGAGGCCAAACTGACATGGGATGAAATGTCTGTCACATAATTGAGCTTAGTGTAGTTTCATTTCTGCACAATTTAAAAACAACCAAAACTTTGTTCTGTCTTTTCTATGTTATACTGTAGACTTTCTTTGATACTGTGTCCAAAAGGAGCAGCTTTTACTTTGAAGGGGACCCGTCTCTGTTTCCTATTCAGGTTGGATGATGGAAGCAAATTAGTGTGTGATGTTCTTTCAGTGTTGCACTTTGTAGACGCTCCCTGAGCACTGGTCTCACAGCCAGCTGCACATAGAGACCAGTGTTGTTAGTCCAGGTCAGAAGATGACTTGTTGGAATGAAAATGAGCTTGTAGTTTGTCTGCTTTAATGATGTGACTGGAAAAAGGTGTTGGACTTCAAATATGTCCATTTCTTTCACACTTCACCTTTAAAAGTGAAGCCTTGTGGTTCCTGGAAGGAAAAACACGACTTTTTCAAGTCTTTGTCCTGTTTTTATGATAAATGTACGACTTTAATGTGAAACATTCAGAGTTTTTTCTCTTGTTGTGTTTGTTTGAAGCTGCTTCCTGTTGGCTTCAGCTGTTTGGAGTTTCCATTTTCTAAACTTCTACATTCTGAACCTTCTTCAGCTCTGAACAGATGATGAAACACTGAATGATTTCAAGCTCACACTTTGTCTAATAAACTTACATCTTTCATTCTTTATACAGATTGATGGACTGTGGTTTATCAGAGATCAGCTGTGATTATCTGGCAGCAGCACTGAAGTCCAACCCCTCCCATCTGAGAGAGCTGGACCTGAGCTCCAACTACAAGCTGCAGGATTCAGGAGTGAAGCATCTGTGTGGTTTCCTGGAGAGTCCAGGATGTGGACTTGAAACTCTGAGGTCAGTCAGCATGTTTTAGTTGTGCTGAGATGAATATGATGTGAAAGTTGTGCTGACACTAAACTGCAGACATCAGGCTGATATTATACTGATCCACACTGAGGATCTTCATGGTAAAGTCTGTTTTCTTCTTCTCTGGTTTAGTCCATTGACTGCAGCAGAACAATGTTCACATTTCAAACAGTGAGACTCAACGTATGGCCCGCGGCCCACACGCGGCCTGCCCACCTTTCCTGATTCAGAGAGAGGGGACCCTGATTAACTGTGTAGTGTTCTTCCTCACAGTTCTAAGTATCAGACACAACAATGAATAATCCACAGCTGACTGTCTTTAGCAGGTCAAAGGTCACGGCACACAGCAGACAGTGGGAAATATTATAATTCTGATCATTTATCAGCACATATCCATATGTATAAAAACAAAGCTGACACTGTGAGACTTGATCAGAGGTGTGATCATCACAGCAGAGGCCTTTGTGTCAAAGTCACTGAGGATCAAACAGAAACACATGAAGCAGATTTTCCTGTTCTGGCTTTTTATAGCAGATAACCTTCAAAATATTCTGCAGTCGATCAAAAGCTGAAGCAAACCATGAATCAACATGTGAACATGACCTGATGCTGCTGAAGTGAAGCAAAGTTACAGAGGTTTGATTACAGACACAGCTGAGAGTTTGTAATCTGTCATCATTTTAAAAGGTTTAAATTTCTTCAGTATTGAACAGCAGAAATGAGGCTTTGTTTTGGGAGGCCGACAGCAGTGAACACAACAGCAGACTGGTGCGTAATAAGCAGTGAATAATGCAGGAAACAGATTTTTGAAGGTAAACTGTTCTTGAAGTACACTGAGAGAGAGAGAGCTGTGCAGGAAGTAAACGTCAAAGTCAGAGAGAATTCATGACGATGTTCATCAAACGTAAAGCGTAGTTTGGATCTTCTTTTGCTGCTGGTTCAGTCAGTTTTGGTTGGAGACAGATGAAACCTGCAGCTTCAGGATCTGTGAGCTGTCCACTTTCAGCCCCGACGGCGTGTCCGTGTACGTGCCGTCGAGTGAACGATCCACGCTCTGTGTTTCCATCTTTGTGTGTTTAGCTGCTCTCATTTACTGTTTTATCTGTTTGGTTGTTGTTGAAATACTTTTGGGAGCTTTAACCTGAGATTCTGGCAAAATACATTTATATTAAAAATCGATTCAGGATTGAATGAATCAACATCGCTTTATTCAAATTAAAACCATTTAAATAGGAAAATCCATTTTTTTACAGCCGCCTCTAATGCTGGGTAATGTCAGCTGGTCCATGTGCAGCTGGCTGTGAGGCTCAGGGAGCGTCTACAAAGTGCAACACTGAAAGAACATCATCCATAAATATTGAGTAATAACTGGACTCTCATACAGCGAGACTCAAATGCCTTTAAACATCAGCTTATCCTGCTGATCCAAGTCCAACACTGAGTTTGTAAAAACATGTTTGTCAATCATTTTGTTTGGTTTCTGAGGAAAATGATTCAATAACTTGCTGCTAATACACAACATTTCATCATATTTCCTCATAACCCTCTTTTGTCTGACCATTTGATCCCGTTTGAATTTGCAATAAAGGATCCACAGAGTTTGGTGACAATAATGACAGTAGATGTTTGTGTGAAAGTGCTGGAAGCAAATTAGTGTGTGATGTTCTTTCAGTGTTGCACTTTGTAGACGCTCCCTGAGCACTGGTCTCACAGCCAGCTGCACATAGAGACCAGTGTTGTTAGTCCAGGTCAGAAGACGACTTGTTGGAATGAAAATGAGCTTGTAGTTTGTCTGCTTTAATAATGTGACTGGAAAAAGGTGTTGGACTTCAAATATGTCCATTTCTTTCACACTTCACCTTTAAAAGTGAAGCCTTGTGGTTCCTGGAAGGAAAAACACGACTTTTTCAAGTCTTTTTCCTGTTTTTATGATAAATGTACGACTTTAATGTGAAACATTCAGAGTTTTTCTCTTGTTGTGTTTGTTTGAAGCTGCTTCCTGTTGGCTTCAGCTGTTTGGAGTTTCCATTTTCTAAACTTCTACATTCTGAACCTTCTTCAGCTCTGAACAGATGATGAAACACTGAATGATTTCAAGCTCACACTTTGTCTAATAAACTTACATCTTTCATTCTTTATACAGATTGAGGGACTGTGGTTTGTCAGAGATCAGCTGTGATTATCTGGCAGCAGCACTGAAGTCCAACCCCTCCCATCTGAGAGAGCTGGACCTGAGCTGGAACAACAACCTGCAGGATCCAGGAGTGAAGCATCTGTGTGGTTTCCTGAAGAGTCCAGGATGTGGACTTGAAACTCTGAGGTCAGTCAGCATGTTTTAGTTGTGCTGAGATGAATATGATGTGAAAGTTGTGCTGACACTAAACTGCAGACATCAGGCTGATATTATACTGATCCACACTGAGGATCTTCATGGTAAAGTCTGTTTTCTTCTTCTCTGGTTTAGTCCATTGACTGCAGCAGAACAATGTTCACATTTCAAACCTTCAAAGAAGAAGAAAAATCCTCCACTGGATAATTCACTGTGAAACTCTCCAACTCTTCATTCCACCTTAAAGTCTGTCTGACACTGAAATCCAAAGCAAAATGTGCGTTTGCTTTACAGACAGCAGTCCAACACAAACATACACACATCATCCAAAACACAGTCCAACATCCAAATCTCCTCCACTGCCAGCATGAATGATGGGAAAGAGAAGGAGGAACACTCTGACATTCAGGGTTAGAATGAGTTTCATGAAGCAGACTGTGAAGATCAAAGCTGCATTAGAAAGCTTACATGAATGAATGAGTGGACAGAAGTGGACAGAGATCATCTGAAGCACTTCAAAGGCTTTAAATCAGCACATTTCTCTTTATTCTTTATCAACTCTGTTAGTTTCTCTCAGTTTTCTGTGGAATGAAGCTAACAGCAGGCTAATAAGATGCTGACCAATAGGTTTCTATTAAAGGTTGTAATTTGTATATGAAAAAGTGCTTTGGCTCAGCAGGGATCAGCTTACAGGTAGAATACAGCTGCTGGATGGGATTAGCATGTCATAGCTATCTACCAAACTGCTAACTGGGGGATTTCAGCCCATCTATGGATCATTTTTGCTAATTGTTTATTCAGCTTAGGCTCACAGGGCTGCAGCCTGTGCCCTAGCTGTCATAGGGCAAGAGGCGTGGTCCACCTGCACAGGTGAGCAGTCCATCACAGGGCCAACAGAGAGAGACAGAGAAGCACTCTCTCACATCCACACCTACAGCCAATTTAGAAGCACCAATGAACCTAAGCAGCATTTCATTGGACTGTGGGAGAACATCCAACCTCCACAGAAAGGCCAACAAGCTTCAACCTACAACCTTCTTGCTTTAAGGCACTAGTGCTAACCACTTTTCCCCATTTCAGCCCAAATCCTGCATCTTCCTGTTTCTGACTCCAGGCCAGCTCCACTAACACTTTCTCATCAGACACTGCCACCTAGTGGAGGAAGTCTTAGTTCCATTTGAAGCTTCAGATTACAGTTAGTTCCTTTACAAAGAGGTGGAGGTGGTGGGGCCACAGCACCATCATCACTGAGTGCCATAGGACACTTAACCTTTGTTTCCATATGCTGGGAACTTCCTGTTGTTCCAAGGAGGACTGGAAAATGTGTGAAAATCTCCCAGTCAGTTCCTCACAGCACACTTCAATCATTTCCCTCCCACAGCATCAGGACCAGGGCTTTTTCTCTCTTTGGTCCCACTAAGAGATTTCCACACAAACACCTCATCAGTGGGACTCTCAGAGCTACCAGCCCTTTGCTACAATCACAAAGCTCTTCATTGAAATCAATGATATCAAAGCTGGAATCAAATGAGTCCAAGTCTTCTGCTGATTCAGCATCACATTCATCTTTGCTCCTTGTTCTGCATCCCCACCATGGACTTCATTCCTTTCCAAGCCAGCCTTGAGTGTCCTTTATTCAGCTCATCCTCTGCTTTACTTTTACACCTGATTTTAGCTGCTTTATCTCTCTTTCAACAAGTTTCTGTGCCTCAATCTTTTTCTTCTCTCCCTCATAACAAAACAGCTTCTTCTGCCTGAGAACATGTTGGAGTGATTTACTAATCCAGGGCTGCTTATTGGGGAAAATACTTCCTGTTTCCAAAGTTATCCCCATTTTCCCCAGAAAGAAATGTAAGTAGAAATCGATGATCTAAGTGAGAACATGAGCCTTTAAAAAGTCCCAGTGGGTGCAGTCAAAGCAGTCCCTCAGTCCCAGTATAGAGTCTTTGGTCCAGACTGGAACAACTGTGTGCCCAGTTTGAGCTCTCTTCAGTCCTGTGACCTGACAGACCCAGAGGGGCCATCACATCACATTTAGAAGCTCCCCTAATGGAGCCACAACACATGTCCAATACTTAGTCTGTCTTGTTGGACCAACTGGAAGAAATGATTCAAGGACTTAGTCACAGAACAGAGATTCAAATCTCCAAAATCCAACTGGCTGCATCAGGACATATAGTCTGAAACTCTGCACAGTTTCCTGTTTGAAGCTGCTTCCTGTTGGCTTCAGCTGTTTGGAGTTTCCATTTTCTAAACTTCTACATTCTGAACCTTCTTCAGCTCTGAACAGATGATGAAACACTGAATGATTTCAAGCTCACACTTTGTCTAATAAACTTACATCTTTCATTCTTTATACAGATTGATCGACTGTGGTTTGTCAAAGATCAGCTGTGATTATCTGGCAGCAGCGCTGGAGTCCAACCCCTCCCATCTGAGAGAGCTGGTCCTGTGGGGAAACCACCTGAAGGATCCAGATGTGAAGCAGCTGTCTGATCTTCAGCAGAGTCCAGACTACAGACTGGAGACTCTGGTGTAAGTAGAGTGATGGAGTGAGTGGGTGGTGCTGTCAGCAGTATTGTACTAAACACAGTCAGTATGAAACAAAGATCCAGTGTTTCCTGTAAAGCTGCAGCTTCTCAGTGAAGCTGTGAGAGGAGAATGGTGACAGGCTTCAGGATTGGACACAAACACTTCCTGTTTCTGACCTTTATGGTCACCATAGTAACGGCTGACACGCTCTGATCAAACGCTGTCAACAGCCAATCAGCTCTCTGAACAAAGCAGCACGCAGACCAATGACTGCATTCATTTCCAAGTTTAAAGCAGTGAAGAACACAGTCTGTAGGTGAGGAAGAATTTAGTGAGAGCAGATGTTTGGATGGAATTCCTCCAGTTAACAGCTGGAACCGTCCATCTGGATTGTTGGGCTTGTTGTTGGGGTTCCTACAGAGCTCAGAGTGGACACACCAAGGTTCTTCTAATGAATGAAAGTCCAAACTCAAACTAGGAGGGAAAAACATCTTCATCACCTTCAATAAAAATCCAAAGATTAGAAAAAGTGAAGCAACAATGAGTCCTAGTACAGTCCCAGCACTGAAGTCCCTGCTGCTCTTTATACTGGATGTGTTGCATCACTGACTGACAGCTGATGAAGAGTCTCTGGAAACACTCGTTTATCTCCTCTGCTCTTCCTTCTTCTCTCTGCAGGTGGAGGTGATGATGGTAAACAGGACGGTGTGTGTGCTGAGAGAGGAGGAGCTGTGTCCTGATGATCCAGAGAGGTTGAAGCAGCAGCAGCTTGTGTGTAGAGACGCTCTGACTGGGCCATGTTACTGGGAGGTGGAGAGGAGAGCTTCATCCAGCAGTGACTGACAGAGGAATGAAGTGCAGATGACTGTCAGTGCTGCAGAGTGAACTGCTCTGAGAACAGCTCCACTGTCAGACACAATGTAGAGTCCAGCATCATCCCTGTGTGTCCCTCTGGATCTGACAGAGGATCATCAGTGTATCTGGACTGCTCTGCTGCTGCTCTGTCCTTCTACAGTCTCTGCACAGTCTCTGTCTGACTCTGGCTTCAGACCCTCCTGGATCAAACTCACCTGGAAAGACTTTCAAACATCACTCAATAGATTTGAATACAGAATATATTTGATATATACTGTAGATGTACTGTAGAGTTGCAGTTTGTCACTTGTAAATACAGTCTGTGAGCAGCTATGAGCTGAAAGATCTTTCTAGAAACAGGAAATGTTTTCACTCTTCTGTTGCTTTTTCATATATTTCCACAACATTAATATTGATCCCACCTGTCTCACCTGCTTCATGCTTTTATACATAATAACAGGACACGTGTGATCTGAGCGCTGCTGTGGTTGCTGTGCTGCACGTCTTCATTTAGATAACAGAGACATCTAGTGGTTCAGAGGGAGAACTGCAGGAGGTGGAGCTGTGTTTTAGCATGGAAAACTTTTTTATTTTTATCTTTTAGGTGCAGATACAAATATGACAAGTATCAGTGTAAGATACAAAAGGTCACATCAGTTAGCAGAAGGAACAGTGATCACACAGCAATGTAAGAATAGAAACATAACAGTGAATCTGGACATGTACACAGATGGAAGCAAACAAACAGGATGTAACACTACATTAAAGCCACAAATGGAAGAAAACAAACCCAAAGGAAAATATATTTGATCTCAGGAATCCAAATCAGATGCTTTAGAGCAGGGGTCGGCAACCCTGGGCACGTGCGTCACAGCTGCCACGTGAAGGGTTAACTGATGGCACGACCATAGCTGGACTGGCCATCGGGCATACTGATGGTGATTTTTTGTTTTTATGGGCCGATGATGTTTTTTTTGTAATGGTATAAACAATGAAAGGTGGTGGATTGGCCGGATGCTGGTCGATGTGTAAAAATAAGTCAGTTAACCCAGGAGGAGGAGAGACCCGAGGCGGTGGCCGGTCCACCTCCCCACACACACACCTAGATACACAAACATGGAAACTGAAGACAGCAGCACCAAAAACACACATGTCCATAACTTCTTACAGGCCCTGGGTCACCCAGACCCTGGTCCCATGACAATTTCTCAATACTAAGTAGGCCTACACACCAGGGTTTGGACATGTGTGGACCCAAACTATACTTAAACTTTACCCTTTTTTGTGTGTCACCAAATACACTTTAATATTTTCTAGCCGAGAATGTAGTGGCATAATCTTTAAATATCTGCTCACTATGTCAAAATGAACCTAATCATCTCTGATGAATTCAGTGATGTCTGCCAGCTCACCTTGCAAGTGGTCGAGCTTATACCGCCGACAACGCGGCACACAACTTGTAAACCCCCTGCTGACTATCACCTCTTGAGTTATTTATTTATGTTAGTTTCAACTGTTCCTGCAAAAAGTAAGCACGTGTTGCTGATAAAAAGTCCAATAGAAGCAAAGTCTAAACTTTGAAAACAAAAAACAAAAACTTGTCTGATTCAGATCTGATCTTTGGGGGGTTTCAATAAGCAGTGTGACCCGTGTATATGCATCAGGGGTGGGTTTTGATTATCGATGAAAATCGATTCTAGCTTGGATAACGTGATATCGATTCATTAAAATCCTGAATCGATTTTTTAATATAAATTTATTTTGGCCAAAACCCAATCCATTGGTCCTGAAAGAAATAAAATAAAATAAAAAATTAGTGGATTTTCACAAACAAAATCAGATTTGCGATAGTACTGGAGTTGTTTTGGAGGTTGTGCTGTTCAAGTTGTTTGACCTCCTACATTGAACTCTTTGAAGACCATGAGTATTCATGGAAACAGAAAAGCTATTTACAAAATGATTTACCAAGTAGGCACTGAAAAATTAAATTAATGTGAAATATTTTACCTTATACCATCTGAATTGAAGACAAATGTTTAAAAGACGTCTACATAGTTACAATGATAACTGGTGTTGTGGGCTGTCTCAGTGATCGGCACAGAGCTTAGAACAGGCAAGTGGTTAACCAGTTTTTTGCATGGTGCAGCACCTCATAATGAACACAAAACAAAATAGTAAAATGTAACAAGGGCTACATCTACCAAGGAAAAAACAGATTCCACTTCTTGAGGTGTGTGCCAGGCGGGCGCCAATGATTTTCATGTAAATCAAAAATAGGGCCATCAGATAAATCAGTGTGTTACCCATTACACTGGTAAAAATACAGGCTGGCTCTGGAGTTCCTGGAGCTTATTCACATTCTGTGAGCAACCAAAAAACTGTTTAGTGAGAGATTTCCTCAAGTATGCTGCAAGCCAGAAAGAAACGTGGTCATTCCTGCCAGCAGCCACCAACCTCCAGAACAACATGAGCTGATGGTTTCATCTCCACAATTTGTACAGTCTATCTAAACCACATGTGTCAAAGTCAAGGCCCGCGGGCCACATCCGGCCCGGCGTACATTTATATCCAGCCCGCGAGATCATTTTATATAGATGTACTATTATTGTTATGCATGGCCCGGCGATATGAGGCACTAATAATATACAAACTACAGATCCCATAATGCAGCGCTGCAGCCTCCTTGCTGACCGCTAGGCTAACTGGGAACATTCCCGCGTCAGTCAAGTCAAACTTCTGTTATTGCGAAGCTAGCCGCTCACAATGGTGGAGAGAAAAGTTGATTCTGAATGACTGCAGCTGTAGTCAACAAAATATCTTACAACTAATGAACTTACCATATAGCACTTCAAAAACTTTAAGCCCTCAAAATTCCCGCTTTCCATGGCGCCCAACGAAGTTATATTGCCTGGAAAGAGCATTGTCCATAATGAAGGCCATCATTTTTCTTGTGGCTTCATCAACAGTGCTCCCTCCAATCTCTGCCACAACAGCAACCTTAGGACACGCAAGGACAATAATTTTACTGACAGTAGTACCATCAGTCACACCTAAAAGAAAGCAAGCACAGCTACACAGTAATTAGGCTCTATAATATTGATGCTAATTGACTGAGAAAGAGTTAGGTGTCAAAGTCAAACACTGTCTGATGCGAATGCAAAGAGCTAAATGATTCACCAAAAGTAATTTCTTAAGTTTTGGGTTTGGCATGGCACAACTTATAACTAGGTAATGTTTGGAGAAGTTATTTTATTAACAAAAATAGCAACTTTTGTTCAGCTCTCCTCCCACTCCTTCATTGCACTGAACATGTTCGAACAAACAGCAACTTTCCTTGATCATAACTGCTAGCATGAAACACAGACTGATTGAGGCATTAATCGTTGAATATTGTTATTACATCATTATTATTTACCACTTCTTTTAGGAAGACAGGGTCTGCCAGTTTTTGCTCCAGTGCTGCCACATCTGCTACTGTCTGGATGGGAAATACAGCACCCTCGGGTAATACTGCAACAACTGGTCCATCACGTTGTGTAAGGAGAGACTGTAGCATTCGACTGTGGACCCTCTGAGTGTCCTTAATGTCTTCCAGGAGGGTTAGAACACGTACAAACATGCTGGTATTGGTGGCTTGTAGAAGTTGTCTTGGAACTGGTTGTGAAACCACAGGTGGAGGAGTTGAGGGTTGTAGCGGCTGAACAAATGGATGAGTGATGTTCAGGAAGGGAGTTTCACTTGAATGTCTATTCTCCATTGCTGATGGTGGTGAGGTCTCTGGCTGTTCCGCAGGGTTGTCCCAATCCTCATCGGAGCTCGACGGGATCACTGGCCTTAAAAAAAACAAACAAACAAACAAACAAAATACAACAAACACACACACACAAATAAATAATAATCCAAACACATAATTTAGGGTACTGGTTAGTCCTACAAACTAAAAACATTAATGTATATAATGGCATCAAAAAAAAAGTCTAAAACAGATTTTTAAAAGTCAACGAGTTATAAAGCGCTATTTTGAAATCATATCTGAACCTGATGAGCAGCAAGGGTCTGCTAAAGAAACTGTCAGTTTTTTTTTGTTTCTTATAATCTCAATTTTTGCTTTTAAGGTGTTTTTAACATAATTACCTCCTTTTCCGCTTCCCTTTTCCCAATCTGCTTCCAGAATCCAAATAAATTCCACCCAGGAAGGTTTCTAATGGGAAGCAGGAAATGCTGTCTAAAGGGCCAAACTTCCGTACATCTTGAGCTAGGTGTATTAAAGAATGTATATTATAACCAACAAAGTCAAGACCATAAATCAAAGCAAAATCTTTCACAAACTGCTTCAAAACATCCTCTGTATAATCACAGTCAGTTATCAATATACAAATAAGGACTTAGAAGAATTCTTATAGATACAGATAACAGTATAAAGTATCTATACATTTGGCTTGGTATATTATTCAGTAGAACAACTGGGCTTGTGTAAAGCAAAACTTGTCTCAATTCAGTTGCTTTCCACGTGCTAATTTCAATGAGAGACCTTGGTTTCCTTGCAAAACTTTAAGGCAAATATTGCCTGACAGAAACCATGAATGCTGAAATCAGTTAGAATTTGCATAGACTGTCTGCATTTTCGGGGACCTTTTAACCAAAGATAAATAAGCTTGCGCATTATCCCCATATCCCACACCCAGCTCGTTCAAAGTGTCACCCCGATCTGGTGCTCTTTGTTGGCCATAGCACAAAGTTTCATCAACAGAAATTTCATGAAAACATAATCTTTAGCATGTTCATCGCAATCATAGTGCTCTTCCTCAAGTGTTCTATTCTCAAAAGAATCAGAGTACAAAATTAAGTCCTGATGATGCTCTGACTCATTTTACTGTGAAACGAGACTAAAATGTTCAACAACTTTCTGAGCTAATTTCCTCTGAGCTCTTTGTCCTCTCAGATTGCTCCATTGCTTTCTGAAAGACAGCTCACAGATTCTGAAGCTCCAGGTTTCATCACTCTTCAGCAGCAAAAGAAGATCCAAACTACGCTTCACATTTGATAAATACTGTCATTAATTCCCTCTTGCTGTCTTGTTTCCACTACGATTGAAAAAAAGAAAAAAAAATCACACTTCCTGCACAGCTCTCTCGTAGTGTACTTCAAGAAAAGTTTCCCCATCTGAAATATGTTTTCCACATTATTCCCTTGCTTATTATACATCAGTGTACGGTAGTACACATACGCACATACGCACATATACACATTTTCAATAACCCCAGTAACACCTCAAAGGATACACAACCTACAGATATATATATACCCATACCAACATACCCGTGCACCCGCACACACATAAAAATATTGGACAAGAACACCCTATCAAATCTCTACCTCTTCCCTGTACCCTGTAAAAACCACATCCTTAAACCGCTTTTTAAACTGTGCCATGCTCGGACATTGCTTCATATCTTTACTTAGTCTGTTCCACAGCTTCACTCCACACACAGAGATGCAAAAACTTTTTAATGTTGTACGGATACGAGGATGTTTTAAATTTAATTCCCCCCTCAAATTGTATCCCCGTTCCCTTTTAGAAAACATTTTTAGAATATTGTCAGGAAGCAGGTTATATATATAATTTGTGCAGTGAGAAAATGAACCAGATCAGTGAATTTTAGAATTTTTGATTTTAAGAATAGTGGATTTGTATGATCTCTGTAACCAGTTTTATGGATTATCCTTATGGCCCTTTTTTGTAATAGAAAGATTGATGATGGTAAATGGCCTGCATTTGTATAGCGCTTCTCTAGTCCTTAAGGACCCCAAAGCGCTTTACATTATTCAGTCATTCACCCATTCACACACACACTGGCGATAGCAAGCTACATTGTAGCCACAGCTGCCCTGGGGCGCACTGACAGAGGCGAGGCTGCCGGACACAGGCGCCACCGGGCCCTCTGACCACCACCACTAGGCAAACATGGGGTTAGTATCTTGCCCAAGGATATTTGGCATGCAGCCAGGAGGCAGCCTGGGATCGAACCACCGACCTTCTGATTAGTGGCTGACCTGCTCTGCCACCTGAGCTACAGCCACCCCTTGATAGCGACCACTCCATGATAGCGAACATTTGTAAGTATTGCCCCAAACCTCTGCACAGTAATTCAAATACGGTGTTCTCTAATAAAACCTCTAAAAAACCTCTGCAACTTTGCTCTGCTTTACTTCAGCAGTATCAGGTAATGTTCATATATGGAGTCATGGTTTTCTTCAGTTTTTGTTCAACTGCAGAATATTTCTAAGGCTATCTGATTTAAAAAGCCACTCCAGGAAAATCTCCTTTTTTTCCTGTGTTTTATCCTCAGTTACTTTGGCATAAAGACATCTGCTGTGATGCTTACACCAGCCTTAAAAGCTGTTGTATTACAATAAAAGACCCTGATATCGCTTTATAAAGTAACAATTCTAATTGTTACAAACTCAAAAAAAGATTCCTACTAGTATATTTCTGGCATGCATCAAATTTTGAATAGAAATGAATTTTGAAATATACACTGCTTCTTATGTCAAAGTCTGTAACAATAAAGAAAGTAATAAACCACACATAACCCTTGCTACTATTCACTCCACTGTCCAACAGCAAAATCAAACCAATATACACACTGTAAACCCCAACAGTCTACCTGACTTGTAAAATTTGTGGATATAACAATTGAAATTCCTCACAAAGTTGAAACAGCTTAAATTTTTTCTGTTCTGTTAACGATTCAAACAGTTATAATTGTACATGGCTTAGAAGTTAAGAGTAAATACTGCTTTCTTAATTATGATTTTTGAGTAAATGTTTTTTTTCCGAGCTCCCCATGTGTACGTCAACTACGTCATGACGTTTTCTCTCTAACCTGAACGACGTTGACAGAAAATTCTGTTCAATATGGCTGCCCTTCTCGAGCGACTGGAGAACACATTTGGAGAAACTTGTAAGTAGAACGGAACCTTCGCTATGTTTATTTTTTTCCGTAAAAAAAGCAAGTATATTAATATGTTGCAGCCAATAACTTGTTTTCGAATGCGCTGTTGTTTTAAAAAGCACAGACCCAATTCAATTCAATTCAATTCAATTTTATTTATATAGCGCCAAATCACAACAAAAGTCACCTCAAGGCGCTTCATAGATACAGAGAAAAACCCAACAATCATATGACCCCCTATGAGCAAGCACTTTGGCGACAGTGGGAAGGAAAAACTCCCTTTTAACAGGAAGAAACCTCCGGCAGAACCAGGCTCAGGGAGGGGCGGGGCCATCTGCTGCGACCGGTTGGGGTGAGAGAAGGAAGACAGGATAAAAGACATGCTGTGGAAGAGAGACAGAGGTTAATAACAGATATGATTCAATGCAGAGAGGTCTATTAACACATAGTGAGTGAGAAAGGTGACTAGAAAGGAAAAACTCAATGCATCTTGGGAATCCCCCGGCAGCCTACGTCTATTGCAGCATAACTAAGGGAGGATTCAGGGTCACCTGGTCCAGCCCTAACTATATGCTTTAGCAAAAAGGAAAGTTTTAAGCCTAATCTTAAAAGTAGAGATAGTTTCTGTCTCCTGAATCCAAACTGGAAGCTGGTTCCACAGAAGAGGGGCCTGAAAACTGAAGGCTCTGCCTCCCATTCTACTTTTAAATACTCTAGGAACAACAAGTAGGCCTGCAGAGCGAGAGCGAAGTGCTCTAATAGGGTGATATGGTACTACAAGGTCATTAAGATAAGATGGGGCCTGATTATTTAAGACCTTGTATGTGAGGAGCAGGATTTTGAATTCAATTCTGGACTTAACAGGAAGCCAATGAAGGGAAGCCAAAACAGGAGAAATATGCTCTCTCTTTCTAGTCCCTGTCAGGACTCTTGCTGCAGCATTTTGGATTAGCTGAAGGCTTTTCAGTGAGTTTTTTGGACATCCTGATAATAATGAATTACAGTAGTCCAGCCTGGAAGTAATAAATGCATGAACTAGTTTTTCAGCGTCACTCTGAGACAGGATATTTCTAATTTTAGAGATGTTGCACAAATGGAAGAAAGCAGTCTTACATATTTGTTTAATATGTGCGTTGAAGGACATGTCCTGGTCAAAAATGACTCCAAGGTTCCTCACAGCGTTACTGGAGGCCAAGGTAATGCCATCCAGAGTATGAATCTGGTTAGATACCATATTTCTAAGATTTTCAGGGCCGAGTACAATAACCTCAGTTTGATCTGAATTAAGAAGCAGAAAGTTAGCGGCCATCCAGGTCTTTATGTCTTTAAGACATTCCTGCAGTTTAACTAATTGGTGTGTGTTATCTGGCTTCATGGACAGATAGAGCTGGGTGTCATCTGCATAGCAGTGAAAATGTATGCTATGTCTTCTAATGATGCTGCCTAAGGGAAGCATGTATAATGTAAACAGAATTGGTCCTAGCACTGAACCCTGTGGAACTCCATAATTAACCTCAGTGTGTGAAGAGGACTCTCCATTTACATACACAAATTGGAGTCTATTAGATAGATATGATACAAACCACTGCAGTGCAGTACCTGTAATACCTACAGCATGTTCTAATCGCTCTAATAGGATATTATGGTCGACAGTATCGAACGCTGCACTGAGGTCTAGCAGGACAAGCACAGAGATGAGTCCACTGTCAGAGGCCATAAGAAGATCATTTGTAACCTTCACTAAAGCTGTTTCTGTGCTGTGATGAGCTCTGAAACCTGACTGAAACTCTTCAAATAAACCATTCCTCTGCAGATGATCTGTTAGCTGTTTGACAACTACTCTTTCAAGGATGTTTGATATGAAAGGAAGGTTGGAGATTGGCCTATAATTAGCTAAGACTGCTGGGTCTAGAGATGGCTTTTTGAGTAAAGGTTTAACTACAGCCAGCTTGAAGGCCTGTGGTACATAGCCGATTATTAGAGATAGGTTGATCATATTTAAGATCGAAGAATTAATTAATGGCAGGACTTCTTTGAGCAGTTTTGTAGGAATGGGGTCTAAAAGACACGTTGATGGTTTGGAGGAAGTAATTATTGAAGTTAACTCAGAAAGATCAATTGGAGAAAAAGAGTCTAACTTAACATCAATGGTACTAACAGTAGCTGTAGATAATATTACATCTGTGGGATGATTACTGGTAATTTTTTCTCTAATGATAAAAATTTTATTTGTGAAGAAGTTCATGAAGTCATTACTAGTTAACGTTAAAGGGATGGTTGGCTCAACAGAGCTCTGACTGTTTGTCAGCCTGGCTACAGAGCTGAAGAGAAACCTGGGGTTGTTCTTATTTTCTTCAATCAGTGATGAATAGTAAGATGTTCTGGCTTTGCGGAGGGCTTTCTTATAAAGCAGCAAACTATTTCTCCAGGCTAAATGATGATCCTCTAAATTTGTGACACGCCATTTCCTCTCCAGATTACGAGTCATCTGCTTTAGGCTACGTGTTTGAGAATTGTACCACGGAGTCAGGTACTTCTGATTAGAGACCTTAGTTTTCACTGGAGCTACAGTATCCAGAGTCGTACGTAGTGAGGAGGTGAAATTATTAACAAGATAATCGACCTCTGTTGGGGTAGCGTTCAGATAGCTGCTCTGCTCTGTGTTGGTACAGGGCATTGAAGATGATAACAGTGGGTGGATTATATTCTTAAACTTAGTTACAGCGCTTTCAGAAAGACATCTACTTTGATAAAATCTACTCTCCACCGCTGTGTAATCAATTATTGTAAATGTAAATGTTATCAGGAAATGATCAGACAGGAGAGGGTTTTCAGGAAACACTGTTAAATGTTCAGTTTCTATGCCATATGTTAAAACAAGATCTAGAGTGTGATTAAAGTGGTGGGTGGGTTCTTTTACATTTTGAGAGAAGCCGATTGAGTCTAATAACAGACTAAATGCCATGTTGAGGCTGTCATTTTTAGCATCTACATGGATGTTAAAATCACCCACAATAATTATTTTATCTGAGCTCAGAACTAAATTAGATATAAAGTCTGAGAAATCAGACAGAAACTCTGTGTAAGGCCCAGGTGGACGATAGATGATAACAAGTAAGACTGGTTTCTGAGTTTCACAGCTGGGGTGGACAAGGTTAAGCATCAGGCTTTCAAATGAATTAAAAGTCTGTCTTGGTCTTTCATTAATTAATAGGCTGGTGTGAAAAATTGCTGCCACACCGCCCCCTCGGCCTGTGCTTCGAGGTTTCTGGTAGTTAGAATGACTCGGGGGTGTTGATTCATTTAAACTAACATAATCATCCTGCTGCAACCAGGTTTCTGTAAGGCAGAGTAAATCGATTTGTTGATCAATTATTAAGTCATGTACTAACAGAGACTTGGAGGAGAGAGACCTGATATTTAATAATCCACATTTCACTGTTTTACTCTTTGGTTCAGATGTGGATACTGTACTGTTCTTTCTTTGTAATTGTTTATGTTTAAGTTGTTTGTTGCTGGTTTTTAGTTTGTTTTTTGTCTTTTTGGAAGCTGACACAGTCTCTATGGAGATGGGTTTTTGGGGGGGTAGCAGGAGGAGAGAAGCTGCAGAGAGGCGTGTAAGACTGCAACTCTGCTTCCTGGTCCCAACTCTGGATAGTCATATTTTGGGGGGTTTAATAAATTTGTCCATATTTCTAGAAATGAGAGCTGCTCCATCCAAAGTGGGATGGATGCCGTCTCTCCTAACAAGACCAGGTTTCCTCCAGAAGGTTTGCCAATTATCTATGAAGCCCACATCGTTTCTGGGACACCACTCAGGCAGCCAGCAATTTAAGGAGAACATGCGGCTAAACATGTCACTCCTGGTCTGATTGGGGAGGGGACCAGAGAAAACTACAGAGTCCGACATTGTTTTAGCAAAGTTGCACATCGATTCAATATTGATTTTAGTGACCTCCGATTGGCGTAACCGGGTGTCATTACTGCCGACGTGAATTATGATTTTACTGAATTTACGTTTACCCTTAGCCAGCAGTTTTAAATTTCCTTCAATGTCGCCTGCTCTGGCCCCTGGAAGACAATTGACTATGGTTGCCGGTGTCTCTAGCTTCACATGTCTGAGAACAGAATCACCAATTACCAGAGTTTGACCCCCGGCGGGTGTGTCACCGAGTGGGGAAAAACGGTTAGACACATGAACGGGTTGGTGGTGTACCTGGGGCTTCTGTTTAGGACTATGCTTCCTCCTCACCGTGACCCAGCCGCCCTCTTTCCCCAGCTGCTTGGGGTCTGCCGGGGAACAGCTAGCGGGGCCTACGCTATCTTCGGCTGCACCAGCTACAGGGGCCTGGCTAGCTACGGGTGAATGAAGGGTGCGAAGCCGAGTCTCCAATTCAGTAATCCTGGCCTCCAGAGCTGCAAACATGCTACATTTGTTACATATATCATTACTGCTAAAGGAGGCCGAGGAGTAACTAAACATCTGACACAATGAGCAAGAAAGTGCAGGAGGGACAGTTGAAGTAGCCATGGTGCAAACGAGTCGGCTACGAGCTAAGCTAAGCTAGCGAAACAGTACAGACACAGTGAGTGAATACTTTGGCTATAAATTAGGTAGTGAGTACACAGAAAGTGTGCTTCGGATGAAGCACGAGAAGATTATACTATGAAAGAAGAATGTATTTAAAAGTTGTTAATTAAATTGCTAAGCAAATAAGCTACTCAGAAACACCACTGTGTTTGAGCAGGAACAGGAAGTGATACTCTACCACAGAGCGAGCGAACACCAAGTGACAGCGCCACCAAGAGATCTGGAAAGGAGAAGCCGAGCCCACCAAAATGAGCTCGGCTTCTCACCAAAATTCTGAGGTTTGTCTGCAGTTTTGATCTCCTCCATACCTGCTTCATGCCCTGGAGGACGGGGCTGTGGCTCCTCACACCCTCTAGCAGATCATCACATGAAGGAACCTTTTAAATACAAGCGCGCTCATGCTCACAAGTGTACACACAGGCAGTAGCGGTTTTAGATACGGCGACACGGGCGGTTGCCCGGGGCAGCATCGTGGTGGGGGGCGGCATCATGGGCATCGGCAAAAAAAAAAAAAAAAAATGCTCGTACTTATGCTGCCCCGACGTCATGCCAGCGCAAACTGGGAATGGCATAGGCACCGATCGGTTTTCTATCGCCCATTTGCTGGGAGTAAGGGCGCCCTCCGTTTGCGAGGTGCGCCTGCTGCTTGCGGCGCAGAGAGGAGAGGGCGGGGCGGCGGGGGATTCTCTGACTGGCTGGAGCAGCATCTAATAACCAACTCGCAAAATGAAACAAAATAAAAACAAAACAACAAACACGAAAACACCAGACATTATAATACAGACTTATAATTTGCACCGATGTTTTTTCGAAATTCTATACGCGAAAAGTGAGCGCGAGAGCCCTCGGTGCGCCTCCTTGCTGCTGAAGTCAAAGTAAACTTTATTGTCATCTCCGCTACATACAGTCCAGTTTATAGAGAGATGATGAGGCTCCAGTTACAGCAGTGCAAGTAAACAAACAATATATATAAGAAGAGTAAGAAAATAAATCTACACTTTAGGACTCGGGGTAAAGGGATCAATAACAATTTAAAATTTATAATTTACAGTTTGATGATTTAAAGTCTCACACAACCCGTTGAAAGGGGAGGGGCCGGCTGCTTCCAAATAGAGCACATTTCATTCATAATGTTGTGAATCCAAGCCCATTATGTATTCACGATTTGAATCCTGGGTTGTGTGAAATCCCAGAAATAAACCCTAGACAAAGTGAATCTGTGAACTAAGGTGTAGGTCTATTAGGTTATGTTGTGGTGATCCTCGGGTTGGGGGATTTGTGTTCATACTGGAGTGCAAAATTAAAAACCAATGGAAGATGGACAAGAAAAGTTCAAAGCCATCAGGTGCTCAGTTTAGAAAAAATGGAAAAGAAGAGGAGGAGAAACGAGCAAAAGATACAGTTAAGCAGATGTGTGATTGGATAATGGCAGGTCATCCTGAAACAATCAGAATCAGAAAACTGTAATCCCTAAGGAAATTATGTGGGTTACAGTTGCTCCAAGAAGAAATGGTAAAAATAGCAACAGTAACAGACTAAACTCCAAACAATACATTATGTTACAGATTTTAATATTAATTGTCAATTGTTGATTCGTCCTGTTCTCATTGTATGACGAATTATGACGGCTGTTTGGTAGCCGTTTGCATACTATGCATACTCTCTCTCTCTTCATATGTGTGTGTGTGTACAACAGTTTTATGTTAATGTACAATCCTTAATATGTTCTGTGTGTGTGTGTGGGGGGGGGGGGGACAACAGAGGGAGTGTTCGCCCAGGGCGCCAAACAGGCTAGGACCTCCACTGCACACGGGTGCTCACACACACAAACTACACCCTTTTTGGCTCCTACCTCAAAGCACACTGTGAGTTGTCGATCTTACGTGCTGCACAATAATGTTTAATATTTCATTTTTACTGTTACATTCCCATAGATCATCGTGATGTTGTTTATTGTGTTGCTCTTTTTTTCTTTTCTTTTTGTTTTCTTTTTTCTTTCTCAACAGGTGATCCAGGTGATTGATATATGTATTTTTTGTCTGCTTATTTTGTTGTTTTTTGTTTTTTACCCTTTATCCCCGTCCCTCTTCCCCGCTGTTTTTCTTTCCCTTTCTTTCTCCCCTTTCTTTTCCCCAGTCAAGTCTGTCCCGTATTTAACAAGTGAAAATAAAATAAACAATAAAAGGTGAATCAAATAGACCATTACGGCTGGGACGGTCCATTTGGTAAAGTAAATCCGTTGGGCATCTTTCTTCGCCTTTAGACAATAATTCTGATGGCAAAAGAGCCAAACGGGACAGGCAAAAAAAAAAAAAAAAAAAAAAAAAAAAAGGATGGCTACAGTTCACTACAGTTTTTGTTTGGTATATGAGTTCAACTTTTTAATTCATTTAAAAGAGACCTTGGACTAGTTGTCTTTCCTTTTTATTATATTTTTAAGAGTTCAAAATGTGTTCATTACATAAATAAAATGGAATTTTCTCTGTAGCACTTCGTGGATTTCATAAGCAACACACTTTAGGTGTTTATACAAAGCATAAAGGTAAAAAGCAATAACATTGTTATCTTCATTTTAGATGTCAAAAAGTATTTGCGGCTCCCAGTGTTTTCTTTTCCGTGGAAACTGGGTCCAAATGGCTCTTTGGGTGTTAAAGGTTGCTGACCCCTGGGTTGGGGTGAGAGAAGGAAGACAGGATAAAGATATGCTGTTGAAGAGACACAGAGAATAATAAGAGATATGATTCGATGCAGAGAGGTCTGTTAACACATAGTGAGTGAGAAAGATGACTGGAAAGGAAAAACTCAATGCATCATGGGAATCCCCCGGCAGCCTACGTCTACTGCAGCATAACTAAGGGAGGATTCAGGGTCACCTGGTCCAGCCCTAACTATATGCTTTAGCAAAAAGGAAAGTTTTAAGCCTAATCTTAAAAGTAGAGATAGTGTCTGTCTCCTGAATCCAAACTGGAAGCTGGTTCCACAGAAGAGGGGCCTGAAAACTGAAGGCTCTGCCTCCCATTCTACTTTTAAATACTCTAGGAACAACAAGTAGGCCTGCAGTGTGAGAGCAAAGTGCTCTAATAGGGTGATATGGTACTACAAGGTCATTAAGATAAGATGGGCCCTGATTATTTAAGACCTTATAGTGAGGAGCAGGATTTTAAATTTTAACAGGAAGCCAATGTTTAGGTATTCAGCACCGGTTGCCATACACCGTCAGTATGTAGCTTCATATACATGTGCAGCTGTCGATTCTGGCACCTGGGTAGCATTTTTTTATTAAACCTTTCAAGGCTAATATGACCTCTCTGTGGTAAAGGTGTAAGAATACTAATAATACAGTTGTCACTACTGTGATTCTTGACTTTGAATTTAAACACAAAAAATAAAAATAAGAATATGAACAAAGCAAGAAACATCAGAAAGCTGTGATGGACTCCAATAAGATAAGATAAGCCTTCATTAGTCCCAGAGTTGTAGCATAACCTGTCAGAAATACTATGCAAAAATAGGAGAAAATATACACGATAAAAAAGTAGAAGAAATACAATTTATATCTGAGATGACTGAGCTTAAAGTCTCTTTGTTTTCTGGCAGGAGGATCATACTGGTCCACAGGTCTGAATTCAGTTGAAACAATAGTTTCTTTTCCTGTTTCTATGTATATTAAAGTGTAAGTCGAGACAGTTTTCCTGTTGATCAGTTCCTGAGTGAGTACCAACTAAACATTCAGAGCTTAATACTTAAACAGTCTGACGGCTTTATTCTCTCCAAAACTATAAACATAAAAAAATGAATATTATTGTGTTAAATCTGACATGTGATCTATGATTTTATGTGATAATATCAAATAGAAGTAGATACTATATACTCACATTTTCTTTAGTCCAAGATAAAAGTGAAGTTTTCTCAGGTTTTCTTCTTCTGTTTAAGGATCAGCATGGAGGATCCAAACGATTTACATCCAGAAGAAATTCCTGGAGTTAGAGAAAACCTGGAAAACAACGACGCTGCTGCAGCAGCTGCAAGGATTCAACAACATTTAGAAAGAGAAAATAATGTTCCACTAAATATCGCCATCACAGGAGAAGGTGGGGTTGGTAAATCCACCTATGTTAATGCCCTCAGAGGGCTGTCCAATGGTGACGAGGGAGCTGCTCCTACTGGTGTTACAGAAACCACCATAGAGGTCACACCGTACCCCCATCCAAACTATCCCAATGTTAAATTATGGGATCTTCCTGGAATCGGCACCACCAAGTTTCCAGCTAAGAAGTACCTGAAGCTTGTTGGATTTGAGAAGTTTGACTTCTTCATCATCATCTCAGCCGATCGCTTCAGAGAAAATGATGTGAAACTCGCTCAGGAGATTCAGAAGATGAAGAAAAAGTTCTACTTTGTTCGATCAAAGATTGATGAAAATTTACGCGCCGAAAAAAGAGACAGACACTTCAGTGAAGAGGAGACTCTTACAAAAATCAGAGAAGACTGTGTTCAGAGTGAGTTTCTGATCACTTAGAGCTGAGTTTGATCACTTTATAGATTTATATAATGTTAACATGTGTTTCTTCTGTGACACAGGACTCAGAGGATTAGGCATCGAGTCTCCGCAGGTCTTCCTAGTGTCCAGCTTTGAGCTCCACCTGTACGACTTCTCTCTCTTGCAGCAGACCTTAGAGAGAGACCTTCCTAAAAACAAGAGGGACACTCTGCTGTTCGTCATGCCCAACATCAACCCAGAGATCATCATCAAGAAGAAGAAAGCTCTGAAGTCCACAATAATATGCTATGCTCTTGGATCTGCAGCTGGAGCAGCTGTTCCAGTTCCTGGTGTTTCTATTGCTGTTGATGCTGCTTTGCTGGTTGGTGCTGTCACACATTATGTTCATGCGTTTGGTCTCGATATCCCGTCTCTGAAGAGATTGTCTGACAGAACAGGTGTGCCCTACGCTGATCTGCGTGCCGTCATCATTTCACCACTGGCTGCAGTAGAAATAACTGCAGGGCTCCTCCTGAAGGTTTTGACCCAAGTGGGACGCACAGCTACATTAATTGTAGCAGAGGAAGCATCCAGATTTATTCCCATTGTTGGAATCCCATTAGCAATGGGCTTCTCTTTCGGCACAACCTACACAATTCTGAAATCGATCCTCAACCAGCTCGCTGATGATGCTCAGAAGGTGTTTGAAAGAGCTTCAGTCTGAACACATCAGTGTGAATTTGTAAATTAAAGATGAGTGAAACAAAAGAGTACAAATTAAATTAATTGAAATCATTAAATATAAATATATTGAAACCAAATCATGTTGCAGCTGCATATTTGAGCCATTATCCTACTATAGCTGATAAATGTATCAGAGGCCTCAGCAGGTCTCATTTCTTCTCATCACATCAATACAGGAACAAATGTGATGTTTTTATTCAGATAAAACCTGCTAGAAGAGCTACTGACTTTTTTTTCTAACCCTTTGTCTGACTTGGTGATGTCATCAGTTTTTACAGATCAGGTGATGTGATAGTTACTCCTGAAACATCGTCATCTGAACTTCTTTTGTTTGATTTACTTTGTGATGAAACTGTTATCATATCGTTGCTTACAGCATAATAAAGACTTTTAATGCAGAGTGTTTGATGATGAACAGAGGTGTGTAGAACAGAACCTGCTCCGTGGCGTTTTTGTCCTGTTGACTGTAGATTGTGATGAGAGTTCACTGCTCTCCAGTGGTCACAGTGAGGAACTACCACACAAATAATACAGATATGACTCCTAATTTTTATCAATGTTATTCCTGCTTTTATAAATAAATTGTTCTTGATAAACATTTTACCATTAATGTCATTATTTAAAAAGTGTTTTAAATTAGAGTTACTTTAAAAAGGAGAGTTAATAAGCTCTCAGCATCTGTGAGTTGGACACAATATTACCTCTAAACAGTCTTTCCTGCCCTTTGTGACATGGACCGTAGGTCGTGTCTCCGGTAGCACAAAGTGTATGTCTCAAGTCCAGGGGTCGGCAACCCTGGGCAGGCGTGCTGGCACGCGAAGGGTTAACTAATGGCACGACCGTAGCTGGACTCAGTAGCGGTTTTTGATACGGGCGCCCCGGGCTGACCCTGCCCGGGGCGGCATCGTGGTGGGGGGCGGCATCACGGGCATCGGCAAAAAAATAAATAAATAAAAAATTGCTCGTACTCATGCTGCCCCGACATCAGCCAGCGCATATTGGGAATGGCATAGGCACCGATCGGTTTTCTATCGCCCATTTGCTGGGAGTAAGGGTGCCCTCCGTTTGCGAGGTGCGCCTGCTGCTTGCGGCACAGAGAGGAGAGGGCGGGGCGGCGGGGGATTCTCTGGCTGGAGCAGCATCTAATAACCAACTCGCAAAATAAAAACAAAACAACAAACACGAAAACACCAGACATCATTATACAGACTTATAATTTGCACCGATGTTTTTTCGAAATTCTATACGCGAAAAGTGAGCGCGAGAGCCCTCGGTGCGCCTGCTCTCTGCTGAAGTCAAAGTAAACTTTATTGTCATCTCCGCTACATACAGTCCAGTTTATAGAGAGATGAGACGACGAGGCTCCAGTTACAAATAGAGCTGCTTCCAAATAGAGCACATTTCATTCATAATGTTGTAAATCCAAGCCCATCATGTATTCATGATTTGAATCCTGGGTTGTGTGAAATCCCAGAAATAAACCTTAGACAAAGTGAATCTGTGAACTAAGGTTTAGGTCTATTAGGTTATGTTGTGGCGATCCTCGAGTTGGGGGATTTGTGTTCATACTGGAGTGCAAAATTAAAACCAATGGAAGATGGACAAGAAAAGTTCAAAGCCATCAGGTGCTCAGTTTAGAAAAAATAGAAAAGAAGAGGAGGAGAAACGAGCAAAAGATGCAGGTAAGCAGATGTGTGATTGGATAATGGCAGGTCATCCTGAAACAATCAGAATCAGAAAACTTAAATAGTCCCTAAGGAAATAATGTGGATTACAGTTGCTCCAAAAAGAAATGGTAAAAATAGTAACAGTAACAGAGTAAACTCCAAACAATACATTATGTTACAGATTTTAATATTAATTAGTCATTGTCAGTTGTTGATTTGTCCTAGGGTTAGGGGGGGTTAGGGTTAGGGGGTTAGGGATGTGGGATTGAGTGCGGTCCCTAAAGGGTCCAGACGGTGCTCTGTCCATCCCTCTGCCTCTGCCACTTGTCCCCTGCTGGACACGTCTACGGGAAGGCAGCCGCCCTCTCCCGTGACGCACCACCATCCAGCCCTCCGAGTCCATCCAGGACCCCATTTGTGGATTTTTAATATTTTTTGTGTTGTGTGTCTCTTGATGTCGCCTTTGTTATCTTTATTTAATAATTGTTTTAATGTGCTATTTATTTCAGTTAGAAATGTAAAATATGTGTATATGAATTTACAATCACAAACAAAGGCGAGAAAAAAAAGAAAAAATGTAAATGAAATTTGCTTTTAAACAAAAATAAAATGAAAGTAATAAAGTTGTTTCATTTTTAATAAGTGAAACCCAATGAATTAATGTGCCCACTGCCGCGACGTTTCGACCCAAGATAGGTCTTCCTCAGGCTGGGGCACAATGAATTTCAAGCTGGGAATACAGAGAGAGAGAGAGAGATGTTGTCTCTTCAACGGTCAGCTCCCAAATGAGCTCCTCTCTGCTGTGCAGCCTTTTATAGGCTTGGTTTGGTGTTTGTGAGTTTTTGAATTTTAGGTTAGGCAATGTGTTTTCAAATGTCTGTGATGCTTTTAGACTAAAATGAATGTGTGTTTTTTTACCGTTGTAATAAAATTGTATGAAATGTATTTTTATTTTGTATATTATGTGAATTTTTAAAGAACTATATTGTTTTGAAGTGATGTATATAAGATTTTGAAATTTTCATTTGTATGTTTGTAATCCAATTACGGTTTTATAAATTTTTCAGGTTTGCAGAGAAACGTATTTATAATTTTAAATTTTAAACTTGGATGAGTATGTTTTTCACCGAATTAAGTTTTTATGCTTTCTGGGTTTGATATTTAAGCAATATGGTGTTTTTAAGGGTTTTAATAAGGTTTGTGATTTTAATGTCTGTTGTTGTGTTTTGAGTGTAAATTATGAAGTGATTAAAAGTGTCATGAATAAAAAAATGTTTTAATGGTTTTAATAAAATTTTAATCCCCAATACGTCCCGTTTCCCCATTTTTTGTTTGTTCTACATCAATTGTGATATGTAATAATACATTGTTATTTATTGTAATCAGATAATTATTTATTTATTTATTTAGACAAATTAACCCCCCCCCCAAAAAAAGGTTAGGGTTAGGGTAAGACATTTGGGGTGGGGCTAATGCAATTATTTAGGTTAGGGTGAATAATTGGGGTGGGGCTAAAGTCGTAGTGGGTAGGGTTAGGGTTAGGGAGTGTGGACTGAGCCTGTCTCCAGCCGGAAACAGGGTTAGGGGGTTAGGATTTGAGAAAGGACTGGGGCCCCAGCAATGCTGGAAACCCACAAGTGCACGGTCCTTCGTGGAACAGGGGATGGTGCCCCCACCAACATAATTGTTCAAAAAATTGCCCATCACGGGGGTTTAGTAGGCCATAAATCTTTTTGTTGAGCTCATCGCGACGTTTCGGCGTCTGGTACGCCTTCCTCAGGCTGGAGCTCAAATGAATTTTAATTTTTAAATGTCCCTCTCTGGGTTTTATCTTATGTTTGTCGTCTCTCTGTTTTTAATAAAGTTTTTATCCCTTTTCTCTGTGTCCTGTGTGGTCTTTTATCCCCTTGCAGGCAGGCTTTTTAAGTGGCATTTATTTATTTATTTACATCCTTTGCGGATTTTTAATTCTTTCTGAGTGCCGATGAATTTAGGGGGTTAAGTAGGGTTAGGGTTAGGCGAGAAGAGGGGAGTGGTTATGTAGTGTTAGGTTAGGGGAAATTGAAACTCCTCCCTGCACGAGGAGGGCAGGAGTAGGTGCACGCTCCGCACCATGACCCTTCCCAAGACCCGTCACGTTGTCGCCATCCCATCTACCGTATCCGGCAATCCCCAGGTCCGAATAAAGGTAAGTACCGTCCTTTTCTTTTTCAGGTTCAGGTAAGTACCAAATTATGTTTAATTTTGTCAAATTTGTGTTTTATTTGTCCTGTTTTTTTAGGTTTCTAACTGTTTTTTAATAAAATTTGTCTTTGCTCAATGAATTTAGTCTCTGTGTCGTTTTTAATTCCAATTTTTAGGCTTTTAAACTGTTTTTATCCATAAATTATCCAAAATTTTGGTTGTAAATTTATGATAGTCCAATTTTTAGGTTTGGATTTCTAGGCCAGTAAATCAACATGAAAATGAAAAAAACATCAAAAGAAATCCCCCCCAAAAATAACAAACTAAAACAACAAACAAAAACACTTTGTAGTGCTGACGCATGGCTGTAGCTACGTTTCGGCTGGATTGTACTTTCTTCAGGCTGTGCACATGCGTCGCTGGCCAAATTAAAATGAAGAGACTCTTCTCTGCCCCTCCTTTTATATGTGCTGTGGCTCCTCCCTACAGCAGCTGAAAGTACCGGATGCACGTCACTTTGCTTTTTTCTTTTTTCGTGTTTTTCTCTTTTTGTTTTTCTGGCTTTTCCTTTTTCTTTTTTCTTGCTGCTTCCTTTTACTTAATCCTTTGCTTCCCTTCTTTCCTTCTCTCCTTTCCTACCTTTTCTTTGCCTTCTTCCTTTTGTCTCCTTATCCCTGCATCCCTTCCTTTTGCCTTAAAGTCCCTCCTTACTCTTCTCCCCTCCATTGACTTTCCTTTGACAGTCCCTGTTTTCTGGCCTATATTTGTCTTTACTTTGGCTTTATTTCTTTGTGTTTGTGGCCCATCTATAATTTTCCCTCTCTTGGGTTTCTATTTTCCCTCTCTTGGGGTATCATCATCCGCAACTGGGGATGGAATTGGGGTTCCTGCACAAAGGGGTCAGCATTGGGGTTGGGGTTAAGGTCAGGGCTTAGGCTGGGGATGGGACTAGAGATAGGGCATTAGTCATATGGCTATGGTTAAGGAAAGGGATTATATCGTGTTTTTGGAATATCTACCATTGACTTTATCATTGAATTTGGAAGAATTCCACAGAAAGTGTTCCCTTCCAATTTTGTTCATTGGTGGGAATATGGAAGTTTAGGTTGGAATCTGAATTCCAACCTAAAATCATTGCAAAAAATGACCACCAGCACGATTAGGGAAAGGTTGGGAAATTTGGAATCCTTCCAAATTCTTTCTCTGGGAGGGGCTCAGAATCCCCAGCTAATTAGTGAAGTATAACTATAATTCCAAAAATCCACAAAGTCAAAGTTTATTCATATAGCACATTTATAGTGGACTCTTATAAGTACCTGGGTGTTCACCTCAACAATAAACTGGACTGGACTACAAATACAGACGTCCTGTATAAGAAGGGCCAGAGTCGACTCCACCTGCTGAGGAGACTGAGTTCCTTTGGAGTCTGCAGGACTCTGTTAAGGACATTCTATGACACTGTGGTAGCATCTGCCCTTTTCTATGCAGTGGCCTGCTGGGGGAGTGGATGCACGGACAGGGACAGGAGCAGGATTGACAAACTGGTGCGGAGGTCTAGCTCCATGCTGGGATGTCCCCTGGAGTCTGTGGAGGTGGTTGGTGAGGGGAGGATGTTAGTAAAGCTGACATCCATCATGAACAACCCACATCACCCACTGCATGAGTATGTGAGTGGGCTGAGCAGCTCCTTTAATCAGAGACTGAAACACCCTCGCTGCAGGAAGGAGCGCTTTCGCAGATCATTCATCCCAACAGCAGTTAGACTCTATAACTCCTCAATCACGATGTCATAAGTCACTGGACACTGTGAACATCCACGGTCACCACTTCATGCATAATGGACCTTCCATGACCTTCCAAGCTATATAGTTTATGTCTTCCATATTTCCAATTATATCCATAATCACATACTGTGTATGCTACCATTGTATATAGTGTATTATCTTACTTTTTTCACTGATTGTACTTATTTGTATTTTTGTATTTCCTTCATATATCTGTACCTGAGCTGAGGTGACGCAAAAATTTCCCCGTTGTGGGATCAATAAAGTCTTATCTTATCTTATCTTATCTTAAAACAAAAACAATTGACCAAGGTGCTGTACAATTAAGATAATCAAAATGAATAAAAACATAAGAAGACATGATAACAGTTAAGAAAAAGAATTATAAAATTAGAAGGTTTGAGTAAGAAATAAGAGAAATAAAAGTAGTACAAACTCATTCTGCCCAACTCATTCTCGTTTTGTTTTTATGTCCACTGACAATTTCATATATTTCCTTCTCTTCCACTGCTTCCGGCGCTCCAAAGTACTTTTAAATCTGGCCCACGAAATCATTTTATATAGATTTATTATTATTCTTTCACATGGCCCGGCGATATGAGGCGCTAATAACACACTAACTACAGATCCCATAATGTAGCGCTGCAGCCTCCTTGCCGGCTAGGCTACATTTCAGAAGATGTTTTTCATCACAGCAAAATCACAAAGTGAAGCTGTTGTGAAAGCAAATTTTATTGTGGCAGAGGAGAAAGCCAAATCAGCCCATTTTTCACTCTGAGGAGCTGAATGATGAAGGTGTGCAATGTCTTGTGTCCAGACAAAATGCAGATTTTGGCAAATGGCAAATTTGGCAATTGTGAGCCTGAGCAGAAATACGATTGCTGATCGGGTTTGTGAGATGGCCACTGATTTAAGAACACAGTTGTGTCAAAGAAGCAAAGACATTATTGCACACTCTCTTGCTGTGGATGAATGTACAGACATGATGGACATTGCACAGCTGGCCATCATCTGTGGAGTGGACTACAATTTGCAGGACAAGGACATTAAATCGATGCACTGGACAACGACAGGAAAAGTTTTAAAAATGTCTGTCAAAGTGTAACCGACATGCCCTGGGACAAACTTTTTGGACTTATAATAGATGGAGTGCCGGTGTTATGAGGTGAAAAAAGTGGAGTAGTCAGCAGGATGTGAGTAAAGATGCAGGAGGAAAACTGTACTGGTTAACAGAATACTGCATCATGAACCAGGAAACGCTGTGTGGTAAAGTCTTGAAAATGGAGAATGTAATCATCACCGTTACGCAAACCGTAAATTTTATCTGAGCTAAAGGTTTGAATCACTGTCAATTTCAGTCTTTTATGTGGAAAATAGATTCAGTTTGCAGTTTGCCTTATCATATAGAGGTTCAATGGCTGAGTTGGGAAAAGTTCTCAACAGAGTTTTTGAGCTCAGCAAGGAAACCTGTCAGTTCATGGACATGGCATGTATGACGCGATGAAGGCATTTCAAGTGAAGCTGTCACAAATGCACCAGTGCCTTACTTTTTGAACCAAGTCGGCACACTTTGCTGATAAACTGAGCGAACTGTGCACTGAGTTCACTAAGTTATTAATTTTTATGTTTAAAAAACAGTGTGTCTTAGTGTGTGTTTTAGTGTGTCAGTAAATTTTTATCTTGTTTGGCCTGCGACCTTGAGTGTGCCTTGAGTTTTTGCACCCTGTGAAATTGAGTTTGACACCCCTGATCTACGGCATCAAAGGCAGCACTGAGGTCTAATAATATTTAAATCGCAAAATCTCTCAAGTCAGTAAAAGTTAAAAGGTCATTATAAACTTTTAAAATAGCAGTTTCAGTGCTCTGGTGCATTTTAAAACTAGACTGAAATACTTCACCAATGCCATACAAAGGTCTGGAGCTGACGGGGGACAACTTTCTCCAGGACTTTAGAAAGAAAAGGCAGTTTAGAAATTGGTCTGTAGTTGGATAAAACTGCTGGATCCAGGTTAGGTTTTTTTAAGAATAGGTTCCACCACAGAATGTTTGAAGTCAGCAGGGACACACACAGACTGAAGACTGCTATTGACAATAGAAAGCAAACACATACCCACAGTGTCAAAAACATCTTCCAACGACTTTCTTTAAACAAGATGGAACAATATCCAGCGTACATCTTGTGGGTTTCAAATTGTTGACTTCTTCACTCAGTAATGAAAAGGACAAGGGTTCAAAATGATCAAATGCAACTGAAGCTGCCGTATGAACAGATGGGTCGGTAGTAGGAGGGATAATATGAGACCTGATATCCGCAATCCTATTAATGAAGAATTTCAGTAAGTTTTCACGTTGCTTTCGATGCTGCATGGGGAGCTGCAGTAGGTGGATTAATAACAGAATTAATCATGCTGAATAATCATGCTGATATGAGGTTTGTGACAGTTATTAGACACAATCTTATAGAAATACTTTTTGCTGCTCTTAAAGCCTTCTGATAATTTATCAACGATTCTCTAAGTACATCAAACCATACCTGAAGTCTGTCTTTTTTTCCATTTTTGCTCAGCTTTTCTACACATCTGAGTTCTCTGGTAGCATTATTATACCAAAGCTGGGTTTTAGATTTTAGACAACTGGTTTTGAGTGGAGCAATGAAAATGCTTTAATGAAGCCAAAATCTAAATCCAAATTCCAATAACACACTCGATCATAACAAAACTTTTTTCTTTTTTTCAAGTGCACACTCCCAAATGCCAACATTTGCATCTCAAATCCACTAATAAACTCTTTAATACCAAGAGTTATATCTCAGTTCCAAGATCTAAATCTCAAATACCAATAGCTGTGTCATTGTGAAAAATTTTAAAATTAATTGCAAACACCTGATGAGCATCTTTTGATGTACATTTAATAACATATTGCAATAAGGAGAAACCAGAGAAACGCGGCCTTGATGTCTTTTATACAAACACACAGACAAAAGTATTCAGCAACATTTGGGTTGTGAGGTTCACATAGCTGTCACTTACAGATTTATATCTCGAATCCTCCCTACTTGCTCCCTGATAAGGAGGAGCCCCGATATCTGTTTTACATCTCACATGAACTTACAATGCCCCAACTGTGTTTGTGTATCTGTGTGTGATAGAGCATAAAGACACATTTATTCTACAGACATATAAATGAGTAAGACTAAGTGACTAACTGAAGTTTACTAATACTAAAGTGATCAATACATAACAAAATAAATTTTCAATTACATTATCAAGGTTCCAAGAACATCTCTAGCATTTAGCATAATGTCAACAAGAAGCAAGGTTATTATCCTTAATGAAAACTAATGAAATAATGAAAACTAGAAATAAAAAAAAAAATTGTTAACGGAAATAGAAATAAAAACAAGACTGCGACAAATGGACAACTAACTAAAACTGAAATGACCGTTCACAAAACTAACTAAAATTAACTGAATTTATAGAGAAAATGTGTTTAGTTTTTGTTCACGTGTGTGTGTCATACATTAGTCTAGGGCAGGGGTAGGGAACTCCAGGCCTCGAGAGCCGGTAGTAGTAATACGATGGCACTAGTCCAAGATGGCGGCCAACCAAACCGGTTTGACAACCGGTTTGACCGGTTTCATGCGTGTGCGCATGCGCGTTCAGGTGTGCTACCGGTTATGCTTGTTCATGTGTGGAAACACCACAGGGCGTCAGAGGGGTTATATGAGTTTAGAGGTTTATATGAGTTTATGTGTTTTTAACTGGGTTTTAATTTAATCAAACCATAGGGTTTTTTAATTAAACTATTTTTATCACTTAGGTGTATCGCAACATTCAGTTATGCAGACATATGTGTTCTTAAAAGCAATTCTTTGTTTTGCGGGCGGAGTGGAAGCTGTTTTGGTTCACAGTGCACCTTAACAAAGAGGGGCTGCTCTAGTCAAAAGTGTTGGTAATAGTGTTTTAATCACACTAATTTTCTAAATCTGACAATGTCTCATCTTGCAGTGATGATACAAAGGCTTGATTAAAACAAAGGTCTCAGCTGTGCTGTTAGGGATGCACTCATATTTGTTTCAAAATGTAATAAATCAAAGGATTTCAGGCTTTTCATCCTTTTTATTTGTTTGGTTATAACAGCAGGTGGATAAAAACATGCAAGTCATGAATATAATTGTGTGATATTATGAGCATTGTTAATAAAGAAAGAGCAGAGATAGTAAAAAGGAAACAGGTGATGGACGTGAGATTTTCAGAACAAAAGCTCCTCAGTGAGACGATCACCTGGACACAAGGTCAGGCAGCTGGGACTCATCTAGAGAGCAAAATGGAAAAGTGATCTGTGCAGAACATCCCTGTTGATTGCAGTTCTTTACATCAGACTTCTTCTCTGAGATAAGAGCACCATTTCTGGGAAAGATGACAGTATTTCCAGGCTGGATGCTGTTTGCAGGGATGCTGTTTGCAGGGAGAACTGAATGAAACTCTCCTGCACCTCAGCGCTGAGGTCCACACCTGTGAAACAGATGAGGTCTCTCCTGTCTGATCATTTCCTGATAACATTTACATTTACAATAATTGATTACACAGCGGTGGAGAGTAGATTTTATCAAAGTAGATGTCTTTCTGAAAGCGCTGTAACTAAGTTTAAGAATATAATCCACCCACTGTTATCATCTTCAATGCCCTGTACCAACACAGAGCAGAGCAGCTATCTGAACGCTACCCCAACAGAGGTTGATTATCTTGTTAATAATTTCACCTCCTCACTACGTACGACTCTGGATACTGTAGCTCCAGTGAAAACTAAGGTCTCTAATCAGAAGTACCTGACTCCGTGGTATAATTCTCAAACACGTACCCTAAAGCAGATGACTCGTAATCTGGAGAGGAAATGGCGTGTCACAAATTTAGAGGATCATCATTTAGCCTGGAGAAATAGTTTGCTGCTTTATAAGAAAGCCCTCCGCAAAGCCAGAACATCTTACTATTCATCACTGATTGAAGAAAATAAGAACAACCCCAGGTTTCTCTTCAGCACTGTAGCCAGGCTGACAAAGAGTCAGAGCTCTGTTGAGCCAACCATCCCTTTAACGTTAACTAGTAATGACTTCATGAACTTCTTCACAAATAAAATTTTTATCATTAGAGAAAAAATTACCAGTAATCATCCCACAGATGTAATATTATCTACAGCTACTCTTAGTACCATTGATGTTAAGTTAGACTCTTTTTCTCCAATTGATCTTTCTGAGTTAACTTCAATAATTACTTCCTCCAAACCATCAACGTGTCTTTTAGACCCCATTCCTACAAAACTGCTCAAAGAAGTCCTGCCATTGATTAATTCTTCGATCTTAAATATGATCAACCTATCTCTAATGGTCGGCTATGTACCACAGGCCTTCAAGCTGGCTGTGGTTAAACCTTTACTCAAAAAGCCATCTCTAGACCCAGCAGTCTTAGCTAATTATAGGCCAATCTCCAACCTTCCTTTCATATCAAAAATCCTTGAAAGAGTAGTTGTCAAACAGCTAACAGATCATCTGCAGAGGAATGGTTTATTTGAAGAGTTTCAGTCAGGTTTCAGAGCTCATCACAGCACAGAAACAGCTTTAGTGAAGGTTACAAATGATCTTCTTATGGCCTCTGACAGTGGACTCATCTCTGTGCTTGTCCTGCTAGACCTCAGTGCAGCGTTCGATACTGTCGACCATAATATCCTATTAGAGCGATTAGAACATGCTGTAGGTATTACAGGTACTGCACTGCAGTGGTTTGTATCATATCTATCTAATAGACTCCAATTTGTGCATGTAAATGGAGAGTCCTCTTCACCCACTGAGGTTAATTATGGAGTTCCACAGGGTTCAGTGCTAGGACCAATTCTGTTTACATTATACATGCTTCCCTTAGGCAGCATCATTAGAAGACATAGCATACATTTTCACTGCTATGCAGATGACACCCAGCTCTATCTGTCCATGAAGCCAGATAACACACACCAATTAGTTAAACTGCAGGAATGTCTTAAAGACATAAAGACCTGGATGGCCGCTAACTTTCTGCTTCTTAATTCAGATCAAACTGAGGTTATTGTACTCGGCCCTGAAAATCTTAGAAATATGGTATCTAACCAGATTCATACTCTGGATGGCATTACCTTGGCCTCCAGTAACGCTGTGAGGAACCTTGGAGTCATTTTTGACCAGGACATGTCCTTCAACGCACATATTAAACAAATATGTAAGACTGCTTTCTTCCATTTGCGCAACATCTCTAAAATTAGAAATATCCTGTCTCAGAGTGACGCTGAAAAACTAGTTCATGCATTTATTACTTCCAGGCTGGACTACTGTAATTCATTATTATTAGGATGTCCAAAAAACTCACTGAAAAGCCTTCAGCTAATCCAAAATGCTGCAGCAAGAGTACTGACAGGGACTAGAAGGAGAGAGCATATTTCTCCTGTTTTGGCTTCCCTTCATTGGCTTCCTGTTAAATCCAGAATTGAATTCAAAATCCTGCTCCTCACATACAAGGTCTTAAATAATCAGGCCCCATCTTATCTTAATGACCTTGTAGTACCATATCACCCTATTAGAGCACTTCGCTCTCGCTCTGCAGGCCTACTTGTTGTTCCTAGAGTATTTAAAAGTAGAATGGGAGGCAGAGCCTTCAGTTTTCAGGCCCCTCTTCTGTGGAACCAGCTTCCAGTTTGGATTCGGGAGACAGAAACTATCTCTACTTTTAAGATTAGGCTTAAAACTTTCCTTTTTGCTAAAGCATATAGTTAGGGCTGGACCAGGTGACCCTGAATCCTCCCTTAGTTATGCTGCAATAGACGTAGGCTGCCGGGGGATTCCCATGATGCATTGAGTTTTTCCTTTCCAGTCACCTTTCTCACTCACTATGTATTAATAGACCTCTCTGCATTGAATCATATCTGTTATTAACCTCTGTCTCTCTTCCACAGCATGTCTTTTATCCTGTCTTCCTTCTCTCACCCCAACCGGTCGCAGCAGATGGCCGCCCCTCCCTGAGCCTGGTTCTGCCGGAGGTTTCTTCCTGTTAAAAGGGAGTTTTTCCTTCCCACTGTCGCCAAAGTGCTTGCTCATAGGGGGTCATATGATTGTTGGGTTTTTCTCTGTATCTATGAAGCGCCTTGAGGCGACTTTTGTTGTGATTTGGCGCTATATAAATAAAATTGAATTGAATTGAATTGAATTGAATCTGCTGCAGCACGTAGAGCTTTACTGATCAGCAGGTTCAAAGGATTCAGCAGAGCGTAGAGTCAGAGCTAAATGCCACATCACCATAGAGTTTGTTAACAACAGCTTTCTTTCCCCTTTGTCTCGATGGACTGAATCAGGGATACTCGTCATACTTCACCTCAACCACGTCACTGAGAGACCCCAGCCTGACACAGCAGCAGAGATGATGAAAGCAGAAACAGCAAACAGATGGTTCAGTTGTGTTTCTCTCTCTGTGTGTGCGCTCACGCCCACTTGTGTATGTGAACTTTCCACGTACCTCAGTTTGTTTCTCCAACATGAGCCATCAGGGCTGCAAAAACATCACTAACACATGAATTCTTTCTCTTTTTTGTTATCACCTGTGATCATGTGTTTTATGTTTCTTTCATTTACCAGTTCTTGTATAGTTAAGTGTAACTAGACTTCTGTGGGACGTAAATGATTGTTTTGTGTACAGATCTGTACAAAGGATGTAAACACTTGATTAAAAAGGAGATCTCAGCTGTGTTGTTATGGATGGACTTCAACGTATTTGTTAAAAAAGAGAATAAAGCATAAAGTATTTTAGCTGTTTGGGAGTTTTTGTTTGATTCAATTCAGTTTTATTTCTATGGAGTCAAATAAAAACAAAGGCCCTAGAATAGCCCTGAGTTTGTCCAGGTGACACTCCTCTGAAGAACAAATACAAAGAGGAATAAGGAGATCCTAATCAGTTGTATGTGTCAACTATGTGGGCACCTCAGTCTTGTTGGCATGAAGAAAAGTTGTGTAACATGTAGCATAAGGGCTGCAAAGACATCATTTAAACAGCAGTCGTCTATTAGTCGTAACGTATCTCCTGTTAAATAGTTAAATGTGTGTTCTCCATCTCTGTCCTCTCACAGCTCGGCGTATACCAACTCCAGCTGTGGTAACGATGGCTGTGCCCATCAACACGCGAACTGAGAAGCCACCCGTCACTATGGCGACTCCAATAGGGTTACCTGTCAACTGTGGTGTATGTATGTATGGTGAAAGTCCCTCTTTTTGCTCCTCCCCTCACCTGTGGATGGACGGTGCTGTTACCGTGGTGACAGCTTGGATGTGTTTCAGCCCTGCCTGGTTATCACTGCAGGAATCTTTACTTTCACATTTATTACAGGTAATAACTCTGATTTTTCTGTGTATTATGAACTAAATGTATCCTGATACACACAGAGATGGATGAGCAGAGGTCACATGATGAAAGAAAAACATGGAGTCTTTGATTTATTTAGATATTTATTGATGAATGCAAACAAACCCTGACACTGAACCATCGTCGAGCTTTCACAGAACAAACCTGATCACATGACCTGCTGACGCAGAGCCAAACAGTGAAAAGCTCCATGGCAACAACAACAAACAACCTCACATATGTTAACAGAGGCTGTTAGAAGCACAGAGTCTTTACAGTCTTTCTCCTGTTTGTACACAGATCTCTGTTTCTCTTTGTTTCAGTGCTGAGCTTCATGTTCGCCCGTGTTTGTGTGCGTTGTAACAGCCACTATGGTGTGGTGTCACTTTAAGACACCCAAGTCGAGGGTTGATGGTGTCATCAGTTTGTGCCACTGCTCTGCTCTCTCTCTCTGGGATTATGAGGACACGTGCCTGCACGCTTGTGCTTAACGAGGGACGGATTTATGTTTTCTTCTCCAGACCTTTTTTTTGTTTTGTTTGCAACGCTTGGGTTGTATGAACGCTGGGCGTTATGCTGTTGAGCCGCAGCCGTTCAGCCGGGCTTTTATATGGTTGTTGAAGAAGGCGTATTAAAGAACCACCGTGGATTACCGATACCAGCGTGGGTGTGTGTTCTTCCGACTAGCCTGCTAGGTGTTTTGCCGCCTCCTCTCAACCACGCAACACAACCCAACGTTACAAAATGGCGCCCGAACATCTTCTCTTGGACCTCAGTATGCAGTATCTTCGAGCAGCTGATGATTGATACATTAAAAAGTACATCGCGGCAAAGTAGATCTAGTAGTAGTCTGCCATACTTCGCAGAAAGAAGACCAGGCTGGCCTCGACGCGGACGTTGGGAAGATCACTGATTCACCGGATCACGGAGGTGTGTTTCCACGGCAACGAGTGAAGCCGCCGCAGCGCTGTTTTCGGGATGTATTATCGTTATCTGCTGAACGCCTTTACTGCGACATTTTTGGATTAACGTGGATTCACGCTACTTGGACGCCAGACGGATGCCGCTTCTTCATAGTTTCTGAAGTGCATGTATGCAGCGCGAAGCGCACCGGGTTTTTTTTCTCTCCCCTTCACCAACCGAGCTCACGCTGCAGACTTTGCTTGATCCGTATGGTCTCTGCAAGTGGGAACTTTTCCACGGGACAAACCTCTATACCGTGTCAGGACTGGACAAGTTTGGAGTCGACTGGAAAATCACCGTACTGATGTTGTGAGTGTATATATCTAAAACAAAACAAAACAAAAACAAACAAAAAAAAACAAACGCTATTTTTCAAACTGATTTACTATTGATTCTCACTGACTTAAATGTTCTTATTGAGATGCTGTTTTATGTGCATTTGACTTGAAAAGGTGTTACTTATACACAGTTACTCATAAGTTTGGATCTATTTTGCAGCAAAACGCTTTGATTCAGGGTGTTTACTTCTTCTGCCTCCACGTTTCATAGTCAGATAAAACATTTGCTGCTTAAATTAAGAATTCACATGGTTTGGATATTTTTGTGTGATCAGAACTGAAGTTGATTTCAGCGTAACTGCTACCTTATATAGATTTGGGTTTTTGATAAGTGTGTATTATGGCTACTCATCCTGACTTGACTGACATGTGTGATGATATAGACTTTATGTTACACCCCAACCGACTTACTGCCAGACATAGTACTGCTGACCTTGGGCATAAAGTGCAAAGTCTGCAAGCAGAGGTTGATATGCTTCAGCAGTGCCTTCATGACTCTTTGGACCTCCAGAGGAATATTTTGGAGCAGTGGACTCAACAAAAAAGACCAGTCCCAAAAGTACCAGCTGCCCAGATTACTCACCCTTTTCCTCAGGCCTCCTCTACTCCGTATGTGCCAGGCCTACCAACCAGGGAAACGGAGCAATCTATCTCAGCACCTGGCCCCACGCAGCCCACCAGGGCCTTGTCCCAAACCCAGTTAGATTCGCTGGAGCTAATTAATACAACCAGAGTCCTTGCTGCGGCATTGCACCAAGCTAAATTGGAGCCCAATGTGTTCGCTAATGATGGCAGTCTTCACCCAGAAGAATGGCTACAGTCTGTTAATGCTTATAAAACCTCCTTAGACCTAACAGACGCCCAAATCCTCAGAGAGCTACCACACTTCCTAGCTAAGGAACCAAGAAAGTGGTTTAATGTGCTCATTCCTCATGTATCTACATGGGCTAAGTTTTGTGAACTTTTCAGAACTGTCTTCTTGCCTGCTGACAACCAGGAGCAGATTTTGAGAGGCATCCTGGACTGTTTCCAGCACCCCGAAGAGCCTCTGCCAACGTTTGTTGCCCATATGCTCAGTGAATTTAGGAGACTGAGGAACCCACCATCTGAACAGGAGCAAATTGAGCTCATCTGTTAACACGCAGTGAAGAAGTACAGAGTAGCACTGTATGGAACGCCTGTAAGGTCAGTAATTGATCTAGTGCTGCGTGCCCACGAGCTGCATTCTGTTCTTGGCACCAGCCTTTCACAGCCTTCCCGAGCTCAGCTGAAAAACAGAGCTGAGGGAGGACCCCACTGTTTCAAATGTGCCATGCCTGGTGTTACATCTCGTACGTGCCCTAACTGTTCCACTGATTTTCAGGGAGCTCGACACTCTCCCAGGATGGCTCCGGAGCTTCCTCAAACGCTGTCTCCTGACCAACATCCAGTAACTCAGCCTGCGGATCCAGATGAAACTGGCGTTGTCAGGGAGACGAGAGCAGCTGGCAGGAGGCAGGGAAACTTCGGGGGGGGGGGGGGGGGGGGAGAGTGTTTCACAGGGGCAACCCTCCCCCCAGCCAATAACTCAGCCCTCATCGCTTTTGTCAGATCAAAGTGTGCCACCAGTGCTCAATCACGTTGAAGATGGAACTTCGCGATCATCGTGGAACACCCCTCTCAGAGTTAAAGTGAACTTTAATGGGGCAGCTCTGGATGCCACACTAGATACAGGGGCATCTCTTTCAGCAGTAAATGCAGACCTGTTGTCTGAGAAAAACCAAAATCAGTCATTAAAGAATCCGTGGGATTCTCCACCCATAAGACTGGCCAATGGCACTAACTGCAGTCCATTGGGAATAACCTGGTTAACCATTGGATTTATGGGCAAGCGAGTCTATCAGCGGTTTGTGATAGTGCAGGACCTGTCATCCCCCTTTGTTCTTGGGATGGACTTTATGACTCGCACTTCACTAACAATACATGTCCCAACAAGAACTGTAATTATGGATGATAACCCCCCATGTCTTGATGAACTCTGTGAAAATGTTTTTGTGGAAGCTGATCTTGAGTGTGGAACTATGACCCTGCAGAACACCCCGCAGCTCTCCCTCCATGATAAGGCTGGAGAAGCTAACTTGGATTCTGAGGAGAGGGAAGAACTGTTGGAGTTGTTAAATAGTTTTGGTGACCTGTTTGATGGCCACCTTGGTCGCACTTCTCTGGCAGAACATGTCATTGTAACTGGGGATGCAAAGCCTGTTAACTTGCCACCATACCGCACCTCACCAGCTAAAAAGAAAATCATAGAAGAGCAAGTGGAAAAAATGCTACAGGATAACATCATCGAACCTGGATCAGGACCATGGGCAGCCCCCGTGGTCATTGTGAACAAACCCCCCCGCGAACCACGGTTCTGTGTTGACTTCCGTGGTCTGAATCAGCTGACCGTGAAGGATTCTTACCCACTCCCGCGGGTGGATGAATCACTGGACTTTCTGTCGAGAGGGAAGTTTCTCACAACACTAGACCTTGCTAGAGGTTACTGGCAGGTCCCCATTGCTGAAGAAGCTAAACCAAAGACTGCTTTTATCACGCACTGTGGCCTGTTTCAGTTCAGAGTCCTTCCTTTCGGCCTGTGTAACGCCCCTGCGACTTTTCAGCGGCTTATGAACAATGTTCTAGCTGGCCTGATTTATAAGTCCTGCGCGGTGTATCTAGATGACATTGTTGTCGCATCACCGACCTTTGAGCAACACCTGCTTGACTTAAAAGAGGTCCTTGGTAGGCTTCAGTCCGCTGGCCTCTCTTTAAAGCTGAGCAAATGCCAATTCTGCCTTTCAGAACTCACCTTCCTTGGTTATCGGGTTACGCCGGCTGGCATTCATCCTGACCCTGACAAGGTGAGAGCTGTGACTGAGTTCAGAGTGCCGACCACAACAAAGCAGGTGCGACAGTTCCTTGGCCTAACTGGCTACTATCGCCGCTTTGTACAGGACTACGCCCGCCATGCAGAGCCACTCTTCGCCCTCACTTAAAAGGACGTGCAGTTTCACTGGGATGACAAGTGTCAGGCAGCTGTGGACTTTCTGAAACATTCTATAACCTCAGCACCAGTCCTCAGGTTCCCAGATTTTTCGCGTCCATTCTTCATTCACACTGATGCATGCGATGCTGGTCTTGGAGCAGCATTAATGCAGAAAGATGAGGATGGCAAAGACATTGCTGTAGCATTTGCTAGCCGTGCTATGCACAAATCGGAAAAGCCCTACTCAACTCCAGTGGAGGAGTGTCTGGCCGTGATCTGGGCCTTGGAACATTTCCGACCCTATGTCGAAGGCTTGCATGTAACCATTTACACTGACCACAGCAGCCTCAAGTGGTTGATGTCTCGACCAAATCCCTCTGGCAGGCTTGCTCGGTGGTCTCTTCGCCTTCAAGACTTTGACTTCAGCATTATCCACAAACCTGGAGAACGTAATAAGGTGCCCGATGCCCTTTCACGTAATCCTCTACCAGATGTGGATGCCCCCATTGATCTTCTCCCTCCCTATGCCGTGATTGGGAGCATGGACCTTCATGCTCTGCCTTCTGTAATTGTTTCAGACCGCCCGCATGTTCGTCAACTGCAGCTTGAGGACCCAGTCACAGGCTCATTGCTCAATCAGCTGGAAAGTGACCAACAAACTGGGGAGGATAATCAAGATCTGGAAAAGTATGTTGTACATGATGGTCTCCTCTATTTCCTCGACCCAAAAACGAAATGTGGTCTCCACCCACTCAAGCAGCTTAAACTGTTTGCTCCTAGTACACTCCGTGGTTATCTGCTCAAGTATTACCACAATCATCCTACAGCCGGACATCTGGGCATTGCAAAAACGCTGGCACGCTTGCGTCTCAGATTCTTCTGGCCACACATGAACTCTGACGTGAAAAAGTATGTGGTCTCATGTTGTTCATGTCAAGCCACTAAGCCAAGTCAAAGAAAAACAGCAGGCCTTATGGTCCCTATCCAGCCACAAAGACCATGGGAGTACGCAGGGGTGGACTATGTTGGCCCACTGCCCCGCACACAAAGAGGGAATGCTTATATCCTTGTTTTTGTGGACTATTTCTCAAAATGGGTCGAGGTGAGTGCTGTGAGAGAAGCCACTGCTCAAGTTGCTGCGAACAAGTTCATTACTGACATTTTTGCCCGACATGGTTCTCCCTCCCACCTTATTTCTGATAGGGGAACGCCTTTCGTCAGTGAACTCTTTGAGCATGTTTTGTTGACTCTTGGGACTGAACACAGACTAACGACTGCATACCATCCTCAAACGAATGCAACTGAGCGTGTAAATCGCACTTTGAAAACGGCCATTCGAGCCTATGTTGGGGATAAACACACCTCTTGGGACAAATATCTTCCCCAGATCTGTTTTGCACTGCGCACTGTGCCTGACGAGAGCACAGGCCTGAGCCCGTCCATGATGCTGTATGGGCGAGAGTTGGACACGCCCTTGGACCTTGTCACTCAACCCTCCTGGGAGGGACTGAGCGACCCTGAAACGTCCTACTCAGATAACCTGAGAGCTTCACTTCGGGATGCTCATGAACATGCTCGCTTGGTGCTCGGAGAGAGTCATAAAAGGCAAAAGCACTACTATGATCTGAGACGTCGCACAGTCTCTTATGAAGTTGGAGACCTCGTCAGAGTAAAGTCGCACCCAAAATCAGATCCAACTTTTCTGCTAAGTTGGCCCCCCTTTACATGGGTCCCTATCGCATCTCCAAGAGGATGTCTGATGTGAATTACTGTCTCACCACAGTGGACACTGGGGAGAGAGTTGGAGTTTTTCATGTTGCAAACCTGCAACCATTCTACACCTGGGCCTCAGCTTTATCTGGCAAGCGTGCAAAGCTAAAGGCTGCAGCAGCTTTGGATCTCAGTATCCCGGACAGCAGCTTGCCTCCTGCTCTTTCAGTCCCAGGCCGCATTGACTGTGACGCTGTTGACACAACTCCCGCGGTCTTTAGCAACGCCCCTGCTGAGACTGACTTTGACTGTGCTGACACTGTCCCGCTTTTCGTAGACCAGAACTCTTTCCAAGAGACTGCTGACATTGCTCTGGAGACAGAGGTTAACAGTTCACCTTCTGCTGACGATGGGTGTGCTGTTAGAGGTTCTTATAACCTCAGACCAAGACGAGTTCCTAGAGTCACCGCTGACTGGTCAGTCAATAGGTGGACCAACCCTTTTCATACTGACAGATTTGACCTAAAGTGACCTTGTTTGCTTTTTGATGTGTTTCATGCGGTCTACTGTTGTAACAGGACCGTTGTTTGAGTTTTCTACGATTCATGTTGGCATTGTTTTCATGTTGTGGTAATATGTTCATGCTTACTGTTACAGTTTTTGGGGAAAAGGAAGAAACGTAATGTAACAAAAAGAGGGAATTTCGTTCTGTAATTGTCCTGGCTGTCCTGAGTTTATTTTCTTTCTTTAACATTTATTCAAATGGACATTCACCATGTGGGACACTGTCATGTATGCCAGTTTGTTGATTTTGAACTGTACATTTCCCTGTTTTGGTTTTAACGTCTTATCCTGCTGACCATGTATGGAGGCTGGTTAAGTCTGAACTGTACCTTTGCTGTGTTCGGCTGGGGACAGCCTTTGTTTAACCCGGGGGGAATATGTAACAGCCACTATGGTGTGGTGTCCCTTTAAGACACCCAAGTCGAGGGTTGATGGTGTCATCAGTTTGTGCCACTGCTCTGCTCTCTCTCTCTGGGATTATGAGGACACGTGCCTGCACGCTTGTGCTTAACGAGGGACGGATTTATGTTTTCTTCTCCAGACCTTTTTTTGTTTTGTTTGCAATGCTTGGGTTGTATGGACGCTGGGCGTTATGCTGTTGAGCCGCAGCCGTTCAGCTGGGCTTTTATATGGTTGTTGAAGAAGGCGTATTAAAGAACCACCGTGGATTACCGATACCAGCGTGGGTGTGTGTTCTTCCGACTAGCCTGCTAGGTGTTTTGCCGCCTCCTCTCAACCACGCAACACAACCCAACGTCACAGCGTCCTCTCCGGTACTCCGGCTTCCTCCCACAGTCCAAACACATGCAGTTAGTGGGGTCAGGTTAACTGTGAGTGGTTGTGTGTCTGTGTTATTCCACCTTAATAAATGACTTCCTGTTAGCATTAAGTGCTTCTGTAGGACTGATGTCATTTTCATGGTTGGATCATTTAAATGAAGCTGGACTCAGATGCAGTAAATGAGTTGACTGATCATTAATGAATAAAGCTGGTCAAATCCATCACGTGGACACATGTGATTGTGTGTTGTAGTATTGATCCCAATGCTGGTATTAGTCCTGGATCAATAACACTGGATGGATGCGTTCAGCATGGAGCCCCTGAGCTGTGTTACAGACAAACATGGAAACTGACAGGTCTGTGTCATTCACAGTCTGTAACACTTCTAAACAACAGAGGCTGACCCAAGTGCCTCAGAGCCAGGCACGCTCACATCACAGCTCTCTAAATAAGCCAGTTTCAAAATAAGAGCTGAAAGCTGTGTTTGGTTGTGTTAGCTTATTATTGTGGAGACTAACATTCAGTGATCCTGTGTTCAGACTCATAATGATTACTCTCATAAATCCTGATCATTGTATTTACTGTGTGTTGGATCAATAACAGATTCATCGTATCACACAGCTGTGCTGCTGCTGCTGGTGATGTCAGCACATCTGGAACAATACGAGGTATCTGCTACCAGACTGAGCAGGACGTGAGACCTGTGGACTGTTTAAAGCTGTCCCTCCACAGCTCACTCAGACCTGATCCACACCTCAGTGATATTCTCTGACTTACTCAGTAGAGACAGAAACCATTCAGATCTGGGACGATCAGCTGACTGATGATGTCACACAGACTGTGTTTTTCAGGAACAGTGATTCTGATGTGAGCCTGCTAGCTGACAGCAGACCTGATGAAACCACATGTTCACATCTGTGAGGACAGACTGGACTCTGTGACTGCACCTTGGTTCTCCTCAGAGGTCTGTACAGGAGCATGTCCACCCCCACTGAAGATCTCAGTCACTGTGAAACATAGAAACCTGCTTGTGTGGCCTCTGCCTCACATGTAGATACAGCTACAGGTTTCTCTGTCAGTCAGACTGAAACAGTGTCCTGATGCTGCATCATTCAGCTCTGTGCCCCAGTCAGCATCACTGGGAGCTACCAGTGTCAGTGTTTCTGCCCTTTTCCTGTAACACTACACTCAGCACAGGCTCAGCTGGTATCCAGTGTTGGACTTTGGCTTCAGCTGCTGTGATAGATCCTCTAACATAGATCAGCTCTGCTACATGTTGTTAGATAAGTGCAGCTGCTGTCATGTCCTGATGTTTCTCTGGGTCAGCAGCTTCTCCATCAGAGGTTCACATGGAGCTGATCCAGTATCTCCAGTAACTGTGTTCTGTGCCTCACTGGTTCATCCTTCTGTCTGTGTGACGTCAGTCAGATGTTGAAGTTCAACTCTGTAATCTTCACTGTGTCACAGAGTTCAGTGAGTCCCGTTATTCACAGTATCAATCAGATCATCAGAGAACAGCTGATCAGCAATCAGTGGTGCCAACAGCGCCTCCTGTGGTGAGAGGATGCAATAATGCAATGTAGCATTTTTACACTGAACACTTGCAGTCATGGAAACTGTCTGTTGGATCTGTGTGACGTTGCTTTCTTGTGTTGCTTTCTTGGTTAGAGTTCCTCACAAATGTCCAGATTATTCTTCTAATGAGGCGTCGACCATGTTTTCAGTTCTTTGGAAGAAAACGTCGCCCTTTGCCATCCTTACTTTTCTTTGACTTCTTCAAATGCAGCTGAACTCCAGCTGGTATTTTATTGGAGATTGCAGCTGTTTCTGGTCATCAGTTCATTCCTGCAAACCTCTGAAGCTGAACAACAATGATGCTGCATTGCTAGCTGATCCCAAAAGGTTGATTCTGTTCATCTGGATGTTTTCAGAAACGTTTGCTCACTGATCAGGTGACTTCTTCAGTCTCAGCTGACTGCAGCTTTACAACCTTACAAACAGCACATTTGCACAACGACTGAAACCAGCAGCAGCAGCACCTGATATATATGATACTAATATAATACAGATACATATATAATCCATACTAATGATGAAGGAACTGAGCTCACAGTCCATTGTTCATTCAGTGAACTACTCAGTTTATTTTGGGCCTCAGAAATGCTCACTCTGTTTGTACATCACTGTCAGCAATAGACTCATTCTGCTGTGTGGACAGGAACACATGTGACATCACTTCCTGTTTGTTTGTGACTGAAGAGGAAGAAGTTTACAAGGAATCATTTAGAAGAGTTTCAAACATCAACTGATTGAATCCATGAATCTGAAAACGTGTTTGTGAGTGAAAGAGACAGACATGTACAGACTGAACTATCTGTTCAACAGTCAGAGTGTTTCTCTAACAGGAGACACTCTTTACACTCCACTCAGCACAGGGACACTGAGGAACCAGACCAGACTGTAAATCCAGGAAAAAGAGTTTGAGTGAATGTGGTGTTGAAGGTGTGGAGGTGGATCAGAGTGTCAGAGGAGACTCTGTAGAAGGACAGAGTGCCAGCAGGACAGTCCACATACACTGCTGCTCTGTTAGAGACAGAGGAGGAGGAGGAGTAGGAGGAGATGGGTGTTGATCTGTTATTGTGCCAGACAGACTGAGGACCATCATCAGAGCACCACAGACTCCAGGACTGATCACTGCATCCAAACACACAGTCATAACTGTTTCCTTTCCTTCTGATGCTTCTGTAACTCACTGATATATAAACGCCTCCTCTCCACTCGACCTCCCAGTAACAGCGACCAGTCAGACCATCTCTACACAGCAGCTGATAAACATAAACATCAAATCTGTCTGGATGATCAGGATATGACTGAACCTCTTCCACATGTGTCACCTTCCTGTTGTTGTCAGACAGTTGGAGCTTTGTGTTCACTGTGTTTGTGTCGATTGTGAGTTGACAGGAATCTGATGGAGAGAACAAACACAATCCAGCTGCAGTTATTGATCCATCATCTGTTCATTGATTGACACTTTGATGATGACTCCTGACATGATGAAGATGGTTGAATGTGTGCTGCTTTGTTTTCATGAATCCCATTAAAAACACACTTACACTTCCTCAGACCTGGTCTCAACCATCGGACTCCAGCAGGCTCCACCCTGAAAGGAGGAGGGGGGTCAGAGCAGCACAGTCAGCATGCACACATGGACATTACATGGCTCTCACACACACTGTTACACACTGAGCTCAAAGCTCGGCTCCACTGTTTTATTCAAAGAAATCTACATTTATTTATCAGCACATTTAAAAACAGGTTGAGCCAAAGTGCTGCACAGAGTAGAGAGAAAATAGGAAACATACACAGTAATTACTATAAAGACTCGTCAGAATTGAAAGCTACAGAGTACAAATGTGTTTCCAACCGGCTTTTAAAAATGTCGAGTGTTGGTGACGACCTGATGTGAAGGGCGACTGTTCCAGAGTTTGGCTGCAGCCATCGATAAAGCTCACCTCTGTTTTTACGTCTAGTTCTGGTCAGAAGCTACTTATCTGCAGACCTGAGGGCTCCACTTGGATTCTTTTGTTAAAGAGAGATAAGATGGAGCCAATCCATTCAGAGATTTAAAGACAAACAACCAGATCTGGAAGTGGATTCTACCACGTACTGGTAACCAGTGGAAGAAGCTGGAAAAAGCTGGTGATGGGTCGTCTAGCACAGACCCACCGGTGGAACCAGACAATTCATGAGGGAGAGAACTGTGACAGCGCCGTTCCTTCACTTGACCTCAGTCGCTCTCGTCTGCTCCCTCGTAACACTGCTCCTTATTGAGGTTACATGAATATGCACAAGTTCATTAACATATGACGTCTTACACAGGTATGAACAAAGAGTACCAGTCTGTGCATAGTGTAGGTGTGTGTGTGTGTGTTCCAGATGTGACCCTGTGACCCCAAAGCTGGTGCTAAGAGTCCAGCGGTCCCCCTAACAAAGGGCTCTGATACTTAACCAGACACAGAGTAGGTGTCCTCCTACACCATAAATCAGTAAGAGAAGGTACGACCTCTCTCATGACCTTAAGGTGTGTGTGCATTCCAGAGCACTCTGGAAGGCACACAGAGTCTTCACAGACTACTAAGGATCGAACCTCTATCATTATGCAATCGATTATAAAACTCATATATGAGTAAATATTTCTAAGCAAACCTTACAGCTGGTTTTAAAAGCAGAATTTATTTGTTTCTCAAATGAGAAAGAGCTATCGAGAAACACTCCTAAATCTTTAGCAAACAGAGTTCTGAACTTTTCCAGTGGGCCAAGGTCAACATTATTAGATAATGCTAATTCTTTTCCCTTGCATTATAACAATGTGAGGAGTTAATGCTAAGTATACTGCCATCAGCGGCTAATTCTAATTAGGGGTGAATAATTATTAACAGCTAATGCTAATATCGTTTTCTCTTCCCTTTTAACAATGTGAACAGCTAGTGCTAGGTAGGCTGATGCTAGCAGCTAATGCTAATTTGATGTGAATTAGCATTATCCGATAATGGTAACCCTTTTTCCCTGCATTATTACGATGTCAGAAGTTAATGCTAAGTAGGCTGCCATTAGGGGCTAACTCTAATTAGGTAAATAATTATTAGCAGCTAATGCTAATATTGTTTTCCCTTCCCTTTTAACAATGTGAGCAGCTAATGCTAATTTGATGTGAATTACCATTATATTAGTGAGCAGTTAATGCTAAGTAGGCTGCCATTATTAACTAATGCTACTTTGACGTGGATTAGCATTATGTGCTAATGCTAATACTATTTTCCCTTACTTTTTAACAACGTGAGCGGCTAATTCTAAGTACGCTGTTGTAAATAGTTAATGCTAATTTAGTGTGAATTAGCATTATTCAATAATGCTAACACTGTTTTCTCTTACTTATTAAAAATGATAGTAGCTAATACTAATACTCTTTTCCGTTGGGTAACAACGATGTGAGGAGTTAATGCTAAGTAGGCTGCTTTTAGCGGCTTATTCTAATAAGGTGTGAATAATTATTAGCAGCTAATGCTAATACCGTTTTCTCTTTCCTTATAACAATATGAGCAGCTAATGCTAATTTGACGTGAATTAGCATTATATTAGTGAGGAGTTAATGGTAAGTAGGCTACCATTAGCAGCTAAAGCTAATTTGAGGTGAATAAGCATTAGTAGCTAACGCTAATACCCTTTTCTCTTGTGTTATAATGATGTGAAACGTTAATGCTAAATAGGCTTCCATGAGTGACTCCTTTCCCTTGCATTATAAAGATGTGAAGAGTTTATGCTAAGTAAGCTGCCATTAGCAGCCAATGCTAATACTGTTTTCCCTTGCTTTATACAACTTGAGCAGCTATTGCTAAGTAGGCCACTTTGCTCTGCTAAGGATTTGTGTGACCATGATGGAAACTCTGATAAGCTAATGCTGCTAAGCTAATGCTGTTTATGGGCCCTGTTAGAATCAATATTTCATTCTCATTCTGTTGTTTGAGAACAATAACAGAAAAATGTGCACTTGAGAACAAATTTATTGTGAATTCAGCTGTGAATGTAGAGTTTGTCATTATTTAAGCTTCCATTTCCAAATGTTAGCTGACACTTTATTAGGTACACTGGCATCTATCTCAGGTACACCTGTGACCTAGATGTTCCTGCAAACAGACTCCTTGGAGACCCCTACATAAATATCCACGTACTATCCAGCTAGACTAGTGTGTCTGTCCCTGAAAATACTCCTGCATGTGTGATTGTTCATGTCTCATCTGCAAGAAACAAACAGGAAGTGAGTGAAATACACAGGAAATGTTTCCAGCTCTTCCTCCTCTATCAGACATTCTTCATACCTGAGAGTGTCCAGCCTCCAGCCTGGTTCCTTCAGTCCAGCCGACAGCAGCTTCATTCCTGAGTCTCCTGGATGATTGTAACTCAGGTCCAGCTCTCTTAGATGGGAGGGGTTGGAGCTCAGAGCTGAGGCCAGAGAAGTACAGCCTTCCTCTGTGATCAGACAGCCTGACAGGCTGCAGACACACAAAACAACAATCTATCTGTCAACAACCGTTTTCTCTTTGTCACAATAACATCTATCCATTTACATCCATTCAATGTAACTTTATTTATAAGTGACAATACCCAACAGACAACAACAGTCATCTGAAGCTGTTTAACAGTGTAAGGTAACAGCCTCCAATATTAGAGAGAAAGCCCCAAACATCAATCCACTGTGAGCAGCACTTGGTGATGGTGGGAAGAAGAACTCCCTTTGACACAAAGATCCTCCCAGTGAAAACAGGCTCCAGGAGGAGCATCTACCATGACTGGTTGCAGGATGAGGGGAAAGAGAAGAGATGAGCTCAGAGAGACAAGAACAAAACACAAACTAAGGAGACAGAAGACAAAAGTTAAGGACATGCAGTAGTGACATATAAAAGCATCAGGAGTGAAAAGAGGGGAGAAGAAAGCAGAGCATCATGGGAAGTCCACCAACAGCCTGAGCCTATAGCAGCATAACTAAGGGATGGGTCAGGGTCACCTGATCCAGCTCTAACTATAAGCTTTATCAAAAAGGAAAGTTTGAAGCTGATCTTCAAAGTAGAGAGGGTGTCTGTCTCCTGAACTCAAACTGGGAGCTGCTGCCACACCCAGTCCAACATAGCCAGGCTTTCTTTGCTGCTTTGACAAAACCTCAAATCCCAGTCAGAGATGATGAGCATCATCACAGTGATGATCATTTCTCTGTAACCCAGGCTTTCTGCTTCAGGATCTGTGCACGCTCACAGAACAAGGAGACCTTTAAACATCATTTCACTAAATGGATGGATTGAGCTCAGCCTACAGATGAACTGGTGCCAGAGATCATAAAGAACATCAAACAGTCCAATTCAACACTTTTAATGGAAATATGAGATTAATGCTGCAGACAATCATGAACCTGCTGAATTCATGAACATCAAGAATGCAGCGAGTGGTAAACTAAAGATTTGACCTCAGTGTGCTCAGTGTTACTGTCTATTCCTAACACATTCCTAACATGATAGCTGCACTTTAGAGCTCTAAAACTGGAACTGACACATATTTAAACTCTACATGTTACTCAGTACATTCAGCTCTGACACTCGCCCACAGTCCAACAAAGGAAACATGGAGATCACATCAGTTTGTCATCAAAGTTTAATTATTAGGGCAACTTAACCTGTTATTATCTCGTTAACTCATTAATTGATTAACGTCAGCAATTATGTTAATCACAGTTTTTAAAATCATGATTATTGTGAAAGTGCTCACTGGCTCTGAATATAAAAGCCATGGGTCACAGGAGGGATGTTGATCAGTGCTGGCTTGAAATGGGCGTCATTATGCGTCTCAGCCAATGGGAGCATTGAGGGTGGGCCTAATACTACTGCAGCGCTCACATGACCCAGGACAGAAAGAAAGGGGCGGGGACAGAAACATGGAGACAGGTACAGATCTTTGACATGTTCATTTTAAACTGTTCCAGGAGGCAGTGTTGATACAACTAAAGTTATCTGGAAGCAAAGTTGAGTTTTTTATCACCGGAGTACTTCATGTCTGAAGTATCACTTAAATGCATTACACGCTGTTGATGGCAGCAAACAAACCACCCAAACAAACAGAGGTGGGAGGCTTGGGCAGACTACGTAGATTCAGCTGGTGGGAGGAGTCTAGATAAACCAAAGAAAGACAAGCTAACAAACGCCACAGTGAAGTGAGTAGCTACAAACTGCAGGCTGATTAGTGTTGTTGAAGAAGTCGGTCTGAGGAATGTTCTTAGGATCAACAAATGACGGCATGTATGAGCCTCAAGACGCAGCATCACAAGAAGAACACATGAGCTGTAGAAAAAGGAGAGACTACGAAAGCCACGGCGTTACAACATGAACCAGCTGTTGGTCTCTCTGGAGACTACTGGACGTAGCTGGGTAACCATGGTTACCTGGGAGTTACAGAAACGTGCAGAACATGTGATTCATGTTGCACAGCAGTGGGACATTTGAAATAAAGTCAGCACACTCAGTACAGATAGTGCATCAAATATGATGCTGCTGCCAGACGTCTGCCTTTGAACACGTCCCTGCATCGCGCACAACACCAAGGTCGCCATGGCAATCACAGCTAACAGGGACAAAGTGCACAGCTGGAAGCCTGCAGGTATATTTAACATGATGTATTTCTCAGTGTCCTGTCTGTGTGTGAGAGACAAACAGCCTCTGTATGTGTGTGTAAATACAGCATGAATATGTAGAGGACATGTTTGTGGATATAAGTAAATGAATGCTCTGCGTCATTTGAATCTTTGATTCTTGTTTCTGTTGCAGGTCTGTGACTGAACCTCTGGGAGGAGAAACGTTGGTTTCATGCTCTGTGATTCTGTGTTTTGTCATCTCTCTCAGGTGATGGAGAGCTCAGATGATGACCCCGCCTACGTGGTCAAATTCAAGTCTACATTCAGAACAGACCTGGAGACACGCAAGCAAAATGCCAACATTGTATATGTGAAAACTGCTGCTGCACTGGAGCCAGATTCAAGGAGCTCAAGTGTTTACCCAGATCTTACTGAACTTACTGAAGGAACAGAGGGTTGTTAGAGGGAAACCTGTGGAAGCAACAACATCCGAGCCACCAGAGAAAAAGTTGGCCCTACGGGGAGTGCAGAATTATTAGGCAAATGAGTATTTTGTCCACATCATCCTCTTCATGCATGTTGTCTTACTACAAGCTGTATAGGCTCGAAAGCCTACTACAAATTAAGCATATTAGGTGATGTGCATCTCTGTAATGAGAAGGGGTGTGGTCTAATGACATCAACACCCTATATCAGGTGTGCATAATTATTAGGCAACGTCCTTTCCTTTGGCAAAATGGGTCAAAAGAAGGACTTGACAGGCTCAGAAAAGTCAAAAATAGTGAGATATCTTGCAGAGGGATGCAGCAGTCTCAAAATTGCAAAGCTTCTGAAGCGTGATCATCGAACAATCAAGCGTTTCATTCAAAATAGTCAACAGGGTCGCAAGAAGCGTGTGGAAAAACCAAGGCGCAAAATAACTGCCCATGAACTGAGAAAAGTCAAGCGTGCAGCTGCCAAGATGCCACTTGCCACCAGTTTGGCCATATTTCAGAGCTGCAACATCACTGGAGTGCCCAAAAGCACAAGGTGTGCAATACTCAGAGACATGGCCAAGGTAAGAAAGGCTGAAAGACGACCACCACTGAACAAGACACACAAGCTGAAATGTCAAGACTGGGCCAAGAAATATCTCAAGACTGGTTTTTCTACGGTTTTATGGACTGATGAAATGAGAGTGAGTCTTGATGGGCCAGATGGATGGGCCCGTGGCTGGATTGGTAAAGGGCAGAGAGCTCCAGTCCGACTCAGACGCCAGCAAGGTGGAGGTGGAGTACTGGTTTGGGCTGGTATCATCAAAGATGAGCTTGTGGGGCCTTTTCGGGTTGAGGATGGAGTCAAGCTCAACTCCCAGTCCTACTGCCAGTTTCTGGAAGACACCTTCTTCAAGCAGTGGTACAGGAAGAAGTCTGCATCCTTCAAGAAAAACATGATTTTCATGCAGGACAATGCTCCATCACACGCGTCCAAGTACTCCACAGCGTGGCTGGCAAGAAAGGGTATAAAAGAAGAAAAACTAATGACATGGCCTCCTTGTTCACCTGATCTGAACCCCATTGAGAACCTGTGGTCCATCATCAAATGTGAGATTTACAAGGAGGGAAAACAGTACACCTCTCTGAACAGTGTCTGGGAGGCTGTGGTTGCTGCTGCACGCAATGTTGATGGTGAACAGACCAAAACACTGACAGAATCCATGGATGGCAGGCTTTTGAGTGTCCTTGCAAAGAAAGGTGGCTATATTGGTCGCTGATTTGTTTTTGTTTTGTTTTTGAATGTCAGAAATGTATATTTGTGAATGTGGAGATGTTATATTGGTTTCACTGGTAAAAATAAATAATTGACATGGGTATATATTTGTTTTTTGTTTGTTTTTTGTTAAGTTTTTGTTAAGTTGCCTGTTTATCCCACAGATGTAATATTATCTACAGCTACTCTTAGTACCATTGATGTTAAGTTAGACTCTTTTTCTCCAATTGATCTTTCTGAGTTAACTTCAATAATTACTTCCTCCAAACCATCAACGTGTCTTTTAGACCCCATTCCTACAAAACTGCTGAAAGAAGTCCTGCCATTAATTAATTCTTCGATCTTAAATATGATCAACCTATCTCTAATAATCGGCTATGTACCACAGGCCTTCAAGCTGGCTGTAGTTAAACCTTTACTCAAAAAGCCATCTCTAGACCCAGCAGTCTTAGCTAATTATAGGCCAATCTCCAACCTTCCTTTCATATCAAAAATCCTTGAAAGAGTAGTTGTCAAACAGCTAACAGATCATCTGCAGAGGAATGGTTTATTTGAAGAGTTTCAGTCAGGTTTCAGAGCTCATCACAGCACAGAAACAGCTTTAGTGAAGGTTACAAATGATCTTCTTATGGCCTCTGACAGTGGACTCATCTCTGTGCTTGTCCTGCTAGACCTCAGTGCAGCGTTCGATACTGTCGACCATAATATCCTATTAGAGCGATTAGAACATGCTGTAGGTATTACAGGTACTGCACTGCAGTGGTTTGTATCATATCTATCTAATAGACTCCAGTTTGTGCATGTAAATGGAGAGTCCTCTTCACACACTGAGGTTAATTATGGAGTTCCACAGGGTTCAGTGCTAGGACCAATTCTGTTTACATTATACATGCTTCCCTTAGGCAGCATCATTAGAAGACATAGCATACATTTTCACTGCTATGCAGATGACACCCAGCTCTATCTGTCCATGAAGCCAGATAACACACACCAATTAGTTAAACTGCAGGAATGTCTTAAAGACATAAAGACCTGGATGGCCGCTAACTTTCTGCTTCTTAATTCAGATAAAACTGAGGTTATTGTACTCGGCCCTGAAAATCTTAGAAATATGGTATCTAACCAGATTCTTCCTCTGGATGGCATTACCTTGGCCTCCAGTAACGCTGTGAGGAACCTTGGAGTCATTTTTGACCAGGACATGTCCTTCAAAGCACATATTAAACAAATATGTAAGACTGCTTTCTTCCATTTGCGCAACATCTCTAAAATTAGAAATATCCTGTCTCAGAGTGACACTGAAAAACTAGTTCATGCATTTATTACTTCCAGGCTGGACTACTGTAATTCATTATTATCAGGATGTCCAAAAAACTCACTGAAAAGCCTTCAGCTAATCCAAAATGCTGCAGCAAGAGTACTGACAGGGACTAGAAGGAGAGAGCATATTTCTCCTGTTTTGGCTTCCCTTCATTGGCTTCCTGTTAAGTCCAGAATTGAATTCAAAATCCTGCTCCTCACATACAAGGTCTTAAATAATCAGGCCGCATCTTATCTTAATGACCTTGTAGTACCATATCACCCTATTAGAGCACTTCGCTCTCGCTCTGCAGGCCTACTTGTTGTTCCTAGAGTATTTAAAAGTAGAATGGGAGGCAGAGCCTTCAGTTTTCAGGCCCCTCTTCTGTGGAACCAGCTTCCAGTTTGGATTCAGGAGACAGACACTATCTCTACTTTGAAGATTAGGCTTAAAACTCTCCTTTTTGCTAAAGCATATAGTTAGGGCTGGACCAGGTGACCCTGAATCCTCCCTTAGTTATGCTGCAATAGACGTAGGCTGCCGGGGGATTCCCATGATGCATTGAGTTTTTCCTTTCTAGTCACCTTTCTCACTCACTATGTATTAATAGACCTCTCTGCATTGAATCATATCTGTTATTAACCTCTGTCTCTCTTCCACAGCATGTCTTTTATCCTGTCTTCCTTCTCTCACCCCAACCGGTCGCAGCAGATGGCCGCCCCTCCCTGAGCCTGGTTCTGCCAGAGGTTTCTTCCTGTTAAAAGGGAGTTTTTCCTTCCCACTGTCGCCAAAGTGCTTGCTCATAGGGGGTCATATGATTGTTGGGTTTTTCTCTGTATCTATGAAGCGCCTTGAGGCAACTTTTGTTGTGATTTGGCGCTATATAAATAAAATTGAATTGAATTGAATTGAATTAATAATTATGCACAGTAATAGTCACCTGCACACACAGATATCCCCCTAAAATAGCTAAAACTAAAAACAAACTAAAAACTACTTCCAAAAACATTCAGCTTTGATATTAATGAGTTTTTTGGGTTCATTGAGAACATGGTTGTTGTTCAATAATAAAATTATTCCTCAAAAATACAACTTGCCTAATAATTCTGCACTCCCTGTATTGGTGCTTCATCAGAGTGTGATTGTGAACAGGAGGAAGACTCAGCTGAGAACAGTGTGGTGGATACAGAGCAGAGCCCACCATCAGTACAGAGGCCTGTCCATTAGAGTGCTGCTCCAACATGCAGCACATGTACTTGGCCACAGCTGCAACATCTGTACCTGTGAAAGCTTGTTCTCTGTTGCTGCTCATATTGTACAGAAGAAGAGAGTTTCTTTATCATCAGAAAATGTCAATGAGCTTGTGTCTTAGCAGCTGGCTCGGTGCAGAGGAGGAAGGAAATGTCAAGTCAGAGGAAGATAAATGCAGTTCATGTTGTCAACTCAACCTGGACTATTGAAAGAGTTTTTCTTTGTCTTGTTTCTGACTGAGATTCTCCAAAGGAAATCCAGCACAAACACACACTTCACACACTCAAAGTCCTGCACAGTAAATGAGCTGATGAGCGTTTGTGCTGCTCCCTGATAACAGAACAATAGTTCTGCTGGTTCCTGTTCTGAAAACACACATTTATAAATGTTCACTTGCTGTTGATCAAAGGTATGTTGGTGGCTCTGGACGCTGAGGGGAACTTTGTAAAAAACTAGATCAAATGTTAACGTCCTGGCAGAGGCAAAGAACTTTGATTTGATATTTGATTAGATTCATGTTTCAGCTCAGACTGACATAAATATTTGAACTGCTGCTGTGTTAAAGGGAACACTGCTGTTAGAAAGCACCTGATCTGTTTCTGCACACTGAATGTTGCACTTCTCATACTGCAGTACTATTACAATAAGTACACAATACACTACTTTTGAACTCGTGATTGAATGTTGCTGTAACAAAGCCATTAATGTGATTCAAAGTGTTCATGGTTTCCCAGCGCAACAAATGATTACACAAGTGTGACTGATCCACTTTCTAATGTGTGTGTAGCCCACACTGTGTGTCACTGTGTCACAGGTGAGTCTGTGTATCCAGGTTCTATGAGGAGAACAGGATATAGTGACTGAGTCCAGCAGCTTAAAGTCTGACTCCATCCTCCATTTAAATAACTCACACCAACAACTGAATAGCTTTGCCTTTGTGTAGCTGACGCTTCATTTTAATGTCCTTCTATTCTGGTTCATCTGGTTTCAGTTTCTATAAGCACACAGGTTTCATCAGTGACTCTATGACCTCAGTAATCTTTGCTGGGCCTTAATGCTCTGAACAAAGCTGCACATCACAAGACTAAATAGAAATGAATCAGTCTTTCATTTCTCACTGCTGTTTGACTTCAGCTCTCAATGTCCCACCATAACCCATGGAAAGAATTACTGTCCATCCAGGCTCCTGAACATGAAGCTGATGAAGGTGGAGTATTGTGAGGGCTGATGGAGATGATGAATCCAGGAGCAGTGGGTGGATGGCAGCATCAGCATGAAGGATCAGTGTGAGAACACATCATCATCCACAAAGAAAACCAGTCTGAGTGTCTGACGCTCTTGTTAGAAAGACGCAGTCCCAGCAGTTAGCTTGTCTGCTAGTTAGCTGAGAGCTAACTCACTTGTACATTGAATACCAAACTGTGTAAACCAGGGGTGTCAAACATATGGCCCGTGGGCCAAATCCAGCCCTTGAGATAATTTCATATGTCAAATATTGATAAATTTTCAGGCTTGCTGATAATCAATGTGAGCACGGCTGGGATTTTATTCTGATGAGCAAACCATGTGGCCAAACACTTTAAGAGACAGACTGGGATCATACCATTATGTGAAAGAAGACATGTCCCATAGACAGCAAGGGTAGTGGTAGAGACCAGGTACACAGAGAAATGGGAGCTGCATTGAAATGCAAGCGTGTCAGGAAAGAGTGAAAAGGCAAAATGAGCAGCATCTGGCTGCATTTCAGTGATATTGGAGACCACAAAGCTGAGTGCAAAACTTATATAGGAGATATACAGGAGACGCTGAGAGTAGAACTGATAAAATTAGGAGCTGGCTAAAGTGAGACCCATTTTTATTTCCACCCATTTTCATTGTGGAGGACAAAAGGTTTCAAACTCGTCCAGGTCTTAAACCTCACGTGTTCTTCCTAATAGCAGTAAATGGATAAAAATAAGGCTTTTATGAAAACACTGAATAAAACTTGCTGCCTTTAAAAAGACTAAATGTACAGTTCAGTATTGAATACTACATAAAATACTACATAAAATAAAGTGTGTCTGAATGGCAGAGATGCAGAAATATGTGCATATAGCACAGAGCCACGGCTCAGTGTCTGAATGAGTCTCACAGACCTGAATGTGCTGTTGAAGCCATTTATAATTCTAACGTAATTCTTTACTCGTTTGATCTGCTCCTTACCACAAGCGACCAGACGTAGAAGGTTTTGGACTTTTAACTATATTTTCTTAAGTTTTACAACTTTTCTTACAGTTAACAAAACTCGTTATGGCCATTCATGCTATACAAAGTAATTAGACAAATCCCCCTGATTTTAAACATGAAGTGTAGTTTTGGACGTTCATTTACTGCTGGTTCAGTGAATTTTGGTTGGACAGTGATGAAACCTGCAGTCTCAGAATCTGTGAGAAGTCTGCTTTCAGCACGCAACAGCATTGTTGTGTTGTGTGCTGTGGATTCACCTCTGCAAACTCACCACTGTTTTACCATCATGTTTCTACTTAGACAATAACAAAGGAAGCAGTTCCCAGGAACTACTTCCTGTCTTGTTAACATAAGAGTATGTTGCCCTTCAAAACACCTCCACTTCTCCTCTTATTAGAGGACTGCCTTATTATTAATCTGCTAATTCTGTCAGTTGGTGAAAGAAAAATGCTTGATCTCACCTGAGAGTTTCCAGTGTACAGTGTGGACTCTTCAGTCCTTCAGACAGAAGCTTCACGCCTGAATCCTTCAGGTTCATGTTACTCAGGTCCAGCTGTCTCAGATTAGAGGTCTGAGAGCTGAGACCTGAGGACAGAGCTTCACAGCTTCTCTCTGACAGGTCACAGTGACTCAGTCTGAAAAATAACAGATAAACAATTACAAAAATAAAACACTTATGTTGAAGTGTAATGAGATACTATTATATTTAGCAATATTTAATCTTGTTTTTGTCAGGAAACTGAGCACTGATGCAGAGCAACATGTGGAGAGAATCAGAGGAGAAGAAGTGAAGAGAGAACAGCAGTAAAACAACACTGAATTGTTCAGTGTGCTTTTGATATCAACAAAATGTGTCAAATTTGTTTATTTTGTATTTGTTTTAGTAGAATTGATGATTATCACTTAGATAACAACCACAGGCCAGGTCTAAATTGCACTTTGGTAACAGTTACACCCAGAAATATTTCAGAAATGTGGACAATTTGTGCTCCAATGTATTCAGTATTGAACAAACTGAGTACCGATGATCACTTAATGTTTTTGATATTATACTTGAGTTGTTCCCACCTGATCTGTGTTAACTAGAATAAACATTTAGAAACTAACGGTATGATCACATATTTACTTACAGGGCTTTGTTGGAGGCTTTGACCACTGGCAGCAGCCTCAGAAGAGCCTTTTTAAAGGCTCATGTTCTCACTTAGATCATCTATTTCTACCTACATTTCTTTCTGGGAAAAATGGGGATTACTTTGAAAACAGGAACTATTTTCCCCAGAAATCATCCCTGGATTAGTAAATCACTCCAACATCTTCTATTCAATTCAATTCAATTCAATTTTATTTATATAGCGCCAAATCACAACAAAAGTCGCCTCAAGGCGCTTCATAGATACAGAGAAAAACCCAACAATCATATGACCCCCTATGAGCAAGCACTTTGGCGACAGTGGGAAGGAAAAACTCCCTTTTAACAGGAAGAAACCTCCGGCAGAACCAGGCTCAGGGAGGGGCGGCCATCTGCTGCGACCGGTTGGGGTGAGAGAAGGAAGACAGGATAAAAGACATGCTGCGGAAGAGAGACAGAGGTTAATAACAGATATGATTCAATGCAGAGAGGTCTATTAATACATAGTGAGTAGGAAGTCAGTCAGAAGAAGCTGTCTTGTTATGAGGGAGAGAAGAAAAAGATTGAGGCACAGAAACTTGTCGAAAGAGAGATAAAGCAGCTAAAATCAGGTCTAAAAGAAAAGCAGAGCATAAGTTGAATAAAGGACACTCAAGGCTGGCTTGGAAAGGAACGAAGTCTATGGTGGGGATGCAGAGCAAGGAGCAAAGATGAACGTGATGCTGAATCAGCAGAGGACTTGGACTCATTTGATTCCAGCTTTTTTTTTTTTATTGACATTTTAAAATCACTATACAATACCAATCAACTTCAGCTATCTTTCAGTACATATATTTTTTCTTTTTTTGTATATTTAAACAACTAAAATATCCATACAATAAGAATGAAAGAAGAAGAAGAAAAGAAAAAGAAGCAAAACAGGAAACAACAAACAACATAAATAAAAAATACATAAGGAAAAAGAAAAAGGAAAGAAAAATAAATAAATATAGGGAGTGTGTTTTTGTTTCCATTAATGTAACTAGTATTTCCTCTAGTCTTCTAGTAGTTAACAAAGTCAAAATCTAATGCAAAAGCAAAAACTGGCCTGCATTTTCTAATGTAGTCCATCCATTTCTTCCATCGTGATACAAACAGGTCCCTCTTGTAGTTCACATCTGCTGTCATTTTCTCCATTCTGTAAATGTCCATTGTGATGTTCATCCACATGTTCATAGTTGGGCTCTCTGAAGAAAGCCATTTTTTTGTGATGGCTTTTTTTCCTGCTGCCAGTAAAATATTAAACAAGTATTTATCGTTCTTTGTCCATCCTTCTGGCATAAGTCCAAATAATAGAGTTTTACTTTCCAAAGGTAAATATCTTCCAAATGCCTCTTGTATTGCTGCATGTATTCCCTTCCAATAAGTTTTAATAACACGACAGTCCCAGAAAATATGATAGTGATTTGCATTTGTATTTCCACAATTTCTCCAGCAAGCGGGAGGGTTACCTTCATAGTGAGATTTTTGGTGAGGTGTAATAAAATATCTTATCAGGCATTTCCACCCAAATTCCCTCCAGCTCTGTGAGCTGCTACATTTCCATTGATATGCCCATATTGTTGTCCACTCTTCCTCCTTTATCTCTATTCCTCCCTCCATTTCCCATTTTGTTTTAATATATAAAGTCAAGTGTAATTTCATATTTGTTAATCCTTTATAGAGGTCACCTATAATACCTCTATTTTTATTTGAACTATATGCCCTTTTAAATACGTCTAGCAGCTGTTTACTCAATTCAGCCTTAGCTTTTATCGTTTTATTGACAAAATGCCTCATCTGTAGATATCTATAAAAATCCTGTGTTTCTAATGAATCTTTATCTTTCATTTTATCAAAACTAATTAGTCTCCCTTCCTCCATTACCATACTGTCAAGAAATATACTCTAAAACACTTCTTCAGTAAAGACTCAGAGAAGAGAAACACACAGAACTTCTTGCTAGCAAGGGCAGCCTCCAGACTGAGACTCGCGCTGAGAAACTGCCCCGGTCTTTATTTATACTTCAGTGGGTGCTTGTGTGTGTGTGTGTGTGTGTGTGTGTGGTCAGAGTGTGGCCCCATAAACGACTTCCCTTAACCTGCTGGTCTGGAAAATCCAACAGTTCATCTATATGTAAAGAAGCACTTAAACTAAAACTGACATAGCTACGTTAATCCTACCGTAAAACAATAAGACAAGGTATGACCTCTCTCATGCTCCTAGGATGTGGGGGTGAACACCCTAGAATGTTACAGACCCCTAGGATGAGACATTCTTTCAATATGCCACCAACTATATACTTCTACACACAAATGATTACATGCAGCATTCTACCATATGCAAACTTATATCATTAAAAGATTATACTGACTACTAAGTACAATTTTCCTATTAACACATACATAAAGCTGTTAATCCTTTATATGTCCAATCTTTGAATCTGGTGTCCAATTTATTTGGAGCAAAATGTGTGTCATATGCACACCACTTAAGAACTGCTATATCCTCTTCTAGTTTATATTCTTTTATTACTGTTTCCCAAATTTTAAAAGTCAACTTGATCCATGGATTTTCAATAGTTTTTATTACATTTTGCAAGCTTCTGTCTGCTATAATAGCTTGTATGGGAATGGAAGTCAGACCCTCCTCAATGGCTTTCCATTGAGCATCGTATGAAGGATTACACCAGCATATCATAGGCCTTAATTGTGCTGCCCAATAATATTCCCTAAGAGAAGGTAAGCCCCACCCACCTTTTCCTTTGTTAAGTTGTAGGGTTTTAAATCTAATTCGGGGCCTTTTTCCTTGCCATATGTATCTTGACAAAATTTCATCCCATTCATTAAACTGTTTCTGGTTAATTTCTATTGGTAATGTTTGAAATAAATATAATAATTTAGGAAGAATATTAATTTTAATTGAGTCTATTCTCGAATATAAACTTAAATATGGAATTAGATTCAATCTCGCTATATCTTCCTTAATTTTTTTCTGTATTGGTAAATAATTTTGTTCTAATAGTTCTGTAAGATCCTTAGGTATTATGACTCCTAGATATTTAAAGTACTCTGTTTGCCATGCTAATTGATACTTATTTTTAATTTCTTCTGATGGAATATAATTGTACTTAAGCAATTGTGTTTTACTCATATTAACCCTATATCCAGATAGTCGACCAAAGTATTCAAATGATTGCATTAATTTAGGTAAAGAATTTGATGGTTGACCCAAAAATATTAAAATATCATCTGCATAGCAGGCTAATTTATGCTCCTTTTCATGGATATTAATACCATCTACTTCTTTATTTTGTCTTATATATTGAGCCAATGGTTCCAGATATAACGCAAATAATAATGGTGAGCACGCACAGCCCTGCCTTGTTCCTCTTTGCAGCTTAATACTATTTGATAGGTAGCCATTAATTTTAATCCTTGCCGTAGGGTTATCATAAAGTGCCTGTATTGTCTTAATTATATTTTCGTGAAAGCCAAATGTATGCAAGACTCGGTAAAGAAAGTTCCAATTAACTGAATCGAATGCTTTTTCTGCATCGATACTGATTACCATTGCTTCTATTTTATTCTTTTGAATATGATTAATAATTTGTAATGTCCGTCGTACATTATCTTGTATTTGGCGCTCTCGAATAAACCCTGTTTGATCATTATGAATTAGATTAGGTAAGAACTTTTCTAATCGTCTAGCCATGATAGATGTAAACAGCTTGTAATCTGTATTAAGAACAGATATTGGTCTATATGACGCACATTCTAATTTATCCTTGTTTTCTTTTGGGATGGCAGAGATAATTGCTTCTTTCCAGCTAGAAGGTACTTGAGCCTTCTTTAGGACCCAATTCATTGTTAGAAGCATCACTGGTATTAATTCTTCTTTTAGCTCCTTGTACCATTCTGCCGTATATCCATCTGATCCTGGAGATTTATTTATTTTAACTTTACTTATTGCTATTCTTAGTTCCTTTTCTTTTATATCTTCAATCAAAGTTTTATTCTGTTCTTCATTCAGTACTGGTAAATCAAGAGAATCTAAAAAACTGTTAATTTCAACTATACTACTCTCTGTGTTATTAGCATACAGAGTCTTATAAAATGTTTCAAATGCACTCTGAACTTCTGTTGGTTTATTTTTTATTAGTTTTGTCACTGGATGTTTAATTTTGTGAACTGTATTATCTGCCATTTTCTTTTTTAGTTTCCAGGCTAATACATTCATTGCTTTTGATCCTCCCTCATAATACCTTTGTTTAAGAAACATATGTGGTCAAATCATTTATTTCATTTCTTGTTTTCCTAATTTTCTCCAATATATCCTGAGATGTTTTTCTTTCATGCCTTTTCTCTAATTCTTCTAACTTATTTTGTAGCTCTTCTAATTTCTTATTTCTCATCTTTTTCTTATAAGAGGATATTGCTATAATTTTCCCTCTCAGGACAGCTTTTAAGGCATCCCACAGTATAGGAGGAGACACCTCACCATTGTCATTAGTTTCCATATAGAAGTGAATCTCTTTCTTAATTTGTCCTTTGAAGTGAGGATCATTCAGTAAGCTTGAATTTAATTTCCAATTACTGAGTTTTGGTTGCATGTTTAAATCAACAGACAGGTATACTGGTGCATGATCGCTTAAATCGCTTAAAGTGTTTATTTTATCTTTATTTTTAATGTTTTAGTATTCTGTGCTTTTCTATTGGAAATATCTAGCTTTGGTTGTAGATGTATATTTAAATCTCCTCCGCAAATTAGGAAACCTACTGTCTCTGTTACCATCATATCTATAATTTTCTTAAAGAAATAAATATCGCTTCCAGGGGGTGCATATATATTTAACAACGTGACTGGGTTCCCCTCAATGTTTCCCCTTACCAAAATATAACGTCCCTCTTTATCACTTATCTCAGATATTTTTTCAAAGAGTAATTTGCTTGATAACAGGATAGCCACTCCTCTCCTTCGTCCAGTTTTATAGGAAGAGGAGAAAACTGTTGTATAACCCATTCTTTTCAGTTTTTCATGCTCCTTACAGTCTAGATGGGTTTCCTGTAGATACACTATTTGTACTTGTTCTTTCTTCATTTTAGTTAAAATTTTATTACGTTTAATTGGATTCGACAGGCCATTTACATTATATGATATGATTTTTACCTTATCTTTAAGCATACCCTTACTATTTGAATATTATTAATGTAACAACGACATGTACCATCAGACCACTTCCTAAACATACATAAGCAAACATTAATATTAACATTAAAGCTGTATAAAACAACAGCTACAGAAATAAGCTTTATTTGGTCAAAGAAAAAAAAAAAAGACTTCCAACTGTGGGGTCCCCGATATGACCCTAAGTAAGCCCCGATAAAAAAGGGGGCTTCGAGGGGGGGCCTCTCTCACCTCTATGTGAGACAGGGCCTTCCTTAGCCAGCAGGCCAATGTCCATTCTACTAATAGCATAGGTAGCACGTCCGCCTATTTTCAATTTCTGCATTGCCACTTCAGTATATTATTTCGAGATAAGAAGTCTTTACCAGTGTATATGGCTATAGCTTGATTCCAGCTTTGCTATCATTGATTTCAATGAAGAGCTTTGTGATTGTAGCAAAGGGCTGGTAGCTCTGAGAGTGACACTGATGAGGTGTCTGTGAAGGTTCGCAGTCATCTAAAGAGCTTAGAAAAAAAGGCATCTGGACTTCTTTAAGTTTCTTGAAGACGTTTCACCTTTCACCTCTCATCCAAGAAGCTTCTTTATTTCTAGGGTCAAATGGTGGAGAGTCCCAGATTAGCCTGTGTACAAACAGACTTCAGCCATATGAGAGTGAGTGTGAGTGAATGAGAGCACACACAGGACACTCTGATCCCTGAACGTGTGTGACTCAGTGAAAAAGAGGATTGTACTGGATATACTGTGACTGACAAACAGAGTTTAAAGAGAAAGGTGTTTGGATTAAAATGGATTATGCTAAATTGAACGTGCTAATGAATTCTGAACTGACTGAAATGTGAAGTGAAGATAATTCAGATGTAAAAGAGAGAGAGGGGGTGATAATAAGGTGAGGCTGAAGATCAGTGAAGGGCATGTAAACACCTGATTAGCTGAGTAGATATCCTAGTTTAACAAGCACTACAATCTAGAGGAGAGCTGCACTAACAGGTGTGACTGATGAGATCTGACCTGCAAGGATACTCATGTTTATGTGTATCAGGACAAGCAGGGAAGACCTGGACATCAACTCTGTCAGGCTGCCTGAGTCCTCTCACCCACATCAGCTCAGAACTCTGCATTATCTACTGAGTCAGACTCAGAGGATCAGGGATCAGAAGTTCTACAAAGAGTAGAACCAGACTTCCTGTATAGAGGTGTGCGGGCCTACTGATCCACAGTGTCAGCAAAACTTTCACATCATATTTATCTCAGCACAACTAAAACATGGTGACTGACCTCAGAGTTTCAAATCGACATTGTGGATTCTCCAGAAGAACAGACAGATGCTTCACTCCTGAGTCCTGCAGGTTGTTGTTGTTACTCAGGTCCAGCACTTTCAGATGGGAGGGGTTGGACGTCAGTGCAGCTGCCAGATAATCACAGCTGATCTCTGACAAATCACAGTCCTTCAATCTGAATAAAAAATGAAAGATGTAAGTTTATTAGACAAAGTGTGAGCTTGAAATCATTCAGTGTTTCATCATCTGTTCAGAGCTGAAGAAGGTTCAGAATGTAGAAGTTTAGAAAATGGAAACTCCAAACAGCTGAAGCCAACAGGAAGCAGCTTCAAACAAACAAGAGAAAAAAATGAATTTTTCACATTGAAGTTGTACATTTATCATAAAGTTGTCAAGTTTTGCCGTGTGAAATAAAAAAAAAACTGAACAGGAATCCTCAGAGTTGAACCCTCTGCACAGATGTTCAGGTTCTTCTTCAGGTCCCAAAGTGCAGAACAACAAGGTTTCAAACAGCTTCGTTCCAGCAGCATCAGCCACAGAAATGCAGAGAAAATTCTTTGGATCTCTTGGTTGTGTTGTATGATGCTGTTTTTGCATATCTGGTGTCTGTGTTTCTTTGTGAGGATGGATCATCTACTGCAGCTCCAGATAAACAGAGCTGGACCTGAACCTGGTAGCTTCACTTAGAAGACACTTGTGACGGGAACGTGTGAGAAGTTTTGTGCAGACAAGTGTTGATTTTGAGTCTGGGACGAGGTCTCCACAGTCTTTGTGGAGATCCACATTCTGCATACTGCCTGTGAGAAGCTGCAGACATTTCTCCTCCAAATCCACTGAGCAGCTGCTCGTGGTGGTATTAGCTTCATGTGTGCGTGTTAGCATTAAGCCTCGGTGACACTCTGCTGTGGACACGGTCACAGCTGGACGCGTGATGGACGAGTCGTCCTTCCTGTTAAACTTCTTTGAGGTGAGCTTGAAGCTGCTGCTTGGGGCGCATGCACAGCTGGTTATTGTACTGGAAATGTTCTGCAGACAAGTCCACGCGCTCACAACAAAGCTCAGTGTGGACGACGCTGTGCACGCTCCAATGCTGATTGGTTAGAAAGTTGGCGGGAACAGGGAAGAGAGCAACAGCAGCGTTCAGCCCAAACATGGAGGATCAAAGAAGAAGAGCATGAGAAGCCCAGATGGAGGCTGCAGTGGACACTTTTCATTGTTTTAACACTCGCTTTCACTTCAGCTTCACCAACAACAGCACAAGCAGAGCAGCCCACTGACTGCGTGGCCGTGACGGCGCCCCCTGGTGACTGTAAACCACTACAACATGTAGACGGCCGTCCGCTGCTCATTTCTTTGCCACCATCACAGGAGCTCTTTATCCTGTTCTACACTCTCATTGGTTCTTTGTGTAATTGTTTTTTACAACAGTAGTCATTGTGATTGTTCAAAGAAGACAATCAGCTGTGACTAAATGTAGCTCCTACAGCAGTGATGGGAATAACTACTGAAGCTAATCCAGTATCAAAGCTCAGGAATCAGCAGCTCCCACCTCGTTTTCTTTGAACAACTATTTTTAGCTGCTGTGTTTTTGTGTTTCTGCAGACCTCAGACATCCTGCTGCTCTGGAGAACTGAAGCTCTAAAGGGTTCAGCCTTTATCTCCAAGAAACAAAGCTGATCATGGAGACCCAGCAGGTCAGCTGATCTGTGGACAGCACCAGCATCTTTAAGTAAGTCTGAGAGATGAGCAGTCTTTGGAAGCCTGTCTGATCGTCTCAGAGCAGGATTTGGATCATTATTTGGCTTTTCTTCTATTATTATGTTTAGTTTCTGCTTCACAGATATTCTCTGAGATGTTCTCTGATATGTTTCCCACTGTTGGACAAACTTTCACAGTTTCTTAATAAAGGAGATCTCCTGTGGAGTCCATCTGTGATAATATGTTAAACACTGAATTATAATTCCTATCTGAATGTACTGACTGTTAATTATTGATGAGAACATAATCAGTAAATATAAAGATGTTTGAGTTTGGCTTTGATGAATCAGAATAAAAGTAATAAAATAATGATTTTAGAGACAGGCCTAACTCAGGCCAGCTGACAGCCTGTGTACAAACAGACTTCAGCCATATGAGAGTGAGTGTGAGTGAATGAGAGCACACACAGGACACTCTGATCTCTGAATGTGTGTGACTCAGTGAAAAAGAGGATTGTACTGGATATACTGTGACTGACAAACAGAGTTTAAAGAGAAAGGTGTTTGGATTAAAATGGATTATGCTAAAGTGAACGTGCTAATGAAATCTGAACTGAATGAAATGTGAAATGAAGATAATTCAGATGTAAAAGAGAGAGAGGGGGTGATAATAAGGTGGGGCTGGAGATCAAACACCTGATTGGTTGAGTAGATATCAGATCGACTGTTTTCCTTGTGGATTATAACTTTAAGAAGATGTGACATTCATCAAGAAATCCTGCTGTCCGGATTATTTCCATGAATACTGAGCTGGAACACATCTACAGTGCTGGAAGTGCCCATCTCACCACCAACCTCTCTGTGCACATTCATTTTTTAACCCTTTGTGAGACACTAAAGGTGTAAATCTGAGTATTTATCTATGTTAGTGCTAACACCTCTAATAGGTTGCTTTGGCCTTTCCAAGTAATATCTTCCCTTGGAGTCTGCGGTCCAGGCTCCTAAAATCATCCTAGTTTAACAAGCACTACAATCTAGAGGAGAGCTGCACTAACAGGTGTGACTGATGAGATCTGACCTGCAAGGATACTCATGTTTATGTATATCAGGACAAGCAGGGAAGACCTGGACATCAAGACTGTCAGGCTGCCTGAGTCCTCTCACCCACATCAGCTCAGAACTCTGCATTATCTACTGAGTCAGACTCAGAGGATCAGGGATCAGAAATTCTACAAAGAGTAGAACCAGACTTCCTGTATAGAGGTCTGCGGGCCTACTGATCCACAGTGTCAGCACAACTTTCACATCATATTCATCTCAGCACAACTAAAACATGGTGACTGACCTCAGAGTTTCAAAATGACATCGTGGATTCTCCATAAGAACACACAGCTCCTCCACTCCTGAGTCCTGCAGGTTGTTGTAGGTTCCACTCAGGTCCAGCACTCTGGGATACGAGGGGTTGGACGTCAGAGCTGCTGCCAGATAATCACAGCTGATCTCTGACAAATCACAGTCCTTCAATCTGTATAAAGAATGAAAGATGTAAGTTTATTAGACAAAGTGCTTGAAATCATTCAGTGTTTCATCATCTGTTCAGAGCTGAAGAAAGTTCAGAATGTAGAAGTTTAGAAAATGGAAACTCCAAACAGCTGAAGCCAACAGGAAGCAGCTTCAAACAAACACAAGAAAAGAAAAAAACTCTGAATGTTTCACATTAAAGTCGTACAATTATCATAAAAACATGAAAAAGTCGTGTTTTTCCTTCAAGGAACAACATGGCTTCACTTTTAAAGGTGAAGTGTGAAAGAAATGGACATATTTGAAGTCCATCACCTTTTTCCAGTCACATTATTAAAGCAGACAAACTACAAGCTCATTTTCATTCCAACAAGTCATCTTCTGACCCTTTATTATTATTGTTATTATTCAATATTTATGGAGGATGTTTTTAAATTAGGCTCAATTATGTGACAGACATTTCATCCCATGTCAGTTTGGCCTCATCCTGGGCCGGATTATCCAGCACACACTCTGACCACAGGCCCAGGGGACACGCACAGCTGGACTCCATCCAAGAGACGGGAAACAAACCAACACAATAATAAAAAGCACCATGTGATATTCTTACATCTTCCAGACTAACATACATTCCAAACTTTCTTTCTTTTCTTTTTTTTTTAAATAAAGCTCTGACTTGTATTACGAGTCTGTGGTCTGGGAGAGAGTCCTGTAACTCTGTCTGCAAAATACAGTAAATAATGACCAATGTTGGGCAATTAATTATATAGTTACTTCTTCAAAAAAGTTACTGAGTTTTGCAAACAAAGATTTTTTTTTGCAGCTGTTTACCTAAAAATGCAGCCAAGGCGTTTTTTTAAATAAACATTTTAAACTATTTACAGAACAATCAGCTGTTCTGCATCAAATCTGATGCCACACAAATTATTTGTGTCACTCCAAAAAATAATTTCTGTCCACTATGAGATAAAGGAGAACAGCCTGATACCTGCAGGCCTGACAACAGGAGATGTATCACTGCTGTAACACCTGTAACATTCAGCAGTTGCTTGAATGTCAGTATAATATCAGCCTGATGTCTGCAGTTTAGTGTCAGCACAACTTTCACATCATATTCATCTCAGCACAACTAAAACATGCTGACTGACCTCAGAGTTTCAAGTCCACATCCTGGACTCTCCAGGAAACCACACAGATGCTTCACTCCTGGATCCTGCAGGTAGTTGTTGTTACTCAGGTCCAGCTCTCTCAGATGGGAGGGGTTGGACGTCAGTGCAGCTGCCAGATAATCACAGCTGATCTCTGACAAATCACAGTTCATCAATCTGTATAAAGAATGAAAGATGTAAGTTTATTAGACAAAGTGTGATCTTGAAATCATTCAGTGTTTCATCATCTGTTCAGAGCTGAAGAAGGTTCAGGATGTAGAAGTTTAGAAAATGGAAACTCCAAACAGCTGAAGCCAACAGGAAGCAGCTTCAAACAAACACAACAAGAGAAAAAACTCTGAATGTTTCACATTAAAGTCGTACATTTATCATAAAAACAGGACAAAGACTTGAAAAAGTCGTGTTTTTCCTTCCAGGAACCACAAGGCTTCACTTTTAAAGGTGAAGTGTGAAAGAAATGGACATATTTGAAGTCCAACACCTTTTTCCAGTCACATTATTAAAGCAGACAAACTACAAGCTCATTTTCATTCCAACAAGTCATCTTCTGACCTGGACTAACAACACTGGTCTCTATGTGCAGCTGGCTGTGAGACCAGTGCTCAGGGACCGTCTACAAAGTGCAACACTGAAAGAACATCACACACTAATTTGCTTCCATCATCCAACCTGAAGAGGAAACAGAGACGGCTTCCCTTCAAAGTAAAAGCTGCTCCTTTTGGACACAGTATCAAAGAAAGTCTACAGTATAACATAGAAAAGACAGAACAAAGTTTTGGTTGTTTTTAAATTGTGCAGAAATTAAACTACACTAAGCTCAATTATGTGACAGACATTTCATCCCATGTCAGTTTGGCCTCATCCTGGGCCGGATTATCCAGCACACACTCTGACCACAGGCCCAGGGGCCACGCACAGCTGGGCTCCATCCAAGAGACAGGAAACAAACCAACACAATAATAAAAAGCACCATGTGATCTTACATCTTCAAGACAAACATACATTCCAAACTTTCTTTCTTTTCTTTTTTTTTTTAAATAAAGCTCTGACTTGTATTACGAGTCTGTGGTCTGGGAGAGAGTCCTGTAACTCTGTCTGCAAATTACAGTAAATAATGACCAATGTTGGGCAATTAATTATATAGTTACTTCTTCAAAAAAGTTACTGAGTTTTGCAAACAACAAAGATTTTTTTTGCAGCTGTTTACCTAAAAATGCAGCCAAGGCGTTTTTTTAAAATAAACATTTTAAACTATTTACAGAACAATCAGCTGTTCTGCATCAAATCTGATGCCACACAAATTATTTGTGTCACTCCAAAAAATAATTTCTGTCCACTATGAGATAAAGGAGAACAGCCTGATACCTGCAGGCCTGACAACAGGAGATGTATCACTCCTGTAACACCTGTAACATTCAGCAGTTGCTTGAATGTCAGTATAATATCAGCCTGATGTCTGCAGTTTAGTGTCAGCACAACTTTCACATCATATTCATCTCAGAACAACTAAAACATGCTGACTGACCTCAGAGTTTCAAGTCCACATCCTGGACTCTCCAGGAAACCACACAGATGCTTCACTCCTGGATCCTGCAGGTAGTTGTTGTTACTCAGGTCCAGCTCTCTCAGATGGGAGGGGTTGGACGTCAGTGCAGCTGCCAGATAATCACAGCTGATCTCTGACAAATCACAGTTCATCAATCTGTATAAAGAATGAAAGATGTAAGTTTATTAGACAAAGTGTGATCTTGAAATCATTCAGTGTTTCATCATCTGTTCAGAGCTGAAGAAGGTTCAGAATGTAGAAGTTTAGAAAATGGAAACTCCAAACAGCTGAAGCCAACAGGAAGCAGCTTCAAACAAACACAACAAGAGAAAAAACTCTGAATGTTTCACATTAAAGTCGTACATTTATCATAAAAACAGGACAAAGACTTGAAAAAGTCGTGTTTTTTCCTTCCAGGAACCACAAGGCTTCACTTTTAAAGGTGAAGTGTGAAAGAACTGGACATATTTGAAGTCCAACACCTTTTTCCAGTCACATTATTAAAGCAGACAAACTACAAGCTCATTTTCATTCCTACAAGTCATCTTCTAACCTGGACTAACAACACTGGTCTCTATGTGCAGCTGGCTGTGAGACCAGTGCTCAGGGAGCAAAAAGTCTACAGTATAACATAGAAAAGACAGAACAAAGTTTTGGTTGTTTTTAAATTGTGCAGAAATGAAACTACACTAAGCTCAATTATGTGACAGACATTTCATCCCATGTCAGTTTGGCCTCATCCTGGGCCGGATTATCCAGCACACACTCTGACCACAGGCCCAGGGGCCACGCACAGCCGGGCTCCATCCAAGAGACAGGAAACAAACCAACACAATAATAAAAAGCACCATGTGATCTTACATCTTCATGACAAACATAGTAAAAACATGAGCATATTATTTTCCTGATAAAATGATGTGACAGGTAGAACAGAGTAAAGTGGTGGTGTTACAGCCTTTCTCCCCTCTGCTGCCGAGGCTGTTAGTCTCTCCCAAACTCAGCTACAGGACTTCCAAATTAATGAAAGCAGCAGAAGTGGCTTTACAAATGAAAGAGGAAGAGGAGAAGAAGAGGAGAGGGAGGCCACCCTGACCATCACTCCAGCTGAAAACATCACACTTCCATTAAAGTTGGTGAGAAAATGTTGAGCAGGATGAGCTGCTGGCTAATCTGGAGGCTGTGGCAGCAGCTCACAGTCACAGTGGATTTCCACTCATGAAAAAGCTCTGGCCGCTTCATTTCTCATCTCATATCAGAGACTTTAATGCTTCACTGAAGCTGTACTGTGATGCTTCCTTTCCATATTCAGCCCAATGTGCTCTGTATTGTTTTATGCAGGTCATCTAAACAGGAATGAGCAGCTCATTTCAATATAAAAGGTTGGAACTGTAAAGAAAACAAACAGAGCTCATAAACTGAAACCGATTTCATTTTTTCAGCTGGAACATTTTAGTTGTTCCTTATTCAATACATACATAATTATATTTACAGTAAGTCTTATCATTCCCCTTTTCCCTGTCAGTCACCGCCAATGTTCCCTCTAATGTTTCATGTGTCTGAGCGAACACACAAACTCCCTGAGCGTCCCTTGGACCACTGTGAGCAACAGCAGACGTGTGCACTGTGGTCACGCCAGCATCGAATCCATCCAAGTTACATGGTTTATTAAAGTAATCAAATTACAGCATTTACATTTATGTTAGACTACTTTTAATTAACTGCTTTAGCCCACTTACAATGAAAATTAAAAACAACCTTGTTCATGACCTGTGTAGTACGTTAACACTATTGGAAGTAAAAATAACTTGAACTCCAATTTTGAAAACACAACTTTATTTTTTCTATTTTTATAAAGCTCTGACTTGTATTATGAGTCTGTGGTCTCGGAGAGAGTCCGTAACTCTCTGTCTGCAAAAAACAGTAAATAATGACCAATGTTGGGCAATTAATTATATAGTTACTTCTTCAAAAAAGTTACTGAGTTTTGCAAACAACAAAGTTTGTTGCAATAAATACTGAATACTATCGTTGTTATAAGCAACGATAGTATTCAGGAAGAAAACCAAACATTGCAGATATTTTTATCATAACTCTGGTTTTACGTGGCGGATCAACACAATTTAAAAACTGGTATAAAGTCCACACTTTTTCCATCAATTGTTCCGTCTGTCCTGCTCACATCTCCAATGGTTGGACACGTTGTCATTAACGTGGCTTCACTCCACATCAGCCGCTTTGCTCGCTAAAACACCGGTGTCGGCACATAAGGACGCTGTCATAGCCTGTCAGCGACGTTGATTAGCTGCGCATACAGGGAGTGCAGAATTATTAGGCAAGTTGTATTTTTGAGGAATTATTTTATTATTGAACAACAACCATGTTCTCAATGAACCCAAAAAACTCATTAATATCAAAGCTGAATGTTTTTGGAAGTAGTTTTTAGTTTGTTTTTAGTTTTAGCTATTTTAGGGGGATATCTGTGTGTGCAGGTGACTATTACTGTGCATAATTATTAGGCAACTTAACAAAAAACAAATATATACCCATTTCAATTATTTATTTTTACCAGTGAAACCAATATAACATCTCCACATTCACAAATATACATTTCTGACATTCAAAAACAAAACAAAAACAAATCAGCGACCAATATAGCCACCTTTCTTTGCAAGGACACTCAAAAGCCTGCCATCCATGGATTCTGTCAGTGTTTTGATCTGTTCACCATCAACATTGCGTGCAGCAGCAACCACAGCCTCCCAGACACTGTTCAGAGAGGTGTACTGTTTTCCCTCCTTGTAAATCTCACATTTGATGATGGACCACAGGTTCTCAATGGGGTTCAGATCAGGTAAACAAGGTGGCCATGTCATTAGTTTTTCTTCTTTTATACCCTTGCTTGCCAGCCACGCTGTGGAGTACTTGGACGCGTGTGATGGAGCATTGTCCTGCATGAAAATCATGTTTTTTCTTGAAGGATGCAGACTTCTTCCTGTACCACTGCTTGAAGAAGGTGTCTTCCAGAAACTGGCAGTAGGACTGGGAGTTGAGCTTGACTCCATCCTCAACCCGAAAAGGCCCCACAAGCTCATCTTTGATGATACCAGCCCAAACCAGTACTCCACCTCCACCTTGCTGGCGTCTGAGTCGGACTGGAGCTCTCTGCCCTTTACCAATCCAGCCACGGGCCCATCCATCTGGCCCATCAAGACTCACTCTCATTTCATCAGTCCATAAAACCTTAGAAAAATCAGTCTTGAGATATTTCTTGGCCCAGTCTTGACGTTTCAGCTTGTGTGTCTTGTTCAGTGGTGGTCGTCTTTCAGCCTTTCTTACCTTGGCCATGTCTCTGAGTATTGCACACCTTGTGCTTTTGGGCACTCCAGTGATGTTGCAGCTCTGAAATATGGCCAAACTGGTGGCAAGTGGCATCTTGGCAGCTGCACGCTTGACTTTTCTCAGTTCATGGGCAGTTATTTTGCGCCTTGGTTTTTCCACACGCTTCTTGCGACCCTGTTGACTATTTTGAATGAAACGCTTGATTGTTCGATGATCACGCTTCAGAAGCTTTGCAATTTTGAGACTGCTGCATCCCTCTGCAAGATATCTCACTATTTTTGACTTTTCTGAGCCTGTCAAGTCCTTCTTTTGACCCATTTTGCCAAAGGAAAGGACGTTGCCTAATAATTATGCACACCTGATATAGGGTGTTGATGTCATTAGACCACACCCCTTCTCATTACAGAGATGCACATCACCTAATATGCTTAATTGGTAGTAGGCTTTCGAGCCTATACAGCTTGGAGTAAGACAACATGCATGAAGAGGATGATGTGGACAAAATACTCATTTGCCTAATAATTCTGCACTCCCTGTATATGAATGTGAATCACGTGATTGGCTGGATTATGGGATAAGGTGGCATTGTTCTAATCCCATACGGGAGCAGCCAGTCACTGACCGACTAACACTGCAAAACAGAATTGTTGAAATATTAATTTTAATTTCAATTGAGATTTGATTTTTTTTTTTTTTTTTTTGTGCGCAACGCAGATATTCTGTGCGCAGAGACGTGCCAGCAGTGCGCAGTTGCACGCGCGCAGCTTAGAGGGAACATTGGGCACCACCACAGTTCACTTCAACAAAACTTTACTTCAGATTTGTTTTCATGTTTTGATCCAGTGATGAGAGCCGTTTCCCCCATGTCCAGTCCTTGTACTAAGCTAGGCTAAACATGTCCAGTGCCTGTCTCTGTGCAGCTTTTAATCTGATGTAGAGTGGGTAGAGGTAAGGTAGAAATTGAGGAAGAAGAAAATGACTTCCTCAATCAACATGCAGCTACCAACCCAAATGGTGAGGTGGTGGTTAGTTATTACTGTTGTTTATGATCCCCTACATTATCCTACATTCAAATATATCCTCCAGCTACAATAGTGTTTGTGTTCTTAAAAGGATTTCATGAATGTGTTATTGTTAATGTACATCTGTATGAAACAAAGAGGAAGTGAGGTTTATCCTTCATGATCACAAACTGTTCCAGCATGTAAACCTGAGATCTGTGTGGAGCAGCTGACCTGTACGATGTGCTCAACACAAACATTATTTACCATCAGTTACTGTGTGACTGAACCACGTGGGTGTATGAAACATCGCTTTTAGTTTTAATAGCACATGGCAACATTCAGACGTGAATCTATACAGTAACACTTTGATTTCTTCCACTGAGGAGACTGTTGAAGGGAACGATGAGGGGAAACTGTAACAGCAGCAACAGAAACCCAGGAGACAAAGCTGAGGTCTGGTTTCTCTATGCTACACACAGCCTCCTGCTCCTGTGCTTTAGTAAACACATAAATATCTCCAAGTACACTTACTTCAGAAACTCTATTAAACTCATTACAAGTTTACTTCAGCTTTAAATTACTCACAACATCAGCACACATGAGTAAACAAAGTAACTCACACAGCTACTGTTCAAGTTTAGTCATCTTTAATACAAATATACCTCATTATTATGAATCTCACAGCTTCCTGCTCATTGAACTGAACAATAATTCTGTTTTATCATTAAAACAAAATATGTGACTGTAAAAAAATCTTCAGACAGTAATTAAGAATCTCCTAAGCAATCCAAAGATAAAGAAAAGTTCACCTGCCAATTCTATAAAGCTTGGTTGTTTATATAATAATATCATTTAATGATCAGCTTGGATCCTGACCTGAGAGTTTCCAGTGTACAATGTGGACTCTGCAGTGCAGCAGACAGAAGCTTCACTCCTGAATCCCGCAGGTCATTGTTACTCAAGTCCAGCTCTTTCAGACTAGAGGACTGGGAGTTGAGAACTGAGGACAGAGCATCACAGCTTCTCTCTGAGAGGTTACAGCCACTCAGTCTGGAAGAAAAAAAACAAAAATTAATTAAATCAGTCAAATGAAACATTTTTTAATGCCAGCATACAATACAATTATTGTTTAACTAAATAGCTTCATTAAAACACAACTCTTCTTCTATATCAGCACTTACTCCTTGTAAGCTCCACCTGCTCCACCTTCTGAGTCAGACGACATGAAAACAAACTGTAAATCTAGTAGAAACATGATTGGAAATCTTCTCAGATCCATTTGTACATTTAGAGCCTGATACTGAAATATAGCAGTACGGTCATTCACAGCAGCATAGGGTTCTTGCTGATCTGAGCTGGCTTGGCCCTGGCTTAATGAAGATTAAAGAAAGCGGATTCAGCTGTTCAAAACCCCACAAGGCTTCCCGCTGTGACTGAAACAATGGGACGGGTCTTGACTTCTCAAAATAGGCTCATTGAACGCAGCACGGATATGATCTTGAAGAAGCTCATGGCGGTCGTGAGTTCTCAGACTTTGCTCTTTGAGCGCAAAACTGATAACCTCTCGGAGAAGCTCGTGGCTCTCCAACGGGAGATTGAGAGACGAGTGACGGACTGTTAGATCAGCTGTGAAATTGACATGCAGTTGTTCGCACCAAAGAAAACCACAATCATTTCATGTGGCTAACATACCGGCGCCAGCTGTGGTCTCAAGGCTGGAGCTGAACATAACAAATCTCACCCTGATAACAGACTGTGTTTAGACTGTTCCTTCCCATCCTAAGCATGCTTATCCCCTCCCGGTGCAGACGGTGGGTCGAGGGGACCAGCGCAAATGCTGCAGGCCCAGATGCGCTGTCTACACCGGCTGTCTCTCACCTTTTACCCATCCCTGTTGCTTGTCATGTGTTTTTATGGCGCATTAAGAGTTTTCATGTGCTCTGTGCTAAGGTCATTTTTTTCTGTTCTCAAACTGATCTCCCTGTTGGAGCTCAGTCTGGGGGAAGTTCTGTTTTCTCCTCATCTTTCCTGATGTTGTGCATTTTCTGCTGTTCGGTTCCGGGTCGCTGCTCTAGCGGCTGACCGGCCAGCTACCTAGCCTGACCTGTCTCCCCAATGTGATGTTTGTGTATTGTATGTACGGTTGGTAAGGTCAGTATCCTAATTGCCCCTTGGAAATAAATACAGTGTTCTGAATCTGAATCTGAAAAGATTACAGAAGACGACTCTGTTTAGTAAATATTACGCTCATGCGGTCAAGAAATACCAAAGGTAGGTACAACTCTGGTTGTTGCAGCCATCCAGTATGACATGCTTTGTACTGTTCTGCTGCAGTTTGTGACACCTGGTGGATGAGTTGTGAAGGATGATGAAACAAACACTTCACTCAATGTTTTTCTTCTAAACTGGATGTAATTTTGGCAGCCGAGAGTTTTTCACAATCTATCCCAGCTGCAAATAGAAACACAACAAATAAATAACTTTACCCACTTGGATCGTTATCATTCAAGATTGTGAAAAGATTCTCTACTCAGAGAATACTGGTGATTTTAGATGAGAGAGATGATTTGGAAGATGATGAAGGGGAAGAGTTTTCACAACTTGAGGCCTTTTGTCTTCACTGTATAGGACAGAGAAGACAGGAAGGGAGGGAGAAGTGAGGAGAATGACACACAGGAAATGGTCTTGGGCAGACTCAAACCAGGCCCTGGAGTCACAACTCTAACCTTCAGTACATGGGTCACCTGCTCAGCCAGGTAAGCTACAGCAGTCAGCAGTGTGTGAGTTAATTTGAAGACAATGATGACTATAAGTCAGGTAAAAAAAGAATACTTATCATCAACCAACAAGGGGAAAACAGTGAGCTTGAATGACCAAGCTTTGACCAAGGGTGGCTCACTCCTCGGTCTTCTTGCCCAAGGAATGAACCACCCTGCATGGCCATCAATGTGGTGCAACGAAGGCCATCATACAGTACAGGCCATCCAAGCTGATTTTTAACTTTTCGTCCCAGATACCACCTTAAAAATCATCTAGATTAGGATATGTTGGCTGATCTGAATTGTGTTCTAGATCCAATCACAACAAACAGAGAGCTGTTGTGTGTCCAAGGTGAACAGGAAGAATATATACATGCATAAAGTCAATAAAGTCAGAAGGTTTGCTTTAGACTGTGCTGCAGTTTATCATCAAAGACTGACAAACAGGCACCATGCTGCCAATAAATGGCATCAAGTCTGACTTGAGTTTTTTCTTTTCTTTTTTTTTTTAAATCAAGATTAAATTTTATAGCAACCACAGCAGAGAAAACCAGGGAAGGTGTGCTTGAGGGGATATAGCTAAAACAGCTGGTTTCAGACTGAAGATGAACTGAGGTGCTGTACCCAAGTCTGCAGGTTCAGGGAGGGACAAACATCTGCTGCAACCAGATTGGAGTGAGAGGAGAGAGCAGGCCAACAACAACAAAGAAACAACAAACACACTGTGGAAGACCGAAGCAGAGTTTAGTTTAAAGTGGAACTAAGGATGTTTCTCTGACTGCCAGGATTCACTGAGTAATTCAAATGCTTTCTTTAATGCAGGACCCACCACGCATGTAAAAGCAAGTGTTTCACCAATATTTGTGACTAAACATAGACCTGCAGTAGAACTGTATCTAGGAGCATGCATGTCAGTATAAAGTATCACAACATTACGCACATGCAGCCTAAGTTTTTAAACAAAGACTGATAACATAACAGCAGCAGTGATGATCAGAGTTTATGGTGAATCCAGCGTCTCGAGTACACAGAGTTCTGGAGGCATCAAAGAGGTTACAGTTGTATTGGAGAAATCCCAAAACTTTAGGACACAAATTCATACAAAGACAGAAAGCCTGGTGAAATAAATTACTGACACAGTTGGATGTTAAAAGTAAAGACATGAGTACAAATGTACTCACAGAGCTTTGTTGGAGGCTTTGACCACCGGCAGAAGCCTCAGAAGAGCCTCCTCTGAAGCAGAGTATTTCTTCAGGTCAAACACATCCAGATCTTTTTCTGATGACAGTAAGATGAAGACCAGAGCTGACCACTGAGCAGGAGACAGTTCATCTGTGGAGAGACTTCCTGATCTCAGGGACTGTTGGATCTCCTCCACCAGAGAACGATCATTCAGTTCACTCAGACAGTGGATCAGATTGATGCTTTTCTCTGCAGACAGATTCTCACTGAGCTTCTCCTTGATGTACTGGACTGTTTCCTGATTGGTCTGTGAGCTACTTCCTGTCTGTGTCAGCAGACCTCGTAGGAGAGTCTGATTGGTCTGCAGTGAAAGACCCAGGAGGAAGCGGAGGAACAAGTCCAGGTGTCCATTTGGACTCTGTAAGGCCTTGTTCACAGCACTCTGGTGGAGAGATTGAAGTTTTAGTTTGTTAAATAATTTAGATTTCTTGGAGGTTGTTTGTTGTTCCATCAGATTGAGTCCAGAGTTGATGAAGGTCCGATGGACATGAAGAGCAGCCAGAAACTCCTGAACACTCAGATGGATGAAGCAGAACACCTTGTCCTGGTACAGTCCTCTCTCCTCTTTAAAGATCTGTGTGAACACTCCTGAGTACACTGAGGCTGCTCTGATATCGATGCCACACTCTGTCAGGTCTGATTCATAGAAGATCAGGTTTCCTTTCTGCAGCTGATCAAAAGCCAGTTTTCCCAGAGACTTCATCATCTTCCTGCTCTCTGGACTCCAGTGTGGATCTGTCTCAGCTCCTCCATCAAACTTGACCTTCTTCACTTTGGCCTGAACCACCAGGAAGTGGATGTACATCTCAGTCAGGTTCTTGGGCAGCTGTCCTCCCTCTCTGGTTTTCAGCACATCCTCCAGAACTGTAGCAGTGATCCAGCAGAAGACTGGGATGTGACACATGATGTGGAGGCTTCGTGATGTCTTGATGTGGGAGATGATCCTGCTGGCCTGCTCCTCATCTCTGAATCTCTTCCTGAAGTACTCCTCCTTCTGTGGGTCAGTGAACCCTCTGACCTCTGTCACCATGCCAACACAGACAGGAGGGATCTGATTGGCTGCTGCAGGTCGTGTGGTTATCCAGAGGCGAGCAGAGGGAAGCAGTTTCCCCCTGATGAGGTTTATCAGCAGCACATCCACTGAGGTGGACTTTCTAGGGTCAGTTAGGATTGTAGTTTTGTGGAAGTCCAGAGGAAGTCGACACTCATCCAGACCATCAAAGATGAACACAACCTGGAAGTCTTCAAAGCTGCAGATTCCTGCTTCTTTGGTTTCAGTAAAGAAGTGATGAACAAGTTCCACCAAGCTGAACTTTTCCTCTTTCAGCACATTCAGCTCTCTGAAAGTGAATGGAAATATGAACTGGATGTGCTGGTTGGCTTTGTCTTCAGCCCAGTCCAGGCTGTATTTCTGTGTTAAGACTGTTTTCCCAATGCCAGCCACTCCCTTTGTCAGCACTGTTCTGATTGGTTCATCTCTTCCAGGTGAGGCTTTAAAGATGTCTTCTTGTCTGATGGTTGTTTCTGGTCTGTCTGGTTTCCTGGATGCTGTTTCAATCTGTCTGACCTCATGTTCATCATTGACCTCTGCAGTCCCTCCCTCTGTGATGTAGAGCTCTGTGTAGATCTGATTCAGAAGAGTTGAGTTTCCTGCTTTAGCGATCCCCTCAAACACACACTGGAACTTCTTCTTCAGTGCAGATTTAAGGTTACGGTGACAAACTGCAGCTTGAAGTTCTGAATGAGAAGAAAAATAAACACTCAATTCCAAAAAGAACTAATCTTTAAAACATGTTGCTCCATCTTCCATCTCTGGAAAATGTTCATTTATCCAGCAGCTTAAATCTTTACAGAAATCCTCTTACTGCTCTGCAAACGGTCAGCCAGCTCCTCCTGCTTCATTCTCCTCAGGAAGTCCACTGTGATCTTCACAAATGCCTCTCTGCTGCTGCTCCTCTGACTCTCCAAGCATTCTGGGTAACCTGGACTCAGAACCTTCTGGATCTTCTTCAGCTCGTTCTTCACAAAAGTGATGATGTTGTCCTCCAGCAGCTGGAACAGAATATTTATGAATGAGCCAATCAGACTGAAATCATGGAGCCAAACATCAGATCCATGTTGGACACACTGACAATCCACTGGTCTACAAAGAGCAGCATGGAGATGACTGTGAACAGAACAGATGTAACAGTAGTTGTTGTACATGTACAGACGATAAATATGGAGTCCAGCTGTGTTTGATGCTGCTGGGCAGACTGACCACTGGGAACCTCTGAGCTCTGCTGGTCCACTCTGTGGAGGAACCATGAAGGATTAGATCAACACAGGATAAAGATCCAGGAGTTTCTGCTCAAATAACTTCATCTGAATCAAGTCTGTCAAGTTTTAAACTCTCAGATTGTGAACATATCAGTAATTTTCAGTCTGTTTTCATGGACGTCCTTTCAGTGGTGATGTCAGGGATGATTTTGAAGAAGCTCATTAAACTGAACCTTCAGCAGATCACTGCTCCAAAACCAGAACATGATCCGAGGTCTCCCTCCACCACCAGAACACCAGCTTTACTAACGTGGTAGATCAGTGTAGTACAGATCAATAACTGATGAGTCATTTGATCAAAATCACTGAGTGCTTCACGTCTGACCCGCTGATGCTTCTGTAGACATTTTGCATATTTAATGAATGTCTGACAGTTTTACATTCGTTCTATGAACACAGTGGAAATGTTGTGTTATAGTCTCCATGTTTTTTCCACCATCATAAATTCTTAAGTTCAGAAAATTAGATTCTTTCTTCACAGCTGAAAAACAACAACATTTATTCTCTACTGAAATCTGCATCGTCCACTCCAAAGGTCACAATCTGAAGGTAACATCTGGTTTTGTTCCCTGTGATTAACTCTGAGCATCAGTATGGTGGGATTTATCCACTACATCCACACCACTGTGGTTCAGTGTTGTCCTGATGGAGTCTCATTAACAGCAGCCAGTATGATCCAGGCTTTAGCTGCTGGGTCTCTTTGTGACCTCTCAGACTGTTTAACAGATCAGACACAAAGAGAATCAGAGCAGCTCTGTTCTTTAAAGACAAACATGAACCCACTCAGGTCACACTTTCCCCACAGATATGAGCATCACTGTCCTCAAACAGCAAATGACCAAATCGAACATTTGGATCTTTTCTCTTTCATTGTTTTCTTTTTAATGAATCTTTGTAACAATCTGAGGATGTTTCAGGTCATATTTATCCAGGAAACACAAACATGTAAAGGAGTCATCACAGCTCTCTGACCTCGTTGGTCCAGGTTCACCACTGAAGGCTGGAGGTAAATCTTTGGACCGGTCACTCCTCACAGACGGACAGCTGGACCCTGCAGACTCTGCTCTGTCCTCCTCTTCCTCCATCATCATCTTCAGTCAGTCTGAGAGGTAAACCACAAACACTCAGTGAGTTCACATTAACAGGAGTAACTGAGTTACAGTCGCTGACCTCTGACCTGTCATGTGACCTAGAAACCAGGTCAATATGTCTATAGGTTCAGTCATCCAGGTCATGTGATCTAAGGAGCTTGGAGAGAAAAGAGACGTCTTTAAGTTTCTGGAAGACGTTTCATCAGAGAAGCTTCTTCAGCTGTAAAACCAAACTGTGGAGAGTCCCAGATATTTAAACCTGAGACGGAAAGAGATGCTCACCATTGATCATGTGATGAGTCACATGATCAATAGTGGGCCAACAATATAAGCACTTATTTCAAGGAGGAAACTGAGAGCCTGTTCACCAGGAGCACAAAAATCTGGAGCAGCATGTCGATGCTGTTGGCTGAGATCCTGAAGACTGAAGTCCAGGCAGCTCCAGCAATGATCCACTGATGTGTTTTTATTCCATGTATGAATGTTTTTATTGACAGAGATGACGTTTGTGTGAAGTGATGCAGTGACTGTTGTTGTTACCTGTACAGGCTGGTTAGACTCTATGAAACAGATCATACAGATCTCTGCATGTTAGAAGAGACTATTAAAGGTCATGAATGAGACAAAGGCAGGGAGGCGTCCTTTACAGCTAAACAGCAGAGTGAGAGAACAGCCAGCACCTCTACATTTATCACATTATACAGCACATGTATGATACTGACAGGGATGATAAGAATTTAGTGATTCTGATTCCATCATTGATATTACTTATTGATTCTCAGTAGCTCTGCTCTGACAGTCACCACCATCACTGAGCAGCATATCAAAGACATTTGTGCACATTAACTGCATGTTGTGGGTCAAATGTTTATGCATGTTGGAGGCATTTCCTCTTTGTTGTGGTCAGTGTTGATCATTACTCAAAAAATTTATCCGATTGTTCAGTGATGACGTGACGAATCCTACTTCTGGGCCTAAAGTAGTCTGCGTTTAATATGGCTTTTGTGTTGTTAACATGTTTAATGTTATGTATTTTCTTCTATTTAATCTCAAAAAGCTCCTAAAACAGTCAGTGATCACTGTTGACCTCCCTCGGCTTTTATTACCGCTAATCATTTATTTAAGATCAGTTTTTAAAACCTTAAGATGTAACTACAGCCGAGCCTATGCAGCAGTATATGAATGACTAACCTCGTATTGTGGATGGATTATCTCAGTTGTTCTCCTGGCTGAAGTTTGGTCCTTTTACAGCATCCTGCCATGCGATTACATTTGTTCCTGACCACCGAGAACACTCACGTTAACTTTTATCGAGTGGAAAAAAAGTTAGCTTGTTTATATTATGCTAACATAGCTGTGTCGCTAGCGGTCACGTAGCACATCATTATATACCAGCTAGCCCAACTTCAGTAACCCTACAAACGTCCCTGCTGTTTAGTTTTTTGTCTTCATTTATGCTGGAAGTGATAACAGAGCTGTACGTTTGAATTTGTTTCCAAAACTCCGCAGTCAGGACATGCTATATTGTAGTTAGATAGAAGCTAGCGAGCTAACTCTCTGCTAACTTCTAACTCCGTTAAATGTCATAAATTCCGTTTTCATGGATGTCTGGATGTTAAACTCAATTGTTACACCTGGTAGAGCAGAACGCTGATCATTTTATTAAAGATGAAAGACTTTAGACAGTTTTTCAACTCTCAGTAATGCCATAGTGATCGTTTGAGATATGGACCTGCAGCGGAGTTTAGGCCCAGACACGGCTAGTGACGTCAGACTGAACAACCGGATTATTACACATATTACACAGAACACTTTAATTAAAAGTAATGGAGTACGTTACTTCATTACTCCTCATAACATTACTTTGATGTTACTGTGTAAAATGAACAAATGAGCATGTAACAACATAAAGCTGAGGTACAGCCCCACACACCAACACAGATCCTGATGAGGTCACGTGATGTTTCTCTGAGTGTTTATGAACACAAATCAAAGATGAAACAGCACAAAGACACTTCAAAGTGATTCTACTGTAGAAACATGAACAGGTAGAAACCTGCAGCCTGACTGCTCATCACTTTGTTACCTGTTCAAGTTCAGCAGCAGCAGCTCACTTTATCACGGTGCTGGTCTGGGGTCAGTGTTTACTCAGCTTTAACGTCACTCTGGGTTCTTGGCTAGCTTAGCGTTAGCTTAGTGTTAGCATGCTGTGTGGCTAGCTTAGCATTAGCTTAGTGTTAACATGCTGTCAGGTGTCTCCTGTTTAGCATGCTGTGTGGCTAGCTTAGCATCAGAGCTCTGCAGGTGTCTCGTGTGTAAATATTAATCACAGTGACAGTAAAGGAGGTAAAGGGCTGTGACGTCATCACGTACGCTGTGTCCTCTGTGGGCTCTGAGTGAACTCACAAAGTACAAACTACAAGTACACAAACACAAACGTAGCTCAGAGTGGCGTACACAGTTGGCCTCGTTGGTCCAGCTGTGAGTCCGTTACCGTGAACTATGGAGCGGCAGATTTGTGCTGGAACTAAGCTGCACACAGCTGATGTTAGCCAGGAAAACATTACACACTGACTTTAATGGAGAGACCGGAAATACAAACACACACAGTTTGTTGTGTGAAGAAATCAAACATGAGCTGAACAAACAGTAAAGTTCCTAAAGACAAACTGTTAAAGGAGGAAACAAAGCAAACTTACAGTTTCTTCACACACCAACAACAAGCTCCACTCCACACCTGGACACTAAACACGGACACACAGGTGAGCTGCTTCCTGGAAGGAGGCGGGACTCCACCTGAAACTCAGCACAGGTGGGAGGGGCTCAGCTCTGTGTGTGCTGATGTGTTAACTTTAAAAATATGCCGTCTGACTGCTCAGACTGAGTCAGAGTAAAGTTCACATGCTGACGTGTGGAGACATGAAACCTTGTTGTAGCTGCAGGTGTGAACACACTGATCCCAGATCAGCTCTGCTGTATTTGTAACATGAACATTTCTGCTGCAAAGCTTCAAATGTTCAGCATGTTTCTCTGTTTCCAGTCTATAGATCCAGTCACACTTTCTACCTTCACCTGTGCAGTAAAGACTGAGAGCAGAGCTGAAACCAACCGTCCAATCAGTGAGCAGCATCAACACCTGAGCTTCATTCAGACTCTGTTATTGAAGATGTTGTTGGTACAAAGTTCATCTGCTGCTCACATGAATCCATGAAAGATTTATTTCACTGAATGTTGCTTCAAAGCTCATTTCAACCTGTTGAAGTCATGAATGAAAGTGCAGACTGAGAGTGGATCACATGATGTTTAAGGTGTGTCATGTGACATGTTCAGTATTGTCACACGTGTCTAGATTGTCCCTGATATCATAACTGCTCAAACACTGATGATGATATTTGAAGAATTATTACTGATGGCAGCAAAGTTTGAATGGAGCTCTCTGTCTGTGCTGATTTGTCGCCCTCTGGAGGTCAAAGCACAAACTGCATGATGTCACTGTAACCACCACAGTGACAGGAAGTGTTTTTATGACTGAAACACTGAAATGATGCTAACGGCTGTCGTTAGGCTCACTGACAGCAGTGCTGATGTGTTCATGTCAAACACTGGCTCAGGTCAGACTCCTTCATCCTTCTCCAACGTGAGGCCGCCCTCAGACCCACAGGAGCTCTGACCTTTGACCTCCTGACCCTAAACATTTTAGTCTTGTTGCATCTTTAAATGCAAATCCATCCAAACTGTAGCCGAGCAAAAGAAGCTGGAAGTTGTTCTATGAATGATGTTGTCGAAGGAGCTTGGAAAGAAAAGCGTCTGGACTTCTTTAAGTTGCTTGAAGAGGGACTTGGACGTCTTAACGCCCACTCACATCCTGGGACATTTGATCACAGGAAATCACATGATAGCGTGGGGCTAGATCTCACAATGGGTTCACCCAAAACCTTGGCTGATTGAGACCCACACCCGTTTTCACACCTTGGGTCGTGTGATTAGGTGGAGGATCAACAGCGGCTCCATGTCCCTGAATTTAAACTGAATCTAAACACACCGTGCACAATGCCAAGTTAGATAAGGGTTAAAAGAACAAGATAAGAATAAATAAAAAGATAAAATAAGGATAAAAAATAACTTTAAAAAATAAAATAAAAAGATAAATAACTGCAAATAAGTACAAATAAGTAACTGAAGACACGTGTGGTCTGCAGATGTCGATGTACATGGATGTACAAAGGAGTTTAATGTGCAAAATGAACTTAGTGTGCAAAGTGACCTGATGTGCAAACTGCAGTTTGAGGTCGGTCAGCTGTTCAGGAGTCTGATAGCAGTGGGGAAGATGGAGTTGTTGAGTCTGGATGTTCTAGATTTCACACTTCTGAACCTTCGTCTCGAGGGCAGAGGTGTGTCTCTCCTCTGGACTCTGTGATGGTAGCTGCTCTGCAGAGAGGGCAGCGGGGTCCTGATGATCTTCTCCACAGTTGTTATCACTCTCTGCAGGCGTTTGCGGTTTGCAGTAGTGCTGCCGTACCATGCAGTGATGCAGCTGGTCAGGGTGCTCTCCACAGTGCAGCTGTAGAACCTGCTGAGGATCTTGGCCAACATACCAGATTTCCTCAGCCTCCTCATTAAATACAGCAGCTGCTGAGCCTTCTTGACCAGCTGTGTGGTGTTCAGTGTCCAGGTGAGGTCCTCACTGATGTGGACGCCCAGGTACTGCTGCTCACCCTCTCCACTTCACGCTCCCGGGTAAACAGCGGCTGGTGAGGCCTCTTCTTCCTCGTGTCCACTATCATTTCCTTTGTCTTATCAGTGTTGAGGGTGAGGTTGTTGTCCTCACACCGAGACACCAGACCAGCCTCCTCTCTCCTATAAGCCACGTCGTCCTCTCCAGTGATGCGACCGATCACTGCAGTGTCATCCGTGAACTTCAAAATGATGTTGTCTTTGTTGGAGGTGACACAGTCATGGGTGACCAGGTGTAGAGGATGGGACTGAGGATGCAACCCCGTGGGACGCCAGTGTTTGTGTGCCAGTCAAAAAGTCCTGTAGCCAGTCACAGAGGGTGGAGGGTGCAGGCCGAGTGTAGCCAGTCAAAGAGGGTGGAGGGTGCAGGTCGAATGTAGCCAGTCACAGAGGGTGGAGGGTGCAGGTCGAATGTAGCCAGTCACAAAGGGTGGAGGGTGCAGGTCGAATGTAGCCAGTCACAGAGGGTGGAGGGTGCAGGCCGAGTGTAGCCAGTCACAGAGGGTGGAGGGTGCAGGTCGAGTGTAGCCAGTCACAGAGGGTGGAGGGTGCAGGCCGAGTGTAGCCAGTCACAGAGGGTGGAGGGTGCAGGCCGAGTGTTGCCAGTCACAGAGGGTGGAGGGTGCAGGCCGAGTGTAGCCAGTCACAGAGGGTGGAGGGTGCAGGCCGAGTGTAGCCAGTCACAGAGGGTGGAGGGTGCAGGCCGAGTGTTGCCAGTCACAGAGGGTGGAGGGTGCAGGCCGAGTGTAGCCAGTCACAGAGGGTGGAGGGTGCAGGCCGAGTGTAGCCAGTCACAGAGGGTGGAGGGTGCAGGCCGAGTGTAGCCAGCCACAGAGGGTGGAGGGTGCAGGCCGAGTGTTGCCAGCTTGTGAGTGAGTTTGTGTGGGATCACAGGATTGAAAGCCGAGCTGTAATCAACCAAAAGTACCCTGATGTAGGAGTCCTTGTTTTCCAGGTGGGAGAGGTAGTAGTGAAGGGCAGTTTTCCCACAAAACAGCACAACCAAGGACTCAGAAGCACAACATAAAATACAACAAGTTAAAATGCTGGGTCACAAAGACCCGTGACAGACTCACCTTTAACTGCCCAAGACTGCGTCTGAATCTTTGGACCAACTTCAGTGATTAACTCAGTGATGTCAGTAAGACAGGAAAGGTTTTCAAATCAAGCTCACTGGGTTTGTTGCAGAGTATATAGTTAGTGTAGTTGTTGTTTTGTGTGTCAGTTCTACTACTAAGTGTCACAGTTGCTACAAAAAAGCCACCAAGTAATAATAATTTACCTTCAAATCGTTCCTCCAACTCATTTAGTCGCCATTCAAGCAGTTCGTTTCTTACAAAATCATCCAAGAAATGAACCTGACAGATAAACTGTAATATTTAACCAGACTAGATCTTTGTAATACATTTCTGTGTCATGTTCCTGTTCCACACAGGTGCATACTGTGGAAATCTCTGTGGCCATGTAGTGGTGAGGTTGCTACCCAGTGTGGTTATGGGGTTTAAATAGAGCGGCTGTTGGACGAATTTCACCAGTGTCACCAATTTTCTAAAGAAATATATTTCAGAAGGTGCTGTTGACATGAAAATCTCACCAGATGTGGCAACAACCCATCAAATCCACACATGCAAAGTAATCAAACCACACGTTTCCATAGATTATGTGTAATAAAGAGAAATAAGACAGGGAAAAAGTCTTGAACACACTTGCTGCAGTTTGTTTAATACTTTGTACAAAAGCCTTTGTGTATGATGACAGCATCAAGATGCCTCCTGTGTGGACAAATTAGTCGTACGCATGTATTCTGTGCGCTGTGGGCGTGGCTCTACACAGAGTGACAGATAGTCTCCGAGGTAACCACCATGAGATGCTCAAATGCTCTTAACTTGCACATCACATGTGCTCAGATGTTTCTCCACATCAACAGGGCCCCTTCTATAAACTGTGAGGATTCAGGTCAATGGAAGAAGAAATGACATCAAAGTTTATATTAAATAAACTGAAAGTAACAAACCCAAAGCAACAAATGAGTTTTGCATCAATCATTGGTTTTTAATTTGAGATCTACGTAAGAATGCTAATCACAAACTGCTAATGGACTTCTACCATGGAGATCCTTCTGCTGCACACTGTGGTTCAGCTGCTGTGGAGGACAAGAGGAAACTGCAGCGGGTGGTGAGGGCAGCAGAGCGGCCCTGGGCCCGACACTGACCTCCCTCAGAGACATTTATATACTGGCAATGTCGTCCTCAAGGACCCCCTGGACACTCACTCCACCCCCACCCTTCCCTCTGGTAGGTGCTACAGGTCGATCAGGTCAATGACAAACAGACTCAATAAAAGGTTTGACCCACATGAACTTACAATGGCCCACTGTGTGTGTGCAGAACAAAGATGTGAAGCAGCATGAGACTCACATGTGATGCTGTCCTACATGCATAGAACTAAGAGACAAAGTGATCATGAAATAAAGAAATGTCCCATCACAGATGTTTTGCTGACAGCTGTGTTCAGCTCACAGAATAAAGAGTTTGAGTCCCTCACTGACTCAAACTCCTTCAGTGACATTTCCAGCCTTGCAGATGAGTTTGCTGATCCTGATGCATCTCTGGAGCTGATGCTGTCCCCCAGCAGACAACAACAACATAGATGCACTCACTAGTCCACTTTACCCTCTGATCACATCTCTGACATCTGCAGGTTGCTCCAGTAGAGACTCTTGTGCAATGCCAGGTGTTTGTGTTTGTATTTGTCTGTAGGTACACATTAGATATGACCATAGACGCACACACACAAGTGAACACAGGAGCACAGATGGTTTCCATCTCCACCTGCTTCCCTCTTTCTTCACACAACTGTGAGGATGATGAAGAGGTTTCAGGACGAGGTGGTCAGCAAGCACAGGATAAAGCAGGGCCATGAAACTCTCTCGTGCAGCAGATGTTTAATAAGACTCAGCTTTAGGGTTCTTTTTCCACCTGGCAGCAAAGTAACAGCTTCACTAATGTGAACAGTCACAGTGTTAAACGTTTCTATATTTTCATATATTTTTATACGTCATCTGTTGATGCTGCAGAATAAAGTCTGTTAACAGAGTCCAGGATGTGGAGAACAGGTCCAGCTCTCCCTTTACTGTGTCCACTGTCATCAGCCCCTGTGAAGTGACACAGAGTGCATGTGTGTCTGTCAGCTGTTGTTTATTGTGAAGAAGACAGATGGAACAAATGAAAACACACTTTTAGAGAAATCTGAAAAAGAAACACGTGCTTGGGCTCCTTCTGTGCTCGTCTTTATCAATGCTGGTCTTTCTTTCCTGTTTGTTCTTTGGCACAAGCTTCAGTCTTTTCTCCCAGGGCTCCTTCACACTTATAAATACACCTACATTCATTTATACACAAACATCATAAAACAAAGGGGCGGCTTTGTAAAAGAGGACATGAGATCCTCTCTGAACAGCACATTAATATCAAACACAGGACTGAACAGGATATACTGAGTCTGTGGTGTTTTCATTATTACTTGCTAAGTATTTTTCCAGTGGTTTGAAATGTGACTCAAGTCAGATTCTTCTACTGTGTGTGAACTCTAAGCAGCTGCATTAAACACCTGCTTTTCAAACGAGGCTCAATTCTATGACTCTGTGAATGTAAACTTTTGTCACCTGCATAAATAACAATACTTGATCTAGTAAGGACTGCAGTGCTCCTATGATCCCAGCTTGTAGATGGAGGCTAGCATAAGAGGCTCACCAGCTAAAGCAGCACACCTGGGTCTCCCAGCCTATTAAAAGCAGCCCTTTGCTTCACCTGCTTCACTAAACATTATTATTATTATTTAAGCAGAGTGGTGTGATTTATGTAGGCATTGCTGTGTGACAGGAGGACTTTTCTTGCACACCCACTGTTGTGGATAGGCGTAGCTTTGGGTCACGTGGTGTCGGTAATAGTAATAGTGATTGCTATATCACCTGTTCACGTCCCGAGGGAATTTTTGTGAATGAGTGGGTGATGGGAGAAGTCGACTTTTGCTGACCGCTCAAGCTTAGAATGTTTATTTTGATCACTGTTTTTCTGGATTTTAAGGATTTGATAACAAATAAAGAAGTTTTTAATCTGGAACTTTGACGTACGTTTTGAACAGCGGGCGCGTCAACATTATTCCCCTATTCAGCTGCTCGCCGACTCAAAGGCTTGACGGTCGCCAATACCCACCAAATGAGGGCGCACATGTTTCCACGCCCACTGGTGACTGCACACATCCTTTCAAGGAAGCATTTCATTCATCCCTAACAAATGGAACAAAACACTGTGCAGCGTGTTCAGGTTGGAACGTGGCCCTGGCCTCTCTCTGCATCCACCTGCATCGGCCTTCTTGTGTGTTGTACCTCCAACAACCCAACAGCACATCCACTCCCTGCTGAACTGCTTGGTAAAGTTTGAATAAATTCTACTTTCTTTGTAGGTACATTTCATCTGTGAACTCCTGAACTCCTTTACAGCAAAAGCTGCAACTCATTGGTGGTTATGTCACCATGAGAAGATTTTATTATTTTCCAGAATTTTTTAGGATCATTCAGATGTTTAGTAGTTTTTGAAGGACGGGATTCTGATTTGGCATTTTTAATGAAGGAGGCTGAACGATTTCCGAGCTGCCACAAATCAGCCAATCTGCTCCAGATTTAGTTTCTCTGGCCTGAGCAGCATCCCTGTTTTGAAGGAGACTGCATAGCTGAGGAGAAAACCAAGGATTGTTCCTGCATTTCACTCTAAATCTGAGCATGGGGGCATGCTTATTTATCATTTTGATAAAAGTGTCATAAAAATAATTCCATGCCAGCTCACCATTGGTGATCAGGTAGATTCTGTTCCAGTTATAGTCCCATAAATCATGAAGCTTGCTGACAGAAAAGCTTCAAATCTCCTTTGAAAGCTATTTGTGGTCTTGATTGTGGGAGCTTCAGTTGTCTGACTCCAGCTGCCACACAGTGGTCACTGATATCATTTGCAAAAACCCTAGAGTGACAATATTTATCAGTGAAACAGAAATCAGGACGTGACGACTTTTCTTTTAACATTTGCTAAGGCTAAGCTGTGCTTTATACCACAGTTGGGAAAAGAGGAAAGAGAGTATATTATCCTTAATGTATTAGGAAAAAAGAAATCTGATACAAAACTGATATAACCACAATAGTCACATATCAAGTAACCAGAGTACAGCTGTGCAGGACTTTTATTGTGAAAAGTAGGAAGAGGAAACAGTTTTCATGAGCAAGCTTTTCTGACATGTGTATTCAGTGGTTGAGAGGAGGCGGCAGACAGCAGGACAGTCAAAAACTCCCGACCACACTGGTACTGGGAATCCCACAGTGCTCGTCCTTTAATAAACACTCCTCACCAACAAGGCCCAGCTGAACGGCTGCTGTCTTATCATACATGAAGCGAGCAGCGTTCATACAACAGAGGGCAGGGCGCATGCTTGTGACATCACTAAACATTAAGTTGTCTTAAAGAGACACCACACTATTGCGACTGTTACACGTGGAAACTTATAAGCATAACTTCTCTCCAACAAACGTGGAATAACAGGAAGATCCTTTATAAACACAAGTCATTTCTTCTTCTTTATATGGAGGAATTAACTGGAACCAAACTTGGCTGCATGAAGGACAATTTAAAGGAGTTTCTTATAAAATACTACAGAACTTTAAAATTTAGAGACGAAGCCAAGAAGACACTGCAGAGGTTTCAGCCTGATGTGAACTGTTCTGCTTCTTTCTGTGAGTTACGCACTGAAACTATTTATCATCTATTTTATCAGAATATAAACACCAGAATCAGAGTTGTTTCTAACAGCAGTCTGTTTCATTATTGATCCAACAGCACAGATTTATCACTGATCTGTTAAACCTGATCACTTAACCCTTTCACACACAGTGGTCACTACAGTTACAGCTACTCAAAGGCTTGTATTTGTGTCAGTGTTGATGGTATACTTGCACATAAACCACTACACTGGACACTGATGTGTCCCTCCATACCCTGTCAAAACCTGTTGTCCACCTAACTGGACATGTAAAAAAAACTCTTTGAAAAGTAGACGTTTAAATGAAGTTCAAAAATCTTTTTTCATGCCTAAAGATGAATAAAAACACTTAAGACAAAAATCCTGATTGAGGTTGTCATAATTCATGCGTGAAAGGGTCAAAACTAGAAAATAGAAAAAGAAGAGAAAACAAGCAAAAAACAACAGAGCAACATACTAAACACAACACCATCACGTTAATCTAGCTAAGTGTAAACAGCAGTAAATACTAAATATTGAATGTTGTTGTGTAGCAAGCAGGACCGACAGCGCACAATGTGCTTGGAAATAGCAGCCAATAAAGGTGTAGTTTATGTCTATGAACAGTGAACACCCGTGTGCACACCTGTGTGGATCAGCGCGCTTGTATTCAAAAGGTTTCCCCATGTAATGGTCTGCTAGAGGATGTAGAGAGCCATAGCCCCGCCCCCAGGGCATGAAGCAGGCATGGAGGAGATCCAGCCTCCATGCCTGCTTCTGTCTGTCCCGTCTGTAACAACTGAAAATAAAATAAAAATAAATAATAACAGCAAAGGTCAATCACATGGACCAATACGGCAAGGCCGTGATGATCTATTTGGCAAAGTAAATCCATTGGGTCTCCTTGTTGGTCTTCAGACAACAATTCTGACGGCTAAAGAACCAAAAGGGACAGGCAAAAAAACAAACAAAAACTAGAAAATAAACGATCACGTTTTGAGTTGAAAACAGTGACAACAGATACAAAATCACATAGTTCATAATAAAAATGACTGCTGTGAATCTTCTAAATCCAGTGGATGATGTTCAGGTTGTGTTTGTGCTGATTACAGAACCATGTGATGTGATGACTGCAGTGAAGAAGAGCAGCATATACTGTCACACAGCCCCGATAGCAACATGACTCTGGACCAGATCTGTAGACCAGGTCTGGACTGGAGTCCACCTGTGCAGTGGAACAGATCAGGATGGGATCTGTTTGTTGTTGTCACCTCTGAAGAGCTTTGACGTTCAGTTTTAGACAGTTAAAATCATCATTTGCGCCTAAGAAAGATCCAGTGTTTCTGGTCTAAATGTGTCATATAAATGCATAAACCACAGGATTTACCACTAAGAGCTGCTGTCTGGCCAGAATGCCGTTAGCCCCCTGTGTGGATGTTATAGCGTGGACAGGGTGAAGGCCAGATCAGTGAAAGATAGAAGAAAGCAGAGGAATAGAAGAAAGAAAAGGGACAGAAAAGAAGGGTGGTGGGGGAAAAGTCGAGGGTGAAGCAGATGTACACAATGGGTCTCCACCTGCTGCCACAGATGGAGCTCCCACAGCCAGGGGAAGGAGTACTAGCGGTCCAGTGCAGCGGCCAGCCAACCACTGCAGAGGCCGGCCACTTCAGAGAAAGCCAAAGACGGGACCCTGGACCCCAAGAACCACCCGACACCTGGGGGAACCCCGACCGCGCAACTAAGAGGAACAAGCCATCCATCCCCGGAAAACAACCCTCATCGGAGCAGGCCAGCAAGTCTCGCACCAGTTGTGACATCACATCCTGTGTCGTGCGACACAGTCGTTGTGGTGCGTTGGTCAGTATCGCTTAATGTTTGTAACTTGATCCATTGTGCCGTGGTCGTTGCAATCATGCTCATTTTCCCACCATTTTAATGATAATCCTGCACCGAAGCTCAGAGACACACGAATACACAGAGTGAGATGTTGAAGCAGTTTGAAAACTTCAATTTGTAGAAAGACCTTTGCAAAAAACACCCTCAACAAAGTCGTGGCTTCCAGTTTTGGCTTCTCCTTATCAGCTCGTGTGACGTGATCCTGTCTGAATGGTCTAATTTAGCAGAATAGTGCAGCGCCTTCTCCCGCCTTAACGACAGTTAGAAACGACTGCATCTGTGTGCTGACGAGATGAGTTAAATGACCATTGTGGCGGGTATGATGGTGCCAGGAGTGGTTCCAGGGGTGGCGCCACAGGGGCACTGGTCCCAGCTGAAATTTGACTGGCCCCCTGAAGTGCCCCTGTCCTGTCACTCATCTGTCCTTTGCGGGAGTGCTCATCAGATTCAAATCCAAGTCCCAACACTAGTGGTGCTAATGAGAGAAATAGGAATTTCCAGTGTGAAATCTTACAGAAGAAGATTTGAACATCCTGCAATGAAAGCTTTTCAACCGACAACTGGTTAGAGTCTATATTTTGAGAAGTTTGTTGGTATGTCATAAATCTGTATTTACCCACAGCTGTCATGTAGCTGAAGTCTGACAAACATTAAATGAGCCCCAGTGCTCCCGGTATCGGTGCAGAGATCCCGTTTAATCGACTGTAACACGAGCTTTGTAATATAAGTCCCGGCGTGTGTGGTACCTAAAAAAAACAGAATCTCAGCTAAAAGCTCCTTTAAACCATTTCTGCAACCACCAAATACAGCAAAAACAACAAACAGTTAGGAGCCGTTACGTCATTTCACAACAAACACAACACAGCCTCGTCAGTGCAAAACTGCAGCTAGCAAAACATTGTTTAAAAGCTGAGATCTCACAGATTCCAAAACTGCAAGTTTCATCACGCTCCGACCAAAATTCATCGAACCAGCTGAAAAAGCAGACCACAAATATGCACAGCGTTCAATAAAATATAACGGAAAATTCGCTCCTTCCAACGTGTGAACATCCAGTCGGGACTCCAGAACTTTCCCTTCCTCACTCGATCTCCCACAATGCCTCAGAGCCGTTTCCCATCAAAAATCACAAATTTTGCCTGGCGACAGACATTTGATTGGACCAGAGTGAGTGTTGTAAATTTATGGTTACGTGTATTTTTTGCTCCGCAGCTTCTGATTGATGGACCTGACATAAAAACAGTGATGTTAACTTGATTCTCTTGGCTAAAATTATTTTAAAAAGAGGGTCAATCATGCAAATCTGCCAATAGAAGCCAAAGTTACAGCCCCTCAGAGTTTAAAGAGAAACGGCACGTTTCCAACACTCGGTTATGCAAAGGGAAACAGGCCCAAAGTGCCTGAGTGTGTGGGTAATTCTTCAAATAATATTCAAAAGCAAACATTTTTAAGCATGTAAATAAAATTAAATAATTTCTGCTCTTCAATACCTAAGAAATTAAAACTGGCAGATGGTACCAAAATGTGAAACGCCTGGCTATCTGTGCATTTAGTGCTGTAAGTTTTCACTGTTTACCTTCAGAAGCATAAATCTTTGCACAGATAATGTTCATATGTGAATTCCTGGTTTTCTGGAGTTAATTGTGACCCAAAGCGTATTTTTAAAGTGGTTCCAGGCAATAAAGTCTAAAAATAAATACATCTACTTCCTTTTTCTGTGTTCCAGCCTCAGTGACTCTGACACAGTGCTGTAATATTTACACCTCTGATGAAAACAGAGTTTGTAGTTGCAGAGAAATACTCGACTCATTTTGGGCATTTACGAGCAGGAACCTCAGAAAGCCCCTCGGTGCTTCACTGGTTAAGAAGCAAAGCAAACATTAGTTAACAGTGATGTTAATTAAGGCCCAAAGTTTAGGAAAGAACGTCAGCACTTCACTAATGAATGTAATGCTGATTCATGTACTTGTTTTGTAATGTGCATGTTGTGCGTTGCTATTTCCCATATTCTTTGGCACTGATAGATGACATGAAGAGTCTCAGGCAGGACCTGAGCCTGCCAGCTGCTGACAGTGAGCAGGGAGAGAGCAGCAGAAGCTGGTCGAAAACATAGATCCACCACTTTCTTCTCTACTGCACTGAGGTCTAGCAGGACAAGCACAGAGATGAGTCCACTGTCACCACCACTTGTCTTTTCCCAACCATTAGTCCTGTTATTGCACCTGTTGATGTGGGTGTGGCCAATGAAATGTCCATTACTTGTGTTGACACCAGGGTGTGACATTCTACAGGTGATGGTGGCACACTGTTCAGTCTTGGTTTTGGATCCTGATGTGTGGATGTTTGCCCTTTGTCTGCTCCTCACCCTCAGTAACTCTTGCTACTGTCCTGGGGGTTGATTGTCCTTCTGCCCTGCACCTCAGTTCTTTGTTTCCATCCCAGGCCTATTTTGTATCCTTACACCCATTACCACAATATTATAATGTTGCAAGCAATCACAACTATATTCTCTTTAACTTTGATGTACATTAAGGAATCTATTCTCAACACTGGTAAGTTCATTCATTTCTCTTTTGAAAGTTTTCACTGACCCGGGGAAGCCGCACAAAAGCTAGCAAGCCACCGCTATTTTCCCACTGATGTACAAATACCGTTCTGCTTTTATGCATGTTGTCATATAGGAATTTATTGTTTATTAATAAACAGCACACAGTGGTCCCGCTGTTCATCCATCACTGCTTCGCTTTTTTGCTGATTTTTTATTGCATAGTACAGCTTTGCATTCTGCAGCCTGATTGACAAATCTCCTCTGCGTCGTGTCTCCTGCGCTTGCCAAATTTATCATGTTTGGTTTTGATAACCATCACTCAGCCCCAGTGCAGGGGACCTCTGGTGCATCAGCCCAACTAGGGGGCTCTCTAACTGGTGGGGAGGTTGTTATATCTTTGCAGGTGGTCTCCTCTCTACAGGAGCTCACTCTGCAGGTGGGGGGAGAGATATAGGAGAGGGGGAGAATGAACTCAACCTGGGTGTCTATTGTCTTGTGTAGTTTGGGAGATGATTGGATGATGGGGTGGGTGCAGTTTTCTCTGGGGTGCAGTCGGGTGGGCTGCCCCGGACTCTGTGGGGCTGGGCGGTGCTGCTGCTGCGGGCCCCGGTCCGGATGGGCCTGGGCCCCCTTGCCCTGTTGGGTTCCAGAGTGTGGGGGTGCCTACTGGGGTCAGTGGGGGAGCTGTCCCCAGGGAGGGGCCGCTTGCCCCTCCCTTTCTTCCCTCCCCATCCTCAGCTGCCTCCCTATTCCCGCTCTACCACACCCACCCACACACGCAGGGCTTGGGGTGCAGGTATGTCACCAGGGTTTTCGGGAGGAGCCGTGCTGCTCTCTGATGTTTTAAATGCACTTTAGAACAGCACACAGCAACACTACATATGAGCGGGCGTAGGGAGGTTTGAGGTCTTCACTCACCCCGGTTCTGTTAGCCGTCAGGGCTGGGGGGCTGGGAGGAGGTGCTGGCCGTCAGACTGGGGTCTGGGATGCGGGGCCTCCCTGCTACTGCAGATAAGGAGGTGGTCCGCTTGCCTCCACCCCAGAGAGAAGGGTTACATCTCCTGGGTCTAGGTGCGGCTTGCCCCTCTGAGGGCGGGGGTACCTGGACCTGGGATATAGAGTATGTTTGGGGAGTGCGACTGTCTGTGCAGTGTCTATTTGTGTCTGTCTACACGTTGGGTGAGTGCCGAGTATTTGGTTGTGCATATGGGGTGGGAATGCACGTTTGTGTCCGCGTGCGCCTGTTCGTCTGTGTCTATATGTCAGCTTGGGTCTTAGACTCCACCTCTCTGGGTACATCTCAGGCCCTCCAAAGTACGGAGGCCTATCTCCCCTCACCACACTCCCTGCTGGTGGCTGATGCCCTCAGACGTTGGTGTGTTGGTGGTCCTTGTCGTCTGGGGCTGGGCGCTCATGCATGTACCGGCTCACTCCTGGTGGCCGATTGGCGGGGCCTGGCGCCTGTGGCCCGGCTGGGCCCCTTCCGGGGGGTGGGATGCCCTCAGGCCTCTGGCCTCTGGGCCTGAAGCTCGGTCCTCTCTGGCACAGCTAGCTGTCGGCAGAACCCGCGGGCACGCCACTGCAACCCCCTCTGGCCTCTGCTCCGTAGCTGCGGGGTGACCTCTCGTTTGGGGCTCTACTCAGCTCTTCCCAGGAGGGTGGCACGGTTCCCCCCCCCTTTGGTGGTCCTCCTCGGGTCCTTGCACTCTGGGGCCTCTGGATATCTGGGGCCTGGATCTCCTCCATACCTGCTTCATACCCTGGTGGACGGGGCTATGGCTCCCCACACTCCCTAGCAGATCGTTACATGGAGAAACCTTTGGAATACAAGCGTGCTGATCCACACAGGTATGCACACAGGTGTACACACGGGTGTTCACAGACGCGGACTACACCTTTCTTGGCTGCTGCCTCAAAGCACATTGTGCGCTGTCTATCTTGCGTGCTGCACAATAGCGTTTATTATTTAGTATCTACTGTTATCTACTGCTAGCTAGTTTATTGTGATGGTGCTGTTTTTATTATGTTGCTCTTTGTTGTTTGCTTTCTCTTCTGTTTTTTTTTTCTCCATACAGGTGATCCAGGTGTTTTGTTTGTTTTTCTTTCTTTCTTCCCCCCCTTCTCACCGTCTCTTCTCCCCTCTGTTTTTCTTTCTCTCCCTCTCTTTCTTTCATTCTTTCTCCCTGTCCTATCCCCCAGTCATGTCTGTCCCGTTTGTAGCAACCGAAAATAAAATAAATTCATAATTATAATAAAGGTCAATCAAATGGACCAATATGGCAAGGCCATGATGATCCACTTGGTAAAATAAATCCGCTTGGCATCTTTCTTGGCCTTAAGACAACAATTCTGATGGCTAAAGATCCAAACGGGAAACAAAAAAAAAAAAAAAAAAAAAGATAACCATTACGTCCAATAGAAAAAACAGCACAAAAACACCCATAACTATGACCTTCATTCGGAAATAGACACCTGCACCGCGAGGGAAAAAGGCGCACGAAAGTGGCAGGCAGATGAAGACAAAACGCGGGTACGGCGAGGACGTCCTTAACGCCGCTGCTCTGCTCTCCACAGTAAATAGAGAAGGGAGAATCTCTCTTCAAACGCTAGCTCGACAGCTGCCATCTAGCAAAGATACCATCTGGCACAACTTCCGCCCACGTTCCTCCCATATTTCCGGTTCACGCGTGTCAAAATTACATATTTTGACACGCGATGAATTCGCGTTGGACACGCGTCGATGTGCGGATTTTCACGCCTCAAGTTAGGGGCGTCTGGCGCGTTTTGATCACGTCTATCGCGTTCAGTGTGAACACACCGTAAAATACCACAGCTCTAAGATGGAGGCTGATTAGAAGCAGATGGCAGAGCGATCAAGTGCAGGTGAGGCCACAGCTGTGCGGAGGAGCTTCCGGGTGGAAGGCCATCTGAGCCACACCCTCCCCGGAAGCGCGAACTTCCGGTTACAAACCCCACGGCTGGGAGAGAGGAGAAACAGGGAGAGAATACACACAAAGGTGAGGTCATGTAATTTGATTACCAGTCTGGCAGGGATTATGGTGTTAAAAGCCGAGCTAAAATCAGTAAAGACAAGGCTGATGTAACTGTCCTGTTGTTCTAAGTGAGCTACGCTTGTATGGAGGGCTATGGCATCCTGAACTGTTCTTCCTGTGAACTGAGGATCGAATGTGTGAGTTCTGACCAGTTTCTCGAGACACTTCGAGATGACTGGAGTAAGACCCACTGGCTCTGCGAGGCGCTAGAAAACTAAATGAAATGTTTATTAAGGGAGAAATGTTTCAGGAACCTGGGTTGATAGTTTGTCTGAAGCAACATCACATCAGAAACACTCCCACCTCTGACCCAACTACCCAACCACAGCAGAGCGCTACTCTGGCAGGTCCAGCGTCAGCACCTGTAAACTGTCAGTGTTGATTGGTCCGGGTCCAACAAACTGGTGGTTGGTAACCAGCAACAGCACTTCAATGACGGGCACAAGAAGCTCTCTTTAAAAAGAAGAGTGAGGAGGTGCAGAAGGAGCTGCCTCCAGTCTGTAAGTGTAAGAGCTTTAGCCAAATTACATTGGCTCCCTGTTAAATATCATATAGATTTTAAAATTCTTTTTTTCACTTTTAATATTCTGAATAATTTACCGCCCAGCTATCTCTCTGAACTACTCCACTCATACAATCCCAACAGAGCACTTAGATCGTCCAATCACAGGCTCCTAGGACTCGAATGAAGTCGAGAGGTGACCGGGCCTTTGCATCCACCTCGACTCTGGAACACTGCTGGACACTGCTAGCACAGGGCGCCTACACAAACGCAAAGCAGGAGATGAAGCATCGCTGAATATGTTTCCAAACCAACTTCATTCTAAGCCAAAGACAAGAAAATATGGTGAAGCAAATCTTCCCTTTGGCTTCACCTGCACAAGTGCCGAGGTAGGTCTCCCTGCAGGATTTTTCTTGTAAAACAAAGGGGGGCCCAGCGAAAAAAGTTTGGGAACCGCTGTCCTAATGCAACACTGCACACACCGCCGTGGAGCTGCTCAGTGTTAAATAGTAACAGAGTAACACCCCTGACCTGTGCAAGGACATAATTTTAAGAGACTATTCAATCAATAATCAATAACATTGTTGCCTTTTTTTCAGGAAACTGTTTAATAACCAGCAATCACAAATCTGAGGACTATTAAACACTTCATGACTCTTGTTTTTGAACAGCCTGCTCGATGAAGATTACAGAGAATAGTGTTGTAGTTCAGCCTGACCAGATCTGAACCGGTCAGGCTGAACTGACCAGATGGTGGCAGTATAACAGTCACAGCATTCCTCAGCTGCTTTCAGGTTTAATTTGCTCTAACATTTAATTTAACGTTACTTTTACAGACAACAGCTTTGTCAGATAGGTGGTTACAGGGTTGTGTGGTTATTATTTCACTCGGTTCATGTAACGACCCTGACTGCGTGGCACAGACTGGACAGCAGGTGGCACTCTTCACTTCTTTGATGATTCAGCAGGTGAGAAAGAGAAGTGGTTTTTTTCCACGTCCAACATAAGGATAAAAATGTTAACCACCTAAAATTTGTGAACAGGGTAAACAGCATCCTGTCATAATGTCTGGCTGGTTCTTTAAACCTCTATAAACTTTGTTATTATTGATTTTGACTTGTGTAATTGATGGTAGCTACTATGGCACATTAGCATAACTGCTGATCTTTGGACTAAAAACATGTTTTTTTAGTTCATTTAAAGGCAGAATCAGAGTTTGAAACAACATTCAGAACTGCAGTTAACCTGTGTTTCATTCAGGTGCTGCAAACACATCAGCCGTTCCAGGACAAATTTCCAGCTCATGAATGCTGAAGATCTCACCAATTCACTGGGAAAACATCAGCCTTCAGCTGCAGCAGAGAAAATCCATGACTTCTAAAAGTTGATGGAGCTTCTAATTCTTTAGTTTGCTCAGAATCTGAACTGCTTCAGGTGGAGCACTTTAGCTCTTTGACTGTGATCAGAAAGAAAGTCCATCACTCTGTGAGAACTTTCAGTGTGAAACTTTAGAAACATAAAGTATACCGAGCTTAAAGAAAACGATCCTGGTAAAATCACATAAATTGCTGCAAAAACGTACTAATAAATACATGCATGTAATTGTAAAGAGTCTGCAGAGTTCCATATGTTGATCCATGTGAAGAACAGAGCTACATAACTGATGGTGCCAGCTCTGTACAAGAGTCAGAAACAGCTCCGTTCAGTTTCAGGGTGTGGTGGAAATTGGTGAGGATTTCATCTAAGGAGTCGTCTTTGGCCACCTGCTCCACGACCTGACCGACTCCGCTCTCTAACATGTGGTAATACCGCCTCAACTCCTCCAGCTCAGACCTCATCCGTTCCTCCACCCGCTGTTTCTCCTCCTGAGCCTCCATCAGCTTCTTCTTGTACTCTGACTCCACAGCTTTCATTTCCTCCTCCAGCTTCTTCTTGAAGAACTCTCTGAGCTCCGACTCTCTCCTCTTTAGCATTTCCTCAACTTCCAGGTAGGTGTAGTTGGAGTAAAACTCTCCTCCGTTGTCGGCCACCATCTTATCCACCTTCTCCAGCAGATTCAGGACTTGGCGGCGGTCGTTGGTTTTGAGGTTGTTGAAGACGTGGTATCTGTTTCCAGCCTTCTGCAGGACCTCCTGCAGCTCAGCTCCTGCCTCCTCCAAGGTCTCATCCAAGTCTGACTCAACTACATCTCCGTGAGTGAAGAGGATGATGGTGTACCTCCAGGCACCCTCTCCAAAGATCTCCTCCACCTTCTTCACAGCGTCTCTTTCCTCTGCTGTGAAGCGTCCAACCTTGATGACCAGCAGGATGGCGTGGGGCCCCGGGGCCGACATGTTGATGCATTTGGAGATCTCCCTCTTCACAACGTCTTCAGGCAGGAACGTGTCAAAGAGGCCGGAAGTGTCGACCGCAGAGACCATCTTCTTAAACACCCTTTCCTGCTGCTTGGAGCATTCAGCAGCCACTGAAGAGGAGAAAACATATATCACCTCATCTTAATTTAGATCAAATATGAACTGCACAGAAATGGTGTCCCGTTTTACACACCTACAGAGTCCTCGCTAAAATAAGTAACAGGTAAGCAATTCCTACTGCTGCTCCCCATTAAAAACTCTGTGTGTGTGTGTGTCTCTTACCTGATGAGTGACTGGAGATTTCTCTGAAGGCATCTCTTCCCAGGATGCTGTTTCCACTGGAACTCTTTCCTTCTCCAGTCTTCCCAAGCAGAACCAGCCTGAGATCAGACACTGAGCACCAGTGTTGGGTAAGTTACTTTCAATTAGTACTTAGTTACATTACTAGTTACTTCTATCAAAAGTAACTCAGTTACTTCAAGTTACTCGTTACTTTCAAAGTAACTAGTTACTAGGGAAAGTAACTTTGGTTTTACTCAGAATTCTCTTGTTAATGTGTTGCCTCCGTAACTGGATACCCAGCCAGACTGCCAGTCTTCTAGCTTGCTTACTTGCCACATGTGCACTGTGCCACCTACCAACAGAAAGGAAAAGATAATGTGCATATTTCCATGAGAGAAATCCCACGCCTGGACCGTCGTTGACCGCCGCCATGATTCTAGCCTACGTCACAGCGTCATGTGCGCCTTTTACATCCAACACAAAAACTGCAGTCGTGGTGCTTTGATTGTACTCAGAACTCGGAAATTCTGCCTTCTGAATAGGAAGATGTAGGTAACACCAGACTGCAGATGAGCTGCATACAGGGCTGGACTGGCCCACCATTATAGGAAACATCATAAAGCCTTTGAATGAAAACAAATGCTGTTGTGACAGTGATGTTCACTGTCTTGATGGCATATATGTATCAATCTATCAATCGTTTTTTGTAAGATTCAGATAATTATTTTTTAAAAGCGAGACATTTTAAATGAGAATGAGAAAGAAAAGTGTTTCTTTGTGCCCCCCTCTCCCTGTTAATGCCTCTCACCACATATCCAAACCGACATCATGACCAGCAGCTTTACAGCTGTGGCTCCAGCAAACATCAGCTGATACTAGAAAGTAATATTAAATACATTCTAACAACAGCTGATCAAGCTTAAACGTGCTGCTGTTGTTTACCGCGACATCCGCTGGTTTCCTCTTTCTGGCACAAAATGGGCGATAAACAAACAAGAGAGAAAAGCCGATCAGCTGATTATTGATAAGTTTCATGATTGAAGTAGAAACAGGAGAGGGAGGGGGGAGAATGAGAGGAGAAGAGGCAGCTGTGCAGCAAAGACACAGAATAAATCCAGCTTTTTGTCTTTTTCCATTGTAGCTGAAGTCCGGGACAAACTGTGTTTCTTTTCAGCTCAATATGAAACGCGTAATATTTTCTCTGAATACGAGACGATTCCGTTTTTACGGGACGGTTGGAAACTCTACTAACTAACCTTATGAACAAAATAAAGTTCAACATCAGTAACATCATAGCACCCACCCAGCTGTATAGAAACTCCGTCATGCTAGCTAGCACACAGTACGAGTTATTGTAACTGACTGTAAAAAGTCTAAACTACCCCTAAACTTGGTTTATATCTGACCCAGATAGACTGCAGGTCATAACTTCTTACCTGAAGTTCAGTTCACCTGACACTCGGACCGGCGGCCGCTTCGGGTCAGGGTCGGATTTAGAGAAATTTTCTTAGGGTGGCAAAATCAAAGCCTTTTTTCCCCCAAACACATATGCAGGTGGTTACATATGGTTAAAATGATTCAAATGCAGTAAGTATACACGTTTTTCATATAAATATAGTCTATAACTTAATTATTGTCTGTAGCCCACATAATTACACTCTTTAGTTACATAAAACATGTGAGTTTTGATGTTATGTACTGTATAGCCTGTATAATAAATAAATATGTAGCCCAATAAGTATAAACTCCAGAAAGCTACACAACATGGGGCGCTTCATTTACAAACACAAGTCTAACTTAAGTTTCACTGTTTTTTGTTAGAAAACAATCACATTGTTACAGCTTAAATTACACAAAATGTCAGAAATCTGCACTGTCATGAACAAACATTTTAACCTAATTTTTCATGATTTGTTGGATTAACCCTCTGAGGTCTGAAATACAACCGGACATTTTTGACTGCTTTTGAGTTTACGTTTGTATTTCACCCTCAAATTGTTTCATTTTATTTTTTCTCCTTGCCTTGTTTGGTATCTTTTCAGCTCAACTGAATTTAGTTGTTTTTTCACTGACATACTGCATTAGTATTACTGTTACTATTAATATAACTATTACTGATCTGAAATCACACAAAGAACCTAAAATCCTAGTAGTATTTTTTTACTGTAACAAAACCACAGACATGTTGGGTAAATGTTTATAACTTGAAATGCAAATATAAAATGTACATTTTGTAAACATATACAACTATTTACCGTCACTCCCAAAACTTTTCTCTCTTCCTAAACAACCAAATCCCACATGTTGACTTTTTTTATGGTGCATTTTTCCACTGATAGGAAACATGTGGATTTTTTCCTTTCTTTACTGTTTTCGCGCTGTCCTTAGAAATCGCTTAAAACACACACAAAAACGTGAGGACAGTGTTTAGAAAAAAGCGTGGCTGATATATATGATCATAACTCTGGATTTACTGGCCTGTAATTAAAATGTAAAAACTTTGAAGTCTGAACTTTCAATGTGGGCTGAAACAGAGACTCAGTGTGGCTGCAGCTGTCTCTTGTCTCAGTGGCTGATAGTGCCCCACAGGCCTCAGTGTCAGCTTGAAGCCATTTATAATGTTTAAGCTGTTCAATGTGTAGGTGCTCACAATAAACAGATTTTGAATGAAAACCGGGGAACTTTGGTAGCACAAAAAAGTGTCTATTCTTTGTGCCCATGTGGATCAGTCCTCTTATTACCATTATTTCCTTAAGCTGGCTGGTTAAGTACCGGACTAACGTTTAAAGCTTTCACTTGTCTACAACATGGCGCCCCTCGAGGCAGACGTGTTTGCTTGCTCCGCTCTCAGATGCCGACTTGTTGTTTGAACTCCCGTAAGGCAGCAGGACCAGACAACATCCCGGGACATTGCTGCACATAATGTCCTCTTTGTATATACTCATTCAATCTATTAAATAATAAAATTCAATATAAAGTTCTGTCTGTCTCTCTCTTTTTTTCTTTGTACAGTCGAGGAGCCTATCAGGTAGTGATGTGACGTTCTGTATCGAGGCTTGGAAGCTTGTGTCGAGTAATTGAGGGAGCGTTTCCGCGATGCGCGTGTAGCGCCTCTACTCAGGACCAGTACACTCTCACTTCAAATAGAGACCCTAGACATCTTACTAGGTTCAGAAGGAGGTTTTGTTTTGGAGACTCACAAAAGGAGTTGGCTTGGAAGTGAATAACTGGGACCTTTATTGCCTCAGTTCCACTTATATACATATACAACACAATAACCCAAATTGCACACTAATAGTGCATTTTAAAGGTGAATACATGTAAAACAAAACAAAATAAAGACATTTAAATGGAAGATACTGAACCGTATCAGAGCTCTTTGGAATGAATGAACAGATTAAAGTGTTCCCGTTGTGAAGTTTGAATTGTCCAGTCTGAATTGTCCTTTAAAGTCGTTGAAACCCAAACAGGTGTACTGTAGGGGAATTGTCAGTGTGCAAACCCTATTATCCGGGTAGGAAAAGTAGTGCATAGGGCTTATCTGAAATCCAGGGTTGCTTGAATCAGTTTCTCAGGCAAATCCCACAATCCGATCGCATGGCTGGCCACACCATTTCACGATCATCCAGGATCTCATTTGGGCTGTTCTCGCCGTCAGTGGTTCTCCAGAATCCTTCTAGTAGTTCAAAAAACCAATCTACACAAACAGTGCAGAACAATCAATTTCTTTTCCCATTTTGTGTTCTTAACATGAGCTCATTAACTTCTTTTCCAAATGTATTAATCACAAATGGCATTCCCTTTAGCTTTACCAAGTTACACGAGTTACAGTAACTTGTTTGTACCAGTATCAACAATTTTATCAAAATTATATCACAACAAAGAACATCAGCAGCTTAAACAGTAATGTAAACAGTCATAGCAATGAAAGTGACATTCATCCTTAAGGCTTACAAGCAAACGTAACTTAATTCAGTGCAAATACTATTAAACTTGAAGTATGCTCATATCTATTAAGACATAACCATTATAATATAAACAGAGATAGTGCTTCTACTTGGATACCTCCCCGATCGGAATATGGCTTCGGTGGGGTGGGGTGGCTAACAGCTATTAGCAGCTAGCATCGCATCTAGCATCGGCATCGTTTAGCTCAAAGCATTCAACACTTATAACACACTGTAAAGAACAACAGGAGAAGTAAAACAACACGCCAGATTCTCATAGCTCCCGATTGGTTTTTGTTCAAAGGTTTCTGAGCTGAATCGGCTAGTGAAATACATTATTTAACTTAACAGGTAGCTAACAAAAGCACGTGACTCACCGGGATTTTCAGACACAAATAACTTGACAGACGTTATTCCCTTTGTGGTAAGAGTTCGGGGCCTAATAAAAGAGTACCTTATTAGCATTTATACGTAAAACAATCTGGTCTCATTAACCGGGTTGCAGTATTGCATACCAAGATACTTTTTCCATGCGCTCCGACACGTACTTGACCGCCATCAGAGGGAAGATCTCACAGGAAGAGACAGGTAATACTTCCTGCGCACTAGACGCAAGGTCGTCAGAACATAAGACTGCATCACAGCACCCCCTTGTGACAATAACAGGCTATAGCCTTAGATTACAAAAAGGGATTTTGCAGCCCTGTATTTCACATGTGTTACACCCTCCCCCTTTGACCTAGCATGAGCCCCTTCATGCGTCACGCTGTGGTCTACCGATGAACTCTCATAGTCACCTATTGTATAAAGTGCTTGGTTAAAGCTCTCTATGAGGCTCTGCGCAAAGGAAATTAAGGGATTTCCCAACTCAGGATAATGGAAGCACCCTGGTGGTCGACGTGTCCTTTCCGACTTACGAACATGGTCACTTTTTTCTGCACTTTCAACAGTTTCCTTATGCTCCAGAGCTGCCTCAGCGGTTTGTGGATTCAGATCAATGGTTTCCATAGCTATAGGAGCCTCTACCTCAATGGACGGTACATCAATGCTGTCTTCGGCCACAGCTGATTTTTGGTTAGTCATAGTTGGTAAAGTTACATCGTCTTCAGTAGGGAGTTGCTCAGCCACAACATCCGGCTCCTCTCCTTCAGCTACTTCAGGAGGTACCCCTACAGGCTCTGCAGGCAGCAAAGGGGAGCTGCCTCTGCAAGGCTCATCCCGAAGCTGAGGGTTTACACAGTCTGCTGGCATAGCTGGTATACAACTACCCTCCGGTACTGTTTTTCCTGTTTGCTGTCGTCTCTTCGGGATTTCAAACACCTGAACCAACTTTCCAGGAATGACAGAAGACTGCCTAGGATAGACAGGTGAGTCATCTTCAGATTCTGATTGCTCCTCCAGTAACAGAGGCTGACTGTGCCTCGTTCTTGGCCTGCAACTCTTTGGCTTGACCTGGTCAACTTCCTCAGCTTCAGATAAGTCACCGCAAGGGAGTAAGAGATCCCTGTGAAGAGTTCGAATAGGACCATCTCCATTCATAGGCTGTACAACATACACAGGTAGGTCTACCAGCTTTTCCACCACTCTGTACATGGTTGACTCCCACTTATCTGCAAGTTTGTGTTTATTCCTAAGTCGCAGGTTCCGCACTAGCACTTGATCACCTTTCTCCAAAGTTGACTCCCTGACAGTTTTGTCAAAACGGCGTTTATTCCGTTCAGCAACCTTTTGAGAGTTTTTGACAGCGATCTGATAGCTCTCTTGAAGGCGAGCCTTCAGAGCTCTCACATACTGAGAGTGAGATGTAGGAGAGCCATCTTTAACTGGCAGGCAGAATGCAATATCCACGGGAAGCCTCGGCTGGCGACCAAACATTAACTCGTATGGACTAAACCCAGTGGTCTCGTTCTTGGTGCAATTATAGGCGTGAGTTAGTGGTTTCACATAATCGCGCCAATGAGTTTTCTCTTTGTCTCGTAGAGTTCCTAACATGCCAAGAAGAGTTCGGTTGAACCGTTCAACCGGGTTTCCCCGTGGATGATAAGGACTGGTGCGCACCTTCGTGATACCAGCTAGGGCACAGAGCTCTTTAATGAGTTGGGACTCAAAATCCCTGCCCTGATCACTAAGCAGGCGCTCAGGAAAACCATAATGCACCAGAAACTGCTCCCAAAGACACTTCGCAACTGTTGTAGCCTTTTGGTCTTTTGTTGGCATAGCAACAGCATATTTGGTGAAATGATCAGTTATGACCAGAATGTCTTTGGTGTTGTGACTGTCAGGCTCCAAGGATAAATAGTCCATGCATACCAGTTCCATGGGACGGGTTGTTTGAATACTCACAAGAGGTGCTGCTCTTTCAGGAAGGGTCTTCCTTCTAACACAACGTCCGCAAGACTTAATCTTTCTCTCTACATCAGTTGCCATTTTAGGCCAATAAAATCTTGACCTAACCAAGTCGAGGGTTCTTTCCAAGCCCATATGCCCCATGTCGTCATGAAGGCAAGTGAGAATGGTGGACCTTAAAGACTCAGGGACGACAAGCTGAAAGGTGACATTTTCACCTGATTTGCGGGTTCTGTAGAGGAGACCATTTTTCAGTTCCAACCGTTTCCACTCTTTGAGCATTAGTTTAAGCTCTAAGGATGCAGAGTTAGGATTGGAATTTTCTTCACCTCCATTTTCTAACATGTTGACCACATACCCAATAATTGGGTCAGACCTCTGATGTTGTTGGAGTTCTACCTCACTATAGGTAGGTATGACAGAACAACCTAATGTTCCATCATCTGCGTAGACGTCTGGCACCGCATCGGAGTGTAGAGCAAGGGACTCTACCAAAGTGATAGAAGGTAGGCTATTGTCAGATTCACCTAAGAGATGACGGTGGCACAAGACACTGAATGTGTCAGCTGTCACATCTTGTCTGTTGGGAGATGAAGAGAGATGATGGGAAGCGAATTGTTTTATTCGCTCTTTTTCTTCAAGAGAAGCATAGTCATCATCCACAGTATCATGTGGCCGCCTAGAGAGGCCATCTGCATCTTGATTGCTCTTACCAGCACGATACTTAATATTAAAGTCGAAGGTGGAGAGAGCGGCCAACCAGCGATAGCTGGCAGCATCAAGCTTGGCTGACTTCAAAACATAGGTCAATGGGTTGTTGTCTGTTAAAACCGTGAATGTGTTCCCGTAGAGATAATCTTGGAACTTCTCTACAATGGACCACTTTAATGCAAGAAATTCCAGTTTATGAGCTGGATACCGCTTTTCACTGGGTGAAAGTCCTCTACTTGCGTAGGCAATAACCCTCACTTCACCATCCTGTTCTTGATACAAGGCTGCCCCTAGCCCAGAGGTGCTCGCATCAGTATGAAGGATGTATGGTAATTTTGGGTTAGCATATCCAAGCACTGGAGCTGACGTCAGTTTCTCTATGATTGCCTCAAAAGCTTCCTGACAAGCAGGGGTCCAACGGCTGGAAAGAGGCTCTTTAGGGTTCAAGTATCCGCTAGGACCGGGTGTCACCTTTCTGCCCTTCCTGTATGGTGGGTAGCCTTTGGTAAGATCATTCAGGGGTTTGACAATTTTTGAATAGTCCTTCACAAACCGTCGATAGTACCCTGCAAAGCCTAGAAAGGACTTGAGGTCACTGAGCGTCTGGGGTCTTGGCCAGGTTTTGAGAGTTCTGACCTTCTCAGGATCGGTCTCTACACCTTTGGTAGACACGATGTGTCCTAGGTATCGCACTGAACTTTGGAAGAAGGAGCACTTTTTGGGAGAAAGTTTCAACCCATATTCTCTCAGTTGCTGAAGGACACGCAGAAGCCTGGTTTCATGTTCCTCCAAAGTGCTGGAGAACACGATGATGTCATCTATGAACACCAGAACTTCTTTCAGATTGAGGCTGCCCATACACCGTTCCATTAAGCGCTGGAAGGTGCTGGGAGCGTTGGTGATCCCCTGGGGCATACGGTTAAACTCGTAAAATCCCAAAGGGCACACAAAAGCTGTCTTGGGCTTATCACATTCCTCCATCTCAATCTGGTAATAACCAGACTTGAGATCCATTACTGAAAACCATTTGGATCCAGCAAGGGCTGAGAAAGCCTCTTCAAGGTTTGGAAGTGCATACGCATCTCGTATTGTTAACGCATTGAGCTTACGATAATCAATACAAAGACGGACCTCTCCATTCTTCTTTTTAACCACCACAATCGGTGAAGCATAAGGGGACTCTGATTCACGGATTACTCCTGCATCAAGGAGTGCTTGCAAGTGCTTCCTCACAGCTTCATAATCATTTGGGTGGATTGGCCTGGACTTTTGCTTAAAGGGTGCTTCGTCCTTTAAGTTTATGTGATGTTTCACTTTAGATACATGTCCAAGATCCAAATCATGCTGGGCAAAAACATCAGCATAGGCACTTAAACGCTGGGTAACCCTCTCTTTCCACTCCTGCGGGAGGGGAGAATTGCCAAAGTCAAATGTCAAATCTGAGTGAGCAGGTTCATCAACTGGCTGTGCAGTAACATTACAACATTTCACAGTGTCATCATTTTTGGTTGAAATGGGTGATTCGTCATATATCTTTGCAGGACTATGGAGCTCTGCAATGACACACCTAGAAGGCAGTGTTATGTCATGCTCAGTTTCATTTCTCACCCATATAGGTAACCTATGAGGATGCTGCTTGGGCAAAGTGACAAGACAGCACTCCACAAAAATTCCCCCTGGTAAGGTGGATGTCGTTGGCTGTTCAACGATGGCACATTCACCAGCCCTGCTGGATCTGACACAGCCTTCAAGGAGGACTCTTCCTTGAGCTGGTACTACATGTTGCACCTTGCCCTTAAGAGTTACAAAGCCATCGTTTCCGGCTAGGTTTATCTCTCTCCTGACCTTGAGTGTACGAAGAATCTGCCTGTAGCCATAGACCGGTGACAAATCATTGGGATCTTTACCTTGACAATATTCGTCGTACAGAACATCAAGTGCATTTGTCCCAATCAGCACAGGCAGGTCACAGTTAGAGCGTAAGTCAGGTACTACTAAAGCAAGGCTAGAAACCTCAGGCTCAGTTTCAATAAAGCTTTTTGGAAATTTAAGGCTGATGGGTATGTATCCCAAGTAAGGAACATTTTGGCCACTAGCAGCCTCAACATCCAGGCCACTGATAGGCTGAATGGGATGTTCTGAAAGATTGGTGTTGTAAAATGAAGCGGATACTGTGGTCACTTGAGACCCAGTGTCAAGGAGACAACTGCAATTGACTCCCGACACGGTAACATTTGCTGTACATTTCTGTCCTACAAGTCCCTTGGGTAACCTAATCTGGGGTCGTGCTGCACGAGAGAGAGAAGATGCTTTCCTCTGAGGTTCCGGTTTGGGACGTTCATGATTACTTTCAGTTCCTGGTAGTCCCTCCCCAGAAACTGATTTTAGTTTAAAGCTGACATATTCTGTTCCTCCCAGACTTGTAGTTTTTGGTTGAACTCCTTACGTTTCATTTCAACTAGTTCAGGGTTTGGTTCATTGCTGCAAGAGGGAGCAATATGACCATCCTCGCCGCACCTGAAGCAGTACCATGGGCGTGGCTTCTTATTGAGTTTAGTCTCGCTTGGGTCAGATTTCTCTTTAGGAAGAATCTTGAACTTAGGTTTGGTTTTCTTATTTGGCTTGTCAGAGTTCTGGCTTGAACTGTCAATAGCTGATGCTTTCAGTGAAGCCACTTGGGCTTGTAACTTTGCAAGTTTCCTTTCTAACTTATGTGCATCAAAAGGCACTAGCCTATCATTAACAGCTGATACGTCTGTATCATCAGTGACATACTCTCCTACTTCAAGGGAGTTCAAATGTGCCTTAGGCTTAGAAATGCCTAAGTGCTGTTTCATTCGGCTGGACTTTGCCGCTTGCCGGTCCTCCTCAGTACGTAGCATGAGGAGCAACTCTGGAAATGAAGGTGGCTTGTCCTTCTTCTACTCAAGCTGCAAGGTTGTGATCAAGCAGTTGTTCCAGCAACCTCTACAAAACTGTTTAAGCAGTTGGCGATCTGAATCATTTGGAGTGATGCCACCTCTTTTAATGACTTTACTCAGGGTTATCTGCAACCGCTGTAAATAGGCAGAAGGCTTTTCACCTGAGTTCTGGTTTGTGCTCAGGAATTTGGCAAAAAGCTCATCCCCATCATCAACAGTACCATACGCTGAGTCAAGAAGGCTGAGATAGTCATGGGGAGAAGCGTTAGGACCAAGGTGCTTTACAATGTTAGCAGCTGGTGGAAGAAGGCTCTCAACTATTTTCCTTACCATATGTTTGTCAGATATGGTACAATCTGTGAGGTGGAATTCAACATTGTTGCGCCACGTATCATAATCAGCTTCAAAAGTAGAGCAAGGGGTTTTCCCCGAGAAGGGCCTGAGCTTTGCATGACCTTGAGAAGGCATTTCATTGTTCTTAATGACATGCTCAACTACTACTCTCTGTACTTCAGGTGTAGTGAGCTGTTCAGGTGGTAAGTAGATAGTGGTTTTTCTGTGCGAGGGAGTCACTTCTACACTTGGAGAGGATGAGTGAGAGTCATGCTCAGGCAAGTGGGTTAAATCACTGCCCAGTTTAACAGGACTTTGATGCTCTATGATGGCTGGTTCATCTTGGTCTGTGTCACTAGTGAGCTGCAGATCCTGATTAGGCACTGTTACATTTGGTCCAACTGTGGGGTTACTTTCAGTGGACTCCTTCATTCTGGCCAGCTCATCTAGTAAAACCTTCTCAAAATCTGCACCACTCAGTTTAGCAAGCCCTTTCAGTTCAGTTAGGTAAGAATGGGTTAAACATGAACCCCTGTCTGCAGCATACAGCGCAGACAGAAGCTGGATATGATGGACAACACTTGGGTTACGGCTTTGTCTTTTGCAAGGCAAGCTATCCTTAAGGAACTGGACTGGTTCACCTGATTGGAACTCCACAATGGCTGTGTTTTTAAACTGTGCCTCTGTGCTAGTTACTTTGATTACTCTTCCAATAGAACCAAACTGCCCTAAGTAATCAATAACCTCATTGTCAACCTCATCACCTGTTAACCCTCCTACTAGGACAGAGTTAGGTACTTTGACACCTTCAGTTTGGATTACATCCATGTTGTCTTATTGCTCCAACCCAGAATGTCATGGACAAATGTAATGATTTGACCCAAAAGGCATGAAAGCACCAGTTGCTCAACTTCCAAAAATAAAAGGAATTAAACCTCCTGGCTGGCTCGCCACGTTTTGTGTAGCGCCTCTACTCAGGACCAGTACACTCTCACTTCAAATAGAGACCCTAGACATCTTACTAGGTTCAGAAGGAGGTTTTGTTTTGGAGACTCACAAAAGGAGTTGGCTTGGAAGTGAATAACTGGGACCTTTATTGCCTCAGTTCCACTTATATACATATACAACACAATAACCCAAATTGCACACTAATAGTGCATTTTAAAGGTGAATACATGTAAAACAAAACAAAATAAAGACATTTAAATGGAAGATACTGAACCGTATCAGAGCTCTTTGGAATGAATGAACAGATTAAAGTGTTCCCGTTGTGAAGTTTGAATTGTCCAGTCTGAATTGTCCTTTAAAGTCGTTGAAACCCAAACAGGTGTACTGTAGGGGAATTGTCAGTGTGCAAACCCTATTATCCGGGTAGGAAAAGTAGTGCATAGGGCTTATCTGAAATCCAGGGTTGCTTGAATCAGTTTCTCAGGCAAATCCCACAATCCGATCGCATGGCTGGCCACACCATTTCACGATCATCCAGGATCTCATTTGGGCTGTTCTCGCCGTCAGTGGTTCTCCAGAATCCTTCTAGTAGTTCAAAAAACCAATCTACACAAACAGTGCAGAACAATCAATTTCTTTTCCCATTTTGTGTTCTTAACATGAGCTCATTAACTTCTTTTCCAAATGTATTAATCACAAATGGCATTCCCTTTAGCTTTACCAAGTTACACGAGTTACAGTAACTTGTTTGTACCAGTATCAACAATTTTATCAAAATTATATCACAACAAAGAACATCAGCAGCTTAAACAGTAATGTAAACAGTCATAGCAATGAAAGTGACATTCATCCTTAAGGCTTACAAGCAAACGTAACTTAATTCAGTGCAAATACTATTAAACTTGAAGTATGCTCATATCTATTAAGACATAACCATTATAATATAAACAGAGATAGTGCTTCTACTTGGATACCTCCCCGATCGGAATATGGCTTCGGTGGGGTGGGGTGGCTAACAGCTATTAGCAGCTAGCATCGCATCTAGCATCGGCATCGTTTAGCTCAAAGCATTCAACACTTATAACACACTGTAAAGAACAACAGGAGAAGTAAAACAACACGCCAGATTCTCATAGCTCCCGATTGGTTTTTGTTCAAAGGTTTCTGAGCTGAATCGGCTAGTGAAATACATTATTTAACTTAACAGGTAGCTAACAAAAGCACGTGACTCACCGGGATTTTCAGACACAAATAACTTGACAGACGTTATTCCCTTTGTGGTAAGAGTTCGGGGCCTAATAAAAGAGTACCTTATTAGCATTTATACGTAAAACAATCTGGTCTCATTAACCGGGTTGCAGTATTGCATACCAAGATACTTTTTCCATGCGCTCCGACACGTACTTGACCGCCATCAGAGGGAAGATCTCACAGGAAGAGACAGGTAATACTTCCTGCGCACTAGACGCAAGGTCGTCAGAACATAAGACTGCATCACAGCACCCCCTTGTGACAATAACAGGCTATAGCCTTAGATTACAAAAAGGGATTTTGCAGCCCTGTATTTCACATGTGTTACACGCGTATCGAGGCTTGCTTCATTTATGGGAGGAGCTGAAAATGATGACGTCCGAAGCCTCGCTGCCCAGCTGTACCACGTGACTGGTTCATGAAGTGGTTTGAACTTTGCCGCGAGCTATGACAGAGATATAAACCCCTCAGACTCCATTCAAAATGTGGGTGTTTGATGGAGAGTTGCGGTTAGTGAGAGTTTGGAGACAGTTTGGAGGTTTAGGAGAGTGAGAAGAGAAAGTCAGGAGAGAATGGAGCCAGCTAAGAAGAGGAGGATGTCCTCCCCTGTGTGGGAACATTTTGATTTTATTCCTCCCAACAAGGTATGCAAATTCATGCCAACTAATATTTTTACGTCCAGTAGGTGTCCTACTAGAGCAAATGAAGCTTCAAGACGCTTTGCGCTGGAGTGAACCAATTGGATGAAAAGCTTCAGTGCTTCATGAAGCTTCATCTGCCCATCACTACTATCAGGTCACATTTCACTGCGTGTTATACCTGTATAACCATGTGTTGGGAAGCATTCATGTAACAAAGTGTTTTGCAGGTTACCTCTGTGGTGGCCATCTTGTTTTCCCAGTAAAGAGGAGGTCTGCCTCAATTGCAGCTCTTTTATAGGCCAGTCTGTATTAAGAAGGCGTGTCTTTAGATTATTTAAAGGGAGCAGGAAATGGATTGGGAGCCAGTTTGAGAAGTTGCTGTCTGTATGTGCACGATGTTGGCAAGAGACAATAAAACAATTACTTCAATTAAGATAGAGTGAAGTCTGATGTTTCCCTCACCGCTCCTCGCGGCGTAACAGTTGGTGTCAGAAGTGGGATTTGGTTACGCCTGTGAATGAGGGACAGAACACGCTGGATGAGGGGTGTAGGACGTGGAAGAAACCGTGGGACAAGGACAAAACCCCTTGCTAACATGGAAGAAAGAGAAGGTGGACAAACAATTGAGCCAGGTCCACCACCTGAAGGAGCAATGGCTGATGAGGATGATTTTGAACCAGTAGCACGACCTAAGCAGACTGCAGTTGGTGTCGTGAGTAAAGAACTTTCTGAACCAGATATCTTTGATGAAATTAGAGAATTTATGCGGCATTCCAAAAGAACAGAAGCAATACTGTTTGAACAGATAAAACAACTGAGTGACAATATACCAAGGCTACAACATGATGTACATTCTGAACTTCAGCCTTCTGTCCAGAGTGACATTTCTACAGCAGCTGTTTGTCCAAAGCAAGAGGCTGGGCAACTGCCTCCACTATCAGCTGTGCAGCCACCTCACGGAGCCACTGAGCACCAAGCTGAGCTGCCCCCTCCATCTCAACCACTGCATGCACAGTCTCAAACGTTCAACCTGCTCCAGTGCAGAGAGCAGAAATACACCGTGGGGGTGAGCCAAGAATACCTGACTTCAGGGAAGGTGAGGATCCTGAAAGTTTTTTTGTACGATTTGAACGCATAGCTAAAACGTGGGGATGGCCGCAAGTTGAATGGGCAGCTATAGTGGTCACGTTATTGACTGGAAAAGCCCTTGAAGCTTATGCTGGCATGGATGAAGAACAGTCTGACTCTTATGAGGCCATTAAAGCTGCAGTGTTATCCAAGTTTAATGTAACAGAGGAGACCTACAGATACCGGTTCCGGAGCACCAGTGTACCAGTGGGAGAGAGTGTGCGTGAAACCTACAATCGGATAAAGGGACTCTATAAGCGATGGATGCATCCTGACAGTTGGAGCAAAGAAAAGATTGGCGAAACCATTATTTTGGAACAGTTTCTTCGCATGCTGCAGTCAGACGTCCGCACATGGGTGAAAGAGAACAACCCAAAGACAGGAGAGGAAGCTGCAGATCTGGCTGAACGTTACCTAGCTGCTCATCGTGAACCCTCTAAGTCAAAGATGACTGTGGGGAGACTAAGGTTTGGGGAGGTAAAACCTCCAGGGGTGACTAGTTTTGAAAGCTTGGACACTAGGGGTGGTAAGAAGCCTATACATTGCAGTCAAAGGTACAACCTCATTTGCTATTACTGCCAGCAGCCTGGTCATAAAGCTTCTTTATGTCCCCTAAGAAAACCAAAGTCAGTAGAGTTGTGTGTAGTTCCCTCCACAGGTCTTGAGGGGGAACTTACTGGTGATGGTTTAGTGCCACATAAACAAGTGGTAGATGTTTTAATAAATGGCCGAACAGTAAAGGCTCTTGCTGACACTGGTAGCTCACAAACCTTGTTTAAGTCTTCTATGTTGAACAATGTATTATCTGACTTTAACAAACCTGTAAATATTACTTGTGTTCATGGGTGTCAAAAAGATTATCCATGAGCAGATGTCACTATTGAACTTGAGGGCCAAGCATTTATGTTAACTGTAGGAGTGTTGGATCAGTTAGCATATGATGTCATTCTGGGAGAAGACTTACCAATCTTAGACAGTTTGGTTCACAATAACTCTGAAGCCTATTCCTGTGCTGTTGTCACTCGTTCAATGAAAAGGGGTTTAGAACCACTGCCAGATGTAGATGAAGACTTATTTGAAGGAGGGAGTAAACTCAGGAAAACAAAACGACAACATAGGCAGGAGAAAAATAAAAACAGTGGTAGGGCAAAACTTCCGGAACCAACCTTACCAATGTCTCCACCTATTGATCTTCAGTGGGAGTTTCCCAATAATTTTAGAGAAAGACAGGAAAATGATTCATCTTTAAAACCTCTCTTTAAGAAAGCATGCAACGTGGATGATGGAAAAGAAAATGCTGTAGGGCTTAAAAGTGTAACTGGAGAACCTTTCATAATAAAGGATAAACTTCTGTATCTAGCAGACATGGAGAAACCCAGACTTGTTGTACCAAAAGAGTACCGATCAGTAATCCTGCATTTGGGCCACACTGTACCATGGTCAGGACATTTAGGACAGGCAAAGACTTATAATAGTGTTGCTCAACGTTTTTACTGGCCAGGATTGTACAAAGACATGGTTGACTACTGCAAAACATGTCATGAATGTCAGAAAGTGGCTCATACCAAAATTTCAGACCGAGCTCCGTTGCAAACATTACCAATAATGGATGTACCTTATGAGAGAATAGCTATGGATATCATAGGTCCTTTACCTAAGAGCAGTAGTGGTCATAAATATGCGTTAGTCATTTGTGATTATGGCACAAGATATCCGGATGTTTATCCACTGCGTTCTCTGCAGGTCAAACACATTGTTCGATGCTTAGTAGACCTTTTTTCCAGAGTTGGCATTCCAAAGGAGATCCTGACAGATCAGGGTACCAGTTTTATGTCACATCTGATAAAGTCTCTTTATGACCAACTTGGTGTAAAAGGTATTCGAACTACTCCCTAGCATCCAGAAACGGACAGTCTGGTGGAACGATTTAATGGTACATTAAAGCAAATGTTGAGAAAGTTTATTGATGATACTGGCAAAGGTTGGGATAAATGGTTGCCTTTTCTGTTGTTTGCATACAGAGAAGTACCACAGGCTTCAACTGGTTTCTCCCCTTTTGAGCTGCTCTATGGAAGGCAGGTTAGAGGCCCCCTGGATATGCTGAAGGAGAACTGGGTGGCTGGAGTGGCACCGGGGTCTACTGAAGTGGCTTCGACGATGAACATCATTTCCTACATATTGCAGATGAGAGACAAACTGGAAACATACAGAGAACAGGTTAGAGACCATATGCAGAAGGCACAGCAAAAGCAAAAGGTATGGTATGACAAGCATGCCTGTGAGAGAGAACTAAAGACTGGTCAAAAAGTTTTGGTACTTTTGCCTACTGGACCAAGTAAGTTGCTGGCTAAGTGGCAAGGACCTTATACTGTGGCCAGAAAAACCGGCCCAGTGACATATGAGGTCATTTGTCCAGAGGAACACAAATCAAAGCAACTGCTACATGTAAACTTGTTAAAAGAGTATCATGAAAGAAACGCCCCAGAACCAGGTGTGAAGCAAATCCTGATGGTACAAGATGTTCGGCCTGAAGACAGTGGCATTCTGGAGGTTGGAGAAGCTGAGATGAGCCCATTCAGAGGCATGCCCAAATCTGAAGACCCTCCTGAACATTTGACTGAAGATCAGTGGCAACAGTTGAATGAGGTGAGGCAATCCTTTCCATCTTTGTTCTTAGACACACCGGGGCGAACAAATGTCATAACACATAACATCATCTTGAAAGGCACAAAACCTCTTCATCTTAAGCCTTACAGGATACCAGAACGGATGGTGGAACCGTTGAGGAAGGAGGTTCAGATGATGCTGGAACTGGGAGTGATTGAGCCCTCAAGGAGTGAGTGGTCAAACCCCATTGTACTTGTTCCAAAGAAAGACTCCCCTCAACTACGATTTTGTTCAGACATGAGAAAGCTAAATAGTATTTCCTGTCTTGATTCTTATCCAATGCCACGGATTGACCATTAGGTACTGGAAAGACTAGGAAAGGCTAGATACATTATAACCTAAAGGCTATACAAACAATTCCCAGACCTAAAACCAAGAAGCAAGTGAGGTCGTTTCTGGGCTTGGTTGGCTGGTATCGGAGGTTTATTCCCCATTTCTCAACCTTGGCAGCCCCTCTTACAGATCTCATGAGAAAACACACTTCTAAAGTGATGTGGAATGACGACTGTGAACATGCCTTCCAATCTTTAAAGAGACAGATTTCTGAACCCCCTGTTTTGCAAAGCCCGGATTTTTCCAAACCATTTGTCGTACAGGTAGATGCCTCTAATGTTGGACTTGGAGCAGTGCTGGCTCAGGGAGAAGCTGGTGAAGAAAAACCTGTGCTTTTCTTAAGTCAGAAGCTGTTTGACAGGGAAAAAAACTATTCTACAGTAGAAAAAGAAGGACTGGCAATTAAGTGGGCAATTGATTCGTTGAAATATTATCTCCTTGGAACAGAATTTATTCTTCAGACAGATCACCGAACCGGATGCACTCCAAGCAACATCAAAATGCGAGGATACTGCGCTGGTGCCTAGCCCTCCAGCCATACCAGTTCACCATCCAGCATTGTCCGGGTAAGAACAATCTTATTGCTGACTATCTTTCCCGTTTGCCGGAGATGTGTCGACCAGAAGGGGGGGGTAGTGAGTAATGTTGGGAAGCATTCATGTAACAAAGTGTTTTGCAGGTTAGCCATCTTGTTTTCCCAGTAAAGAGGAGGCCTGCCTCAATTGCAGCTCTTTTATAGGCCAGTCTGTATTAAGAAGGCATGTCTTTAGAGTATTTAAAGGGAGCAGGAAATGGATTGGGAGCCATTTTTAGAAGTTGCTGTCTGTATGTGCATGATGTTGGCAAAAGACAATAAAACAATTACTTCAATTAAGATAGAGTGAAGTCTGATGTTTCCCTCACCGCTCCTCGCGGCGTAACACCATGCACGTGACAAATAAAGAATCTTGAATCTTGACGGGCCCTTAAAGCATGCGCCAATGAGCTGGCGGAGGTTCTTACCACCATCTCCCTCAGCCAGAACACTGCTGTTGTTGTTTTGCTTCCTTGCTCTGTCTTTTTTCCTGCCTTTATTGCACCTTTTGCTCTCCCAGTTAGTTTTACTTGTCCCAGTCAGATCGCTCTTTGTCTCTATAGTTGTGTCTCTTCTTTGCATGTACTTGTGTTTATACTTTTCTTTAATAAAGTCTTGCTTGTTTGCATTTTGGGCTTATGGCGAACGCTCATGACATCACAAGAGAAACTTTTCAGTGTGTCTAAAGTATACCGCCCCGATCATGTACATCACCAAAACTGTAGTTGTTTTCTCTGCTTTACAGTTTGGTTAGTTTTGGTTTCACGTCACGGCTGATCCCAGGAGTTCTCACTACTTTGCTTGGATAATAAAACACAACAGAGATGTGTGGCTACTGTTATCAGACCCTCACCTGCTGCATGAGAATCTCTGGATCATCAGGAACTACGTCTCCGTCCACAACAGGCCCAAAGGCGATGTGATAGCGGGCCGGCTGGATGTCTTGGTCCACCAGCTCTCTGAAGTTCTTGCGCCTCAGGCAGTCAACCAGGTCAGCCATCTCTGCGTAGGTGCAACCTACCTTCCATGCCAGGATCTTGGTGTATTTGAGGGGTTGGTAGTTAACGGACCAGCTGGAGATGGCTGTGCCACTCTGCGCTATGGCCCTGTGGAACAGACCTGAAAGGAGACGTGGGAAAGAGGGATGTTTTGGTGATGTTCAGGGTCGGAGGGAGGATGCCTGATGTATAAAGATTTCTTTCTACTAGAGAATTTAATTAAAAAATAGAGTTTTACAATTTTTCCCCATCCCATGTTTCTCACTAGAGAAAAGCTGGTAGACACAGGATGGGACTACAGACCCAGAGCATCATTGACGGAGCATGCTGTGGGGCTTTAGCTCCAAAAAGTGGAGGCAGGACTGGGAAAAAGCTCATCTGAGATGTCAAAAGATCTATTTTTTCCTTAATTGAACTAGCTGCTTCCCCCCCCCCCCTCTCCAAGCTTCACATTGTGTGATGCAGCAGAGCACCACAGATGTGCACAGTACACAAACTGTACCAATTCGCTGTAAATGAATAAAACTGCACAGATAAACGAGTCCATTTCTGGTCTGTGATGGACCGAGTTGAAAAACAGGAGGAGTCCCAGGAATTATTAGAAAAATATAGTTTTCATTTATTTAACCCCCAAAAATTATATTTACAAAAGTAATAAATGTTGAGCTCATAAAAGAGGTCAAAGAAACAAAACTGAACTCAGGCAAAGACTGTAAACTTAACAAACCAAAGGACTGCCCAAACAAACATAATTGACCTAAACATGAAATGACACACAGGGGTATATATAATGGCTGATCAGACCATTGTGACACATGAAGGGTGACAAACAAACACAATCATAAATCACAACACAATGCAGTGCAATCTAGTTTGTTAATAAACTAAACACTAAAGAAGAAAATTAAAAACCATTAAACCCTTCTTCTTCTTCTTCTCCTACATTTTAATGGCAGTTGGAAACAACTTTTAGGTGCATTTACCGCCACCTTCTGGAAAGGAGTGTGGGTCGGAACGGTTTTGTAATCTACAGTCTCGGATACACACCCGTCAATCGTAAAAAGCCAAACACTGCCCTAAAAACAACATCCCCTGCATCCCTTTGAAATATGTCTCTCACCCGTAGGGGAACACTATTTTCTTGCAAGTCAGACTTCAATCTTTCCCTTTCTCACTTGTACTTACCGCACTCCAACACAACATGCTCAAACGTCTCCTCCTGTCCACAGAAGTCACAAGTCCCTGTGTCATGTTTGCCCATCTTTTTAAGTGTGCTATAAGCCTGTGTGACCAAACCTAACTCTCGAGATTATATCCTCGTCTCTTCTACTTCGATAGCCCCTTCTACATTGCCCGACTGTTTTATGCATGCTATAATAATACCTGCCTTTCCCATCCCTGTTCCATTGTGCCTGCCACTTCTCCTTCAACTTTACCTTGATTAAACTTTTCACCTCACTTTTACTGTATTTGATAGTCAAACCCACACAACTTCGTCTTGCTGCACCTTTTGCAAACTTATCGGCCTGTTCATTACCAGCAACACCGATATGCGCAGGAACCCATAAGAAAATCACTTCTATCCCTCTATGTTTAATCCTATACAATAAATGACATACCTCAAAAACCATATCTTGTCTAGAGTCCGAAGACATATTACCTATACTCACCAGTGCGCTGCTAGAGTCTGAGCAAACCAAATACCTCCCCATTGGTGCGTCCTCCACCCAGGTCAAAGCCATTAAAATTGCTACAAGCTCCCCAGTATAAACTGCCAAACCATCTGTAATTCATTCACTCGCCATATAACCTATGTCTGGGAGAACAAATGCAACACCCACTCTGTTATCCAACAGTTTTGACGCATCAGTAAAAATCTTCACATAACCTGAGTACCTTCCCACTATACGATCTTGTACCTGGCTTTTAGTCACCCCCCCTCCCTTACGTAGCAAATAAAAGTCAGGAATTATTTGGTCATATAACCAAGGTGGCAACACTGACAAGGCCACTGTTGGGCTAAGGTCTGTGCAACTAAATCCCATCTCATTGACTTCTTTCCCTATAGTCCACCCGAAACTTCTCCATTGACCAGTCCCCTTTTCTTGTTCTTGGCAAGGCTTAAGTACACTCTGCGCTATACCATTAAACCCTAAACTCAAATATTTAATTAAATACATATACTTTGTTTTTAAATTAAAGAAAACACACATTCTCCCCTTCAGTAGGAAGTGGTGGTGTGGTCCAATTATCCCCTTTGCATTTAATGGTTTCAAACCCTGGCTACCATCTTTTGTCCAGCAACTCCCAGGGATGATGGCAGGTAAGAAATAAAAAGACAAAGGTTAGTCAAAAATCAAAGTAATGAAGCGGTATGAATACATAAGTGAACTAAATGTGCACGCTTACAAATAGAACAAATGTATCCAAACCCATCAATAAAGTTATTGGAAACTAATGTCACGATTCTGGGTCGGTTCGACCCAGCATTTTGAGTTTATTATGTTTTCGTTTATCTCTTGAATGATCGTTGTGTTACCTTTGTGATTTGTTGGTTACTATTTAAGTTCCATGTTTCTGTTTACTCGTGGTTAAGGATTTGTGTCCTCATGTTTTGTGTGAGTTTAGTTCTGTGTCCTGTCTGCGTCCTCGTGTAGTGATCTCTTGTTTCCTGTTTTATTGTGAAGGTCTGTCTCATGTGAATGTGTTCAGTTTTACCTCTCGTCTCGTTGATTATTCCCAGCTGTGTCCACCACCTGTGTGTAATTCCCCTGTGTTTCTCTGTGTGTATTTAAGTTGTGTCCTCTGTCATTGTAGTTGTTGGTCCGTCTGTGTATCCACCATGTTTCATCCGTGTGTTCCCTGCCGTCATCATCATGTACCATCGTCTTCCTTCCTTTATGTTCAGGTTCGTGTTCTTGTTCTTGCTCAGTAGTTTAGTTGTCCCAGTATAGTTTAGTTCTCCGTTTTGCCGTTTGCCTCTCTTTATTTTCGTGTTCAATAAATCACCTTCACACCTTCACGACTGCCTGCGTTTGGATCCTCCTTTTCCTTTTCCACACGGCTCTTCTCACTTGCCGTGACAACTAAAGTGTGTTACTATGTTCAAATGAAGAAATTAAAATACAAGAGTTACCGACTTTAGAGTGTGGCCACGGGTTTGGCCATCACATGGTCCAGCAGATCAACACTGGTACAGTGTTAACATAAAAGCACTGTAAATTGAGACCAAATTGTAAAGCCTTCTTAGCCACACACCACACCCCACGACAGATGTAGTTCCTCTCTCTTTATGTCTTTCTCGACTCCTCTGCACACCCTGAACATTTCGCCAGTTCATTACAGGGTAAATACAGACAGACAATGATTTGTTCCCCTAATACATCTCTCATCATTTCTCCTAAGGGACACAATAAAGAGTCATCTAATCTAATCTAATGATTTACGTTAACAGTCACACCTATAGCCAATGTAGAGTTACCAGTTGTACTTACATGTCTTTAGACTGTAACACTGACAACATGCCTGACTCACCTGAGTTGACTAGTGGATTCAAACCAATCCAAGATCAAGTTCAAGAGTGATTAAATCAGCGAGTGGCCTTTTCTTGTTTGTTTGTTTTTTTTAGGTTGGTCAAATTTGTGGTCACAATTTGTCTAATCAGGACTTGACTCAACACAAGGCCTACGCTGGGGTGGCGCTAACTCACGAGGTAGAGCAAGTTGTCCAACATGTGCTCCCTGGACAACAGGCTGGATCATGGACGCTTTGGTCCACCTTGAAGTCAGTGAGGGAATGTTGTGTCTTTGTGGAAAATTGGCTTAACAACAACATTTCTGACAGCGCCATTCAACGCAACCGGCTAACATGCTTTCGAGCAGACAGAGCTCTTGCCGAAGGGGGTAAGACTCGAGTAGGGGGACTCTGTGTTTACATCAACGATGCCTGGTGCCGTGATACTGTTGTGGCTTGCAAACACTGTTCACCTCTGCTGGAGCTTATGATCATCAAGTGCAGACCGTTCTACCTACCGAGGGAAATTTCAGCCATACTGTTTGTTGCTGTCTATATCCCTCCCTGCTCCAATAACAACATCGGGAGGTGAGGCACTGAATGAACTTCATCAGCCTGCGCACATGCGTGTCATGGATGTTTTGCTAGGGGGATTGGGAGTTCTCTGCCCAGTGCTGTGTGAGCCTGCGCACAAACAGTGTACGGAGGCAAAGAGCAGATGAGACGTGAAATCTATCGTTTAATTTGTGCTTTTTCCAGCAGATTTTTCTATGGGCTCAAATTGTGGTCATAAATATTTTGTACTTGTAAAGCAGTTTTGTACTTGTAAATCAGGATTTGTATGTGTAAAAAGAATTTGTGTGTGTGTAAAAAAGATTTGTATGTGTAAAAAGAATTTGTGTGTGTGTAAAAAAGATTTGTAATTGTAAAAAGAATTTGTGTGTGTGTAAAAAAGATTTGTGTGTGGACTTAGCCAAAAAATACCCGTGAAACTCTGCACTCAAGTTTCAAGTTACAAGTACGATTTTTGACCCTATTTTTCTTCCTTTCATGTGATTGGCCAATGAAATGTCAATCACAAATTTAACTATCCAATCAGAGAACAGATGGGTTTGGCTGTCGGAGGGGCGCTTTTTTGAACTGCAGGTCCTTGAAGGGTAATACAGTTTGAAGCTGGAGGATCTCTATATAAATATCCGATAGCAGCTAGGTCCCCTAACTTTCAACAGCTGTTGAAAGGATAAAGTTGTGGTATATCAGTGGTTAGAAATATCATTATTACTTTAGGATTAGTTTAACACAAAGTCAGGGCTGACCCGGGACTATTGCTGTGAGTCACAGTGCACAGCATAAAGGTCCTTTCACATCGGACACAGCATGTGCTGCTAATGCTAACTGAAAGCCAAGGATCCAGAAATCGTTGCGCTGGTGTTGTGTGGTGTTAGTTCAGCAGGCACTACACACACACGCAGGTAGGAACAGAGGATCACCGGAGATAATTCCTTTCTTTATTTTTCCTTTTTTTTCTTCTTCCCAAATGCCACAACAACAACATACTCACTAGCGCCCTCTAGCGCTTCTGGTAAATGCATCTACAGAACAAATGCAATAGTATGTAACTGTGGGTTTTTGCAGCAGCTCTACCTGTACTAGATTCACCTGCTCCTTGTCGTTTCTATCTCTGACTTTATGTCCTCTACAATAGTTTCTGGGGTTTTTTTTTGCTGGTTCTTCAAATGTTCAATAAAAACATGTATGTTAATTCATAACGAAGAAAACTTTGTAACTATCCCCACTATTGAAGACTGTCATTTCCACAATACCCCCCCTCCCCCGAGGTCCGCAGCGCAGTTGAAAAGGCTCTGGAGGTCGCTATATAGAGATTGACAGACCACCTGACTTTCGCGCATTGCATGCCGGGAACTCATGGCAAAACAATCCAAGTACCCCATCAAATGCAAGCATTTGCAGAACCGCAAAACGTTCATTCTCCGGTTCCAATACCATCTTGGTTTTTCTTTGCCCCCCATAAAAGGAATGTACAAAACGAAGAAGAACAATGCCGGACCGTACAAAGACAGACTCGACGAAAAGGCAAAGAAAAGATACGAGGAAAAAATCAAAGGAGTGAAAGGGTTAGACCCTTACGAGCACACAGAGTGGACAAAAGACATTAGCGTGGGGCCCAACTTTTACCACGCTCATATTTATAATTTGTTAAGGTTCAAATATTGAGGAGGAGAGCACAAACAACCATGGTCCAGAACTTGGTCAAACAATTGATTTTAATGAATACACTCGTGGGAAGACCAGTTCCGTTCGCAGACAGGGCTGATCTTCGACTTAATCAAAGCATACACAGATTTTTATAGCATCAGGGTTTGAATTAATGACGCCTCTTCGTACGTCACAGATACATTTCATACATAGGTCACATCAAAACCACAATGACTTTTAACACGGTTTAAAAGAACATTGTCTTCTATCTTCATGGCCGGTATTTCCTGTCAACCTTTTGACTTCCAGTTCTCGTCTGGAAACTGTTCCTCTTTCACAGTTGCGAGCAAACATAACTAACCTCTCACCTATAAATGATTCTCTCTAACTGAGTGTGTGTGTGTGTGTGTATATGTCGTCCTCAAATGCTCTCTCATCTCACCCGTTGCACTTCTGACCTTTCACCAGAACAGAGGCTCATCCTTATGTGTAACAACCTAACTGAAACTACATGTACTATGTTGAATAAATGTTTTAATCAAGAACCTCTACTAAAAACTTAATAAAAGAATCTAAAAGTATAACAGACAATTCGAATACCCTAGTTATTCACATAGCCTCGTCTAACCAGCTCCTCAGAATGCTTTCGGTTTCACTTCTGCAAACTCTCTGCAACCCTGCAGTTTCCTGTCAGCCTGTGGCTTTCGTCTTTCTAAAAGACACACACTGTTTAAACATCTGAATGCAATATCAATACTGTAGATTATATTATTAATCTGGACAATAGCAGTAAAATAATTTCCCTGCTCTCCACACTCCCTCTCTTGGTGACCCTCTTCAGAGGGTCACCACACTTTACTTGTGTTATTGCTCTGACCCTCTCTAGCCGTCCTCTGGCTCAGCAAATCAGACAACAACCTCATGTCATCTAAGTGGTCCAGTAATAAACACCAGCTCCCACTCGAGAACACTCCATGCGTGAGATTAGGTTTTTTTCTGCGTCCCTCTCTTGTGGTCCATCAGGCCTCGGGCCTCCAGTATCCTCACCCCCCTTCTGGTCGCCGAGATCTTCTGCAAAGGAAACAAAACACCTTTTCCTGCTCCTCCTTAACTCATCATCTTTGGGACTCTTTAATCAAAAGCATGATTCTAATTATGTTCTTTACTTATTGACTTGTATTTATATAAATTCTTCAACGTTACTCATCATTTTAAAACTCTTAAAACGCTGCTTTCACGTCCGGTTGCTCGCTCTATTTTCCCTTATCTGATCATCAACATCCTGTACACAAAACTGTCGCTGCTGCAAGTGCCTTAACTCTAATCTAAAGTCACCTTTCACAAAAAATCACAAACAAATCATTATAAGCGCCTATTCAACTAAAAGCTCCAAAAGAAAACAACCACTTTAATCAATTAAGGTTAAGCATATAAGCAATTACTCATGCATACATTTCATCATAGCTAAACGCTGCCTAAAAACAACTCCTGTGTGTTAACACTAACTTCATTTTAAAACCTCACATTTCCTATGTTATAACCTGTTTTTGGTATAGCCTTTTTATTTCATTTTGCTCATTTTAATGTAACAATACCTTCTAATTCTAGTTTATCAGATTTAACCAAAATATATGCTTTCCTTCCTTTGGTCCTTCTTTGAGTTCAGTTAAAAGCTAAATTAATTTGAGGCCTTTTGCCTGGAATCAATACTGTCATGTGTGTTTATGGACTCTATGTCTGTAAGCGTGTGCAATCCTTCAATAACTCATATCATCCTCACAGTAGATTGGCTAATCATAGCGCTAGCCAAAGGCTCGTGACCCTCAAGAGACGAATTGAGCCACAACTCCTTTAAAGGCACAAAATGCAATATGTATAAAAAATCATTTCTACTTAGAAGCTCACCCCTTTATCCTAAAAATAAATCTATGTAATATCTGTATGTGTAAGCCTACATTATAACCACTTCTTCTAGAGATCCAAAAAGAAATCAAACCTGTTCTACTCCTACAACCTTCACTAGTTTTCCCCAAAGCATATCTTTTTGTCAACGTGTCCCACAATTTCCCTCTAAGATTTGTACACAGCTTTAAAACACTGGCATTGTATCTTCTAAACAGGATTCAGTTCACTTTAATCCTTCAACCCCAACATAAAAATAACAAAAATAACAATTTCTGCTTCAGTTTTACCATAACCAAATGACCAAAAACCCAAAGTCATAAAATGATCCTAAAACCCATTTCAAATTAAACCTTTCCCCCCTTTTTTGACACATTTCATGTGTCAAAACTAAAAATGCCCAGTTTTCCCCACTCATGATGCAATCTATGTCATAAAAATAAACTTAAAACAGAACAGTTATCAGTCATGTGTTTCTTCAGTTAATGGTAACATGAGTTATATCAAAAAACGTTTCCCCTTTAGAATTTGGCATTCTCCCAACAATATACTATAATACCATAATATAACCCTAGTCAATAAAACAGACATTTTCTCTGGTAAAAGCAAATTGTTTGACCACATTTATTCATCCCCACCTTCATCCAGTCACACACATCCACTCACATGCATTCACACCATATTTTTTGCTAATAGTGGAGCCTCCCGCGCAAGTGATCAGATTCTCCACCCTCAGCAAAATGAGCTCATTCATTTGTTTTATTTTGTCATAGTAAAATAATTCTTTATGCTTTTTGACTGGATTGACTCGCTACAATTCTTTTAGACAGGGACTTACGACCTGATCAGGTCCCCACAGGTAGCTTTCTCCTCAGCCAGTTGTAATCTGGAAAGCCCACCTTATATTTGCTCTCCCCGAGAATTTGTCAGCGCTGTTATTCACTGTTGCAGGCCTGCTTAGAACAAAAATGAGAAAAAGAGAGCTGATTATTAGCTCATCAAAACACAAAACAAAATCACCTGACAGGTTTTCTCTAAGTGCACTGTTACAAAAATAATGGGCCCCCTCTTAGACATGTCCATGTCCAAACTCTCTTATTTTATATTACAAAGACGTCTTATATGTACAACCACTGTCAGGCCCGACAGCTTTAGCACCTAACCAATTTCGACAAATTTAAGTTAACGGTCCAACCGATAAAGTCCAACTTTTTTGTGATCAATTAACCAGTATCAGACTCTAACTGTTTCTGGCCTCATCTCTAAAATCCCTAAGTTAATTTAAAAGCGTCAACCAACCCAAACTTTGCCTGAAGCTCTATTTTTGGCATTTCACAGCCAAGGCTTACCCCCAAGTTTTAAGTTAAAGTTACACACCCGAAGTCCAACTTCTCCTGGCCAAAAAAGCGCAGACTACCATTCCAAACGGTAAGGAGACTCTAACTCCTAGTTATTCTGGAGTGCCCCAAGCTCCACAGTGACCAACTGACTATCCTTCTTCGAGGACAATGCCTAAGCGTCCTTGGCATTGGCAAGCGTTATGTCTGAGCACTGCGCTTCTTAGAACCGCCACGGTTCTGTTCTAGAATAATTTATAATACTTTGAAACAACAGTCAACACCCAAAACAAGTGTATGACTGAGGCAGATCTACCCTGATGGACAATGGGGACTCCAACCCACAAAATGACCAACAAAGGTCTGACCTAATGACCAACCGGGACTTTAACCCACAAAATGACCAAATTCCCTAAATCCTACGTGAGCCTCGAACTCACTTTCACTGTTTTCCTTTTCCTTGGGACTCCAACCCAATTTCTTAGCAGACTCTAACTGCTTTAGCAGACTCTAACTGCTTTAACTTCTTCTTAGCAGACTCTAACTGCTTCAACTCATGAGATTTTTCATCAAAATCAAAACAGACATCTACCAGTAATTTCAGTGAGTAGACTTAAATTTTATCATGTCCAATTTGGCACACTTTGGAAATAATTCAACAGGTAGTGCCTTACCTTTGGATAAGCCGGCTTATGCCCACTCACTTCGACCACTGGCACTCATGTCTGCCCATCTGACCACCTCAGACCACCGAATTTCTACACCTCCAATTCTCTCCCTCCTCAACCACCGGACGAAGCCCCCAAATGTTAAGGTTATAATTATACGGTTCTTGGAGTGAGTGCATACACTCATGAAGTTTTTAGTGACTTCAGGTCACTGCAACAAGCCTAGGTACAGTTTACTGACGGATGGGTACAGGACCTTGAAATGCACCGTGTAGAACAAAAGACCATCGTACGAACAAACGTAAGTTTACCAGTCTCACAAATCGTCTTCATAAATACACATTCGTTAACCGTTTATTAATAGGACCTTTAAGCTCAACAGTAATTAATTAGTAGTGGAAATAATTTGTGGTATGCATTACAGAAATGTAGCAGTGACAATAATATTGTATGCTGTAATCGTACTGGGCAATTAGTGATACAAAACAACTGTTTTATCCTGTGAATAAAAGTATATGTTTTTGTCAATGTGCCATGGTAATAACAGAAGCGAAACGCAATATTGTGTCAGGACAATTCACTATTTATGCACAATAAACAAAGGAGCATAGCGCAACAATTTCTGTTCAGCGCCAGACTTGCTTGTAACCTATATCACCAATTATGTTATGAAAAATGACGTATCAACTACTACAAAACACTGACCTTTGTCGGAATGCTTGGAGCAGACTGACATGTGAGCTGGAGTGTTCTGGGACGTTATATTTGGTCTTTGAATGGCTGCAATCCAGGCCATCCATCGCCTCTTTGTTACTTCGGAAACATGGCTCGAACAATTTCTCTTCAATGACGTAATCCGATAACAACCGATCTCTTTACCCGTCGGCTTCCCGTGGCTGTCATGCGACCAGCTATTGCAGTTAATAATACAACAGCTTCTTGCCATTTTTTGTGTTTCTTTTTATTGCTGTGTAACTGATTTCAATTGAAAGCCTGCATGCGCTAGTACCTCTTGCCACGAGTTCCCAGAGTCCTTTGCGGTTTTACCCCTGAATGACGTCACATTTTCAATCTCTATTAAGCATGTAAACCTTTGACACAAAAATCACAAAACTCGGACCACCATAGACTGTTATTCCTTTGTGGTGATGAAGGAAAACGCTGGGCTGGCATGTAAAAGGACATTTATTGCCTTCAAACACCTGAAGCTCCATAAAGCACCCCTCTCATTTGTTCTCTGATTGGATAGTTAAATTTGTGATTGACATGACATTGGCCAATCAGATGAAAGGAAGAAAAATACGGTCAAAATTCGTACTTGTAACACACAAGTCCACACACAAATCTTTTTTACACACACACAAATTCTTTTTACATATACAAATCTTTTTTACGCACACACAAATTCTTTTTACACATACAAATCCTGATTTACAAGTACAAAACTGATTTAAGTACTGAAGTACAAAATATTTATGACCACAATTTGAGCACATATTTTTCAGTTACTGTAGTAAATCTTGTCCATATTCAGTTTGTGGGTAATCTATTATTTTCATTCTCAACATCTAAAAGTTTGACTTAAGGGGGCAGGACGTTTGTTTAAGGGGCCATTGCCCCCTCTTGCCCCAGCGTATAGGGGCTAAAATGGAGCAGAATGAAAACAGGTTCTTAAATCCTCAGAGCAGGAGTTGGCAGTATTAACAGACACTGAATCAACTACCTCTAGATTAGCAGTCTTAGATTCACTAGCATGTCAGAAAGTCTTCAAAGTCTCAGGAGTGGATTTATGGTTTGTTATGTTCATGAGTTCAGGATAAGCATTAGAAAAACGGTCATTGTTGCTTACCACTTCTGTTTGCCCAGAGGAAACGGAGCGTTGGCTGTGTGAGCTTCACTTACTCTGGGAAAGGGGAGGCGAACCAGACCGCGAATCCTCCTGTGGACCGGTGTTCTGACAAAACGTCCTACTTTGGCAAAACGTCCTACCATAAGTAGTTTATGCACATTTCTGCTGTCACAGAGTAATTCCAGCACAAATTGAAGTAGGTATGACGGTTTGCCACTTAACTTTGCCCATCAGAGTATGCTTGTAGCTCACATTCATAAAGCCTGGACTGTTTGCCACTCTTTATTTAACCTGTTAAAGTATGCTTGTAGGTCACATTCACAAAGGTAGCATGGTTTGGCACATAATTTTACCCGTCAGAGTATGTTTCTAGGTCTTATTAACAAAGGTAAGATGATTTGCCACTAAATTCTACCTGTAAAATTATGCTTCTGGCTCATATTCACAAAGGTAGGATGGTATGCCACTTAATTTTAGCTGTTAAAGTATGCTTCTAGCTTATATTAACAAAGGTAGGACGATTTGCTACTTAATTATAGCTGTTAAAGTATGCTTGTACGTCACATTTACAAAGGTAGGATGGTTTGGCACTTAATTTCATATTGTGTGCATGGGTAGAAACAACGGGTAGGATGGTTTGTCAGGTAGGATGGATTCCCAGAACACTGGATCGAAATCCTCTGGTGGGCCAGGCTGAGCGGAGGCGGAGTGACGCCGGAAAAACTGAATATGTCCGCACCACCTGTCTTGCCAAATTTAACTTATTATAATGCCACAGAGTTGACGTGCAGTAAAATTGAAAACATTATGAATTGGTCTAATGCCTCAGATTTTCTTTTTATTGGTTTCTCAGGTCTCATTTTACTACAGAAATCTGCCCAATTGTTTCTTTTTCTCTCTTTTATAACGTATTTTATCCTGTTTTATACTGTTTATGTATCCCCTCATTATATGCCCTGTTTCATTGTCTTGTAAGTGTTATTTAAGAGGTTCATGTATGTTGCCTTTAGTTTTTAGTTTCTCTCTATGTGTTCTCTTAGAGTTCTGATCTCCTGATTCTGTCTCTTTGGCAGTTTTATGAAGTTCAGTGTTTAATAGTGCATCAAACAAGACATATAAAGACAGAGACTTAAAGCTATAATGTGCAGGTTATTTATGCGGGATTGAATGCAATTTATTTCATTGTTTTTATTCAAAACATTAAAACTTAAGCAAAAAGACACAAACAAAAAACCCAACAACAAAGAAAACACCACTTTGTACATATCACTGAGGTCATTTTGAGATCTTGTGTCATGTCAATTAATACTCTACAATGAGAGATTGCGACAAATACACTCAGTCATGCAAACCATCAGCCCAATCTCCACTTCAAATGTATACCTGTTGTTGTTTTTTTACATCTCTTTCTTCAATTCAGAAATGCTTGACATTAAAGAAAATAAAATTTTACATTTGAAAATAGTGAACAATTGTCACTAGAAAATTAAAACTCCTTTAGTTGGTTAACCAAATGTAGATAACATTAAACAAGTAGATAAAACAAAAATAATTTGTGTGTGTATATATTGTCCTGGTTTTTATTTTGAGGTGAGAGACAAACGACTGCAGGTCCATTGTGCGTCAAAACTAGGGATGGGTACCAGAATCCGGTGCCATGAATGCACCGGTTCTGACATAAACAGTAGTAACCAGACCGAAAAGCGGCGCACATTTCGGTGCTTTATTTTGGTGCTTTTTTTTCCTGAGCTGTGATACACTTTGAATTCTAGCCAATCATTTTACGTTTCCGAGGATAGTAGGCGGGTCCAGGTATGTACGTTCTTTTAGAGCAGAGCTACAGATTAAAAATGCCCAAGGCGAAGCGGTCAAAAGTCTGGCTGTACTTCACAGCAAAATATGCAAACTCAGCAACAAGTGCTTTAAGGGTGATACTGTGATACTGTCAAAGGAGGTAACACCTCAAATCCGATGAAAACCTGGCGACGCATAGTGTTTTTTTTAAAAGCCGAAAAATGCGCCGTATTTGATAGCTTGCTGCGAGACCTCACACCAAGCGCATCTACTGCGGGTGTGGTGCCTGTTATCGGACCCGGAGTTAACAACATCCCCCAAAAACCCGACGAGGAGAGTCCTGGCCCCTAGCCCTGCCAGTGTAGCAGAAATGATGACGGATGATGATGGCAGCAGCAGCAGCCGTTCTTCTCTGCATGAGTAGTTTAATGTTGTTCGTGTGTAATTTACGTTGAGTAGGCTAACCACGTTATTACATTAATGCATGTAAGGTGAACTAGCAAACACCATCGTAGTTACATGCAGCTGTCTTCTTGTTTGATGGCAGATACTCCCTTCACCCTGGCCAAAAAGGCTAAAATGACCAAAGAAAAAGTGGAAAACAGTTAAACATGAGAGGTTTTTGGACAAAGTTTGTGTTTTTTCCATTGATTAAGCGCTGCTACCAGCCAAGAGTGATACCATATATGCCCTATAGCTGCAGAAAAGTCTAACATTGTTATCTTTTTACAAAAAAAACAGCTGAACATGAGAGGTTTTTGGACCAATTTTGTGTTCTCCATTCTTTAAGCACCAGTTTGAGCACTGTTTAAGCACCGGCACCATTTCAAAAGTACCGGTTTGGCACCGGTATCGGATAAAACCTATGATTTTATTTACACACATGTGTGGTGGAGATGAGCACTGGCATACAAATAGCGTCGATCTCCCCAGAACAATAAATGAGCAGTCATATATATAACATAGTTGATGACGGGCATCATGCGTCAAAGCAGATAGATAACGTGCATCAGTTCCAGTAATTCCGACCTTGGACACATTCAAAAAAAGAACAGTTCCTTCCTCTGTTCCTCCGCCACCGCCAGATGCTTCCTGTTATTTCACTTACTGCACTTCAGAACAGAACATGAACATGCTGTTTACAAGCAAAACAAGTCTATATACTGTGTATGTGTGTACAGGCAGCCTATGTGTGTCTTGACCTCAGTGCATGACCTCACTCGACAAACAAAGACATTTTAGAAGTATACTTCCTGACTCCGTCTGAGTCATCTGTTACCAGGCAAACTCCAATGCAGCAGGCTGCTGAACACACAGACCTCTATTCTGTTTCTAGATTATATGTGGTGTATTGTATTGTAAGCATGTATGCAATTCTTTCATAGCTTGGGTCACTTTAACTTACTCAATAGATCGGCCGGACGTCGCGCCGCCCGAAGCTTCTGACCATTAATTAACTTGACCGAGCTTCAACTCTTTTATTAGCACAAAAATGCAATGTGTATGACATAATTACAGTTGCACCTGCAATGAAAGATTATCATGTAATTAAACTAACACCTGAAATACAGACTTCAATGTAACATCAACAGCTTCAATAAATGCTTTGATGAAATGATAATGATAAATGATAAGTAATGCAACAGTAATGATAATGGTTATGAATAGTAACAGTAAAATAATTTTCCAATCTCCACAATATATATATATATATATATATATATATATATATATATATATATATATATATATATATATGTATAATGAATGATTCATTTAAAAAGTTAAATATTTTACTTTATTAATAATTCAATGAAAAAAAGTTATTCTAAATTCTGAAAAAAGAATTACATGCTCAGACGCGAACCTTTCTTCAGAGTTGTGAAATACCTTTTAATATATTGAGTATGTAAATACTTGATATCATTCCTCAGAAGCAGAAATGAATGGCCTTTTATTAATCATTTTTTTTCTTTTTCTTTTTTTTGTCCTAGTAGAATAGTACGACATACAGACATACATGGGTTTTAAGCAGATTATTTGTCATTTCAGGTGTTCATTGAAAACTCAGATAAAAGTGAGGAATAATCAAATAAATTCTCTTATATCACCTTGTTTTAAGCCATAGTAGCTAATGTACATTAATCTCCATCATAAAAATGGAAATTGCAATATCTGAGGATGTGTTCTCTGCACTTGAAGAATAAGAGGAAGAATACAATTCCTGTCACTAGCTGCAAAATGACTCTTTGAGACTTTTTTCTGCCTGATCTTTTGTGATATCATTCCAAGTTTTAGGAATTTTAGCAGGGTTTGCATTAAATACTTCAGCAAAGCCCTTATTGTACTTTGTCATCACATATTTCCAGTAATCTGATGCCTGATAACTTGCATCTGGATGGATTCTCCAGTCTGGGTAAATTTCTTTGTAATGCTTATAAGAGTGAAACTTATTCTCAGTAGCACTGCAGCAAAAAAGCAGTTCCTTCCTGTTCACACAAGATGTGCATATCTCAGTGACAAGTTCCTTTGTTTTATCCATACTGCATACACCCAGACCCTGAGGCCGATGCATTGCAGCAAAGTGCTCAGTATGGCCTTTTCCTCCAGCTTCACAGGGAACTTTGCAGAATGGACACTGTTTCCCACAGCCAACAAATTTTTGGAAAAGTTCATTCTCAGGTTTCACATAGAGATTTTGTAGTTTCATTTCAAAGTTCAGTTTCTGAAACTCTTTTCTAAGATCTTTTGCCATGCCCTTTACGCACTCCATAAGCCAGTGAGCAAACTGTTCCTTGTCAGCATTGTTCAGGATCATGAAAGCACCAAGAGCATCCTGGGAAATGACCAGTTTATGACCAAGTTCTTTACAAATATCTTCAACAAATGTCTTCAGATCTTCACCCATTCCTCTTTGGGCCTTGTTGATTGCATCATTTATGCTACTGATGCATGACTGGAGATGTCGGTCCTCAAACTTGGATATTGTGGACACAGTTGAGAAATGCTTCACTATTTGTTTCTCTATCACTTCTTTTACATACTCCTCATAATTCTGAATGTATTCCAGGTAGTGCATAAATTCATCCTTTGAAAGTAAATCCAGTAAAACTGAATATTGGAAGGACATTCGTGTGGAAAACTGCTCACATGTCAGCATTTCATAAATAATATCAGTTCCTAGGGACTGACTGATAAAGTCTTCAACAGCAGGCTTCAAACACTGGTTGGTGAATTCTTCTGCCTTCTTCTGACACTGGTCTCGTTCATGGAACACATCAATGAAATTATCATGAAACTTTTCCTTGTTTTTCATCAGACAGCTGTAGAAATCATTTGCTTGGATGAAATTTTCGTGCATTTTCTGAAACTCTCTGGCTGCAAATCCACAGATGTGCTGTTTCAGAGAAACTTCAAACTCTTTGTCTGTCTTAACATCGTTATTGCCTTGTAGTTTCTCATCAATGATGTATAGGATCTCCTGAATGTAAATTTCAAAGTAATTGTTATTTCTTTTTACTGTTTCACCCACAAACTGAGTGCAGGCATCTATGATGTTGTCAGCCAGTTTTTGTACAGCCATTGTGTGATCTTGAATGCTGAGCCATTTAACCACTTTGCCCAGTTTGATCACTTTTTGTTTAAATGTGTTGCATAATCCTTCAGCTGTATATTTGAAAGGCTCTTTTCCACAATTTTGCAGACTCTTTTGACTTAACAATTCACAAGCATGGCTCCCACTGTTTGACACATTCAATCTCAGGAAGTGAGATACGTCGGTGAAGACATTTGTTGACTTTAGTACAGGAAAAGAAAGTTTCTCCAGAGTTTTATTCCACATCTTTTGAAATTCATTTTCCAGTTCTTTCTCTCCCATTTGGATATTCTTTTCCCGACATTCATCAATTAGTGTACAAACTGCCTGTTCAATCTCTTGTGTATGACTCTTTTTAATTTTATCAATTTCTGCCATCCCCTTTTTGATTTGTGCTGCTGCTGTGAGCTGATTAAAGACAGATCTTTCCATTTCTTTTCGAAGGCTCTTTGCACTGTTTGAGAATTCCACTTTGTATCCTTCAACCAGATAAACATGACCCTCTGATTGCTTGAAATACTGTGTCAGATTGTCTTGAAGTTTTGTCTCCCACGTAGACAGCCGTGTGGAGGCTTCATTTTTCAAACATGTGAGAAATTCACTTGTGTTAGTGTCACCAGCAACTCTAACAAAATTGGAAATTCTTGTTTCTGCGCTTGTTACCCAGGTGTACATTTCTTTTTTGACTTCCCACTCCCATTTGTTGAATTCTGTGCAGAGTCTCATGTATGCATCAGCTGCGAGACTGTTTCTGAAGTTGAAGATGAAGTTTTCATGCTTTACTGCAGTCCACAGACTTTTCATCCACTCTTTGAACTCCATGATATCATTAGCAGATGACTCACAGTCGCTTAGCAGTTGGATGATGTGTTTCTTGAGCTCATATACAGCCTCACTGTATCCTACACTAACTGGTGCCATTGGTGGGTTTCCATTCCAGAGTCCAGGAATGTACCAGTTCCCAGTGTCTGGACTGTACTCCATCACATCAGTGAAGCACTTGTTCTCCTCTTTCTTTTCCATTTTGGCTGCTGCCTGGGTCATCTCATTTAACTGTTCCAGGAGCAGTTTCCTGTCTCGTGAGTTCCTCTCATGGGCTGAAACACTGGAAACATTCTGGTGAATAAACAGACATTTGATCTGTTTGCCCACCTCCTTCATCCTGAGAAAAGCATGCACAACAATTTGTAGGATGTCCTTCATTTCAGTTGAACTCTCCATTGCAACATTAACAATGGTGACATCACTCAGCCCCACAACAAGTGTAGCAAGCTCATTGTCGTGCTCATAGCTGTTGTCTAGTTGTGCATGTTCTGGTGACTTTAAGCCCTCAGTGTCAATGATCAGCATGAAGTCACACTTTAGGACTTTTTTCATGTCTTCATTGATTTTGATGAGCAACATAAAGGCACCTCGAGTACATCGACCACTGCTGACTGAAAACTGCACTCCAAACATGGTGTTAAGGAGCGTGGACTTTCCTGTGCCCTGAACTCCAAGAACTGTGACTACACGTATCTTTCTGTTTGGAGACACCAAGTCACTGAGCTGAGAGAGAACATCACTCACCCATCTTAGAGGGATGTTGGATGCATCTCCATCTACAAGCTCAAGAGGAAATCCATCAAGCAACAACTCTGCACACAGTTTGGGCAGATGCTGCAGCTGTTGACGTGCTGGATCTCTTTGTGGAAGGGACAGTGAGGCTTCATAGATCTGACCCATTTCACGGAAGAAGTGTTCAGTCCCCAGTGAGCTGTTGGAAATTTGTCTGTCAATTTCTTTGATCTCCTTCTTGTTCTCAGAGTTCTTGCATTTTTCTTTATATTTCTCTCGAAGTTCAGACAGTTTTATACGAGACATGTTATCCAGGGTCATTCTTATCCATTTCAGGAAATAAAACCTCTCTGTTCCTTTGTGTGATATTGCACCAATGAAGCATTTCATAGCTGTCGACATGTCATAGGAGTTCTGTTGTTTCCTCAGTTGTTCTTTCTGCAGCTGAAGTTCACTTTTGTAATCTTCTATATTTTTAGAGCCAACTTTTCGAAGTCGAAATTCTTCCTTTTCTAAACAGCACAGTTCTTTCCATATTTCACCTTGCCGTGGAAGCTGATCTTCTTTGTATTTACAGATGTGTTGTATTTTGGTAGCGATGGCTTCTGCATTTTTCTTTCCAGTCTGGCACTCTGGAGAGTCTTCATCAACCAGGATTCCCAGTTCATGGGCAATTTCTGCCATCTGCTCTATTGTCATCTTCATCTTTGAGGTCTCAACTACATCCCTGACTGTTTTCCTCAAATCTTTTACAAAGTCTGCATCATTTTTTTTGTTTGTCTTAATAATGATATTGTTCTTAGTCAAGCATAACTTGGTTGCTAACTTTTTCAAAGTGTTTTCACTGAAAGTTTTCCTCTCATAGTTACCCACTAAGAAGATCTGTGCCTTGTGCTGTTGGTTGGTAAGTACTCTGCAGTTAGAGTCCAAATGGTCAAAGAACACAAAAACCGCAGCAGATGTCTGACACAAAAAGGAGTATTGTGTTTGAAAGCTTGCAATGTCGCCACGAAGGTTAGCTACAGCCACTGGCTCACTGACAATATCAATGTTTGTGTTTCCACAAGGAAGATACCAAGTAATTTCAGTCAGTCCACTGGATATTCTTCTTGGACTGTCACCACACTCCATGTTGCGGTGAACAAAGGTGTCATGGTACTGCTGAGAATTGCTCAGAATCTTATTGAGAATCTCTGACTTAGATGAGGAGCACTCACCCAGTCTGACAAAAGAGATCATTGGAAGTCCAGAGACAACAATTCTGTCTTCAATGAAGCCCTTTGACTCTGAAAGAGTCAAAGGTCTGTACTCTTTTACAATGTCTCTCATGGCCCACAGCATGAGTGTGCACTGATTGGTATTACAGTTGGGTAGCAGCAAAGGAACAGAGAACTGACACATGGACATTTTTAGTGCCATTTCCTGCTGTACAAAACCATCAGAACACAGAAAGAGAGCAGTGATTATGTCAAGAGGGTTTAGCTTGTCATCTGTGTTTGAACTGTCAAACAGATCATGAAAATCTAAATCTGTATTCTCTGATTTATTAGCATAATTTGACCCACAATCTGTTATGCATGTCACATTCCTAGCTGTCACATTAACCATCATCAGTTTCTTAAGAAAATGCAATGGGAGGTCAGATTTACACTCAGAAGATTCATCACCAATGGTCTTCTTATTAATTGTAAGTATTTTGCTGAGTGATAGCTTCGTGCTGTAGAACTGCTCCAAATCCAGATCCTCCAATAAGCTCTCCATGTGTGTCTCTGTGGATATAACGACAATATATTCAACTCAGTTTTTATTTTTTTGGAACTCACATTACTCCATATATTCAGAGTAATTGCTTGTTTAGTTTTTATTACTTCAAGGTTTTTTTCTTTGCTTTGTTTTAAAATGTGACTATAGCCCCTTTTCCTTTAGTACCTACTGCGATCTAATTGCCATGGATCACCACAACTCAACTCGGATCAACCTTTTTTCCATTACAATCCAGTACTACCTAACATGCATGGTTGTCGTCATAGCAACATGTGCGAGTATTCCATGAAGTAATTCACAACATGAACGCGACAAAAATGGAGGACGTCGAGGTAAGAATGAACCTGCTGCTCGGTCTGTGGCTTTTTGTCAGACTCGAGGATCACAGTGTTGTTTTTTGTACCCATTTCCTTTGTTGTTGAGTTTAAAAAATGGCGGTTTTCATTTTTGTAATCGAGACACTGTCATGACTCATGAAGTTACGCTGCTGACCAGCCAACTGGGGGCATGCAGTCTGAAGATGTCACATTTTAGTACCTGCTCAGATTGCTTGGAACCCCTGGGAAGCAGGTACTATGAGCTAAAACCATGGCGAACCATGTCTAGTGAATCCAAGTAGGCACTAATAGAAAAGGAGCTTATGTGCAAGTCTGTTGCTCTGCTGGGGAGGGTATTTGCCATGGACTAGATTTAAATTCAGTACAAGTATTATGTTATTAACACAGCTTACAGTTGACTCACAACAAATATGTCTGTATACAAATATACAGACGCTTTATACAGACGTGTATTTGTACTTCATTTTTGTTATTATTTTGGGTAAATAATATAGTTTTATTTAGTTTAACACTTTTTCATATCTAGTAAATGTAAAATTATAAAATGTTTCCTAACAAATTTTAATCTAGGTAGTTTTCTCTTCAGTTATTCTTTTGTTTTAATAATTTCGAAAGTATTTCTACACAAGTCCTACAAATTTCTTTTGTTTATATTTCTACAATTAATAAATAAATGAATACAAAATTAATTAATTAACTAAATTCATAATACTTTTGAATTGTTGTTTTTTATAGGGGGCTATAACTCTATATTTAACTGAGTTTCTTTTTTTCTTTTTTCTTTTTTTTGCCTGTCCCGTTTGGATCTTTAGCCATCAGAATTGTTGTCTGAAGGCCAAAATATGCCTGGTGGATTTAGTTTACCAAGTGGATCATCAGGGCCTTGCCATATTGGTCCATTTGGTTGACCTTTATTATAATTATGTATTTATTTTATTTTATTTTATTTTCAGTTGTTACAGATGGGACAGACATAACTGGGGGATAGGACAGAGAGAAAGAAAGAATGACAGAAAGAGAGGGAGAGAAAGACAAAATAGAGGGGAGAGAGAAAAAAAGAAAAGCAAACAAACAAACAAACAAAAAAGAAAACACAAACAAAAAAAAAACCTGGATCACCTGTTGAGAGAAGGAAAAAAACAGAAGAGAAAGCAAACAAGAGCAACATAATAAATACAACACCATCACAATAAATTAACTAACAGTTGATAACAATAGATGCTAAATATTAAATGTTATTGTGCAGTACGCAAGACTGGCAGCGCACAATGTGCTTTGAGGTAGCAGCCAAGAAAGGTGTAGTTTGTGTCTGTGAAAACATGTGTGTACACCTGTGTGCACAACTATGTGGATCAGCACGCTTATATTCAAAAGGTTTCTCCATGCAACGATCTGCTAGGGAGTGTGAGGAGCCATAGCCCCGTCCACCAGGGCATGAAACAGGTATGGAGGAGATCCAGGCCCCAGATATCCAGAGGGCCCAGAGTACGAGGACCCGAGGAGGACCACCAAAGGGGCAACCGTGCCACCCTCCTGGGAAGAGCTGAGGAGAGCCCCAGATGAGGGATCACCCAGCATCCACGGACCAGAGGCCAGAGGGGGTTGCAGTGACGTGCCCGCGGGCTCAGCCGGCAGCCAGCTGTGCCAGAGAGGACCAAGCCCCAGGCCCAGAGGCCAGAGGCCTGAGGGCGCCCCACCCCCGAGAAGGGGGCCAGCTGGGCCACAGGCACCAGGCCCCACCAAGCGGCCACCAGGCGTGAGCCAGTACATACATGAGCTCCCAGCCCCGGACATCAAGAACCACCAACGCACTGACGTCTCAGGACATCAGCCACCGGCAGGGAGTGTTGTGAGGGGAGATAGGCCTCCGTACCTTGGAGAGCCTAAGATGTTGCCAGAGAGGTGGAGTCTAAGACCCAACCTGACATATATACAGAGACGAACAGGTGCACACAGACACAAACGTGTATTCCCACCCCCATATACACATAGGCAGATATTCGGCACTCACCCGACGTGGAGACAAACAGAAATAGACACTGTACACACAATCACACTCCCCAAAAATACTCATTTCTTCATCAATCTGGAATGAGTTTTCTTCTTCTGGATTGCATTTGCTAGCCACTGATATGTTCATATCTGTTAAAACCAGAGTGGAAACAGGTTTTTCCCTGGGAGTGTAATGCCAAAGACCAGAGCATTTTTCTTTTGGACCACACTAGATAAATGAAGATACAGTTCAGTTCTTACTAACCTGGAGTTTTTATTATGATCTCATGCAAAATCCATCACTTTTGCTGATTTGAATCTATTTTTAAGTAAATTAAAACTAAATTCACTTCAATTAACTTTTATGCTGGCATCTTACCTGTCATCTCAGCAGCTCTAGTCTCATCAAGGCCTGGGTTGACATCAGCCAGAGGTTTGGTTTTCGGCTGCTCAGAGACAACAAAAGCACTTAATTATTATACTGTACAAATGTAAAAATAAATAAATAAATAAATAAAAAATTACAGAAAAATTGTTTCCCTTTTATCTTCCACATTTATTTCTTTTTCACTACTTTAAGAGGGTCTTCTTGATGCTCAATACATCATATATAGGTGCAACCTTTAACCTCCTAGGACCTGGCGTCCACATACGTGGACATCACATTTTGAGTTGTCTAGACCAAAATACTACATTTTGTCTACAAGGGCCTGATATCCACTTAAAAGGACATTACACTGCCACTGTTCTATCAAAATTTTAAATGAATGAATGGATCTCATTTTTCTCAGAAGGTAGGTAGGTAAAAAAAAAAAAAAAAAAACCCTGGTAATGCTTTGTTTTTATATTCATCAGGTCCCAATCAGCCCAAATAGCAAAGAGAACTTAAGGCAAACCGCCAGTGCACTACTAACACTCAGGCTGTGTATAATGAACAGAAGCTCTAGAGGCGTCCAAGGGGGGAGAGGACAGCTGGCAGCCTCAGCGCCTTGCAAAGGTGTCCCATCTCACTTGGCACATCGGCACATCATCCTCCTTTTATAGCTGCACTGAACTTTATCTGTCACGCCATTGGCTCTCTTCTTAGCCCTGAACTCCGAGGCAGCCAGTCCTCTGCGAGCCCAGGCACACAGGAGCTTCCTTACTAGAGCCCACCCTCTCATGCTCCGTCTTGGGTGTAACATCCAGCTAGTAGCATTACTGATGAGGTTGAGGAGTAGTGTGACTGTTGAAAATAGTAAAACCTGTGCAGATTAACTATAGTTCTATGCATCATAACAGTAACTTTAAAAAAGTGTCCCAACAAAATTAGGAATTCATATGGACAATCATAAATCATGATGCAGTAAAGCAGTCTAATGTGTACTAATGTGTATTACGGAGTTTATAAGGTTTAATTACTGAACAAACATGAGGTTCAACAGCCAATAGACATGGAAACATTGAAAACAAAACAAATTAATCATTTTTCTTAGGACGATTTTGTGTATCACAGCTTGAGCCAGATGTTGCAAAAAAAAGTTTGTATAGTGTGGGCTGACTGGAGGGCTAGACTGGGACAAAAAAAAATCGGCCTGGTATTATAGGAAAATGCCATAAAGGCTCTGAATAAAACCAAAGGCTGTTGTGACAGTGATGTACACTGTCTTGTTCGTATATATGTATGATTTCTATACATTTTACATCAGATGACCACTTTTGTTGTAAACTTCAGATAATTAGTTATTAAAAACTATACATTTTAAATGAGAATAAGAAAGAAAGGTATTTCATTGTGCTCCCCTTTCCCTGTTAATGGCCCCCCTGGCAAAACTTTGCTAGACCCAAACCTGCACAGTTACCAGCTGTCATGCTATGTAGAAAAGGATCCTGGTGTCATTTGTCCGAAACAGTTCATAACTTTCCTTCACCTCGTTCATGTCACCTAAAAGGTAAACCTGTTTCTCCATCACCTGTTAACCTCTGATGATTAAGGACATCTCCTGGTTTCATCTTCCCGTTTCCCTGTCACCAGATATCCAAACCAATATCATGACCAGCAGCTTTTACGGCTGTGGCTCCAGCAAACATCAGCTGATATACAATAAATTCTAACAACAGCTTATCAAGCTTAAACGTGCTGCTGTTGTTTAGTACCTCCGCTGGTTTCCTCTTTCTGGCGCAGGTGGGCAATAAACAAACGAGAGAGACGGGTCTTGCGACAGAAAAGCCGATCAGCTAATTATGGATCCGTTTCATGATTCAAGTAGCAACAGGGGAGGGAGGGGGAGAGAATGAGAGAAGAAGAGGCAGCTGCGCAGTGTAAAGACACAAGATAACTCCAGCATTGTGTCTTTGTGTATATCTGAAGTACACAGCAAATTCAAAAGTGTTAAATGTTTTGGTGTTAGTAGTCTTCTTGCAAAAGTAGAGTTAATTTTACTCTAAGTAGAGTCACATTCTTTTAATGTAACTCTGAGGTGTAAAATGATAGTAGTTAAAATCGAGTGTTAAAAATGAGTGTTTCTATGTCAAATCTGGAGGTGTTACAATGGAAACATTAACTCTTGACCTCTTAACTCTGAACTCCTACAGGGGCTATGACACCAATAGAGTAAATTCACAGACTCCGCCCCCAGCACCATAGGCTCCAATCGAAGCTGAAGTGAAGCCGTTTCAGAACATTTTGCTCTAAATATTTGAGTTGTTTGCCATGCTTGGTAAGTCATTCTTTCAAAGATTGTTTCAGTTATTATTATTAGCTTTTACTTCTGTGGCTCTTTGGAGTTGAGACAAAGCTGTGTGAAAGGCATTAGCCATGTTGCTCGGTGATAGCATAATATTCTGTTTTAGCTAGCTGAAAGGTATTGTTTGCGGGCAAATACTACAGCCTTGAAAAAAGCTTGCATGTGAATTTTCAATCAAATTTTTGGTCAAATACACCTAAAACAATGTCTAGAATGTGAAATGTTGGTATAATGGTGCTACTTGAAGCCTGAAAAAAACGAGCAAACAGCAGTAGCAGACGTCCTGACTGGGTTCTACGTTTACGGAGCCCCGCAGGGGACATGGGATCAAAAAAAATTAAGACGGACTTTTGCGAGATCTCGCAAAAGATCTCGCAAAAGTTGAATTCCAACAATGGCGGCAGCTACTTAGTTGTAATATTACTCTTTCTGGGTCACAAAATACACTTTTAAGATATTTTGAGGCGTGAATGTAGTTGTGTAAACGTCAGATACCTGCTCGGTTTACAAGACATCACATATTTGCAAAAGTGCTCTGATGTTTTCGGGGATCTGACACCCACCATCTCGAAGCTAACGGGAGGTCGAGACCTACTACAGCTGGGAGGAACACCGCTTTCCAAGCACATCGTGCCGGGAACACCACTTTCCCGGCACATCGTGCCTCGACCTCCCGGTCGGCTTCGAGCTGGCGGCCTCCGAAGAAAGCGGCTAAAACTTTTGCGAGATCTCGCAAAACTTTTGCGAGATCCCGACTTTGTTTTGCGAGATCTCGCAAACGTTTTTGCGAGATCTCGAAAAGTCCGTCTTAATTTTTTTTTCTCCCATGTCCCCTGCGGGGCTCCGTATACGTTAGCATTTAGATCCCTCCAGAGTTTTGTGCACACGGTTTAGGTAAAAATGTAAAAGGTTGAGGTTTTACATTTAGTTCAGTATTACCTGTTGCCTGTGTCCTTGTCTTTTGGGAAAATACTTTACAGAAGTAATGGCTCAAAAATGATTCATTTTTTTTACTTTGCTGCTTACCAGATTATTTGTGCCATTAATTAGTGTCAACTAATTTTTATTCAGTCTCCACATAGGATATGCTTGTGAAGATGAAATATGGGGGAGAGCAGAAGTGCGTTGAAGTTCCACAAAGTGATGAATGAAGGACGTGCATATTGTATTGAAGAAATAAGTGTTGAAAATGCTGTTATTTACATTTACCAGCTCACCTATTTCAGACCTTTTGATAAACAAAATTCTAATGAAAGTGCACCACAATTTCAAAACATTTTCTGAAAGATGTAACAGTGTACATGTTCTCACAGTTCAGAATAAATGTTTTTCAAAAACCATTGCATCTTTTTAATACATGTTTATTTCCAAAGGAATTTCTAGAAGTTCAGAACAGTAAAATTCCCGCTTTTTAGAATTAATTAGAAGATAACTCTTACGTAGTTAAACTAAAATACTCTTTGAGGGTTAATATATGAACTCTTAACACCTAGTTAGCATTAGTAAGTGTTAAATTATCAACTTCAGACAGATTTGGTGTTTAACACTAAATCAGAGTTAACGTACCAACTCTCCAAAAAGAGTTAAATTAACACTCTCTGGTGTGGACCCATATAGACACTTTAATAGTGTTGAAGTCAAATCTGACAGTGTTAATTTGGACATGCTGGATTTGCTGTGTACGGGAGAAATCACCTTCTTTTTCACCAATAGAGAGTCCTCAACAACATTTTCTTCTGTTTGTCTCTGATAAGATTACTTTCAAAACCATTACTTTCACTTCCACTCGAGATCATGTGACTTTTTGTAAAACCTTTTATATTAAAATGCAAAAGGCATTCACTAGAAAGTCTGGATTGTTTTCAGAGCCGTTGCCCAAGCAAGGGGGACAGTGCATCTGACCTCCTCGGCTGTAATTGAGTCAGCACAGAGTGGATCATGACCAATTGGTCCATTCGTATAGAAAAGTGGCTCAAGGAGATTTTGCCCATCCCTCTTATGCTGCTCAGTGAACACTTTCACTTTCACTCAAAGTCATGTGACTTGTTGTAAAATATTTTATGCTAAACTGCAAAAGGCATTCACTAGAAAGTCTAGATGGTTTTCAGAGCCGTTGCCCAAGCAAGGGGGACGGTGCATCTGACCTCCTCGGCTGTAATTGAGTCAGCCCAGAGTGGATCATGACCAATTGGCCAATCCACCACCTTTCATTGTTTATACCGTTACAAAAAAATAAAAAACAAACAAACTGACCAAAAAAATACTGGCCCATAAAAATGAAAAATCACCATCGACCCACTGGGCAAATGCCCTGTATGCTCGATGGCCAGTCCAGCTGTGGCTGACAAATAAATATTCACTGGCACACACAGCACCTCCGCTATAGGCCTATTTTTCTGTCTTTCTTGTTATGTATATCACACAAAAAAAAGACTAATAAAAGATCGACATAAAACAACTTACCTTTACATCAAAACTCTGTGCAAGTGGACAAACATTTGGCAATATTTCATTCTGTCATCTAATTTTTGTTTGCTTGTTTCTGCAGTATTTGCATTAGAATTGTTGTCCCCTACCGAAGATAAATCGTTTTCTTTCAATCCATATGGCAAAGTGGATCAAGGCAGATTTTGCCCATCCCTTATATGCTGCTCGGTAAACACTTTCACTTTCACTGAAGATCATGTGACTTTTTGTAAATCCTTTTATGTTAAAGTGCAATCGGAATTCACTAGAAAGTCTGGATTGTTTTCAGAGCCGTTGCCCAAGCAAGGGGGACGGTGCATCTGACCTCCTCAGCTGTAATTGAGTCAGCCCAGAGTTGATCATGACCAATTGGCCAATCCACCACCTTTCATTGTTTAGACCATTACAAAAAAATAAAAAACAAACAAACCGACCAAAAAAATACTGGCCCATAAAAATGAAAGATCACCATCGACCCACTGGGCAAATGCCCGGTATGCTCGATGGCCAGTCCAGCTGTGGCTGACAAATAAATATTCACTGGCACACACAGCACCTCCGCTATAGGCCTATTTTTCTGTCTTTCTTGTTATGTACATCACACAAAAAAAAGACTAATAAAAGATCGACATAAAACAACTTACCTTTACATCAAAACTCTGTGCAAGTGGACAAACATTTGGCAAAATTTCATTCTGTCATCTAATTTTTGTTTGCTTGTTTCTGCAGTATTTGCATTAGAATTGTTGTCCCCTACCGAAGATAAATCGTTTTCTTTCAATCCGTATAGCAAAGTGGATCAAGGCAGATTTTGCCCATCCCTTATATGCTGCTCGGTAAATACTTTCACTTTCACTGAAGATCATGTGACTTTTTGTAAATCCTTTTATGTTAAAGTGCAAAAGGCATTCACTAGAAAGTCTGGATTGTTTTCAGAGCTGTCGCCCAAGCAAGGGGGACGGTGCATCTAACCTCCTCGGCTGTAATTGGTCCAGCCCAAAGTCGATTATGACCAATTGGTCAATCCACCACCTTTCACTGTTTATACCATCTGTTTATACCATTCATGGGCGATTCATAGAGAAAGTTGATCAAGGAGATTTTGCCCATCCCTCTTATGCTGTTTGGTGAGCACTTTCACTTTCACTCTAGATCATGTGACTTCTTGTAAAACCTTTTATATTAAATTGCAAAAGGCATTCACTATAAGAGCAGTCCCCAACCCCCGGACTACGGACCAGTACCGGTCCGTGAGTCATTTGGTACCGGGCTGTGAGAGTTGAGGCTCGAGTGTGACATTCATGGTTTTTCTCTGTTTTTATCATTATTTTTTATCATTAACTCAGTTTCCCTGGGTCTTTTCCCATGTTTTAGGAATAAATCTTCTTCTTTTTTTGGTACCGGTACTGGTTATATTTCAATAATGATAATAATGGATTGGATTTAAATAGCGCCTTTCAAGGCACCCAAAGCGCTTTGCAATGCCACTATTCATTTACTCTCACACACTGGTGAAGGCAAGCTAAAGTTGTAGCCACAGCTGCCCTGGGGCAGACTGACAGAAGCGAGGCTGCCATATCGCGCCATCAGCCCCTCTGGCCAACACCAGTAGGCGGTAAGGTAAAGTGTCTTGCCCAAGGACACAACGACCAGGACAGAGAGCCCAGGGATCGAACCGGCAACCTTCCGGTTACAGATGCGCTTCCCAACACCCTGAGCCACGGTCGCCCATTTTGTTGTTGTTTTGTTGTATTCACACCTTAAAGGCCGATTTGAGAAAATATTGTAGGACATAAACCGGTCCATGGCGCAATGAAGGTTGGGAACCGCTGCACTAGAAAGTCTAGATTGTTTTCAGAGCCGTTGCCCAAGCAAGGGGGACGGTGCATCCGACCTCGGCTTTAATTGGTCCAGCCCACAGTCGATCATGACCAATTGGCCAATCCACCACCTTTCATTGTTTATACCATCCGTTTATACCATTCATGGTCCATTGTTATAGAAAAGTGGATCAAGGAGATTTTGCCAATCCCTCTTATCCTGCTCAGTGAACACTTTCACTCAAGATCATGTGACTTCTTGTAAAAGCTTTTATATTAAACTGCAAAAGGCATTCACTAGAAAGTCTAGATTGCTTTCAGAGCCTTGTATTAGTCCTAAAAGTCACTAAATGATGTCATTGCCTAATTTGCATAAATGGTCATGCCTATGTAAATGTAACGGATGCTGTAAGAGAGAGAATTCATGGAAGAAACATAGAGTGAGTAAAAAAACACCCTAAAAGCATTTAGAATATATTTACAGCTACAAATTACATTTATTTCAGCAACTATTGTTTTTTTAATGTAACAATTCCAACCCTCTTCTTTTATACGGGCTTGGAACTGGCAAAAGTGACTCGAAATAGGTACTCTGGCAGAGTTACTTTTGTGTGTGTGTCTTTTAAGTAGTATTAAACCTTGTGATCCACAAAAAGTAACAGTAAAAGAACATTTTTAACCATAACGATGTTAACAAACTACATTAACAATCAAAATGGATATAGCAAGCCTCACAAGACAGCTTCAGTTGAAATCGGAGGTACAAGATGGATATAAAGCTCTGCAAGGATGTCCGACTTCTACATTGGAATGATGTATTTTAGTGCATTGATCTATTTTAGACAAAGAACAATGTACATCTACTGCTTCTCCCGACCTGTGTAATAGTCAGTGCAGGATCTGTGGGTTTACTCATGCTCGTTTTATTTGCAGTTTGGACGCGTTGGGGTGAACATATCCTGTTCTGACAGCAGCTGGGGGCGACTGCTGCATGAGGACTATCCGCCGCCTATGAGTGCTTTTGCATGGGTGAGGTGTCCATGGCAGCACCAGCTCTTTGTAAGCGAGGCCAGGCAAGATGCCCAACAGGTTTATTGTTTTAAGTGGAGAAAATATGGCAATGCTATATTGGTCCACTTGATTGATCTATAGTATTATTGCAGGGCTCTAGACTAACTTTTTGCTACGGTTGCACTGGTGCGCCTAACTTTTTTTCTTAGGCACACCAGCACAAAAGTTAGGCGCACCCAAATTTTTCAGCCACATTGCTTAACACCGCAGTTTTATAAGTGCACTTTTTTGTGGGGAAAATTGCTGTCCATAAAGACAATATTGATTTGTAAATGATTAACTAACAATCTTGTGCTTGTGCACTGGCACTCTTTGGTAATATTGTGGGTAATGTTAAACTTAATCATCACATCGGCCTCCTCTGACGACCTGTTTGCTGTTGCCTGCCGCTGAAAGGCAGTGGGGAGAGGGGACACTTGGGCAGTGCATTTATCGCAGCATATAATGTGTTTTCTGGATACACTGTGCTTTTTCAGCGTTTAAAGATTGATGGCTCCATGTCAGAGCACTGGCTATGAATTTCAGATGGATCAGGCCTTAACTTAACAAAAAAGTTAATAATCGTTCTTTTCATCTTTTCTCATTACCCACAACTACATCCACTTCTGTTGGGCCTAGGCTACTCACTAAGGTTGGGTATCATCACTGATTTCTATAATCCATTCGATTCCGATTCACAAGGTCCCGATTCGATTCAATTAAATTTTGCCTCAGACAGTCAGAAATATTATAATACTGATCATTTATCAGTACTGATACTTGTGAGACTTTATCAGAGATGTGAACATCACAGCAGATGCCTTTGTGTCAAAGTAACTGAGAATAAAACACAGAAAAACATGAAGGAGATTTTCCTGGCCTGGCTTTTTATAGTAGATAACCTTAAAAATATTCTGCAATTTTGCATAATTTTAAAAAGTTTAAATTTCTTCAGTATTGAACAACAGAAATTAGGCTTTCCTGTCCGAGGACATTTAAGTAAAAAAACAAAAACAAAAAAAACAGCGGCTGACAGCGCAGTAAACAATGGTAGACTGGTGGGTAATAAGCAAATGAATAATACAGAAAACAGAGATTTGAGATGGGAAACGGTTCTTGAAGTACACAGAGAGAGAGAGAGAGAGAGAGAGAGAGAGCTGTGCATGAAGTTTGATCTTTATCGTGGTGGAAGCAAAAATGCATCTGGATCCTTTTTTTCCCAAGCTTCTTAGACTACGATGACCTGGATGACTGAGAACCTTCACAGACAAAAATGCAAAGTAAGAGGGAATTCATGACAACTGTTAAAGTGAATTGTTAAATGTTGTCATTTTTATGCTTACCATCTCTACATTGTTTTAACTCTGTGATGAAAGGAATTCCTTTGTCCCCCTCACCAGGGGACAAAGGAATTATGACCCTTTTGGTCAGCAAGAGGTCACACACACACACATTCTCACATAACACACACACACACACATTCTTACCTGTATACACACACGTATACATACAGTGCCTTGTCTTTGTAACCATTTGGGGGTTTTACGTGGGCGGTGCTTTTGCTGTGATGTGTTGTTATATTTGTATTGTTGATTGTCATTTATGCTTAGAAATATCTACTCATATATGCTTAGAGTTGTATAATCAATGTCATGTTGGTAGAGGTTTGGTGCTTATAGTCTGCAAAGACTTTGTGTGCATTCCAGAGTGGCATTCACACCCACATCCTGGGAGCATGGGAGAGGGCATACCTTCTCTTATTGTTTTGTGGTAGGATAAACGTATCTATGTCTGTTTTAGGCTAAGTGCCTTTTGTTTAGATGAACTGCTGGACTTCCAGACCAGCAGGTTTAGGGAAGTCATTTATGGGGTCACACTCTGACCACACACACACACACACACACACACACACACACAACGCACAGGCAAGGTACTCTTTGTGTGTATGTATACGTCGTATGTTAATGAACATACGACATATACATATTCATGTGACCTCAATAAAAGATCAGTGATACGAGGGAGCGGACGAGAGCAACTGGGGTCAAGCGAAGGGACGACATTTGTCCAGTTCTCTCCCGTGCACGAGAAACATAAAGAACTTTGCCTACTCGTGTCTTGCTTTTGCTGTGTAATTAAATTGTCTTCAACGTTCCAGCGAATAGGTCTAAGCTACAAACCTATCATGTGTATTGTGTGAACTGTTTTCCCAATAAAAGGCAGCAAGCGGAGGCCAGATTTGGGGTCATTTTGTGGCAGATACCAACAAAGCCTCCCTTGCAAGTATATCGATCGATCGCTGACTGTCTTGTTTTCTTCATGATGAATAAGTCTCTAAACCAGCGGGGCTTGTGGAAACACAGACCCAACATTTATTTGGTCCTTCGGAGCCGGAGCCTAACACATCGCATCCACCGAGGAGAGGGAGATGACGCCACCGCAGTCTGCAAACAGCCAGCGTCTGGGACGCCTCACGAAAGCCCTGGTGCTTAACTTTGTCACCAGGCCGGAGAGTTTGCATCTGAACTCCCCTCGGGATGGATGGCGATTGACTGGATCCAGAGATTCTTCCCATGAACGGAACCAACACGAACAGTGAGTACAGAAGGCCTTAGAGAGCGGCTACGTGTCCATGCGTTAAAGCAGGTACGTGAGTGCGCAAGCTGTACATGTAGACGCAAGCTACCTGGCTTCTCCGCCAGTGTTTTTGTTTTTTTTTAATCTTTTTGATTTATTTAAGGAGGTAGAGTGGTTTCCTCGCCAATGTTTTAAGGAGGGTGTTAAGGTTCAAATATTGAGGAAGGAGAGTACAAACAATCATGGTCCAGAAGAGCTTGGTCAAACAATTGATTTTAATGAAATACACGCGTGGGGGGACCAGCTCCGTTCACAGACAGCGCTGATCTCCGACTAATCAAAGCACAAGCAGATATTTTATACCATCAGGGTTTGAATTTAATGACGCCCCCTCATGGTTCATCAGATACAATATATGCATAGGTTCCCAGACCACAATGACTTTTAACACAGTTTTAAAAGGAACATTGTCTCTATCTTCATGGCAGATGTTTCCTGTCACCCTTTTTGACTACCGCTTCTCCAAAACCGCAGACAATGTTTTGCAGTGAGCTAGCACTTCTGTACGCCCACAGTTACAAGCAAACATGATTAACCTCTCACCTATAAATGAACCCACTAACTGTATGTGTGTCTCGTCCTTAAATGCTCTCTCATCTCACCCGTTGCACTTCTGACCTTTCACCAGAACAGAGGCTCATCCTTACATGTAATCCTCAGAATAACCTGCACTTAGACTCTGCTTTCGGTTTCACTTCTGCAAAGGCACACTCTGCAAACCTGCAATTTCCTGTCAGCCTGCAACTTAGTCTTTCTGAAAGACACACACTGTTTAAACATCTGAATGCAATATCAATGCTGTAGATTATATTATTAATGCAATGGTAATGATGATGATTCTTAACAATAGCAGCAAATTAATTTCCCTGCTCTCTACAGGATACATGCTTATGACCCTAGAATGAACTCGCCTACCTGGATTGACTCAATAGGAGTGCCCAGGGGAGTTCCAAATGAATATAAACTAGTGGACCAAATAGCTTCAGGATTTGAAAGTATGTTCATGTGGATAACTCCAAATAAGAATGTTGATCGCATAAACTATGCCCATTATAATGTGCTGAGACTCTCTAACCTGACCAGAGATGCCATGGAGGGGTTCGCAGAACAGTTGGGTCCGACCTCGCTGATGGGAGTGCAAAATCGAATGGCCCTAGACATGTTGTTGGCGGAGAAAGGGGGCGTGTGTGCCATGTTTGGAGCAGTGTGTTGTACCTTGATCCCCAACAACACTGTTCCAGATGGCTCAGTAACCCGAGCTCTGGAGGGGCTGAAAACTCTGTCTAAAACCATGCATTAACATTCGGGAATTGACAATCCGCTGGACAGCTGGATGACCTCAGTGTTTGGGAAATGGAAGGGGTTGGTTATGTCTGCAATGTTTTCTACTGCCGCTTTTTAGGGATACTGGTAACCTGCGGTTGTTGTCTTATTCCTTGCGCCAGAGGACTGCTGGAAAAGGTAATAATGAGGGCAGTGGACCCCAGAACAGTGGTTCCGGTGGCCATGATGCCATTGATGGACATAGAAGCGGCCGAATGGGCCGAGGAGTGACACAACACGAAGTGTGGTGACCTTTCTTTTTGAAAGGTCAAGAGAGGGAATGTGGGAATAAAGAAAATACTTCACTGTTACAATATAGCCTTCATCATTAACATTGCATTAAAATGTTTATTAAAGCTACTGGCATTAGACTAAAACTTTTATTAAAGGTGCAGCTATAATCATTGTATAAACACATTGAATATTGTGCTCATGAAAGAGTTGATGCCCAGTCTATTCAAGGTCTTAAGCTTCGTTTGGCGCGATGTCCTGAAGATCTATTGTGTAAGTGACTTGGAACAGCAGAAGGTTAAACCGCATACACGCTTACAAACACAAATGATTTAAACATAGGCCAGGCCGAGGGCCTGGAATTCATTTAGCTTCTAACTGCATTTAAGCTTGCCTAGTAACAAGTGACAGAAGAAGAGTGAAGAAATTGTAAGTCCCCAGGAATCATCTGGAGATAGGGTTGGGCAATTGAAAGGTGTCATTTTGTTTAGCATAATCTCTTTTGTTATATTTTAGCCTTTTAACATGCAAGTAAACTTAATGGGATTATTTAGGAATTATGTTGTGTTTCTTAGGAAACACGAAAAGGGGGAGAACTGTCATGTAATTAATATATTCTTAGTGCTTATTTTCTTATTATATTGTTTTATGTACTTTAATAATGAAGGTTTGTAAAGCAAGGCCACTTTTGACTCACAAACTAAGTGCTCAGCCAGACTGAAAAACAGGAAGTTAGTGTAGAAATATACAAGCATATTAATAAATACAGGAAGCCAGACAGAAGAGAGGAACTTGTACCATATAAGGAGTTGTTGAAACTGTGTAACATGTAAAGTACCAAAATCAATCAATCTTTATTCATAAAGCACTTTTCATACAAAAAAAAAGTAGCACAAAGTGCTTTACATGGTTAAAAGCAGCCCACTCCCAGAACCCCAGCAGCCATGGTCGATCACAGCCCCGGTGCAGAGAGCGCCCTCCGAAGAAACACTGGAGATATGACACAACAGGATATGTACAGGGTAAATTGATAAAATAAATAAGAACGGGATACAATATAAATATAAATATAAATAGAGTAAGAAGCTTAAAAAATTAATAAGAATAAAATCAATAAATATTAGGTAAAGCCTAAATTAATAATAGAATAACCGGATAGAACAAATAAGCATAAAATAAATAAACGTTAAGTAAAAGCTAAATTAAAAAAGTGGGTCTTGAGCCTATATGAGAAACATTTTTAGATTCTAATGTTAGAGATCCTGCAACTGCCGTTGGGCTGTGCAGGGGTCTCTCTTCCGGAAGATGATTGAATAAAGAATTATAAATGTTTTGACCACTATGAGTCGGGTTTTCTGTGTTCTATCATGGGGATCAAAGAATCAGGTTTTAATACCAGTCCACTGCTGCCACCTGTGGCCAAGTGCCATAGCCTACTACTAGATGAACTTGTGATACACATCTGCAGTAGAGGCTGAGTGGCTGCTCTTACACCTGGAGCATCCAAATCGACCCACAGACACGTTGAAAGATGCAATGCCATCAATGTGGATTGTCAAGACTGAGAGACCTCTTCCCTGTGACCCTCCCAAAACCCTCAAACCCACCTCGACATACAAACTCTGTGTGGCTTCACGTGTTCTGTTGATGTTTACATGACCGGAAGGAAAAAACTACAAGTCCCAGCATCCTCTGTGTTTAGGGAGCAGTAGTGAAAGTGAAAGTATTGAGCCTCCGTTCAGAGCAGCAGGAGGAGGAAGGTGCAGCTGAGGCAGGTGAGTGTTAACATGCATATGTTTCTTCTTATGACATAAAATAATTCCACGCTGTTCGTGTCTGTGGGTGAAATGTGAGGCCGGTCGGCTCCTCTGAGCGCTGGTTTCCTGTAAGTAGAGAGGAAGTGAGTTTAGCTGAGCCTCCGTTTAGTGTGAGAGAGCAGGAGGAGAGTGAGAGCTGTGCTGAGGCAGGGTGAGTGTTAACACCGCTCTGACATTACTGTGTCTCTGTGGCGGGAACAACAGGCTCCGTCAGTGGAGGCAAAAATAATCAGACTTTGGTTTTTCAAAGGAAACAACTTTATGTCGGAAGTTCCCGCACGCTCATTGGATAACAATGTGTCAATCTCGAGCTATTAGCCAATGAGCGTGCGGATTCACAGAAAGACCCGCCTTTATCACGGGACTTTTTAAAAACTACAATGGCGACAGAAACTCCGTGAGTGGAGTTCAGGGTGACGTTATGAAACTGTGACGTTTGAGCCACTTCCTGTTCTCAGTCCCAGCGTCCTGATCACCGAGGTTTCTGTTGCTCTGATATCTGATATTGATTATATTGGTAAACAGGCTGTAGCATAAACATCAGGTCTGTTCTGAAAACTGGCTTTATTTTTTCAAAGTAAGGGAATATCTGTGGTCTGATACCGCGGGCTCATGGGCTAAGGACTTGGATTGACAAGTCAAGCGCAGATGATTGTGTTGTTTCTTATAAAGGCTTGTGTGTGTGTGCCTTCCTGTGTGTGTCCTTGTGTCAGTGGAACTGAATCAGTGTGTTAGAGAAAGTGCTCCTCTGCTGTGCCGTCATCGTGTGGATGCTTCTTTTAAAGCTGGAACTCATGTCTTTATGATCTGCTTCATTTCATTGAACCTTTATTTCTAACCATGAAGTCCCTTTGAGGTTAAAGCCTCCTGGTTAGGTTTAGGCTGTTATTGTGCTTCAGGCTGAAATATGAGGAGTAAGGAGTGGGGCTGGTTAGCCCTCATGACCCTCACCATAACACATACGTCACAGGACAGTGTTTACCACAGAAACTCCATGAAATGATCAATGAGAACTTTAGAAACCCGTCAGTGTGATGCTTCCAGTACAACAGCACCTCTGAGTGTGTGTGTTTGCCTCTCAGACTAACTCCACCCTGACATCAAGAAGATGGAGGAAGAGGATGGAGCAGGATCTGCAGCATCCAGCTGTGTGTCTGTGAGGAGTGACTGGTCCAAAGGAACACCTCTGAACTTCAGTAATGAACCTGCAGCAACAATGTAAGAGAGCTGCTGACTCATTTATTCAGTGTAAATAATGATTTTTGATGCAATGGGAGAAGAAAAATGACAAAAACAGTTTTAAAAATAAGGATTAAAATATTAAAAACTATATTTTTGAGTTTCCTGATGTAGTACAAAAATATATGAACGTAACTGTATATAGGACAGATATTTTACGGTTCTTTTAGGCAGCACCAAAAAACAAAAAGACTATTTTTAAGCTGTCTGAGGTAGTGAGTCAACATGTCACACTGGGTCAAAGGTCAGGGAGTAAAAGTGTTTTTAAAAGAGGTTTAAAAGCAGCGAGTGAAGGAGCCTGTCGAGGTAAATCGTTCCATAACTGATCAAATTCAGTTGGTGGACCTCTGTGTGAAATCAAGCATCTGGTTCACAGAGAGGATAACCCTCAAATGGGCTGCACAACATTATATAGTCAGACAAAAACAGAGATTATCGTAGCCATCGCTCTCTCGCATGGACGTGGCAGTCTTGCTGTCTGCTGCGAATCCTCCCCGTACCTCCGTGACCTCGTCTGGTATCTGCTCCCTCCTCTGTAAGAGACAGTGAAGGGAAACACGTCTCTGCCTAGTCTTGAAAATCTAATCTTATCATCCATTGTTCTTCTAGGGCCTCTTCTTCTTGTGGCCTCAGCTAACTGCTAATATTTAAATGGCTAACATTAACATGTGTGCCAGCCAGGTTAACATTTATGATGAACTATGATTAATTAACTGATGTTGAAACTGGAGCTTTACTGACCTCTGAAATTCCTCCTAAAGTGTTATTCAGTGTTGTGACAGTCAGCTGCTTCAGCTGCTGCTGGGATGGGCTGTGGCAAAGAGAACAGAGAAAATCAAAATCAGAGTTTTTCTCTGAATTAAAAGCAAGGAAACAACAATATATTCTACATGATGAAACTGATGGTTTATGGTGTTTGGGTCTGTTTTTCTGTATTTATGCAGATAAAGTGTAAACTCAGATGAATTATACCATCAAATGTTAAAGGAAAATATCAGGATGAGTGTCTGTGAGCTGAGAAGGACGTGAAGCGAGCAGTTTATCCCAGAGCTGAAGCTGCTCTGTGTGCAGAGATGAGCTCAGATTCCTGCTGTGATTGATCAACAGTCACAGAAATGTAGACTTGTAGTTATTACTCCAGTATGGTCACAGCAGATACTGATAAACATGTATTATGAGGATGGATGATCAAGTTTCTCACTCTCTGCTTTAAATCTCAGTTTTTTTCTTCTTCACAGTTTATCTGTTAATTTATTAATGAATAACACTGAAAGAGTTTCTGTTATATTTCCCCTTGAACATCACCTTATTAGGGCGGCATTAGGAAATAGCCCCCCTCCAAAGAATGAATAAATGAATGATGATAATAATAAAAGGATTAAAAAGCAGAGCTCAGAGTGGTAGAATGGTCAAACATGGATCCACGGGTGGTTCAACTGCATTTGGTGACGTGTGTAACCCAGTGTTAAAAACAGGATTAAAAGCATAAATATTCATACTCTCACAATGGGAATAAATATTGATAAAAACAAAGTTAATTATAATAAATACTGATAAAAAGCATGTAAACATAAGTTTAATTAATGTGTACATATGTATATGTAATATATAAATGGTGTGGGGACAGGACTAAGGCTATGTCCACACGTACCCGGGTATTTTTGAAAACGCAGATTTTTCTATGCGTTTGCACCTTTCGTCCACACGTAAACGGCGTTTTTGGCCACTGAAAACGGAGATTTTTAACAACTCCGGCCAGGGTGGATATTTTCTAAAACTCCGTTTTTGCATTTACGTGTGGACGAGAAAAACGGAGAAAACGCAGCGTCAAAGATGTGCGCCCTTTTTGACGTCACAGTGTGCGCCACATTATTGTTTCGGTGAAATGAATTTCTACAATACTGTTACTGTTAATTGTACTCTCTGCAGTGTTTAAATGCTTACATATACACACACAGTTACTGTCCCTCCACACATACGACTCGGTTCTGCTTCTATGCCCCAGCTTTGTTTACTTTTTCCCACCGAGGCTTCTAGACTTCTGATTGGCCAACATTTCTACACGGTTAGGAATATAGCGCCACCTGCTGCTTTGGCATGTTCCTAGCAGCGTTTTCCTTCATTTCTGCCTTTACGTGTGGACGGGATTATTTTTTAAAACTAAAACGGAAAATCTCCGTTTTCAAAAATACCCATGTACGTGTGGATGTAGCCTTAGTCCTGTAGTGTGTTTGTCAGATCCACTGAGCGACCAATCATTGGCCGGTCTGACCCTCCCCCAGTCTGTGCGCTGCTCAGACACCTGTGTGTGCCTTCTTGTGCCAGTCAGATACGCCAGAGACACAGACGGTGAAAGATCAGTTTACCCGTGCGGCGAAGAAGCTAGCTGGATAGTGAAAGTCCTTTTTTCCGCGAGAATAATAAGAGTGATACTGTATTCCAGAGGCCGTGAGCCAGCGTGAGCACTGTGAAGCCCCATGTAGCATTTGTTGCTTCACATGGTAAGTCCCAGGCAGCGCATGTGCACTAGCATAGCATGCTACTTGCCGTTAGCTCCGATGCTAACTTCCGTTAGCCATTTTGAAATGAAAGTGCCTTTTCCGAGGCTAAAGCAATTAGCACTGAGTCTGCTGCACTTTATACGAGATGTTCTTTAAAGGTTCATGTCACATTACTGTGGTATTGATGTATAATGTATGGTTTTGTGCGAAGTTGTTATGTTAGCACATGTTCACTTTTCTCATGGTGCTAATTATAGTTCTGCACACTAAGTATTAGCAACGTGAAATTGAGTGCCTTCACCTGCACTTTACTTAGCTGAAACTTGATAAGTCTCAAGCCAATGTGTATTTTTAATGCACTGCTGAGCTATTTTGTATTATTTTAAATGTGTGTTTCCTATGCACTTTTTCCCTTTGAAATTAGAATAATTTGTTGTACAACATAGAATATTTTGAAATAAATTTAGAAGCACTACAAGCAGCTAGTAGTAATAATAAGTTACAGGCATGATAGTTTAAATGTTGAACTACTGTGTTCTGGCCTGGTCCCCAGGTCAGGTTTTTTCCCTTTGCTTATTTGGATTGGATTGGTTTTGAGGACCTGAGAAGAATCGAGGATCCCTTTTCCAGTACTGGATGGCGAGCCCAGCCCAAAGAGCCGGATGAACTGGTAGATTGTAACCCAACTGGTTGCAAACACACTGAGTGACTACTGAACATTGAAAGACTGAAATTGACTTTAAAAAAGACACAAAAGACAATATATCCTTGGGTCGACCATTTGTGGGGTTTATTTTATTTTATTTTGTTTTCAAGAAGTGCGCTCTACTTTTGTTAAATGTGCGCAACTTTAATAATTGCTAATAAATGCAATTGTGTTTTCTACACCTACTGTGTACAAGTCCTCTGTTGTCATACACCCTTGGCTCCTACGAATCTAGAACCTGTCTGATCTGGTCCATATTTCCCTTCTGTCCTCGTACTGTGGTTAAAGGTAACTATACTGCCGTACTACAGGCAAAGAAGGCAAGAAGTAGCACTAACAGGTCTTACATGCCCATTACTAGTATTGCACCACCAGTGTTACATAAGTAAAAAAGTGGCGAGCCAGCCAGGAGCCTAGAGTGCTGTGTGACAACATTGGAATCCTGTTTGACCTTTGATCAGACGCTCACATACTGTGAAAATGGATTTTGTCGAGAAGTATGCCGTTAAAGTACCAAATGCCATTATTGTTAGCGGTGTTACAGATAGAGATAAAGACAAAGAGTTATTTGAGTTTCTGGAGCAACATGGTACTATTCGTAGAGTACTCGCTGTCGATGATGACTCTTCTGCATTCCACAAAAGTCAGATTGTAGAGTTCGAGTCCGGTGCAGCCGTGGAAATATTAGCACCTAACCTGCCTTACCTCTTACAGTCCACTGACAATCCAGATGTCAGTTACCGCATTCGAGCCTTAACTGACGTCTATACTAAGACCGTAGGGGGCAGTGTTACTGAGGCTTACATTAGCAACCTGAAGGGTTTAGCCAAGTTAAGTGGGAAGGATTTCGAAGAAGTGTTGCGGGAGGCCCTGTCCACAATAGGGAAGACCATCGAAGCTGCTGAGACAGCTGAGATAAACCCCGAAAATGATGCTGCTGATCAGACGTGCCCTGTGGTAGGATCCACACAACTTGGAGCCACACCTTCAGTCTTAACTGAACTGCCTCACCCTCCTGAACCCATTCAGGGCACATTCCAATGCCCCATGAGACCAAACTTGACACCTCAAATATTGAGCCCAACTGACCTCAACCCACCAGAGGTTCAGAAAGTAGTAGTCGAGCATGTTGTCAAGAGTGTTGAAAAGACATCACATGCTCACTCTACATTAAGACTCAGAGCTTTCTCTGGCAAGATGCCCAGACCTTACAGCGAAGCTGACTATGAAACATGGCGTTCTCATGTTGACTTGTTGATGGAAGATGCTTCTTTGTCCGAGTTGGAAAAAACTCGTAAGATTCTTGAAAGTCTCCTTGCTCCCGCTTCTGATGTCATCCGCCCTCTTGGGCCAGAAGCCACCCCTGCAGACTATCTTAAACTTCTGGATTCAGCTTTTGGCACCGTCGAAGATGGTGAGGAACTGTTTGTACGCTTCATGAACACCCTCCAAGATCACGGTGAAAAGCCCTCTGCTTATCTGCTTCGTTTGCAGGTGGCAGTCAATCACACCGTGCGCAGAGGTGGGCTTCAACCACATGAAGTAAATAAGCAGCTTCTTAAACAGTTTTACAGAGGCTGCTGGGATGATAACTTGCTAACGGAGTTGCAATTGGAGCTAAAGCATAAGGAGCCACCCACTTATGCAGAGCTATTGCTTCTCCTGCGTACTGCAGGAAACCGACAAGAAGTTAAAAGCACGCGAATGAAGAAACACTTTAGCACCACGAAACCAAAAGCAGTGTCTCATGAACAGACGGTCACTGAAACAAATGCAGATGGTCTAGAACAGCTGAAAAAACAAGTTGCCGATCTAAAAAGCCAATTAGCTGCCGTTGTGAAGCCAAAGAAACAAGCAACACTGAAGACAGTTCGAACAAGGAAACCTGAAAATAAAAAACCTGACCATGCCAAACCTGAAGACTCACCTCCACCCAGCCACCCCAGTACTAGGCCCAAGCCCTGGTATTGCTTCCGCTGTGGGGAAGATGGACATATAGTAGCCACTTGTGAGTCAGAGCCCAATCCTGCCCTTGTAGTTGCAAAACGAAAGGAATTAAGAGTGAGAAGGCAGATATGGGACAGGCAGAATGACCAGCTTTCTTTAAACTACATTCTGCCTCCGTTGCGGGACAAATGGAGGCTGATGCTTTGTTAACCCGTCCCACCCAGGTTAAACCAAAAGCTTCACCTAAAAAGCGTGCCAGCCTAAAGATACACACAAGAACAGATTCCTTCGACTTCCCTAAAGGTCTAATTGGTACAAAGAGTACTGCACAAGTGAAAGTTAATGGTCACACAGTGAGTTGTTTGCTAGATACTGGTTCCCAGGTGACTACAGTCCCCAAGTCCTACTATCGTCAGCATTTGTCCTCTCATGAGATTAAGCCATTGTTTGAACTTTTAGAAGTTGAGGGTGCCAACGGTCAGTCTGTGCCTTACTTAGGCTACATTGAGCTGCATGTCACTTTCCCAAAAGACTTCCTTGGCATTGAAGCTGAAGTGCCGACACTTGCCTTAGTTGTCCCCGATGTGCGCACAGCTTCTCAGTCCTTAGTGCTAATTGGGACAAACACATTAGATGTACTTTATGAGCTGTACTCTGACACATGCCATGAACTGCAGCTGAACCTGCCATATGGCTATAGGGCAGTTCTAAAAGTTCTTGAGTCACGACACAAACAGTCCAAAGACAGTAGTCTTGGTTTAGTGACGATGCACAACAAAGAGCCACAGTTGATTCCAGCAGGCCAAACTGTTGTTTTAGATGGTGCTGTAGCTGTGTCAGCCGGTAACGGTGAAAAGTCTGTCTTGTTAGAGTATCCACGAATGTCAGCCTTACCTGGTGACATCCTTGTGAAACCTTGTCTCATAGACCTACCTGAACGAGCACCTTACCTTGTTCCAGTTATACTTACCAATGAATCCGAACATGATGTGACAATCCCTCTAAATTGTGTCATCGGAGAAGTCAGTGCATATCAAAGAGTTCTATCTCACGAACACTCAGTGAGAACTCCAAGATTCCAAACTGAGCAGAAGTCAAATGTAACATATAACTTTGACTCTTCCCCTATTAGCGCTGAATGGAAGAAGCGCATAACCGAAAAGCTAAGCCAAATGCCCGAAGTGTTTGCACAGAATGATCTTGACTTTGGAAAGACGGATCAAGTGAAACACACAATCAGATTGTCAGATGAAACACCGTTCAAGCATAGAGCGCGTCCCATACATCCGAACGACCTGGAAGCAGTCCGTAAGCACCTCAAAGAACTGCAAGAAGCTGGCGTGATCAGGGAATCTACCTCCCCTTTCTCTTCACCCATTGTAGTCGTGCGGAAGAAAAATGGTGAAGTCCGCCTCTGTATCGACTACAGAAAGCTTAACGCGCAGACTATAAAAGATGCTTACGCTCTCCCCAATTTGGAGGAAACGTTTTCCACCTTGATCGGGTCGCAATGGTTCTCTGTCCTGGATTTAAAATCTGGGTACTACCAAATTGAGATGGAGGAGCTGGACAAACCAAAGACGGCGTTCGTGTGTCCCATCGGCTTTTGGGAATTTAATAGAATGCCCCAAGGCATTACAAACGCCCCCAGCACATTCCAGCGGCTCATGGAGAAATGTATGGGCGACATGAACCTGCGTGAGGTGATCGTGTTTCTTGATGCCATCATTGTATTCTCCAAGACACTTGAAGAACATGAGGCTCGCTTAATGAAAGTTCTTGATTGCCTGAAAGAATATGGGCTCAAACTCTCACCCGAAAAATGCAAATTTTTCCAAAGTTCTGTCAGATATCTTGGGCATATTGTGTCCAGCAAGGGAGTGGAGACTGACCCTGAAAAGGTGGAAGCCTTAAGTACCTGGCCTGTGCCCCGTGATCTTAAACAGCTCCGCTCATTTTTAGGCTTTTCAGGGTACTACAGGCGGTTCATTAAGAACTATTCGAGTATCGTTAAGCCCCTCACTGACTTAACATCAGGCTACCCTCCTTTGCGCAAAAGCACAAAGCCTAAAGCTAAGTCTGTCCAGTACCATGACCCCAAGACACCTTTCGGCGAGCGATGGACTCCCTCTTGTGATCTTGCTTTCAAAACCATCATTGAAAAGCTCAGTACTGCGCCTGTATTGGGTTTTGCTGACCCTAAACTGCCATATACGCTCCATATGGACGCCAGCACTACAGGGCTTGGCGCCGCGCTCTATCAAGAGCAGAATGGCCAGACCAGGGTGATAGCTTATGTAAGCCATGGGTTGTCTAGGAGTGAATCTCGTTATCCCGCCCATAAGTTAGAGTTCTTAGCCTTGAAGTGGGCAGTGACGGAAAAGTTTGCAGATTACTTATATGGAAATCAGTTTACTGTCGTAACAGACAATAACCCTCTGACGTACATATTAACTACTGCTAAGATGGATGCCATGAGTTACAGATGGCTAGCTGCCCTGTCAACGTTTAGCTTTAAGCTCCAGTACCGAGCAGGCAAGCTTAACTCAGATGCAGATGGCCTTTCTAGACGGCCACATGGCGAGTTGCTTAACGACGCAGTGTCCCAAAAAGAGCTCGACCGCATACAGCAGTTCACACAGACTCACCTGCCTCTACCTGACAGCAGTTTAAGTCCTGAAGTAGTGTCTGCTATTTGTGAGAAACACCTTGTATGCAGCTCTCAAAATGACACCATCCCTTTGGTTCACTCGCTAGCCATTTCTGTAGCTGCCATTCCAGGTGACTTTGTCAATGAAAATGACTGTGGTGGTGTTCCTGTTATGCCCCATATGTCCCCTGAACAGATCACAAATGAACAAAGAACAGACCCTTGTCTGAGGGAAGTTAATGCACAAATTGAAACGGGAGAAAAGGTCCCACCAACTGTGCGAGCTGAACTTCCTGATATCAACCTTCTACTCCGAGAGCTCAATCGATTGAAGATGCACAATAACATCCTGTACCGAACTCGCCAAGATGGAGGAGATGTTACTTACCAGCTTGTCTTACCTGAACAGCTCCGTGATTCAGTCTTCCAAAGCCTCCACTGTGACATGGGCCACTTAGGCACTGAACGTACCTTAGATCTTGCCCGAACAAGGTTCTATTGGCCTCGCATGGCAACATATATAGAACATAAGATCAAAACATGCAACCGCTGTGTAAGACGTAAAACTCCTCCAGAAAAAGCAGCTCCACTAGTGAATATCAAATCTACCAGACCCCTTGAATTAGTCTGCATGTACTTCCTGTCCATTGAGCCTGTAAAGGATGTGCTTGTATTAACCGATCATTTCACGAAATATTCATTAGCCATCCCTACCAGCAATCAGAAAGCCCAGACCGTTGCAAAAGCTCTTTGGGACAACTTCATAGTCCACTACGGGATACCCGAACGATTGCATAGTGATCAAGGTCCCGACTTCGAGTCCCACATTATCCAAGAGCTTTGCAAGATCATGGGCATTCGCAAAATCCGGACAACACCCTATCACCCCAGAGGAAACCCGGTAGAACATTTCAATAGAACGTTGCTAAGTATGCTAGGTACTCTTGAGGAAAAGGACAAAACTCAGTGGCACAACTATGTCAAACCACTCGTTCATGCGTACAATTGTACGAAAAATGATACAACTGGTTTTGCCCCATATGAGTTAATGTTTGGCCGTCAGCCAAGATTGCCAGTCGATCTAGCTTTTGGGCTGCCCTTTAACAACAAAAGTTTCAAGTCGCATTCTCAGTACATAACAAAACTAAAGGCAACTCTACAAGAGACCTACAAACTAGCAACAGACCATGCTAACAAAATAGCAGAAAGAAACAAAACAAGATTTGATATGCGAGTGAAACCCTCAAAACTAGATCCAGGTGACAGAGTTTTGGTGCGTGCAGTCCGTCTCAGAGGCAAGCACAAGCTAGCCGACAAGTGGGAGACTGATATTCACGTTGTGGTGAACCAAGCAGGTGACTTGCCCGTCTACAGTATAAAACCCCTAACAAAAGAGGGCCCAGTCCGCACAGTCCACCGCGATCTCTTGCTCCCTTGTGGTTTTCTTGCCCCTGTTGAGGAGAAACCTGTCCAACCAACTCATGTACGCAAACCAAAAACAAGGCAATCACCTAAACAACATGAGGAATGTGATCATTCAGAACTGGAAGATGAGGATGTCTGTTGGTTCAGAGAGGAACCTCTTCAAGAGCCCATAAAGGTCACTCGAGTCTATGAGATTCCCCAGCCAAAGACACACCTTAATGATCACGATCATGCTGAAACTCATTTGCTTGGAGGAGACAATTTACATGAACATGACAACTTGCCTGGAGGAGACAACTTACATGAACATGACAACTTGCTTGGAGGTGACAAGTGGAAATCCACTTGGATGTGGAAGCCTAGAGGAGAATGAAACCATGGTGGAACACTCAAACACTGACAATGAAAGCGAGAGTGACGCTAACTTACCCGATGGATCTACCTGTGATGGGCCAGTGGAAGAAGACAACTCAAATGATAATCAAGCAAACTCAAGTCAGTCAAATACTGAGAGTGAAGCCACAGCGACTGTAAGGCGCTCAGAGAGAACAAGAACCCAACCAGAACGACTGCAATATAGTCAGTTGGGAAATCCTCTCGTTTCCATTGCCCAGTCCCTGTTTCGAGGTCTAAGCCTGACTTTTACCAGTGCCTTGACAGAACAAGATTCTGTGGTCATCCCCCTGAATGCTGGTTCCCCTGTCATTACCATTTAGCTATCCCATGCAAAGGGACTTGCATGATTGTAAGGGGGGATAGTGTAACCCAGTGTTAAAAACAGGATTAAAAGACTAGAGGACTGGGAGTTGAGAACTGAGGACAGAGCATCACAGCTTCTCTCTGAGAGGTTACAGCCACTCAGTCTGGAAGAAAACAAACAAACACATTCATTAAATCAGTCAAATGAAACATTTTTTAATGCCAGCATGCAATACAATTATTGGTTAACTAAATAGCTTCATTAAAACACAACTCTTCTTCTATATCAGCACTTACTCCTTGTAAGCTCCACCTGCTCCACCTTCTGAGTCAGAAGACATGAAAACAAACTGTAAATCTAGTAGAAACATGATTGGAAATCTTCTCAGATCCATTTGTACATTTAGAGCCTGATACTGAAATATAGCAGCACGGACATTCACAGCAGCAAAGGGTTCTTGCTGATCTGAGCTGGCTTGGCCCTGGCTTATTGAAGATTAAAGAAAGCGGAATCAGCTGTTCAAAACCCCACAAGGCTGCCCGCTGTGACTGAAACAATGGGACGGGTCGTGACTTCTCAAAATGGGCTCATTGAACGCAGCACGGATAAGATCTTGAAGAAGCTCATGGCGGTCGTGAGTTCTCAGACTTTGCTCTTTGAGCGCAAAACTGATAACCTCTCGGAGAAGCTCGTGGCTCTCCAACGGGAGATTGAGAGACGAGTGACGGACTGTTAGATCAGCTGTGAAATTGACATGCAGTTGTTCGCACCAAAGAAAACCACCATCATTTCATGCGGCTAACATACCGGCGCCAGCTGTGGTCTCAAGGCTGGAGCTGAACATAACAAATCTCACCCTGATAACAGACGGTGTTTAGACTGTTCCTTCCCATCCTAAGCATGCTTATCCCCTCCCGGTGCAGACGGTGGGTCGAGGGGACCAGCGCAAATGCTGCAGGCCGCTGTCTACACCGGCTGTCTCTCACCTTTTACCCATCCCTGTTGCTTGTCATGTGTTTCTATGGCGCATTAAGAGTTTTCATGTGTTCTGTGCTAAGATCATTTTTTTTCTGTTCTCAAACTGATCTCCCTGTTGGAGCTCAGTCTGGGGGGAGTTCTTTTTTCTCCTCATCTTTCCTGATGTTGTGCATTTTCCGCTGTTCGGTTCCGGGTCGCTGCTCTAGCGGCTGACCGGCCAGCTACCTAGCCTCACCTGTCTCCCCAATGTGATGTTTGTGTATTGTATGTACAGTTGGCGAGGTCAGTATCCTAATAGCCCCTTGAAAATAAATACAGTGCTCTGAATCTGAATCTGAAAAGATTACAGAAGACGACTCTGTTCAGTAAATATTACGCTCATGCTGTCAAGAAATACCAAAGGTAGGTAAAACTCTGGTTGTTGCAGCCATCCAGTATGACATGCTTTGTACTGTTCTGCTGCAGTTTGTGACACCTGGTGGATGAGTTGTGAAGGATGATGAAACAAACACTTCACTCAATGTTTTTCTTCTAAACTGGATGTAATTTTGGCAGCCGAGAGTTTTTCACAATCTATCCCAGCTGCAAATAGGAACACAACAAATAAATAACTTTACCCACTTGGATCCTTATCATTCAAGATTGTGAAAAGTTTCTCTACTCAGAGAATACTGGTGATTTTAGATGAGAGAGATGATTTGGAAGATGATGAAGGGGAAGAGTTTTCAGAACTCGAGGCCTTTTGTCTTCACTGTATAGGACAGAGAAGACAGGAAGGGAGGGAGAAGTGAGGAGAATAACACACAGGAAATGGTCTTGGGCAGCCTCAAACCAGGCCCTGGAGTCACGACTCTAACTTTCAGTACATGGGTCACCTGCTCAGCCAGGTAAGCTACAGCAGTCAGCAGTTTGTGAGTTTATTTGGAGACAATGATGACTATAAGTCAGGTAAAAAAAAATACTATCATCAACCAACAAGGGGAAAACAGTGAGCTTGAATGACCAAGCTTTGACCAAGGGTGGCTCACTCCTCGGTCTTCTTGCCCAAGGAGTGAACCATCCTGCATGGCTATCAATGTGGTGCAACCAAGGCCATCATACAGTACAGGCCATCCAAGCTGATTTTTAACTTTTCGTCCCAGATATCACCTTAAAAATCATCTAGATTAGGATATGTTGGCTGATCTGAATTGTGTTCTAGATCCAATCACAACAAACAGAGAGCTGTTGTGTGTCCAAGGTGAACAGGAAGAATATATACATGCATAAAGTCAATAAAGTCAGAAGGTTTGCTTTAGACTGTGCTGCAGTTTATCATCAAAGACTGACAAACAGGCACCATGCTGCCAATAAATGGCATCAAGTCTGACTTGAGGTTTTTCTTTTTGTTTTAATCAAGATTACATTTTATAGCAACCACAGCAGAGGTAACACGCTGCAGAGACTGCAGCGTGTTGTGCGCTCTGCTGAGAAGGTGATTGGCTGCAGACTCCCATCTCTGCAGGACCTGTACACCTCCAGGACACTGGGGCGTGCAGCTCAGATCTCAGCTGACCCTTCTCACCCTGGACACAGTCTGTTTGACCTGCTCCCCTCAGGCAGGAGGCTCCGGTCCATTCGCACCAGAACCTCTCGCCATAAGAACAGTTTCTTCCCCTCTGCTGTTGGACACATGAACAATAACCGTATGACTGTTCCCACCACTAACACATGACCCTACGCTGTGTTCACTGCATCATTCCATGTTTGGCACTGATCACCACCTGCACTCATGTATATATCTATCTACTTAGCACTTTTAATTCTTATTCTTATTTTTATTTTCATGTCTATTTAAGTGTTATTTATGACAGTATGTTTGCACTAAGCACCGCAGTAATTTCCTAATGTTGTAAACCTGCTCAACATTTGGCAATAAAACCCTTTCTGATTCTGATTCTGATTCTGAAGGTGTGCTTGAGGGGATATAGCTAAAACAGCTGGTTTCAGACTGAAGATGAACTGAGGTTCTGCACCCAAGTCTGCAGGTTCAGGGAGGAACAAACATCTGCTGCAACCAGATTGGTGAAACACTTGCTTTTACATGCATGGTGGGTCCTGCATTAAAGAAAGCATTTGAATTACTCAGTGAATCATGGCAGCCAGAGAAACATCCTTAGTTCCACTTTAAACTAAACTCTGCTTCGGTCTTCCACAGTGTGTTTTTTGTTTCTTTGTTGTTGTTGGCCTGCTCTCTCCTCTCACTCCATGTGAATATAAAGTATCACAACATTAGGCACATGCAGCCTAAGTGTTTAAACAAAGACTGATAACATAACAGCAGCAGTGATGATCAGAGTTTATAGTGAATCCAGCGTCTCGAGTACACAGAGTTCTGGAGGCATCAAAGAGGTTACAGTTGTATTGGAGAAATCCCAAAACTTTAGGATACAAATTCATACAAAGACAGAAAGCCTGGTGAAATAAATTACTGACACAGTTGGATGTTAAAAGTAAAGACATGAGTACAAATGTACTCACAGAGCTTTGTTGGAGGCTTTGACCACTGGCAGCAGCCTCAGAAGAGCCTCCTCTGAAGCAGAGTATTTCTGCAGGTCAAACACATCCAGATCTTTTTTTGATGACAGTAAGATGAAGACCAGAGCTGACCACTGAGCAGGAGACAGTTCATCTGTGGAGAGACTTCCTGATCTCAGGGACTGTTGGATCTCCTCCACTAGAGAACGATCATTCAGTTCATTCAGACAGTGGATCAGATTGATGCTTTTCTCTGCAGACAGATTCTCACTGAGCTTCTCCTTGATGTACTGGACTGTTTTCTTATTGGTCTGTGAGCTACTTCCTGTCTGTGTCAGCAGACCTCGTAGGAGAGTCTGATTGGTCTGCAGTGAAAGACCCAGGAGGAAGCGGAGGAACAAGTCCAGGTGTCCATTTGGACTCTGTAAGGCCTTGTGCACAGCACTCTGGTGGAGAGATTGGAGTTTTAGTTTGTTAAATAGTTTAGACCATGTAGAGGTTGTTTGTTGTTGTTCCATCAGATTGAGTCCAGAGTTGATGAAGGTCAGATGGACATGAACACTCCTGAACACTCAGATGGATGAAGCAGAACACCTTGTCCTGGTACAGTCCACTCTCCTCTTTAAAGATCTGTGTGAACACTCCTGAGTACACTGAGGCTGCTCTGATATCGATGCCACACTCTGTCAGGTCTGATTCATAGAAGATCAGGTTTCCTTTCTGCAGCTGATCAAAAGCCAGTTTTCCCAGAGACTCCATCATCTTCCTGCTCTCTGGACTCCAGTGTGGATCTGTCTCAGCTCCTCCATCATATTTGATACTCTTGACTTTGGCCTGAACCACCAGGAAGTGGATGTACATCTCAGTCAGGGTCTTGGGCAGCTGTCCTCCCTCTCTGGTTTCCAGCACATCCTCCAGAACTGTAGCAGTGATCCAGCAGAAGACTGGGATGTGGCACATGATGTGGAGGCTTCGTGATGTCTTGATGTGGGAGATGATCCTGCTGGCCTGCTCCTCATCTCTGAATCTCTTCCTGAAGTACTCCTCCTTCTGTGGGTCAGTGAACCCTCTGACCTCTGTCACCATGCCAACACAGTCAGGAGGGATCTGATTGGCTGCTGCAGGTCGTGTGGTTATCCAGAGGCGAGCAGAGGGAAGCAGTTTCCCCCTGATGAGGTTTATCAGCAGAACATCCACTGAGGTGGACTTTCTAGGGTCAGTTAGGATTGTAGTTTTGTGGAAGTCCAGAGGAAGTCGACACTCATCCAGACCATCAAAGATGAACACAACCTGGAAGTCTTCAAAGCTGCAGATTCCTGCTTCTTTGGTTTCAGTAAAGAAGTGATGAACAAGTCCCACCAAGCTGAACTTTTCCTCTTTCAGCACATTCAGCTCTCTGAAAGTGAATGGAAATATGAACTGGATGTCCTGGTTGGCTTTGTCTTCAGCCCAGTCCAGGCTGTATTTCTGTGTTAAGACTGTTTTCCCAATGCCAGCCACTCCCTTTGTCAGCACTGTTCTGATTGGTTCATCTCTTCCAGGTGAGGCTTTAAAGATGTCTTCTTGTCTGATTGTTGTTTCTGGTCTGTCTGGTTTCCTGGATGCTGTTTCAATCTGTCTGACCTCATGTTCATCATTGACCTCTGCAGTCCCTCCCTCTGTGATGTAGAGCTCTGTGTAGATCTGATTCAGGAGGGTTGGGTTTCCTGCTTTAGCGATGCCCTCAAACACACACTGGAACTTCTTCTTCAGAGCAGATTTAAGGTTACGATGACAAACTGCAGCTTGAAGTTCTGAATGAGAAGAAAAATAAACACTCAATTCCAAAAAGAACTAATCTTTAAAACATGTTGCTCCATCTTCCATCTCTGGAAAATGTTCATTTATCCAGCAGCTTAAATCTTTACAGAAATCCTCTTACTGCTCTGCAAACGGTCAGCCAGCTCCTCCTGCTTCATTCTCCTCAGGAAGTCCACTGTGATCTTCACAAATGCCTCTCTGCTACTGCTTCTCTGACTCTCTAAGCATTCTGGGTAACCTGGGCTCAGAACCTTCTGGATCTTCTTCAGCTCGTTCTTCACAAAAGTGATGATGTTGTCCTCCAGCAGCTGGAACATAATACTTCATGAATGAGCCAATCAGACTGAAATCATGGAGCCAAACATCAGATCCATGTTGGACACACTGACAATCCACTGGTCTACAAAGAGCAGCATGGAGATGGCTGAACAGAACAGATGTAACAGTAGTTGTTGTACATGTACAGACGATAAATATGGAGTCCAGCTGTGTTTGATGCTGCTGGGCAGACTGACCACTGGGAACCTCTGAGCTCTGCTGGTCCACTCTGTGGAGGAACCATGAAGGATTAGATCAACACAGGATAAAGATCCAGGAGTTTCTGCTCAAATAACTTCATCTGAATCAACTTTGTCAAGTTTTAAACTCTCAGATTGTGAACATATCAGTAATTTTCAGTCTGTTTTCATGGACGTCCTTTCAGTGGTGATGTCAGGAATGATTTTGAAGAAGCTCATTAAACTCAACCATCAGCAGATCACTGCTCCAAAACCAGAACATGATCCGAGGTCTCCCTCCACCACCAGAACACCAGCTTTACTAACGTGGTAGATCAGTGTAGTACAGATCAATAACTCATGAGTCATTTGATCAAAATCACTGAGTGCTTCACGTCTGACCCGCTGATGCTTCTGTAGACATTTTGCATATTTAATGAATGTCTGACAGTTTTACATTCGTTCTATGAACACAGTGGAAATGTTGTGTTATAGTCTCCATGTTTTTTCCAGCATCATAAATTCTTAAGTTCAGAAAATTAGATTCTTTCTTCACAGCTGAAAAACAACAACATTTATTCTCTATTGAAATCTGCATCGTCCACTCCAAAGGTCACAATCTGAAGGTAACATCTGGTTTTGTTCCCTGTGATTAAATCTGAGCGTCAGTATGGTGGGATTTATCCACTACATCCACACCACTGTGGTTCAGTGTTGTCCTGATGGAGTCTCATTAACAGCAGCCAGTATGATCCAGGCTTTAGCTGCTGGGTCTCTTTGTGACCTCTCAGACTGTTTAACAGATCAGACACAAAGAGAATCAGAGCAGCTCTGTTCTTTAAAGACAAACATGAACCCACTCAGGTCACACTTTCCCCACAGATATGAGCATCACTGTCCTCAAACAGCAAATGACCAAGTCTAACATTTGGATCTTTTCTCTTTCATTGTTTTCTTTTTAATGAATCTTTGTAACAATCTGAGGATGTTTCAGGTCATATTTATCCAGGAAACACAAACATGTAAAGGAGTCATCACAGCTCTCTGACCTCGTTGGTCCAGGTTCACCACTGAACTCTGGATCATGATCTTTGGACCGGTCACTCCTCACAGACGGACAGCTGGACCCTGCAGAGTCTGCTCTGTCCTCCTCTTCCTCCATCATCATCTTCAGTCAGTCTGAGAGGTAAACCACAAACACTCAGTGAGTTCACATTAACAGAAGTCACTGAGTTACTGTCGCTGACCTCTGACCTGTCATGTAACCTAGAAACCAGGTCAATATGTCTGTAGGTTCAGTCATCCAGGTCATGTGATCTAAGGAGCTTGGAGAGAAAAGAGACGTCTTTAAGTTTCTGGAAGACGTTTCATCCAAGAAGCTTCTTCAGTTCTAAAACCAAACGGTGGAGAGTCCCAGATATTTAAACCTGAGAGGGAAAGAGACGCTCACCATTGATCATGTGATGAGTCACATGATCAATGGTGGGTCAACAATATAACAACAATATAAACACTTATTTCAAGGAGGAAACTGAGAGCCTTTCCACCAGGAGCACAGACATCTGGGGCACAAACATCTGGAGCACAGACATCTGGAGCACAGAAACCTGGAGCACAGACATCTAAAGCACAAACACCTGGAGCACAGACATCTAAAGCACAAACACCTGGAGCACAGACATCTAGAGCACAAACACCTGGAGCACAGACATCTGGAGCACAGACATCTGGAGCACAGACATCTGGAGCACAAACACCTGGAGCACAGACATCTGGGGCACAGACATCTAGAGCACAAACACCAGGAGCACAGACATCTGGGGCACAGACATCTGGAGCACAAACACCAGGAGCACAGACATCTGGGGCACAGACACCTAGAGCACAAACACCAGGAGCACAGACATCTGGGGCACAGACATCTGGAGCACAAACACCAGGAGCACAGACATCTGGAGCACAGACACCTGGAGCACAGACATCTAAAGCACAAACACCTGGAGCACAGACATCTGGAGCACAGACATCTAGAGCACAAACACCTGGAGCACAGACATCTGGAGCACAGACATCTAGAGCACAAACACCTGGAGCACAGACATCTGGAGCACAGACATCTGAAGCACAGACATCTGGAGCACAAACACCTGGAGCACAGACATCTGGAGCACAGACACCTGGAGCACAGACATCTAAAGCACAAACACCTGGAGCACAGACATCTAGAGCACAAACACCTGGAGCACAGACATCTGGAGCACAGACATCTGGAGCACAAACATCTAGAGCACAGACATCTGGGGCACAGACATCTGGAGCACAAACACCAGGAGCACAGACATCTGGGGCACAGACATCTGGAGCACAAACACCAGGAGCACAGACATCTGGGGCACAGACATCTGGAGCACAAACACCTAGAGCACAGACATCTGGAGCACAGACATCTGGAGCACAAACACCTGGAGCACAGACATCTGGAGCACAAACACCAGGAGCACAGACATCTGGAGCACAGACATCTGGAGCACAAACACCTGGAGCACAGACATCTGGAGCACAAACACCTGGAGCACAGACATCTGGAGCACAAACACCAGGAGCACAGACATCTGGAGCACAGACATCTGGAGCACAAACACCTGGAGCACAGACATCTGGAGCACAAACACCAGGAGCACAGACATCTGGAGCACAAACACCTGGAGCACAAACATCTGGAGCACAGACATCTGGAGCACAAACACCAGGAGCACAGACATCTGGAGCACAGACACCTGGAGCACAGACATCTGGAGCACAAACACCTGGAGCACAGACATCTGGAGCACAGACACCTGGAGCACAGACATCTGGAGCACAGACATCTGGAACACAAACATCTGAAGCACAGACATCTAGAGCACAAACATCTGGAGCACAGACATCTGGAGCACAGACATCTGGAGCACAAACATCTGGAGCACAAACATCTGGAGCACAGACATCTAGAGCACAGACATCTGGAGCACAGACATCTGGAGCAGCATGTCGATGCTGTTGGCTGAGATCCTGAAGACTGAAGTCCAGGCAGCTCCAGCAATGATCCACTGATGTGTTTTTATTCCATGTATGAATGTTGTTATTGACAGAGATGACGTTTGTGTGTCAGTGATGCAGTGACTGTTGTTGTTACCTGTACAGGCTGGTTAGACTCTATGAAACAGATCATACAGATCTCTGCATGTTAGAAGAGACTATTAAAGGTCATGAATGAGACAAAGGCAGGGAGGCGTCCTTTACAGCTAAACAGCAGAGTGAGAGAACAGCCAGCACCTCTACATTTATCACATTATACAGCACATGTATGATACTGACAGGGATGAGAAGAATTTAGTGATTCTGATTCCATCATTGATATTACTTATTGATTCTCAGTAGCTCTGCTTTGACAGTCACCACCATCACTGAGCAGCATATCAAAGACATTTGTGCACATTTGTGGGTCAATGTTTGTGCATGTTGGAGGCATTTCCTCTTTGTTGTGATCAGTGTTGGTCATTACTCAAAAAAGTCATTATTACACATATTACACAGAACACTTTAATTAAAAGTAATGGAGTACGTTACTTCGTTACTCCTCATAACATTACTTTGATGTTACTGTGTAAAATGAACAAATGAGCATGTAACAACATAAAGCTGAGGTACAGCCCCACACACCAACACAGATCCTGATGAGGTCACGTGATGTTTCTCTGACTGTTTATGAACACAAATCAAAGATGAAACAGCACAAAGACACTTCAAAGTGATTCTACTGTAGAAACATGAACAGGTAGAAACCTGCAGCCTGACTGCTCATCACTTTGTTACCTGTTCAAGTTCAGCAGCAGCAGCTCACTTTATCACGGTGCTGGTCTGGGGTCAGTGTTTACTCAGCTTTAACGTCACTCTGGGTTCTTGGCTAGCTTAGCGTTAGCTTAGTGTTAGCATGCTGTGTGGCTAGCTTAGCGTCAGAGCTCTGCAGGTGTCTCGTGTGTAAATATTAATCACAGTGACAGTAAAGGAGGTAAAGGGCTGTGATGTACGGTGGCCCTGAGAGGCCAAACGGACTCCAACTTCAGAAAACACTTGCAAATAGAAAAATGCTGCAAAAAGAAAAACGCTGCAAAAAGAAAAACGCTGCAACAACACACACAACACAACGGAAATGTTTCTGGGGAGACAATAACCGGACGGACCAGTTGCATGAACCAAAACATGCTAACAAGTGCACTGGGACTGGAAGACACTTCAAAGAAGTGGAAGCGGATGTTTGTACTTTCAGCATTTACTTTGTTTTAAAGCCTTTACTTTATACGCCGTTCAATAGTCGACCTTAATCTTACAGAGAATGTGATGATTTTGTGGATAATTAAAGTCAGTCATATATCCACAAACACAACAAGCTGAAAGTCAGTGATGCTGCTCGGTTTGCAGTCCTGAATATCACGGCACAAGCAGGATTCACTGCACTGTTAATGTTAGCTATGTTATATTGCTGCCTCTGTTCGGTGGTGTCGAGCCAAATGGACTTTAACGTGTGTTTGAACGAGCTGACGGTTCACTCGTTAAGCTGAAAGAAAGATGCTTTAATCACAGCAGTCACACATGTGTCCACTGGACCATCTGGAACTCTTCTTGTTTAGCACTCGTAATAACACAAACACTAAATCCTCCTTCTCTGGTGCTGTTTTGTAGCAGTGTATACACCTGAGACTGTCACCTGTCTGTCTGTCCTGCACTCTCTCTCTGTTTCTTTCTCTCTGATTGTGGAATAAAAGTATGAACATGTATTTATAAGTCACACTTGTGTTTGAATCCTGCAGCTTATCACACATTTGATTTCCATGTGTGACGACTGCAAGTGTCCAGAGTGAGGACAGACTGAGGGACCCACTGCTGCACATCATCTGTGAGGCTTTGCACCCCTGATGATCCACCAGGACAAACTCAGCAGTGTGTGAGGAAGAGGAGGAAGAGCCAGCAGCAGCTGACAGATGAAGAGAATAGACAGACTGTTCCCTGTTTGTGAAGGACTGCTAGGAAAGTTTAACATAACTGTCTGTCCTGAATCAGTCTTATTAGGTAATGTTCAAATAATGTTATCATCCCAGTGTTTTCAGTGTGGGAGAAAGTACTCAGGGCCTTCAAGTTACACACTATGAAAGGCAGCAACAAGTTTAATATTCAGAAACCTAAAGTATGTATCAGCAGCAGAATGGAGCTAAAATAAATGTTTGTTTCAGTTCTATGAAGCTTTGAGTATTTTGGATCAGTAGCACTGCTGTGTTTGTTGCATCATATTGTTGTCATTGTTTATATGCTTTATATATTCTGAGGTAAGTTGATCTATAGTGTTACATCATATTCTATAAGGATGTTATGTGTTTGTAGACTTTCTGCCCAGTTTGACCCATTTAGCAGAAGTCAGCCTGTTTAAGGCTCTGATATCTATTCTGTATGACTTAAAGCAGTTATGACATGGTCTGATTTTCTCACCCAATAAAGGAATATTTCATATATCAGTCTACTCTTCATTTTATCAGAATCGGTTTTCACAGCTCGTACATTTTCTTTTTATAAATATATGTAAGCATTGAGCCAAAATTAGTAATGCCAACATACTGAAGGAACAACATTTGTCTCTTATATATGATACACCTATATATGCACTGTCAAAGATACTTGTCTTTGAGTGAAGATTTAAGGTGATAAGACATATAAATAACTGCAACGTGAATCTGTACTGAGGCTCAGTATTTGACACAGAGTTCATGTTCACTGCTGTAATAGCTAATAATGATTAATATAATAACTATCATATTGGCCATATTATATTTACATTACCAAAGTGATATGACTTTAGTCTCATGAACAACATTAGCTAATTGTTATTTACTAGCTAATCTTAAATGACTATTCAGTACAGAAATGAAGCCCAAAAATCATGTTTTACTGTCCTGTGGTCTCAGCCTCAGATACTTATCAAATCACACAAAGCTCTTGTAGAAACAAACAAACAAATGAACAAAATATGTTCTCCTTCATTTCTGTCAAACAAATTTGTATGACACGTTTCCAGCGTTTAGTATCATGGTTGCTAGGCAACCTGGGAAGCGCGACGGAGACCAGACCGCCCCATACAGACAAACTTGCAGTTTATTTTGCAAATCGAGCTCAACACTGCCCCTAGCGTCCTGGAGCACTTCCGTTGTGTTTTGGAATATGCAAGTGTTTTAGAGTTTGCATGTGTTTTGGAGTTTGTACGTGCTTTGTCTCTAGGGGCCACGGCGAAACATCTTCAAGCAACTTACAGAAGTCCAGATGCTTTTCTTTCCATGCTCCTTAAACTACGATGACCTGGACGACTTAGAACCTTCACAGGAAAGATGAAACACACTGAACAAAGAATGCAAGACTTTCACAATAAAACAGCAAACAAAGGAACGCAACACTGACACGTGAGCTTGACAGAGGAGTGGAGGAAAGGCAGACGAGAGTGAGCGAGGGAAAGAGGAGACAAGAGAGACATGACAGGCTGAGGAAATATAGAATGGAGCACCAGGCCTCACACAAACACAGACACACACAGAGACACACAGAGACACAGAGGGAATCTAATGATCAAGGAACTAAACAGGAAGTATAAGAAACTCAAAGCAGCATAAATAAGACTGTAAATGAACCAGAACATAAACCATAATACAAAACATCACCAAAACACAAGAAACGCAAAGTGCTGGGTCAAAGGGACCCAGAACCATTAAAGTTCTTTTCTTTGCTCTTCACTGTTTGAGTGAAAACAGACTCCACGTTAAACTATGACAGCACCGTCCCTGCTGCTGCTGTCAGACCTGTTATTCACTCACTGCTCGCCAGTGTTTCTAATGAGTTTTACTCATCCATGAGAGTTTAAAGCTTGCACTTACAAGCAATGTTCCCTCTAATTTTTCATGTGTCTGAGCGAACACACAAACTCCCTCAACAATCCCTTGGACCACTGTGAGCAACAGCAGACGTGTGCACTGTGGTCACGCCAGCGTCGAATCCATCCAAGTTACATGTTTATTAAAATAATCAATTTACAGCATTTACATTTCTGTTAGACTACTTTTAATTAACTGTTTTATCCCACTTACAATGAAAATGAAAAAAAAATCTTGTTCATGACCTGTGTAGCATGTTAACACTATTGGAAGTAAAAATAACTTGAACTCCAATTTTGAAAACACAACTTTCTTTTTTTTTTTTTATAAAGCTCTGACTTGTATTATGAGTCTGAGTCTGTGGTCTGGGAGACAAAATACAGTAAATAATGACCAATGTTGGGCAATTAATGATATAGTTACTTCTTCAAAAAAGTAACTGAGTTTTGCAAACAACAAAGTTTTTTGCAGCTGTTTACCTAAAAATGCAGCCAAGGTGTTTTTAAATAAACATTTCAAACTATTTACAGAACAATCAGCTGTTCTGCATCAAATCTGATGCCACACAAATTATTTGTGCCGCTCCAAAAATAATTTCTGTCCACTTGTCACGATCCTGGGTCTTATGACCCAGTGTTTTGAGTTTTAGTTCATTTTGATGTTTATAGTATGTTTAAGCTCATTAGGTCTCCTATGTTCATTTGCTTATTAGTTCCCCCTTGTGTTTCCAACCCATGTTAAGTCTCCCCTGCTCTTCATGTGTTTCATGTCTGTGTCTTACGTTGTCAAGTTCTGGTTGTCATGTCTGCGTCTCATTATGTTTCCTATTTTATTTTGAAGAGATCTTGTGTTTTTATATTATGGTCTATGTTTTGAGTCCTTTGTTGTACTGTTTCTTGTTTCCCTAGGTCTCAGTTATGGTTATCATAGGTTTAGTTCTTTGGCTTTGTAATATGGCTTCCCTGTGTTCCATGTTGTGTCTACTGTGACGTTTTTGTACCACGTTTCAGGTTCCTATGTTCTGTCTCCCCAGTTGCTGTTAAGTTTACATGTCTAGAGTTCAGTCAGTGTGTTTCCTGTTTTACTTTGAAGGTCCGTGTCTCATGTCAGTGTTTCTAGTTTTGCTTCCCTTGTCTCGTCCAGCCTGATTACTCCCAGCTGTGCTCTCCTTCTGTGTCTTGTTCCCTCGTTATCCCTCTGTGTATTTGAGCCCTGTGTTTCTCTTTGTCAGTGTCGTAGTCTCCCTCAGGGCTGTGTTCCCTTGCGTTTCAGTTTACCCATGTCCCAGTTTAGTTTACCATGCCATTCTGCAATAAAACAGCTTTTTAAGTTTAATTTTGTTGTCGTGAGTTTTGCGTTTGGGTCCTTCTCCTGCCTGTACACAGCCGAAACATGACACCACTATGCGATAAAGGAGAACAACAGCCTGATACCTGCAGGCCTGACAACAGCAGATGTATCACTGCTGTAACACCTGTAACATTCAGCAGTCGCCTCATTGTTCTGACACACACAACAACACTATTGACTACACTACACACTAACTACACAAGATTTGCTCTAAATGTCTCAAATCTCTCACATCTCAAAACACCGCCGTCACTCCGTTTCTTAACAACTAAATGCCATGTTTTGATTGGTCGACATGGTACATTTTTCGACCAATAGGAAAGGGTGGGGATTTTTGGTGTTGTTTTTGCTCACAGGCTTTTGAGCGTTTTCCTTATAAAACGCCGTTTTTACCGTTTCTTCCCGCAGTAAATATAAACAACGATAGTATTCAGGAAGAAAACCAAACATTGCAGATATTTTTATCATAACTCTGGTGTTACGTGGCCGATCAACACAATTTAAAAACTGGTATAAAGTCCACACTTTTTCCGTCAGTTGTTCTGTCTGTCCTGCTCACATCTCCAATGGTTGTACACGTTGTCATTAACGTGGCTTCACTCCACATCAGCGGCTTTGCTAGCTAAAACACCGGCACATATTTACTTTAATTTCAATTCAGGATAGAATTCTTTTTGTGTGGGCAACACAGATTTTCTCTGCGCAGAGACCGTGCCAACAGTGCGCAATTGCGCACGTGCGCAGCTTAGAGGGAACATTGCTTACAAGGTGACTACCAATAAAAATGAGTGTGCTTCACTGTCAGTGCTACGGTGATTCAACCAGTAGGTCGAATGACTTGATAATAAAAATATTTGTTTGATGCTTTGCATTGAGGCGCATTGTTGAATTTGCAGGGACACAATAACCACAGCCTCCCAGACACTGTTCAGAGAGGTGTACTGTTTTCCCTCCTTGTAAATCTCACATTTGATGATGGACCACAGGTTCTCAATGGGGTTCAGATCAGGTGAACAAGGTGGCCATGTCATTAGTTTTTCTTCTTTTATACCCTTTCTTGCCAGCCACGCTGTGGAGTACTTGGACGCGTGTGATGGAGCATTGTCCTGCATGAAAATCATGTTTTTCTTGAAGGATGCAGACTTCTTCCTGTACCACTGCTTGAAGAAGATGTCTTCCAGAAACTGGCAGTAGGACTGGGAGTTGAGCTTGACTCCATCCTCAACCCGAAAAGCCCCACAAGCTCATCTTTGATGATACCAGCCCAAACCACTACTCCACCTCCACCTTGCTGGCGTCTGAGTCGGACTGGAGCTCTCTGCCCTTTACCAATCCAGCCACGGGCCCATCCATCTGGCCCATCAAGACTCACTCTCATTTCATCAGTCCATAAAACCTTAGAAAAATCAGTCTTGAGATATTTCTTGGCCCAGTCTTGACGTTTCAGCTTGTGTGTCTTGTTCAGTGGTGGTCTTCTTTCAGCCTTTCTTACCTTGGCCATGTCTCTGAGTATTGCACACCTTGTGCTTTTGGGCACTCCAGTGATGTTGCATCTCTGAAATATGGCCAAACTGGTGGCAAGTGGCATCTTGGCAGCTGCACGCTTGACTTTTCTCAGTTCATGGGCAGTTATTTTGCGCCTTGGTTTTTCCACACGCTTCTTGCGACCCTGTTGACTATTTTGAATGAAACGCTTGATTGTTCGATGATCACGCTTCAGAAGCTTTGCAATTTTGAGACTGCTGCATCCCTCTGCAAGATATCTCACTATTTTTGACTTTTCTGAGCCTGTCAAGTCCTTCTTTTGACCCATTTTGCCAAAGGAAAGGAAGTTGCCTAATAATTATGCACACCTGATATAGGGTGTTGATGTCATTAGACCACACCCCTTCTCATTACAGAGATGCACATCACCTGATATGCTTAATTGGTAGTAGGCTTTCGAGCCTATACAGCTTGGAGTAAGACAACATGCATGAAGAGGATGATGTGGACAAAATACTCATTTGCCTAATAATTCTGCACTCCCTGTATATGAATCGCGTGATTGGCTGGATTATGGGATAAGGTGGCATCGTTCTAATCCCATACGGGAGCAGCCAGTCACTGACCGACTAACACTGCAAAACAGAATTGTTGAAATATTAATTTTAATTTTAATTTCAATTGAGATTTGATTTTTTTTTTTTTTTGTGCGCAACGCAGATATTCTGTGCGCAGAGACGTGCCAGCAGTGCGCAGTTGCACGCGTGCAGCTTAGAGGGAACATTGGGCACCACCACAGTTCACTTCAACAAAACTTGACTTCAGATTTGTTTTCATGTTTTGATCCAGTGATGAGAGCCGTTTCCCCCATGTCCAGTCCTTGTACTAAGCTAGGCTAAACATGTCCAGTGCCTTTCTCTGTGCAGCTTTTAATCTGATGTAGAGTGGGTAGAGGTAAGGTAGAAATTGAGGAAGAAGAAAATGACTTCATCAATCAACATGCAGCTACCAACCCAAATGGTGAGGTGGTGGTTAGTTATTTCTGTTGTTTATGATCCCCTACATTATCCTACATTCAAATATATCCTCCAGCTACAATAGTGTTTGTGTTCTTAAAAGGATTTCATGAATGTGTTATTGTTAATGTACATCTGTATGAAACAAAGAGGAAGTGAGGTTTATCCTTCATGATCACAAACTGTTCCAGCATGTAAACCTGAGATCTGTGTGGAGCAGCTGACCTGTACGATGTGCTCAACACAAACATTATTTACCATCAGTTACTGTGTGACTGAACCACGTGGGTGTATGAAACATCGCTTTTAGTTTTAATAGCACATGGCAACATTCAGACGTGAATCTATACAGTAACAATTTGATTTCTTACACTGAGGAGACTGTTGAAGGGAACGATGAGGGGAAACTGTAACAGCAGCAACAGAAACCCAGGAGACAAAGCTGAGGTCTGGGTTCCTCTATGCTACACACAGCCTCCTGCTCCTGTGCTTTAGTAAACACATAAATATCTCCAAGTACACTTACTTCAGAAACTCTAGTAAACTCATTACAAGTTTACTTCAGCTTTAAATTACTCACAACATCAGCACACATGAGTAAACAAAGTAACTCACACAGCTACTGTTCAAGTTTAGTCATCTTTAATACAAATATACCTCATTATTATGAATCTCACAGCTTCCTGCTCATTGAACTGAACAATAATTCTGTTTTATCATTAAAACAAAATATGTGACTGTAAAAAAATCTTCAGACAGTAATTAAGAATCTCTAAGCAATCCAAAGATAAAGAAAGGTTCACCTGCCAATTCTATAAAGCTTGGTTGTTTATACAATAATATAATTTAATGATCAGCAGTGGGGATGTTTGGATCCTGACCTGAGAGTTTCCAGTGTACAATGTGGACTCTGCAGTGCAGCAGACAGAAGCTTCACTCCTGAATTCCGCAGGTCATTGTTACTCAGGTCCAGCTCTTTCAGACTAGAGGACTGGGAGTTGAGAACTGAGGACAGAGCATCACAGCTTCTCTCTGAGAGGTTACAGCCACTCAGTCTGGAAGAAAAAAAACAAAAATTAATTAAATCAGTCAAATGAAACATTTTTTAATGCCAGCATACAATACAATTATTGTTTAACTAAATAGCTTCATTAAAACACAACTCTTCTTCTATATCAGCACTTACTCCTTGTAAGCTCCACCTGCTCCACCTTCTGAGTCAGACGACATGAAAACAAACTGTAAATCTAGTAGAAACATGATTGGAAATCTTCTCAGATCCATTTGTACATTTAGAGCCTGATACTGAAATATAGCAGCACGGTCATTCACAGCAGCAAAGGGTTCTTGCTGATCTGAGCTGGCTTGGCCCTGGCTTATTGAAGATTAAAGAAAGCGGATTCAGCTGTTCAAAACCCCACAAGGCTGCCCGCTGTGACTGAAACAATGGGACGGGTCTTGACTTCTCAAAATAGGCTCATTGAACGCAGCACGGATATGATCTTGAAGAAGCTCATGGCGGTCGTGAGTTCTCAGACTTTGCTCTTTGAGCGCAAAACTGATAACCTCTCGGAGAAGCTCGTGGCTCTCCAACGGGAGATTGAGAGACGAGTGACGGACTGTTAGATCAGCTGTGAAATTGACATGCAGTTGTTCGCACCAAAGAAAACCACAATCATTTCATGCGGCTAACATACCGGCGCCAGCTGTGGTCTCAAGGCTGGAGCTGAACATAACAAATCTCACCCTGATAACAGACTGTGTTTAGACTGTTCCTTCCCATCCTAAGCATGCTTATCCCCTCCCGGTGCAGACGGTGGGTCGAGGGGACCAGCGCAAATGCTGCAGGCCGCTGTCTACACCGGCTGTCTCTCACCTTTTACCCATCCCTGTTGCTTGTCATGTGTTTCTATGGCGCATTAAGAGTTTTCATGTGTTCTGTGCTAAGATCATTTTTTTCTGTTCTCAAACTGATCTCCCTGTTGGAGCTCAGTCTGGGGGAAGTTCTGTTTTCTCCTCATCTTTCCTGATGTTGTGCATTTTCTGCTGTTCGGTTCCGGGTCGCTGCTCTAGCGGCTGACCGGCCAGCTACCTAGCCTGACCTGTCTCCCCAATGTGATGTTTGTGTATTGTATGTACGGTTGGCGAGGTCAGTATCCTAATTGCCCCTTGAAAATAAATACAGTGTTCTGAATCTGAATCTGAAAAGATTACAGAAGACGACTCTGTTCAGTAAATATTACGCTCATGCGGTCAAGAAATACCAAAGGTAGGTAAAACTCTGGTTGTTGCAGCCATCCAGTATGACATGCTTTGTACTGTTCTGCTGCAGTTTGTGACACCTGGTGGATGAGTTGTGAAGGATGATGAAACAAACACTTCACTCAATGTTTTTCTTCTAAACTGGATGTAATTTTGGCAGCCGAGAGTTTTTCACAATCTATCCCAGCTGCAAATAGGAACACAACAAATAAATAACTTTACCTACTTGGATCCTTATCATTCAAGATTGTGAAAAGATTCTCTACTCAGAGAATACTGGTGATTTTAGATGAGAGATTTGGAAGATGATGAAGGGGAAGAGTTTTCAGAACTTGAGGCCTTTTGTCTTCACTGTATAGGACAGAGAAGACAGGAAGGGAGGGAGAAGTGAGGAGAATAACACACAGGAAATGGTCTTGGGCAGCCTCAAACCAGGCCCTGGAGTCACGACTAACCTTCAGTACATGGGTCACCTGCTCAGCCAGGTAAGCTACAGCAGTCAGCAGTGTGTGAGTTAATTTGAAGACAATGATGACTATAAGTCAGGTAAAAAAAGAATACTTATCAACCAACAAGGGGAAAACAGTGAGCTTGAATGACCAAGCTTTGACCAAGGGTGGCTCACTCCTCGGTCTTCTTTCCCAAGGAGTGAACCACCCTGCATGGCCATCAATGTGGTGCAACCAAGGCCATCATACAGTACAGGCCATCCAAGCTGATTTTTAACTTTTCGTCCCAGATACCACCTTAATAATCATCTAGATTAGGATATGTTGGCTGATCTGAATTGTGTTCTAGATCCAATCACAACAAACAGAGAGCTGTTGTGTGTCCAAGGTGAACAGGAAGAATATATAAATGCATAAAGTCAATAAAGTCAGAAGGTTGTCTTTAGACTGTGCTGCAGTTTATCATCAAAGACTGACAAACAGGCACCATGCTGCCAATAAATGGCATCAAGTCTGACTTTAGTTTTTTCTTCTTTTTTTTTTTTTAAATCAAGATTAAATTTTATAGCAACCACAGCAGAGAAAACCAGTGAAGGTGTGCTTGAGGGGATATAGCTAAAACAGCTGGTTTCAGACTGAAGATGAACTGAGGTGCTGTACCCAAGTCTGCAGGTTCAGGGAGGGACAAACATCTGCTGCAACCAGATTGGAGTGAGAGGAGACAGCAGGCCAACAACAACAAAGAAACAAAAAACACACTGTGGAAGACCGAAGCAGAGTTTAGTTTAAAATGTAACTAAGGATGTTTCTCTGACTGCCAGGATTCACTGAGTAATTTAAATTCTTTCTTTAATGCAGGACTCACCATGCATGTAAAAGCAAGTGTTTCACCAATATTTGTGACTAAACATAGACCTGCAGTAGAACTGTATCTAGGAGCATGCATGTCAATATAAAGTATCACAACATTACGCACATGCAGCCTAAGTTTTTAAACAAAGACTGATAACATAACAGCAGCAGTGAAGATCAGAGTTTATGGTGAATCCAGCGTCTCGAGTACACCGAGTTCTGGAGGCATCAAAGAGGTTACAGTTGTATTGGAGAAATCCCAAAACTTTAGGATACAAATTCATACAAAGACAGAAAGCCTGGTGAAATAAATGACTGACACAGTTGGATGTTAAAAGTAAAGACATGAGTACAAATGTACTCACAGAGCTTTGTTGGAGGCTTTGACCACTGGCAGCAGCCTCAGAAGAGCCTCCTCTGAAGCAGAGTATTTCTTCAGGTCAAACACATCCAGATCTTTTTCTGATGACAGTAAGATGAAGACCAGAGCTGACCACTGAGCAGGAGACAGTTCATCTGTGGAGAGACTTCCTGATCTCAGGGACTGTTGGATCTCCTCCACTAGAGAACGATCATTCAGTTCACTCAGACAGTGGATCAGATTGATGCTTTTCTCTGCAGACAGATTCTCACTGAGCTTCTCCTTGATGTACTTGACTGTTTCCTGATTGGTCTGTGAGCTACTTCCTGTCTGTGTCAGCAGACCTCGTAGGAGTCTGATTGGTCTGCAGTGAAAGACCCAGGAGGAAGCGGAGGAACAAGTCCAGGTGTCCATTTGGACTCTGTAAGGCCTTGTTCACAGCACTCTGGTGGAGAGATTGAAGTTTTAGTTTGTTAAATAATTTAGATTTCTTGGAGGTTGTTTGTTGTTCCATCAGATTGAGTCCAGAGTTGATGAAGGTCCGATGGACATGAAGAGCAGCCAGAAACTCCTGAACACTCAGATGGATGAAGCAGAACACCTTGTCCTGGTACAGTCCACTCTCCTCTTTAAAGATCTGTGTGAACACTCCTGAGTACACTGAGGCTGCTCTGATATCGATGCCACACTCTGTCAGGTCTGATTCATAGAAGATCAGGTTTCCTTTCTGCAGCTGATCAAAAGCCAGTTTTCCCAGAGACTCCATCATCTTCCTGCTCTCTGGACTCCAGTGTGGATCTGTCTCAGCTCCTCCATCAAACTTGACCTTCTTCACTTTGGCCTGAACCACCAGGAAGTGGATGTACATCTCAGTCAGGTTCTTGGGCAGCTGTCCTCCCTCTCTGGTTTTCAGCACATCCTCCAGAACTGTAGCAGTGATCCAGCAGAAGACTGGGATGTGACACATGATGTGGAGGCTTCGTGATGTCTTGATGTGGGAGATGATCCTGCTGGCCTGCTCCTCATCTCTGAATCTCTTCCTGAAGTACTCCTCCTTCTGTGGGTCAGTGAACCCTCTGACCTCTGTCACCATGCCAACACAGACAGGAGGGATCTGATTGGCTGCTGCAGGTCGTGTGGTTATCCAGAGGCGAGCAGAGGGAAGCAGTTTCCCCCTGATGAGGTTTATCAGCAGCACATCCACTGAGGTGGACTTTCTAGGGTCAGTTAGGATTGTAGTTTTGTGGAAGTCCAGAGGAAGTCGACACTCATCCAGACCATCAAAGATGAACACAACCTGGAAGTCTTCAAAGCTGCAGATTCCTGCTTCTTTGGTTTCAGTAAAGAAGTGATGAACAAGTCCCACCAAGCTGAACTTTTCCTCTTTCAGCACATTCAGCTCTCTGAAAGTGAATGGAAATATGAACTGGATGTCCTGGTTGGCTTTGTCTTCAGCCCAGTCCAGGCTGTATTTCTGTGTTAAGACTGTTTTCCCAATGCCAGCCACTCCCTTTGTCAGCACTGTTCTGATTGGTTCATCTCTTCCAGGTGAGGCTTTAAAGATGTCTTCTTGTCTGATTGTTGTTTCTGGTCTGTCTGGTTTCCTGGATGCTGTTTCAATCTGTCTGACCTCATGTTCATCATTGACCTCTGCAGTCCCTCCCTCTGTGATGTAGAGCTCTGTGTAGATCTGATTCAGAAGAGTTGAGTTTCCTGCTTTAGCGATCCCCTCAAACACACACTGGAACTTCTTCTTCAGTGCAGATTTAAGGTTACGGTGACAAACTGCAGCTTGAAGTTCTGAATGAGAAGAAAAATAAACACTCAATTCCAAAAAGAACTAATCTTTAAAACATGTTGCTCCATCTTCCATCTCTGGAAAATGTTCATTTATCCAGCAGCTTAAATCTTTACAGAAATCCTCTTACTGCTCTGCAAACGGTCAGCCAGCTCCTCCTGCTTCATTCTCCTCAGGAAGTCCACTGTGATCTTCACAAATGCCTCTCTGCTACTGCTTCTCTGATTCTCTAAGCATTCTGGGTAATCTGGACTCAGAACCTTCTGGATCTTCTTCAGCTCGTTCTTCACAAAAGTGATGATGTTGTCCTTCAGCAGCTGGAACAGAATATTTATGAATGAGCCAATCAGACTGAAATCATGGAGCCAAACATCAGATCCATGTTGGACACACTGACAATCCACTGGTCTACAAAGAGCAGCATGGAGATGACTGAACAGAACAGATGTAACAGTAGTTGTTGTACATGTACAGACCATAAATATGGAGTCCAGCTGTGTTTGATGCTGCTGGGCAGACTGACCACTGGGAACCTCTGAGCTCTGCTGGTCCACTCTGTGGAGGAACCATGAAGGATTAGATCAACACAGGATAAAGATCCAGGAGTTTCTGCTCAAATAACTTCATCTGAATCAAGTCTGTCAAGTTTTAAACTCTCAGATTGTGAACACATCAGTAATTTTCAGTCTGTTTTCATGGACGTCCTTTCAGTGGTGATGTCAGGGATGATTTTGAAGAAGCTCATCAAACTGAACCTTCAGCAGATCACTGCTCCAAAACCAGAACATGATCCGAGGTCTCCCTCCACCACCAGAACACCAGCTTTACTAACGTGGTAGATCAGTGTAGTACAGATCAATAACTCATGAGTCATTTGATCAAAATCACTGAGTGCTTCACGTCTGACCCTCTGATGCTTCTGTAGACATTTTGCATATTTAATGAATGTCTGACAGTTTTACATTCGTTCTATGAACACAGTGGAAATGTTGTGTTATAGTCTCCATGTTTTTTCCACCATCATAAATTCTTAAGTTCACAAAATTAGATTCTTTCTTCACAGCTGAAAAACAACAACATTTATTCTCTATTGAAATCTGCATCGTCCACTCCAAAGGTCACAATCTGAAGGTAACATCTGGTTTTGTTCCCTGTGATTAACTCTGAGCATCAGTATGGTGGGATTTATCCACTACATCCACACCACTGTGGTTCAGTGTTGTCCTGATGGAGTCTCATTAACAGCAGCCAGTATGATCCAGGCTTTAGCTGCTGGGTCTCTTTGTGACCTCTCAGACTGTTTAACAGATCAGACACAAAGAGAATCAGAGCAGCTCTGTTCTTTAAAGACAAACATGAACCCACTCAGGTCACACTTTCCCCACAGATATGAGCATCACTGTCCTCAAACAGCAAATGACCAAGTCTAACATTTGGATCTTTTCTCTTTCATTGTTTTCTTTTTAATGAATCTTTGTAACAATCTGAGGATGTTTCAGGTCATATTTATCCAGGAAACACAAACATGTAAAGGAGTCATCACAGCTCTCTGACCTCGTTGGTCCAGGTTCACCACTGAAGGCTGGAGGTAAATCTTTGGACCGGTCACTCCTCACAGACGGACAGCTGGACCCTGCAGACTCTGCTCTGTCCTCCTCTTCCTCCATCATCATCTTCAGTCAGTCTGAGAGGTAAACCACAAACACTCAGTGAGTTCACATTAACAGAAGTCACTGAGTTACTGTCGCTGACCTCTGACCTGTCATGTGACCTAGAAACCAGGTCAATATGTCTGTAGGTTCAGTCATCCAGGTCATGTGATCTAAGGAGCTTGGAGAGAAAAGAGACGTCTTTAAGTTTCTGGAAGACGTTTCATCAGAGAAGCTTCTTCAGCTCTAAAACCAAACTGTGGAGAGTCCCAGATATTTAAACCTGAGAGGGAAAGAAAATCATGTCGCTGACCCACCACTGATGTTATTTCAAGGAGGAAACTGAGAGCCTTTTCACCAGGAGCACAAACATCAGCTCCTGCAATGATCCACTGATGTGTTTTTATTCCATGTATGAATGTTGTTATTGACAGAGATGACGTTTGTGTGTCAGTGATGCAGTGACTGTTGTTGTTACCTGTACAGGCTGGTTAGACTCTATGAAACAGATCATACAGATCTCTGCATGTTAGAAGAGACTATTAAAGGTCATGAATGAGACAAAGGCAGGGAGGCGTCCTTTACAGCTAAACAGCAGAGTGAGAGAACAGCCAGCACCTCTACATTTATCACATTATACAGCACATGTATGATACTGACAGGGATGAGAAGAATTTAGTGATTCTGATTCCATCATTGATATTACTTATTGATTCTCAGTAGCTCTGCTTTGACAGTCACCACCATCACTGAGCAGCATATCAAAGACATTTGTGCACATTAACTGCATGTTGTGGGTCAAATGTTTATGCATGTTGGAGGCATTTCCTCTTTGTTGTGGTCAGTGTTGATCATTACTCAAAAAAGTTATCCGATTGTTCAGTGATGACGTGACGAATCCTACTTCCGGGCCTAAAGTAGTCTGCGTTTAATATGGCTTTTGTGTTGTTAACATGTTTAATGTTATGTATTTTCTTCTATTTAATCTCAAAAAGCTCCTAAAACAGTCAGTGATCACTGTTGACCTCCCTCGGCTTTTATTACCGCTAATCATTTATTTAAGATCAGTTTTTAAAACCTTAGGATGTAACTACAGCCCAGCCCATGCAGCAGTATATGAATGACTAACCTCGTATTGTGGATGGATTATCTCAGTTGTTCTCCTGGCTGAAGTTTGGTCCTTTTACAGCATCCTGCCATGCGATTACATTTGTTCCTGACCACCGAGAACACTCACGTTAACTTTTATCGAGTGGAAAAAAAGTTAGCTTGTTTATATTATGCTAACATAGCTGTGTCGCTAGCGGTCACGTAGCACATCATTATATACCAGCTAGCCCAACTTCAGTAACCCTACAAACGTCCCTGCTGTTTAGTTTTTTGTCTTCATTTATGCTGGAAGTGATAACAGAGCTGTACGTTTTAATTTGTTTCCAAAACCCCGCAGTCAGGACATGCTATATTGTAGTTAGATAGAAGCTAGCGAGCTAACTCTCTGCTAACTTCTAACTCCGTTAAATGTCATAAATTCCGTTTTCATGGATGTCTGGATGTTAAACTCAATTGTTACACCTGGAAGAGCAGAACGCTGATCATTTTATTAAAGATGAAAGACTTTAGACAGTTTTTCAACTCTCAGTAATGCCATAGTGATCGTTTGAGATATGGACCTGCAGCGGAGTTTAGGCCCAGACACGGCTAGTGACGTCAGACTGAACAACCGGATTATTACACATATTACACAGAACACTTTAATTAAAAGTAATGGAGTACGTTACTTCATTACTCCTCATAACATTACTTTGATGTTACTGTGTAAAATGAACAAATGAGCATGTAACAACATAAAGCTGAGGTACAGCCCCACACACCAACACAGATCCTGATGAGGTCACGTGATGTTTCTCTGACTGTTTATGAACACAAATCAAAGATGAAACAGCACAAAGACACTTCAAAGTGATTCTACTGTAGAAACATGAACAGGTAGAAACCTGCAGCCTGACTGCTCATCACTTTGTTACCTGTTCAAGTTCAGCAGCAGCAGCTCACTTTATCACGGTGCTGGTCTGGGGTCAGTGTTTACTCAGCTTTAACATCACTCTGGGTTCTTGGCTAGCTTAGCGTTAGCTTAGTGTTAGCATGCTGTGTGGCTAGCTTAGCGTCAGAGCTCTGCAGGTGTCTCGTGTGTAAATATTAATCACAGTGACAGTAAGGAGGTAAAGGGCTGTGACGTCATCACGTACGCTGCGTCCTCTGTGGGCTCTGAGTGAACTCACAAAGTACAAACTACAAGTACACAAACACAAACGTAGCTCAGAGTGGCGTACACAGTTGGCCTCGTTGGTCCAGCTGTGAGTCCGTTACCGTGAACTATGGAGCGGCAGATTTGTGCTGAACTAAGCTGCACACAGCTGATGTTAGCCAGGAAACATTACACACTGACTTTAATGGAGAGACCGGAAATACAAACACACACAGTTTGTTGTGTGAAGAAATCAAACATGAGCTGAACAAACAGTAAAGTTCCTAAAGACAAACTGTTAAAGGAGGAAACAAAGCAAACTTACAGTTTCTTCACACACCAACAACAAGCTCCACTCCACACCTGGACACTAAACACGGACACACAGGTGAGCTGCTTCCTGGAAGGAGGCGGGGCTCCACCTGAAACTCAGCACAGGTGGGAGGGGCTCAGCTCTGTGTGTGCTGATGTGTTAACTTTAAAAATATGCCGTCTGACTGCTCAGACTGAGTCAGAGTAAAGTTCACATGCTGACGTGTGGAGACATGAAACCTTGTTGTAGCTGCAGGTGTGAACACACTGATCCCAGATCAGCTCTGCTGTATTTGTAACATGAACATTTCTGCTGCAAAGCTTCAAATGTTCAGCATGTTTCTCTGTTTCCAGTCTATAGATCCAGTCACACTTTCTACCTTCACCTGTGCAGTAAAGACTGAGAGCAGAGCTGAAACCAACCGTCCAGTCAGTGAGCAGCATCAACACCTGAGCTTCATTCAGACTCTGTTATTGAAGATGTTGTTGGTACAAAGTTCATCTGCTGCTCACATGAATCCATGAAAGATTTATTTCACTGAATGTTTCTTCAAAGCTCATTTCAACCTGTTGAAGTCATGAATGAAAGTGCAGACTGAGAGTGGATCACATGATGTTTAAGGTGTGTCATGTGACATGTTCAGTATTGTCACACATGTCTAGATTGTCCCTGATATCATAACTGCTCAAACACTGATGATTATATTTGAAGAATTATTACTGATGGCAGCAAAGTTTGAATGGAGCTCTCTGTCTGTGCTGATTTGTCGCCCTCTGGAGGTCAAAACACAAACTGCACGATGTTACTGTAACCACCACAGTGACAGGAAGTGTTTTTATGACTGAAACACTGAAATGATGCTAACGGCTGTCGTTAGGCTCACTGACAGCAGTGCTGATGTGTTCATGTCAAACACTGGCTCAGGTCAGACTCCTTCATCCTTCTCCAACGTGAGGCTGCCCTCAGACCCACAGGAGCTCTGACCTTTGACCTCCTGACCCTAAACATTTTAGTCTTGTTGCATCTTTAAATGCAAATCCATCCAAACTGTAGCCGAGCAAAAGAAGCTGGAAGTTGTTCTATGAATGATGTTGTCGAAGGAGCTTGGAAAGAAAAGCGTCTGGACTTCTTTAAGTTGCTTGAAGAGGGACTTGGACGTCTTAACGCCCACTCACATCCTGGGCCATTTGATCACAGGAAATCACATGATAGCGTGGGGCTAGATCTCACAATGGGTTCACCCAAAACCTTGGCTGATTGAGACCCACACCCGTTTTCACACCTTGGGTCGTGTGATTAGGTGGAGGATCAACAGCGGCTCCATGTCCCTGAATTTAAACTGAATCTAAACACACCGTGCACAATGCCAAGTTAGATAAGGGTTAAAAGAACAAGATAAGAATAAATAAAAAGATAAAATAAGGATAAAAAATAACTTTAAAAAATAAAATAAAAAGATAAATAACTGCAAATAAGTACAAATAAGTAACTGAAGACACGTGTGGTCTGCAGATGTCGATGTACATGGATGTACAAAGGAGTTTAATGTGCAAAATGAACTTAGTGTGCAAAGTGACCTGATGTGCAAACTGCAGTTTGAGGTCGGTCAGCTGTTCAGGAGTCTGATAGCAGTGGGGAAGATGGAGTTGTTGAGTCTGGATGTTCTAGATTTCACACTTCTGAACCTTCGTCTCGAGGGCAGAGGTGTGTCTCTCCTCTGGACTCTGTGATGGTAGCTGCTCTGCAGAGAGGGCAGCAGGGTCCTGATGATCTTCTCCACAGTTGTTATCACTCTCTGCAGGCGTTTGCGGTTTGCAGTAGTGCTGCCGTACCATGCAGTGATGCAGCTGGTCAGGGTGCTCTCCACAGTGCAGCTGTAGAACCTGCTGAGGATCTTGGCCAACATACCAAATTTCCTCAGCCTCCTCAGGAAATACAGCAGCTGCTGAGCCTTCTTGACCAGCTGTGTGGTGTTCAGTGTCCAGGTGAGGTCCTCACTGATGTGGACGCCCAGGTACTGCTGCTCACCCTCTCCACTTCACGCTCCCGGGTAAACAGCGGCTGGTGAGGCCTCTTCTTCTTCCTCGTGTCCACTATCATCTCCTTTGTCTTATCAGTGTTGAGGGTGAGGTTGTTGTCCTCACACCGAGACACCAGACCAGCCTCCTCTCTCCTATAACCCACGTCGTCCTCTCCAGTGATGCGACCGATCACTGCAGTGTCATCCGTGAACTTCAAAATGATGTTGTCTTTGTTGGAGGTGACACAGTCATGGGTGACCAGGTGTAGAGGATGGGACTGAGGATGCAACCCCGTGGGACGCCAGTGTTTGTGTGCCAGTCAAAAAGTCCTGTAGCCAGTCACAGAGGGTGGAGGGTGCAGGCCGAGTGTAGCCAGTCAAAGAGGGTGGAGGGTGCAGGTCGAGTGTAGCCAGTCAAAGAGGGTGGAGGGTGCAGGTCGAATGTAGCCAGTCACAGAGGGTGGAGGGTGCAGGTCGAATGTAGCCAGTCACAGAGGGTGGAGGGTGCAGGCCGAATGTAGCCAGTCACAGAGGGTGGAGGGTGCAGGCCGAGTGTAGCCAGTCACAGAGGGTGGAGGGTGCAGGCCGAGTGTAGCCAGTCACAGAGGGTGGAGGGTGCAGGCCGAGTGTAGCCAGTCACAGAGGGTGGAGGGTGCAGGCCGAGTGTAGCCAGTCACAGAGGGTGGAGGGTGCAGGCCGAGTGTAGCCAGTCACAGAGGGTGGAGGGTGCAGGCCGAGTGTAGCCAGTCACAGAGGGTGGAGGGTGCAGGCCGAGTGTTGCCAGTCACAGAGGGTGGAGGGTGCAGGCCGAGTGTAGCCAGTCACAGAGGGTGGAGGGTGCAGGTCGAGTGTAGCCAGTCACAGAGGGTGGAGGGTGCAGGCCGAGTGTAGCCAGTCACAGAGGGTGGAGGGTGCAGGCCGAGTGTAGCCAGTCACAGAGGGTGGAGGGTGCAGGCCGAGTGTAGCCAGTCACAGAGGGTAGAGGGTGCAGGCCGAGTGTAGCCAGTCACAGAGGGTGGGGTGCAGGCCGAGTGTTGCCAGTCACAGAGGGTGGAGGGTGCAGGCCGAGTGTAGCCGGTCACAGAGGTTGGAGGGTGCAGGCCGAGTGTAGCCGGTCAAAGAGGGTGGAGGGTGCACGTCGAGTGTAGCCAGTCAAAGAGGGTGGAGGGTGCAGGTCGAATGTAGCCAGTCAGAGGGTGGAGGGTGCAGGTCGAATGTAGCCAGTCACAGAGGGTGGAGGGTGCAGGTCGAATGTAGCCAGTCACAGAGGGTGGAGGGTGCAGGCCGAATGTAGCCAGTCACAGAGGGTGGAGGGTGCAGGCCGAGTGTAGCCGGTCAAAGAGGGTGGAGGGTGCAGGTCGAGTGTAGCCAGTCAAAGAGGGTGGAGGGTGCAGGTCGAATGTAGCCAGTCAGAGGGTGGAGGGTGCAGGTCGAATGTAGCCAGTCACAGAGGGTGGAGGGTGCAGGTCGAATGTAGCCAGTCACAGAGGGTGGAGGGTGCAGGCCGAATGTAGCCAGTCACAGAGGGTGGAGGGTGCAGGCCGAGTGTAGCCAGTCACAGAGGGTGGAGGGTGCAGGCCGAGTGTAGCCAGTCACAGAGGGTGGAGGGTGCAGGCCGAGTGTAGCCAGTCACAGAGGGTGGAGGGTGCAGGCCGAGTGTAGCCAGTCACAGAGGGTGGGGTGCAGGCCGAGTGTAGCCAGTCACAGAGGGTGGAGGGTGCAGGCCGAGTGTAGCCAGTCACAGAGGGTGGAGGGTGCAGGCCGAGTGTTGCCAGTCACAGAGGGTGGAGGGTGCAGGCCGAGTGTAGCCAGTCACAGAGGGTGGAGGGTGCAGGCCGAGTGTTGCCAGTCACAGAGGGTGGAGGGTGCAGGCCGAGTGTTGCCAGTCACAGAGGGTGGAGGGTGCAGGCCGAGTGTAGCCAGTCACAGAGGGTGGAGGGTGCAGGCCGAGTGTAGCCAGTCACAGAGGGTGGAGGGTGCAGGCCGAGTGTAGCCAGCCACAGAGGGTGGAGGGTGCAGGTCGAGTGTTGCCAGCTTGTGAGTGAGTTTGTGTGGGATCACAGGATTGAAAGCGGAGCTGTAATCAACCAAAAGTACCGTGATGTGTGAGTCCTTGTTTTCCAGGTGGGAGAGGTAGTAGTGAAGGGCAGTTTTCCCACAAAACAGCACAACCAAGGACTCAGAAGCACAACATAAAATACAACAAGTTAAAATGCTGGGTCACAAAGACCCGTGACAGACTCACCTTTAACTGCCCAAGACTGCGTCTGAATCTTTGGACCAACTTCAGGGATTAACTCAGTGATGTCAGTAAGACAGGAAAGGTTTTCAAATCAAGCTCACTGGGTTTGTTGCAGAGTATATAGTTAGTGTAGTTGTTGTTTTGTGTGTCAGTTCTACTACTAAGTGTCACAGTTGCTGCAAAAAAGCCACCAAGTAATAATAATTTACCTTCAAATCGTTCCTCCAACTCATTTAGTCGCCATTCAAGCAGTTCGTTTCTTACAAAATCATCCAAGAAATGAACCTGACAGATAAACTGTAATATTTAACCAGACTAGATCTTTGTAATACATTTCTGTGTCATGTTCCTGTTCCACACAGGTGCATACTGTGGAAATCTCTGTGGCCATGTAGTGGTGAGGTTGCTACCCAGTGTGGTTATGGGGTTTAAATAGAGCGGCTATTGGACGAATTTCACCAGTGTCACCAATTTTCTAAAGAAATATATTTCAAAAGGTGCTGTTGACATGAAAATCTCACCAGATGTGGCAACAACCCATCAAATCCACACATGCAAAGTAATCAAACCACACGTTTCCATAGATTATGTGTAATAAAGAGAAATAAGACAGGGAGAAAGTCTTGAACACACTTGCTGCAGTTTGTTTAATCCTTTGTACAAAAGCCTTTGTGTGTGATGACAGCATCAAGATGCCTCCTGTGTGGACAAATTAGTCGTACGCATGTATTCTGTGCGCTGTGGGCGTGGCTCTACACAGAGTGACAGATAGTCTCCGAGGTAACCACCATGAGATGCTCAAATGCTCTTAACTTGCACATCACATGTGCTCAGATGTTTCTCCACATCAACAGGGCCCCTTCTATAAACTGTGAGGATTCAGGTCAATGGAAGAAGAAATGACATCAAAGTTTCTATTAAATAAACTGAAAGTAACAAACCCAAAGCAACAAATGAGTTTTGCATCAATCATTGGTTTTTAATTTGAGATCTACGTAAGAATGCTAATCACAAACTGCTAATGGACTTCTACCATGGAGATCCTTCTGCTGCACACTGTGGTTCAGCTGCTGTGGAGGACAAGAGGAAACTGCAGCGGGTGGTGAGGGCAGCAGAGCGGCCCTGGGCCCGACACTGACCTCCCTCAGAGACATTTATATACTGGCAATGTCGTCCTCAAGGACCCCCTGGACACTCACTCCACCCCCACCCTTCCCTCTGGTAGGTGCTACAGGTCGATCAGGTCAATGACAAACAGACTCAATAAAAGGTTTGACCCACATGAACTTACAATGGCCCACTGTGTGTGTGCAGAACAAAGATGTGAAGCAGCATGAGACTCACATGTGATGCTGTCCTACATGCATAGAACTAAGTGACAAAGTGATCATGAAATAATGAAATGTCCCATCACAGATGTTTTGCTGACAGCTGTGTTCAGCTCACAGAATAAAGAGTTTGAGTCCCTCACTGACTCAAACTCCTTCAGTGACACTTGCAGCCTTGCAGATTAGTTTGCTGATCCTGATGCATCTCTGGAGCTGATGCTGTCCCCCAGCAGACAACAACAACATAGATGCACTCACTAGTCCACTTTACCCTCTAATCACATCTCTGACATCTGCAGGTTGCTCCAGTAGAGACTCTTGTGCAATGCCAGGTGTTTGTGTTTGTCTGTAGGTACACATTAGATATGACCATAGACGCACACACACAAGTGAACACAGGAGCACAGATGGTTTCCATCTCCACCTGCTTCCCTCTTTCTTCACACAACTGTGAGGATGATGAAGAGGTTTCAGGACGAGGTGGTCAGCAAGCACAGGATAAAGCAGGGCCATGAAACTCTCTCGTGCAGCAGATGTTTAATAAGACTCAGCTTTAGGGTTCTTTTTCCACCTGGCAGCAAAGTAACAGCTTCACTAATGTGAACAGTCACAGTGTTAAACGTTTCTATATTTTCATATATTTTTATACGTCATCTGTTGATGCTGCAGAATAAAGTCTGTTAACAGAGTCCAGGATGTGGAGAACAGGTCCAGCTCTCCCTTTACTGTGTCCACTGTCATCAGCCCCTGTGAAGTGACACAGAGTGCATGTGTGTCTGTCAGCTGTTGTTTATTGTGAAGAAGACAGATGGAACAAATGAACACACACTTTTAGAGAAATCTGAAAAAGAAACACGTGCTTGGGCTCCTTCTGTGCTCGTCTTTATCAATGCTGGTCTTTCTTTCCTGTTTGTTCTTTGGCACAAGCTTCAGTCTTTTCTCCCAGGGCTCCTTCACACTTATAAATACACCTACATTCATTTATACACAAACATCATGAAACAAAGGGGCGGCTTTGTAAAAGAGGACATGAGATCCTCTCTGAACAGCACATTAATATCAAACACAGGACTAAACAGGATATACTGAGTCTGTGGTGTTTTCATTATTACTTGCTAAGTATTTTTCCAGTGGTTTGAAATGTGACTCAAGTCAGATTCTTCTACTGTGTGTGAACTCTAAGCAGCTGCATTAAACACCTGCTTTTCAAACGAGGCTCAATTCTATGACTCTGTGAATGTAAACTTTTGTCACCTGCATAAATAACAATACTTGATCTAGTAAGGACTGCAGTGCTCCTATGATCCCAGCTTGTAGATGGAGGCTAGCATAAGAGGCTCACCAGCTAAAGCAGCACACCTGGGTCTCCCAGCCTATTAAAAGCAGCCCTTTGCTTCACCTGCTTCACTAAACATTATTATTATTATTTAAGCAGAGTGGTGTGATTTATGTAGGCATTGCTGTGTGACAGGAGGACTTTTCTTGCACACCCACTGTTGTGGATAGGCGTAGCTTTGGGTCACGTGGTGTCGGTAATAGTAATAGTGATTGCTATATCACCTGTTCACGTCCCGAGGGAATTTTTGTGAATGAGTGGGTGATGGGAGAAGTCGACTTTTGCTGACCGCTCAAGCTTAGAATGTTTATTCTGATCACTGTTTTTCTGGATTTTAAGGATTTGATAACAAATAAAGAAGTTTTTAATCTGGAACTTTGACGTACGTTTTGAACAGCGGGCGCGTCAACATTATTCCCCTATTCAGCTGCTCGCCGACTCAAAGGCTTGACAGTCGCCAATACTCACCAAATGAGGGCGCACATGCTTCCACGCCCACTGGTGACTGCACACATCCTTTCAAGGAAGCATTTCATTCATCCCTAACAAATGGAACAAAACACTGTGCAGCGTGTTCAGGTTTGAACGTGGCCCTGGCCTCTCTCTGCATCCACCTGCATCGGCCTTCTTGTGTGTTGTACCTCCAACAACCCAACAGCACATCCACTCCCTGCTGAACTGCTTGGTAAAGTTTCTGTCATGGTCCTGAGTCTGAGGACTCAGTGTTTTGTGTTTCCTTATGCTTTTGTTCATTCCGAGTATGTATTCTGTTGTGATTTTGCCATTTGTTAGGTTTCTGTTCTTTGCCTGCCTGCTCCCACTTCCCTGTGTTCCCTCTGTCTGTCCATGGTGTTATTGTGTCTACTTATGAGTCCGCCTGTCAAGTTCAGTGTCCTGTCTGGTTCTCTGTCTGTTAGTTTCCTGTTTTATTGTAAAGGTCTCTGTCTGATGTGAGTGTGTTCTGTTTACGTTTCCCCTGTCCCGTCAGCTCTGATTCCTCCCAGCCGTGTTGCCCTCCTGTCTCTCATCCCCTGATTACTGGTGTGTGTATTTAAGCGTGTGTGTTCTCCTGCCTGTTGCTGGTTCGTCTGCGTTACCCCGTGTTCCATGGTGTCCTGTTCCTCGTCTGCGTCTCTCTGCTTCTTATCCCTTTGTCGTATGCTTCCAGGTCTGTTATTTTAGTTCTCCCAGTTTAGGTGTCTTCAGTTATTTGTCATGCCCCACTGCTTGTCTGTCACTACACCTTTGTAAATAAACCTCATTAGCATCTCATCCACTGCTTGCATCTTGGGTCCTTCTTCCAACTCCACACGGCTCGCCTCGGCAGCCGTGACAGTTTCAATCAATTCTACTTTCTTTGTAGGTACATTTCATCTGTGAACTCCTGAACTCCTTTACAGCAAAAGCTGCAACTCATTGGTGGTTATGTCACCATGAGAAGATTTTATTATTTTCCAGAATTTTTTAGGATCATTCAGATGTTTAGTAGTTTTTGAAGGACAGGATTCTGATTTGGCCTTTTTAATGAAGGAGGCTGAACGATTTCCGAGCTGCCACAAATCAGCCAATCTGCTCCAGATTTAGTTTCTCTGGCCTGAGCAGCATCCCTGTTTTTAAGGAGACTGCATAGCTGAGGAGAAAACCAAGGATTGTTCCTGCATTTCACTCTAAATCTGAGCATGGGGGCATGCTTATTTATCATTTTGATAAAAGTGTCATAAAAATAATTCCATGCCAGCTCACCATTGGTGATCAGGTAGATTCTGTTCCAGTTATAGTCCCATAAATCATGAAGCTTGCTGACAGAAAAGCTTCAAATCTCCTTTGAAAGCTATTTGTGGTCTTGATTGTGGGAGCTTCAGTTGTCTGACTCCAGCTGCCACACAGTGGTCACTGATATCATTTGCAAAAACCCCAGTGTGACAATATTTATCAGTGAAACAGAAATCAGGACGTGACGACTTTTCTTTGAACATTTGCTAAGGCTAAGCTGTGCTTTATACCACAGTTGGGAAAAGAGAGAGTATATTATCCTTAATGTATTAGGAAAACAGAAATCTGATACAAAACTGATATAACCACAATAGTCACATATCAAGTAACCAGAGTACAGCTGTGCAGGACTTTTATTGTGAAAAGTAGGAAGAGGAAACAGTTTTCATGAGCAAGCTTTTCTGACATGTGTATTCAGTGGTTGAGAGGAGGCGGCAGACAGCAGGACAGTCAAAAACTCCCGACCACACTGGTACTGGGAATCCCACAGTGCTCGTCCTTTAATAAACACTCCTCACCAACAAGGCCCAGCTGAACGGCTGCTGTCTTATCATACATGAAGCGAGCAGCGTTCATACAACAGAGGGCAGGGCGCATGCTTGTGACATCACTAAACATTAAGTTGTCTTAAAGAGACACCACACTATTGCGACTGTTACACGTGGAAACTTATAAGCATAACTTCTCTCCAACAAACGTGGAATAACAGGAAGATCCTTTATAAACACAAGTCATTTCTTCTTCTTTATATGGAGGAATTAACTGGAACCAAACTTGGCTGCATGAAGGACAATTTAAAGGAGTTTCTTATAAAATACTACAGAACTTTAAAATTTAGAGACGAAGCCAAGAAGACACTGCAGAGGTTTCAGCCTGATGTGAACTGTTCTGCTTCTTTCTGTGAGTTACGCACTGAAACTATTTATCATCTATTTGATCAGAATATAAACAGCAGAATCAGAGTTATTTCTATCAGCAGTCTGTTTCATTATTGATCCAACAGCACAGATTTATCACTGATCTGTTAAACCTGATCACTTAACCCTTTCACACACAGTGGTCACTACAGTTACAGCTACTCAAAGGCTTGTATTTGTGTCAGTGTTGATGGTATACTTGCACATAAACCACTACACTGGACACTGATGTGTCCCTCCATACCCTGTCAAAACCTGTTGTCCACCTAACTGGACATGTAAAAAAACTCTTTGAAAAGTAGACGTTTAAATGAAGTTCAAAAATCTTTTTTCATGCCTAAAGATGAATAAAAACACTTAAGACAAAAATCCTGATTGAGGTTGTCATAATTCATGCGTGAAAGGGTCAAAACTAGAAAATAGAAAAAGAAGAGAAAACAAGCAAAAAACAACAGAGCAACATACTAAACACAACACCATCACGTTAATCTAGCTAAGTGTAAACAGCAGTAAATACTAAATATTGAATGTTGTTGTGTAGCAAGCAGGACCGACAGCGCACAATGTGCTTGGAAATAGCAGCCAATAGAGGTGTAGTTTATGTCTATGAACAGTGAACACCCGTGTGCACACCTGTGTGGATCAGCGCGCTTGTATTCAAAAGGTTTCCCCATGTAATGGTCTGCTAGAGGGTGTAGAGAGCCATAGCCCCGCCCCCAGGGCATGAAGCAGGCATGGAGGAGATCCAGCCTCCATGCCTGCTTCTGTCTGTCCCGTCTGTAACAACTGAAAATAAAATAAAAATAAATAATAACAGCAAAGGTCAATCACATGGACCAATACGGCAAGGCTGTGATGATCTATTTGGCAAAGTAAATCCATTGGGTCTCCTTGTTGGTCTTCAGACAACAATTCTGACGGCTAAAGAACCAAAAGGGACACGCAAAAAAACAAACAAAAACTAGAAAATAAACGATCACGTTTTGAGTTGAAAACAGTGACAACAGATACAAAATCACATAGTTCATAATAAAAACGACTGCTGTGAATCTTCTAAATCCAGTGGATGATGTTCAGGTTGTGTTTGTGCTGATTACAGAACCATGTGATGTGATGACTGCAGTGAAGAAGAGCAGCATATACTGTCACACAGCCCCGATAGCAACATGACTCTGGACCAGATCTCTAGACCAGGTCTGGACTGGAGTCCACCTGTGCAGTGGAACAGATCAGGATGGGATCTGTTTGTTGTTGTCACCTCTGAAGAGCTTTGACGTTCAGTTTTAGACAGTTAAAATCATCATTTGCGCCTAAGAAAGATCCAGTGTTTCTGGTCTAAATGTGTCATATAAATGCATAAACCACAGGATTTACCACTAAGAGCTGCTGTCTGGCCAGAATGCCGTTAGCCCCCTGTGTGGATGTTATAGCGTGGACAGGGTGAAGGCCAGATCAGTGAAAGATAGAAGAAAGCAGAGGAATAGAAGAAAGAAAAGGGACAGAAAAGAAGGGTGGGGGAAAAGTCGAGGGTGAAGCAGATGTACACAATGGGTCTCCACCTGCTGCCACAGATGGAGCTCCCACAGCCAGGGCAAGGAGTACTAGCGGTCCAGAAGCAGCGGCCCGCCAACCACTGCAGAGGCCGGCCACTTCAGAGAAAGCCAAAGACGGGACCCTGGACCCCAAGAACCACCCGACACCTGGGGGAACCCCGACCGCGCAACTAAGAGGAACAAGCCATCCATCCCCGGAAAACAACCCTCATCGGAGCAGGCCAGCAAGTCTCGCACCAGTTGTGACATCACATCCTGTGTCGTGCGACACAGTCGTTGTGGTGCGTTGGTCAGTATCGCTTAATTTTTGTAACTTGATCCATTGTGCCGTGGTCGTTGCAATCATGCTCATTTTCCCACCATTTTAATGATAATCCTGCACCGAAGCTCAGAGACACACGAATACACAGAGTGAGATGTTGAAGCAGTTTGAAAACTTCAATTTGTAGAAAGACCTTTGCAAAAAACACCCTCAACAAAGTCGTGGCTTCCAGTTTTGGCTTCTCCTTATCAGCTCGTGTGACGTGATCCTGTCTGAATGCTCTAATTTAGCAGAATAGTGCAGCGCCTTCTCCCGCCTTAACGACAGTTAGAAACGACTGCATCTGTGTGCTGACGAGATGAGTTAAATGACCATTGTGGCAGGTATGATGGTGCCAGGAGTGGTTCCAGGGGTGGCGCCACAGGGGCACTGGTCCCAGCTGAAATTTGATTGGCCCCTAAAGTGCCCCTGTGCTGTCACTCATCTGTCCTTTGCGGGAGTGCTCATCAGATTCAAATCCAAGTCCCAACACTAGTGGTGCTAATGAGAGAAATAGGAATTTCCAGTGTGAAATCTTACAGAAGAAGATTTGAACATCCTGCAATGAAAGCTTTTCAACCGACAACTGGTTAGAGTCTACATTTTGAGAAGTTTGTTGGTATGTCATAAATCTGTATTTACCCACAGCTGTCATGTAGCTTAAGTCTGACAAACATTAAATGAGCCCCAGTGCTCCCGGTATCGGTGCAGAGATCCCGTTTAATCGACTGTAACACGAGCTTTGTAATATAAGTCCCGGCGTGTGTGGTACCTAAAAAAACTGAATCTCAGCTAAAAGCTCCTTTAAACCATTTCTGCAACCACCAAATACAGCAAAAACAACAAACAGTTAGGAGCCGTTACGTCATTTCACAACAAACACAACGCAGCCTCGTCAGTGCAAAACTGCAGCTAGCAAAACATTGTTTAAAAGCTGAGATCTCACAGATTCCAAAACTGCGAGTTTCATCACGCTCTGACCAAAATTCATCGAACCAGCTGAAAAAGCAGACCACAAATATGCACAGCGTTCAATAAAATATAACGGAAAATTCGCTCCTTCCAACGTGTGAACATCCAGTCAAGACTCCAGAACTTTCCCTTCCTCACTCGATCTCCCACAATGCCTCAGAGCCGTTTCCCGTCAAAAATCACAAATTTTGCCTGGCTACAGACATTCGATTGGACCAGGGTGAGTGTTGTAAATTTATGGTTACGTGTATTTTTTGCTCCGCAGCTTCTGATTGGTGGACCTGACGTAAAAACAGTGATGTTAACTTGATTCTCTTGGCTAAAATTATTTTAAAAAGAGGGTCAATCATGCAAATCTGCCAATAGAAGCCAAAGTTACAGCCCCTCAGAGTTTAAAGAGAAACGGCACGTTTCCAACACTCGGTTATGCAAAGGGAAACAGGCCCAAAGTGCCTGAGTGTGTGGGTAATTCTTCAAATAATATTCAAAAGCAAACATTTTTAAGCATGTAAATAAAATTAAATCATTTCTGCTCTTCAACACCTAAGAAATTAAAACTGGCAGATGGTACCAAAATGTGAAACGCCTGGCTATCTGTGCATTTAGTGCTGTAAGTTTTCACTGTTTACCTTCAGAAGCATAAATCTTTGCACAGATAATGTTCATATGTGGATTCCTGGTTTTCTGGAGTTAATTGTGACCCAAAGCGTATTTTTAAAGTGGTTCCAGGCAATAAAGTCTAAAAATAAATACATCTACTTCCTTTTTCTGTTCCAGCCTCAGTGACTCTGACACAGTGCTGTAATATTTACACCTCTGATGAAAACAGAGTTTGTGGTTGCAGAGAAATACTCGACTCATTTTGGGCATTTACGAGCAGGAACCTCAGAAAGCCCCTTGCTGCTTCACTGGTTAAGAAGCAAAGCAAACATTAGTTAACAGTAATGTTAATTAAGGCCCAAAGTTTAGGAAAGAACGTCAGCACTTCACTAATGAATGTAATGCTGATTCATGTACTTGTTTTGTAATGTGCATGTTGTGCGTTGCTATTTCCCATATTCTTTGGCACTGATAGATGACATGAAGAGTCTCAGGCAGGACCTGAGCCTGCCAGCTGCTGACAGTGAGCAGGGAGAGAGCAGCAGAAGCTGGGCAAGAGCAGGGCACCTTCAGCCCCCTTCATCAGGTCAGAAATCATTTGGGTGTCTGTGTGAAATGTCTGATTTTTTAAAATCTTTTTTGTAGACATATTTATTAAATGTTTAATAATTATATAGAAGAAAGACAATGTAAAGAACAAAACCTTTGGCCCATAAACACAGTCAGGAGTCACAGTCGAGTGTGAGCTGCATGTATACAAAGAAATAAGAAGGAAACAGCAGTTAGAATGAGCATTGTACATGCTGCTGGAGTAATACTTGGCCCCTCTATGAATATTGTGGCCTCTTGATGGCCCCACACTCAGAAACATAGATCCACCACTTTCTTCTCTACTGCACTGAGGTCTAGCAGGACAAGCACAGAGATGAGTCCACTGTCACCACCACTTGTCTTTTCCCAACCATTAGTCCTGTTATTGCGCCTGTTGATGTGGGTGTGGCCAATGAAATGTCTCCATTACTTGTGTTGACACCAGGCTGTGACATTCTACAGGTGATGGTGGCACACTGTTCAGTCTTGGTGTTGGATCCTGATGTGTGGAGCCAGGGCTTTGGCCACAGCTTCTTTCCCCTGTAGACCAAGCCCCTGTAGAACAGGCTGCTTACAGCACCCCCTGGTGGTGTTAAAGTGGAGTAGAGCCATGAGTGAGAGATGATCTCTTTCCTTTGGTTCTGCTGTTTGTCCTCATATGATCCTTCTTCCTGGCAACAGTGGGATGCATAAGCTGGTTGTCATGGTCACTGCAGTGTCCTCTCCTACTCAGCCAGAACATTGAGACCTCTGATTTCTTGGGGACGGGAATGATGATGAAGGATGTGGGGACCACCAACTGCTTCAGGAAGAGGTTGAAGATGTTGGTCAGCACATGCTCTAAAACATGACCTGGAACACCCCCAACACATTTGGAGAGCACTGAACTCTGAGAAAGCACCAAGTGTGTAAATCCGTGACTCCATAACCACAGACTGGGCTCTCTTTAAAAGCTGGAGAGGAAATTCTCACTCACTGGGACACCGATCTGCACCACGGAGCGGTCCCATCAAAACATTATCTCAGGACACCACGAGCAACACACTGGAGAGGGGAATCATAGCCAGAGACTCAACTTTGTCTCTGTTTTCTTTGTACTATTGTAGGGTCTTTACCTTACAAAGGAACAAAAACAGAAAGTAAAGAGGCGGGAACAACAATCCTGGGAGACTGCCAACAAGCCGACTGTTTTCTGAAATCACACCCTGCACCGCACTTACGGTGTGTTCCCACCGACGCGACCAGAGCGTCAGGTTTACATGTAAAGTCAATGTAGAAGCGCGATGACACGCGATTGCGAGTCCCGCGAAAATTCGGAAGCAGATTTGCTTCGCGAAAACGCGAGAAACGCATGTCACAGCAGCGCGTCACAGCAGCGCGTCACAGCAGCGCGTCTGGCGCGTTTGACTCGCGAATAAAACCACGCGCATCACTTTTTGTGTTGCATTTTGTGCACACGCGCGTACCGCGTCTACCGCTCGAGTTGGAAAAATCTGACCTCCAGCGTCAAATCGCACGGCGACAACCAATCAGGAGCCTGGTGACGTGGCTGTGACCTAGGTCAAAGGGGCAGATCCAGCCAAAGCCCTTCATTCTTCAATGGAGGGAAGGCTAATCAACGCCGTAGCAAACAACCCGGAGCTGTACGACACCAGCTGCTTTCTGTACCGAGACAGGAATATAAAGGACGAGCTTGGAGGAAGATATGTGAAGAGATCGGGCAACCTGGTGTTGAGACAACGCCGGTCTCTGCGATTCTTTTGGTCCTGGTAGAGATCACTCTGAGATGTTTCCATGTTTTACACAATCCTTTTATTACCCATTATTCTTACAGATGCATCTGGAGATCAGCACACTGCATTCTTATGCAGTCCTATGCTAAAGGCTGATCTAAAGAACTCCACACAACAGTTACAGTTATAACTTCTGGTCTCCTCCCCCCTACAGTAAACACCCCCACAATGGAAATACACTAGTACAGTGGCCAAGGGTGCTGACACCCTGACCCCCATCTCCTTTTATGGTAGTGCCTGTTTGCCCTTTGTCTGCTCCTCACCCTCAGTAACTCTTGCTACTGTCCTGGGGGTTGATTGTCTTTCTGCCCTGCACCTCAGTTCTTTGTTTCCATCCCAGGCCTATTTTGTATCCTTACACCCATTACCACAATATTATAATGTTGCAAGCAATCACAACTATATTCTCTTTAACTTTGATGTACATTAAGGAATCTATTCTCAACACTGGTAAGTTCATTCATTTCTCTTTTGAAAGTTTTCACTGACCCGGGGAAGCCGCACAAAAGCTAGCAAGCCACAGCTATTTTCCCACTGATGTACAAATACCGTTCTGCTTTTATGCATGTTGTCATATAGGAATTTATTGTTATTAATAAACAGCACACAGTGTTCATCCGTCACTGCTTCGCTTTTTCGCTGATTTTTTATTGCACCGTACAGCTTTGCATTCTGCAGCCTGATTGACAAATCTCCTCTGTGTCGTGTCTCCTGCGCTTGCCAAATTTATCATGTTTGGTTTTGATAACCATCACGTCCAATAGAAAAAACAGCACAAAAACACCCATAACTATGACCTTCATTCGGAAATAGACACCTGCACCGCGAGGGGAAAAGGCGCACGAAAGTGGCAGGCAGATGAAGACAAAACGCAGGTACGGTGAGGACGTCCTTTACGCCGCTGCTCTGCTCTCCACAGTAAATAGAGAAGGGAGACTCTCTCTTCAAACGCTAGCTCGACAGCTGCCATCTAGCAAAGATACCATCTGGCACAACTTCCTCCCACGTTCCTCCCACATTTCCGGTTCATGCGCGTCAAAATTGCATATTTTGACACGCGATGAATTCGCGTTGGACACGCGTCGATGTGCGAATTTGCACACGTCAAGTTAGGGGCGTCTGGCGCATTTTGATCACGTTTATCGCGTTCAGTGTGAACACACCGTAAAATACCACAGCTCTAAGATGGAGGCTGATTAGAAGCAGATGGCAGAGCGATCAAGTGCAGGTGAGGCCACAGCTGTGCGGAGGAGCTTCCGGGTGGAAGGCCATCCGAGCCACGCCCTCCCCGGAAGCGCGAACTTCCGTAAACAAACCCCACGGCTGGGAGAGAGGAGAAACAGGGAGAGAATACACACAAAGGTGAGGTCATGTAATTTGATTACCAGTCTGGCAGGGATTATGGTGTTAAAAGCCGAGCTAAAATCAGTAAAGACAAGGCTGATGTAACTGTCCTGTTGTTCTAAGTGAGCTACGCTTGTATGGAGGGCTATGGCATCCTGAACTGTTCTTCCTGTGAACTGAGGATCGAATGTGTGAGTTCTGACCAGTTTCTCGAGACACTTCGAGATGACTGGAGTAAGACCCACTGGCTCTGCGAGGCGCTAGAAAACTAAATGAAATGTTTATTAAGGGAGAAATGTTTCAGGAACCTGGGTTGATAGTTTATCTGAAGCAACATCACATCAGAAACACTCCCACCTCTGACCCAACTACCCAACCACAGCAGAGCGCTACTCTGGCAGGTCCAGCGTCAGCACCTGTAAACTGTCAGTGTTGATTGGTCCGGGTCCAACAAACTGGTGGTTGGTAACCAGCAACAGCACTTCAATGACGGGCACAAGAAGCTCTCTTTAAAAAGAAGAGTGAGGAGGTGCAGAAGGAGCTGCCTCCAGTCTGTAAGTGCTTCTGAACGTTAGCACTGCTAACACCTGCCTGCTCCACTGCCCACCCCCGGATCCTTACAGACTTACTCTCTGGACGCTCCCTGTTGCTCTCCCAGATCTCTTACCCCTCCATGCCTCGCCTGCTCCCGCAAAGAAGTAAGACTGTTTTCAAATTCACACTTTTGTCACTGCAGTAATGGCTGGAACACCTGCTAACCCCTGTCTCCCTCAGTGCAGTGACTTCGAGAATTTTCTGCCTCCTAATTCCTCGCTGGCCTCATCTCTCGGTTCCTGCACTGGACGTTACCCGGTGTCAGGCTCCTGACTCAGGTCGGCGAGAGCCCCAAGACTCCCTCATGGACCCCACCTCCCAGTTAGACACAGTGATTACAAAGCACCCTGTTTCTCAGTCTGTGTTGTGTTGCCTGTAAGCATACAAGTTACATTCAATGTGTCATAGAGGCACTCAAGTAGTCTCATAGAAGTGAGGTAGCGCTCACAGTAAAGTGTTTGTATTCTCATGTTAGTGTTCTCATTGAAGAAGTCAAGCTGAGCTCACAGTATAGTAGTGGTACGCTCATTCTCAGTATCTTCGTAGAAGAAGTCAGGCTGTGTTTTCACTTTAGTAGTTCTATACTCGTTCACAGCAATTCTCAGAAAGGTTTAAGTTATTGAATTATTTCCAGCTTAATCGTTGTGTTTTGTAATTATTGCATTCTTGTTCACTTTGTGTTTTCTCTCAGACTCTGTTTGCTTCGCTCATACGCTCTGCGTCTCTGAGTGGTTTTCGCATCTGAGTCCATTCACCTGTGTCTAGCTTTCTGGCTGTGACATGAAGCGCTCATGATTCCCAGAAAAAGACTTCTACAAGAAATATGTGTTCAGTCTGTGTGCATGTCTGTGTGTTTAAAGTCTGCATAAAGATGATACAGGTTCATCCTCAGTGTTAGGTCCATGTTCATGTGCATTATTCAAATCCAGTGGAGAGCGACAAAGAAAAAAAAAACTTTGGACATGGAGAAAACATGCAGAAAATAAAATATTAACATCGTTAAACTGCTAATGCAGAGCTTCCCAAAGTGCGGGGCCTGCCCCCTAGGGGGGGGGTGCAGAGCCATTGCAGGGGGGGAGCGCGGTATGAAAAGGGACGAAAACAAAAGAAAAACGCTTGGACACTGCTAGCACGGGGCGCCTACACAAACGCAAAGCAGGAGATGAAGCATCGCTGAATATGTTTCCAAACCAACTTCATTCTAAGCCAAAGACAAGAAAATATGGTGAAGCAAATCTTCCCTTTGGCTTCACCTGCACAAGTGCCGAGGTAGGTCTCCCTGCAGGATCTTTCTTGTAAAACAAAGGGGGGCCCAGCGAAAAAAGTTTGGGAACCGCTGTCCTAATGCAACACTGCACACACCGCCGTGGAGCTGCTCAGTGTTAAATAGTAACAGAGTAACACCCCTGACCTGTGCAAGGACATCATTTTAAGAGACTATTCAATCAATAATCAATAACATTGTTGCCTTTTTTTCAGGAAACTGTTTAATAACCAGCAATCACAAATCTGAGGACTATTAAACACTTCATGACTCTTGTTTTTGAACAGCCTGCTCGATGAAGATTACAGAGAATAGTGTTGTAGTTCAGCCTGACCAGATCTGAACTGGTCAGGCTGAACTGACCAGATGGTGGCAGTATAACAGTCACAGCATTCCTCAGCTGCTTTCAGGTTTAATTTGCTCTAACATTTGATTTAACGTTACTTTTACAGACAACAGCTTTGTCAGATAGGTGGTTACAGGGTTGTGTGGTTATTATTTCACTCGGTTCATGTAACGACCCTGACTGCGTGGCACAGACTGGACAGCAGGTGGCGCTCTTCACTTCTTTGATGATTCAGCAGGTGAGAAAGAGAAGTGTTTTTTTTCCACGTCCAACATAAGGATAAAAATGTTAACCACCTAAAATTTGTGAACAGGGTAAACAGCATCCTGTCATAATGTCTGGCTGGTTCTTTAAACCTCTATAAACTTTGTTATTACTGATTTTGACTTGTGTAATTGATGGTAGCTACTATGGCACATTAGCATAACTGCTGATCTTTGGACTAAAAACATGTTTTTTTAGTTCATTTAAAGGCAGAATCAGAGTTTGAAACAACATTCAGAACTGCAGTTAACCTGTGTTTCATTCAGGTGCTGCAAACACATCAGCCGTTCCAGGACAAATTTCCAGCTCATGAATGCTGAAGATCTCACCAATTCACTGGGAAAACATCAGCCTTCAGCTGCAGCAGAGAAAATCCATGACTTCTAAAAGTTGATGGAGCTTCTAATTCTTTAGTTTGCTCAGAATCTGAACTGCTTCAGGTGGAGCACTTTAGCTCTTTGACTGTGATCAGAAAGAAAGTCCATCACTCTGTGAGAACTTTCAGTGTGAAACTTTAGAAACATAAAGTATACCGAGCTTAAAGAAAACGATCCTGGTAAAATCACATAAATTGCTGCAAAAACGTACTAATAAATACATGCATGTAGTTGTAAAGAGTCTGCAGAGTTCCATATGTTGATCCATGTGAAGAACAGAGCTACATAACTGATGGTGCCAGCTCTGTACAAGAGTCAGAAACAGCTCCGTTCAGTTTCAGGGTGTGGTGGCAATTGGTGAGGATTTCATCTAAGGAGTCGTCTTTGGCCACCTGCTCCACGACCTGACCGACTCCGCTCTCTAACATGTGGTAATACCGCCTCAACTCCTCCAGCTCAGACCTCATCCGTTCCTCCACCTGCTGTTTCTCCTCCTGAGCCTCCATCAGCTTCTTCTTGTACTCTGACTCCACAGCTTTCATTTCCTCCTCCAGCTTCTTCTTGAAGAACTCTCTGAGCTCCGACTCTCTCCTCTTTAGCATTTCCTCAACTTCCAGGTAGGTGTAGTTGGAGTAAAACTCTCCTCCGTTGTCGGCCACCATCTTATCCACCTTCTCCAGCAGATTCAGGACTTGGCGGCGGTCGTTGGTTTTGAGGTTGTTGAAGACGTGGTATCTGTTTCCAGCCTTCTGCAGGACCTCCTGCAGCTCAGCTCCTGCCTCCTCCAAGGTCTCATCCAAGTCTAACTCAACTACATCTCCGTGAGTGAAGAGGATGATGGTGTACCTCCAGGCACCCTCTCCAAAGATCTCCTCCACTTTCTTCACAGCGTCTCTTTCCTCTGCTGTGAAGCGTCCAACCTTGATGACCAGCAGGATGGCGTGGGGCCCCGGGGCCGACATGTTGATGCATTTGGAGATCTCCCTCTTCACAACGTCTTCAGGCAGGAACGTGTCAAAGAGGCCGGAAGTGTCGACCGCAGAGACCATCTTCTTAAACACCCTTTCCTGCTGCTTGGAGCATTCAGCAGCCACTGAAGAGGAGAAAACATATATCACCTCATCTTAATTTAGATCAAATATGAACTGCACAGAAATGGTGTCCCGTTTTACACACCTACAGAGTCCTCGCTAAAATAAGTAACAGGTAAGCAATTCCTACTGCTGCTCCCCATTAAAAACTCTGTGTGTGTGTCTCTTACCTGATGAGTGACTGGAGATTTCTCTGAAGGCATCTCTTCCCAGGATGCTGTTTCCACTGGAACTCTTTCCTTCTCCAGTCTTCCCAAGCAGAACCAGCCTGAGATCAGACACTGAGCACCAGTGTTGGGTAAGTTACTTTAAATTAGTAACTTAGTTACATTACTAGTTACTTCTATCAAAAGTAACTCAGTTACTTCAAGTTACTCGTTACTTTCAAAGTAACTAGTTACTAGGGAAAGTAACTTTGGTTTTACTCAGAATTCTCTTGTTAATGTGTTGCTTCCGTAACTGGATACCCAGCCAGACTGCCAGTCTTCTAGCTTGCTTACTTGCCACATGTGCACTGTGCCACCTACCAATAGAAAGGAAAAGATAATGTGCATATTTCCACGAGAGAAATCCCACGCCTGGACCGTCGTTGACCGCCGCCATGATTCTAGCCTACGTTACAGCGTCATGTGCGCCTTTTACATCCAACACAAAAACTGCAGTCGTGGTGCTTTGATTGTACTCAGAACTCGGAAATTCTGCCTTCTGAATAGGAAGATGTAGGTAACACCAGACTGCAGATGAGCTGCATACAGGGCTGGACTGGCCCACCATTATAGGAAACATCATAAAGCCTTTGAATGAAAACAAATGCTGTTGTGACAGTGATGTTCACTGTCTTGATGTTATATATGCATCAATCTATCAATCGTTTTTTGTAAGATTCAGATAATTATTATTTAAAAGCGAGACATTTTAAATGAGAATGAGAAAGAAAAGTATTTCTTTGTGCCCCCCTCTCCCTGTTAATGCCTCTCACCACATATCCAAACCAACATCATGACCAGCAGCTTTACAGCTGTGGGTCCAGCAAACATCAGCTGATACTAGAAATTAATATTAAATAAATTCTAACAACAGCTGATCAAGCTTAAACATGCTGCTGTTGTTTAGCGCGACATCCGCTGGTTTCCTCTTTCTGGCGCAAAGTGGGAGATAAACAAACAAGAGAGAAAAGCCGATCAGCTGATCATTGATCAGTTTCATGATTGAAGTAGAAAAAGGAGAGGGAGGGGGAGAGGATGAGAGAAGAAGAGGCAGCTGACAGCGTAAAGACTGAATAAATCCAGCTTTGTGTCTTTTTCATTGTAGCTGAAGTCCGGGAAAAACTGTTCCTTTTCACCTCAATACGAAACGCGGTCCGAGTGTCAGGTGAACTGAACTTCAGGTAAGAAGTTATGACCTGCAGTCTATCTGGGTCAGATATAAACCAAGTTTAGGGGTAGTTTAGACTTTTTACAGTCAGTTACAATAACTCGTACTGCACACTAGCTAGCATGACGGAGTTTCTATACAGCTGGGTGGGTGCTATGATGTTACTGATAGTGAACTTTATTTTGTTCATAAGGTTAGTGAGTAGAGTTTCCAACCGTCCTGTAAAAAACAGAATCGTCTCGTATCCAGAGAAAATATTACGGCGGCCGCTTTGGGTCAGGGGCGGATCTAGAGAAATTTTCTTAGGGTGGCAAAATCAAAGCCTTTTTTCCCCCAAACACATCTGCAGGTGGTTACATATGGTTAAAATGATTCAAATGCAGTAAGTATACACGTTTTTCATATAAACATAGTCTATAACTTAATTATTGTCTGTAGCCCACATAATTACACACTTTAGTTACATAAAACATGTGAGTTTTGATGTTATGTACTGTATAGCCTGTATAATAAATAAATATGTAGCCCAATAAGTATAAACTCCAGAAAGCTACACAACATGGGGCGGTTCATTTACAAACACAAGTATAACTTAAGTTTCACTGTTTTTTGTTAGAAAACAATCACATTGTTACAGCTTAAATTACACAAAATGTCAGAAATCTGCACTGTCATGAACAAACATTTAAACCTAATTTTTCATGATTTGTTGGATTAACCCTCTGAGGTCTGAAATACAATATTTTTCCCCCTCTTGCCTTGTTTGGTATCTTTTCAGTTCAACTGAATTCAGTTGTTTTTTCACTGACATACTGCATTAGTATTACTATTACTATTAATATAACTATACTGATCTGAAATCACACAAAGAACCTAAAATCCTAGTAGTATTTTTTTACTGTAAAAAAACCACAGACATGTTGAGTAAATGTTTATAACTTGAAATGCAAATATAAAATGTACATTTTGTAAACAGATACAACTATTTACCGTCACTCCCAAAACTTTTCCCTCTTCGTAAACAACCAAATCCCACATGTTGACTTTTTTTTAATTGGTCGACATGGTGCATTTTTCCACTGATAGGAAACGTGGATTTTTTTCCTTTCTTTACTGTTTTCGCGCTGTCCTTAGAAAACGTTTAAAACACACACAAAAACATGAGGACAGTGTTTAGAAAAAAGCGTGGCTGATATATATGATCATAACTCTGGATTTACTGGCCTGTAATTAAAATTTAAAAACATTGAAGTCTGAACTTTCAATGTGGCTGAAACAGAGACTCAGCGTGGCTGCAGCTTGTTGCTATGTCAGCTTACATCAGTCATGTGATGTGGAGGTGCAGCGTGTCCGTGGACCACAGAGGGTTAATAACACTCACCTTCCTTCCATTTCCACAGTGTAACATCCACCCACTTGTGCAAAATCCGAAATTCCCATGGTGTTGTTCAAAATGTGCTCTGGCACCATCATAAGCATCGCTTGCTGCTGAAAACAAGAAAAAAGCCGGTCCTGCTATGGGCTGAACCATTTGTTACTGGTGGAGGGGGGGGGGACACTATGCAATATATTCAGTTTTAGCATTTATATTCACTGTTGACTGTAACTACGCTCAAACTGTTAATGCTATCTTATTTTAATAAACAACACTGTCATATGCAAAACTGGGGTGGCACTTGGGGTGGCAAGGGATCGTTTTAGGGTGGCACTTGCCACCCCATGCCACCCTTCTAGATCCGCCCCTGCTGATGAAGCCAACAGGTTCGCTTCATTTGCAAAAAGCAGATATGAGTTTCTGAGGCCACAGTCTTCTGTGGCAGAAGGGGAATCAGGGGACGCCCTGGAGGAGTCCACCACCCACCAGAAACAGGTCTGAGCTCTCACTGCAGTTGTAAAGGGGCTACACAGCCCACATGAGGCTGAGGGATGCAGCCTTCTGTCAGACTGTCACTAACACCGAGAAACAACCGTGTACACTCATACTCATGGGCACACACACCAATTAACCTAACCCCATTAACTGCACGTCTTTGGACTGTGGGAGTCAGAGAACCCAGAGAGAACACAGACATGGGGAGAGCATGCAAACAGGTTAGATGTTGGATTTGAACCCAGAACCTTCTTGCTGTCAGGAAACAGTGCCAACCACTTTTCCACTGTGCTGCCTGTTTGACTCTGATACACCCATTTCTGAGCACTTAAAAACAGCCCTCCACACAACAGAGACAAACCATAAAGGAATATGTGGCTTGTAGCAACCAAAGAAAGTTTAAGGTGCAAAATAAATAGGTTGAAAGGATTGTAATAAAGGAAACATCTAATTATAACAGTAATATTGGCTGTGTATCACGTGTGGCATGTCATTTTGGGGCTGGCCTCTGTTGGGATTGAGAATATGTGATGGCGGGGGCAGGGTTGGTTACTGGGGTTTATCCTGATCTCCTGTTTAGTGGAACTGTGCTCCTTTGAATCCACAGCACTAACCTGGCACATACACATAAAATGCATCATTGCTATAGAGCACAGCAGGACTCGTTATGGGTGGTGGGGCAGGCTGGAATGGTGTTGAGGAGTCGTATCGCAGTGACATTGGCTCCCCTGCTTCACTCTCTCCTGCCCCACTAATGCAACTCACTAATCCCTCTGTCCCCTTTAGGTGGGGCTGACAAGATAAAATACAATATAGGCTGCACGACTGGTGGGTGGGGGCTGTGCTGTCAGCCCCCCTGGGTCTGCTCCTCTGTGATCCTCAGTGGGCCAGTATGCCTCTCCTGGTAGCTCCATGGGGGATGGTGTGGTGGGTTGGTGGGTGCCATGGCGACTATGTGCGGACTTCACATTTTTGTCTGCTGTGACAGCTCCTTGATCTGGGCAGGGCCAGTGGGGTGTGGGGGCTGGTAGGTCCTTTGTGGGGCTTTGGACGGGGTTGCCTGAATATTGTCAGGCAGCTGGGTGCTGTGCCTCGACCCTTTCTTCCTTTGCATTTGTGGTTTGGTGCCATAAATTCACAACACAGAAGAGCCACCTCGACGGGACAACACTCAGCGGTTCATCTGCATCTCTTCCACAGCATGTCTTTATCCTGTCTTCCTTCTCTCACCCCAACCAATCACAGCAGATGGCCCCGCCCCTCCCTGAGCCTGGTTCTGCTGGAGGTTTCTTCCTGTTAAAAGGGAGTTTTTCCTTCCCACTGTCGCCAAAGTGCTGCTCATAGGGGGTCATATGATTGTTGGGTTTTTCTCTGTATGTGTTATTGTAGGGTCTACCTTACAATATAAAGCACCTTGAGATGACTGTTGTTGTGATTTGGTGCTGTGTAAATAAAACTGAATTGAATTGAATTAAGAAACAACTCTTAGATTCCTCACATGATTCTCCTGTATTCCTACTGGACGCCAAGGTAATATAATATGGAAGTGTGTCACAGTGCCTGGTGGCCACATTTTACCCATAAACTGTCAACCTGACCGTACTGTAGCTAAGTCCAAAGACTAGTTAAAGATTAAAGCTTTTTTGGGGGGTTAAATTTGACATAAATAAAGAAAGAATAACATTAAAGTCGATTCTTTTGATCACTGTAGTTCTACTTTGAGGATATGACGATCTCACATTCCTGGTCTTTGCAATTCCAGTTCAATGAAGCCTCATTTTCACCTTTTTCCAGATAAATTTTCCCAACTGTTCTAATGTCCATGCTGTGGCATTTTCCCATCATTTGTATTTCCTGTTAATGAATTTTTAATATGGTCTGGGAAATTACTATATATGAGTAACTTTCTGTTGTATTGCAGCTTAAGCAATGGCCATTGTCACTGAAATAAAATCCAAGTTGTAATGGTTTCCATTCAGAACGACAGGCACAGCGACGTATGGCAGAAACTAAACACTGCTCAGTGGATGAGTCCATCCTGGAATAAATACGAGGACAAAACTAAAAAGGAGAGCTTGTTTTCTCGAAGCAACAATAGAAAGCTCTTTGTCTCTACAGATGTTTATGCTCTGGGAAACACGTTAACAATATTTAAACATTTGTTCTTAATAAACGTTTTTACTTAATGATGCTTTATGATATTTTTATCTGACCTAATACCACAATACAAATGTAGCAGTGTATCCACATGAACTCAGCAGTGTTTCTACCCAGAGGCCACCGTGGTCCTTCTTTACTAATGCTGAGGGTTTTCTCCCAGCCGTGATAGCCTTTGACAGGTAAACTGAGTCATTCCAGCCCAGTGCAAAAATAACCTCCCTGTCTGCTCTTAACTTCACGCATCGATGCTAAAACATTGCATAGGCCTCGCAAACAGTGCAATCCTTAGACTAACTGAACCTGCAGACTGTGATCCTGTAGCTGTCGAGGAGAGGGCTTGATGCCGTCCATCTTCTGCTCAATTAACAACGCCTGCAACCTTTTGAGCCTTGGTCCTGCTACAGTCACAAATGTAACATCATCACTCTTTATTTTATCCACTACAGACTGCTGCCATTTCTCTGTTATGGCCCCACAAGGTCACTGAATCCCCCTCAAACCCACAGCATCACGTACAAGTTTTCAAAGCGGTGTTCTAATCTGCTTCGAGTTTACACACTGTCATTATTTTAGCCAGCCCCTCCGATCTTCTCCAGGTAAACACTACAAAGAAAGAGTTCAGTCTGAATAAAACATCTTGTGCATGTCACACGATACAGCATCCACAGCAGTATACACTGAAAACAGCAGAAGCTCTTCCTTCTTAGCCTTCGGTCCAGCAGTGATGATCTCCTTTTGCTTTTGGTTCACATCACCTTTCTCCTGAAAATCTGAGCTGGGCTTGACAAACCCTCAGCGTGATATAAAGGTAGCTCTTCTAGTGTATTTGCCATCTCCTAAGCTCTCATTGTTACCATCTCACATTCTTCTCCAATCCATGGTTAGGGTGCTTGCTCATAGGGGGTCATATGATTGTTGGGTTTTTCTCTGTATCTATGAAGCGCCTTGAGGCGACTTTTGTTGTGATTTGGCGCTATATAAATAAAATTGAATTGAATTGTCAGGGTCAAAGTTCAGAGGTAAGTTTGTTCAGCAAATGAATGACAATAAATCATACATGTTTGCTGATTCACAGGTTAACAGCCCGGAGGAACAGGGCTGTGTCATTCCTGTGATGCGATTCAGCTATATTTCAGCCACTCACACAAAACAACATTATATTAAAACAGAGTGCAGGTCTCATCCAACCATATTTAAATATGTGCCGTCTGAATCAGTACGTTTCATGTAGAAATATCTGTGGCAACGTTTTGTTGCAGCAATGATCTCAAAACACGGGGGGGGGGGGGGGGGGGGGGCTAAGATGAATGTCAGCTGTGAGGACAGGGGGTGTGCATGTGTGCTCAAGTCACGTGACACGTCATTTACGCAACATTTGGTCCATTTAAAAGTTACAGTGAAATAAAATCATGTTATGGATTGCACTCAGTATATTATGCCGACATGGTGCGATTCTGTCTGTCGAGCCGAAGTGCCAAAAGCTCTAAAATGAACTATCAGGCTCGAGTGTGCTGCCACAGCACAGAGCAGTCACACGGAGTCCTGCAGGCAGAAGAGGAGTGATCGTGTTAGCCAGCCTGCCTTACAAAACAAAAAGACATGAAGTGAAAAGCAGAGAGCAGAGTGTGGCAGAAGAAGACAGACTGGGCGAAGTCCTGTATGTGCGAGAGCGAGCGAGACCCGGGACAACGTCATCCGCCTCGCCTGGACTAGTCCGCCGGCCGGAGGAGGGACAGTGGCTGCACTGTGCAGCCGAAGAGTCCCTTTGATCGCACAGGAGACGAGCGACGCAACCGGTCCACCGTCCGTGCAAACTGCGCCAGGCAGCGTATTGGAAGCTGGAGGACACCGAGGAAAGTCACACTAGGAGCGGTGCTTAGTGAGAGGTGATGTTGGGGGGACATGGCTTCTTCTCCGGTCACCCCAGCGTCGCTTGAAGGAGAAACACCTTCACCCACCGGGAACGAGGAGCCCGCGACCACCCGACAGGTACGACACGCCTCCGAGACCCTCTGCGCGCCCGGTAACGCTGTAACGTTTTACCGAAGTTCATTCGCAAACACACCAGTTTAAGATGGACCCGAGAATCAGCACACGGGAGCATTGGTGTCTGACTCAGCAGAAACGGCTCGACGCGCATGTAATGATTCGTATTTGATAATGATGAAATACTTATTTAAAATAAGCACACAGATAAACACTGGTGGGTGAAAAAGTTCGTGTTTTGGTGAAATGAGTCCCGCCTAGTCCGGTCAAAACCTCATTCAGCAAAAGTCTGACAGACATTTGCAAACATCTGAGTCACCCTGAGACGCCAGTGCGCGTCCTTCTGATGCAAAAAGCCGTAAGTGACACGCTGTTTACACGCAGGAGCAGTTTAACACATGCAGGTTGTGCCTGTAGGCGTTTCGTGTAAATCAGTGCTGGGAGCGGTGGGTTCGTTTTGCAAATGTTGGACCTGATCAGTCTTAATCTGACAAACTGTAGTTTATGCTCTGTTTCTAATTCAGCCCCATGACAGACAACCAGCATGTTCTTCTGTCACGTGTTATTGACACGCACATATATAGTCCCTGTGTGGGATGTTAAAGGTGAGTTTGTTCAGGGCACGATCATACTGAGGCCATTTCAACAGGTGCAAGGAAGTGTTAGTGTCGTTACTACGACAGCACTGATGCCCTAATGAGTGCACATGGCTGGTAGACAGGAATGAAAAGTCAATGCTATGTATAGCATGAACTACTCGTTGTCTAAGGCGGGTGCAGAGAGTGTGAGCAGGAAATATCTGAGGTTGGATATTTCAGTTCTTGGAGAGCTGTGCAGAGACATTAGGATCTTAAACTATTGTCTGTATCTGGCAAAGCGAGAATCTGAGCCTTGTGTACAAACTGTGTGGTGTTTGTTCTGGCAGGAATATGAAACTACTGTGCACAGCATGCTTATTAAGATGGCCCAGTACCAGGTCATCTTGCAGGATGGTAGTGTTACATCAAGAAGGTTCATCTTTAATCTCCTTGTTGGATTTCTGTGTGTTTTCTCCCTGTGCCTCTGTGGCCTCTCCCCACAGTATCTGTGTTTGTGTTTCTGAATTGTGAGATATGTAAATTGCATTAAGTGTTTAAAGTACAGCACTAGATGATCGTATGGGTGAATGTGACTTGTTGTAAAGCACTTTGAGTTGTTGTCTATATAAAGTCTAAATGGAAATCCACTTATGTGCAGAGGACCAGAAGATCCAGCGCATCGAAATAAAAAGTTCTTTGCTTAAACAATGAATTGTGCGATAAAATATTAATTTTCAAATTCATTTTTAAGTTATTTTATTTATTCAATACAAAAGTAATTTATTATCTAGTAAATTAATTGAAAATAAAAAAATATTTATAAATCAGTATTTCAAAATAAATTATTATTCCATTAATAAATACTTCAAATCAGATTAAAAAAAAGAAATAAAATCTCAATAAAAGCTCACATCAAAAATCCTTTTCCTGTGTCGTCTCATGTCCAACATCTGTGTAGGCAGAGTGTAAACAAAGAGGCTGAATGGCCTTTGGTATAGGTGCAAAGCTGTGACTGTCTAACCAATGACAGAGCTCCTTACCTCGCACCGGCTAATTTGCATTGCTCCGGGGTTTGGGAAATTTATCCATTTATTCATTATGATGTGGTTCAGCATTATAATGCTGAACCACAGAAACACACACACACACACACACACACACACACACACACATATATATATATATATATATATATATATATATATATATATATATATATATATATATATATATATATATATATGTATATGTATGTGTGTGTGTGTGTGTATATATATGTGTGTGTATATACAGGGAGTGCAGAATTATTAGGCAAATGAGTATTTTGTCCACATCATCCTCTTCATGCATGTTGTCATACTCCAAGCTGTATAGGCTCGAAAGCCTACTACCAATTAAGCATATTAGGTGATGTGCATCTCTGTAATGAGAAGGGGTGTGGTCTAATGACATCAACACCCTATATCAGGTGTGCATAATTATTAGGCAACGTCCTTTCCTTTGGCAAAATGGGTCAAAAGAAGGACTTGACAGGCTCAGAAAAGTCAAAAATAGTGAGATATCTTGCAGAGGGATGCAGCAGTCTCAAAATTGCAAAGCTTCTGAAGCGTGATCATCGAACAATCAAGCGTTTCATTCAAAGTAATCAACAGGGTCGCAAGAAGCGTGTGGAAAAACCAAGGCGCAAAATAACTGCTCATGAACTGAGAAAAGTCAAGCGTGCAGCTGCCAAGATGCCACTTGCCACCAGTTTGGCCATATTTCAGAGCTGCAACATCACTGGAGTGCCCAAAAGCACAAGGTGTGCAATACTCAGAGACATGGCCAAGGTAAGAAAGGCTGAAAGACGACCACCACTGAACAAGACACACAAGCTGAAACGTCAAGACTGGGCCAAGAAATATCTCAAGACTGATTTTTCTAAGGTTTTATGGACTGATGAAATGAGAGTGAGTCTTGATGGGCCAGATGGATGGGCCCGTGGCTGGATTGGTAAAGGGCAGAGAGCTCCAGTCCGACTCAGACGCCAGCAAGGTGGAGGTGGAGTACTGGTTTGGGCTGGTATCATCAAAGATGAGCTTGTGGGGCCTTTTCGGGTTGAGGATGGAGTCAAGCTCAACTCCCAGTCCTACTGCCAGTTTCTGGAAGACACCTTCTTCAAGCAGTGGTACAGGAAGAAGTCTGCATCCTTCAAGAAAAACATGATTTTCATGCAGGACAATGCTCCATCACACGCGTCCAAGTACTCCACAGCGTGGCTGGCAAGAAAGGGTATAAAAGAAGAAAAACTAATGACATGGCCTCCTTGTTCACCTGATCTGAACCCCATTGAGAACCTGTGGTCCATCATCAAATGTGAGATTTACAAGGAGGGAAAACAGTACACCTCTCTGAACAGTGTCTGGGAGGCTGTGGTTGCTGCTGCACGCAATGTTGATGGTGAACAGAGCAAAACACTGACAGAATCCATGGATGGCAGGCTTTTGAGTGTCCTTGCAAAGAAAGGTGGCTATATTGGTCGCTGATTTGTTTTTGTTTTGTTTTTGAATGTCAGAAATGTATATTTGTGAATGTGGAGATGTTATATTGGTTTCACTGGTAAAAATAAATAATTGAAATGGGTATATATTTGTTTTTTGTTAAGTTGCCTAATAATTCTGCACAGTAATAGTCACCTGCACACACAGATATCCCCCTAAAATAGCTAAAACTAAAAACAAACTAAAAACTACTTCCAAAAACATTCAGCTTTGATATTAATGAGTTTTTTGGGTTCATTGAGAACATGGTTGTTGTTCAATAATAAAATTATTCCTCAAAAATACAACTTGCCTAATAATTCTGCACTCCCTGTAGTGCGTTAGCGCAGTTAGCTCGTTAACGTGTTGGCCGTCCAGCCCCACGCACGGGGCGATCCGCGGTAGCTCGTTAACGGAGATTTGCCGTGTTGTGGCGTTAACGTCATTTCAACGAGATTAACGCTGACAGCACTAGTGGGAACACAACGAATATGACTGCACATTTACGCCAACATAATCCTAGTGCAAAGACAAGTGGAAGCAGACAAAAACAACAAGCAGGCATGCTACAAACTTTACCCGAGTCATTTAGACCGCCGTTAGCACAGGATTCTCCTTATGGGGACCTGATATGTTTAATATGCTGCTGAGAATATAGCCCAGAAGAAGCGTATAGTATAGCTTTTATTTTGGAAAGAGCCATTTCTCTGTAATAAACTCTCTTTTCCAAAGATGAGTGATTTCTCAATCAGATAGATTAATTTTTTTATTACTTTGTTGTTTCAGCAACATTAAATTTAAAAACTGTACTTTTGAGTTAAAATATATATTTATAATTTTAATAAATGACAAATTAAAAAATATCGAACCGTGACACCAAAGTATCGAACCGAACCGTGAATTTTTTGTATCGTTGCACCCCTAATATATATGTGTGTGTGTGTGTGTGTGTGTGTATTTATACATCAATCCATTTTCTTGCTTATGGAGTTCAGGGCCTGGGACCTACTCCAGGTCAGCTTTCAGTGTTTATAAACATGAACACTATGAACTCATGACTCCCTTGGGAAGTCTATGGTTTTTCATAGGCAGGGGATATTTGTTTTATCACAGTTCATTACCGAACAGAGCAGGGTTCTAATTTATTTGTGGCTTTTAGGATATTATGTATAGGTGTGTAAAAGTGGAGTGAATATAATTACAAACAGCAATGCTAGTAGAGTGATGACAGACAGGGCGGTTGGGGGGTGGTGAACAGTTTGCCAACAGTTCTGCCCCTGTAGAGAAGGACATCTGCCATTTCTTTTTCCTTTTAGTCAAACAATTCAGGTAGTGATGAAAGAAAATCAGACTGTGGCAGTGCTTGCAGCAGGTAACGGAGTGATAATGCAGAGTTTTTACTGCACCGTGGACAGCTGATTTACACCATGGCAGCAGTCATCAGTGAAGTGCTTGGCTGCAACATGAACAATCTCAAGTAGCAATGCCCCCCATGGAGAAGGACACTAAGGCTAAGACCTTGAGGCGACTTTTGTTGTGATTTGGCGCTATATCAATAAAATTGAATTGAATTGAAAGACCAAGGGAGCACAAAGGGATGTTAGCCAACTATCAGAGCTGCAGAAAGGTGCAATGAAGAAGGTGCCTAAGAAGTACAGCAAGCTGCCCATACCTGAGGCCTTGGAAACTGCCAAGCAACGACTCAAAGCCTTGGCCAGCCATTTGAAGGGACCATACCAGAGAGATAGAAGGCAGGAGAATAAACTAGGAGTAATCTACAGAACAGTCCAAGGTATATTCTCAGTGGCAGGGGAACACTATGAGAAGAGCCCCACCAAGGCTGGAGATGGAGCAATACTGGAAGAGCATATGGGAGAAGGATGCAACCCATATGGAGACGCTCTGTCCCCGCTGCTGTTCTGCATAGGCCTGAACCCTCTCAGTGAGGTCTTTGACAAGACTGGCTACAGATGCAGACTACAGAATGGAGCAGTCGTCAGCCACCTCCTGTACATGGATGACATCAACCTGCATGCCAAGAGTTAACGAGACATTGATTCACTGATCCACACAACCAGGATATACAGCAATGACATCAGAATGTCGTTCAGACTGGAGAAGAGTAATCAGATGGTAACAAAGAGAGGGAAGGTAGTCAGAACTACCAGATGTGACGTTGCAGTCATAGAGGACAGTTACAAGTACCTGGGGATCCCACACGCAAATGGGAACCACAAAGAGGCCACCAGGAAAGCTGCATCCACCAAGTACCTGCAGAGGGTCAGGCAAGTCCTGAAGTGTCAGCTGAACGGTAAGAACAAGATCCGGGCCATCAACACCTATGCCTTGCCCGTGATAAAGTGCCCTGCTGGGGTAATAGGCTGGCCAAAGGAGGAGATAGAAGCCACTGACATCAAGACAAGAAAGCTCCTTACCATGGAGGGTTTCACCCCAAGTCCAGCACCCTGAGGCTGTACGCTAAGCGGAAGGAAGGGGGCCGGGGACTGGTGAGTGTCAGCACCACAGTCCAGGATAAGACAAGGAACATCCACGAATACATCACGAAGATGGCCCCAACTGACCGAGTGCTCAGTGAATACCTCAGGCAGCAGAAACCCAAGAAGAGGAGGGAGATGAGGAACCATCATGGAAGGACAGGCCCCTGCACGGTATGTACTACCGGCAGATAGAGGAGGTGGCTGATATCCAGAAATCCTACCAGTGGCTGGACAAAGCCGGACTGAAAGACAGCACAGAGGCACTAATCATGGCAGCACAGGAACAAGCTCTGAGTACAAGATCCATAGAGGCTGGGGTCTATCACACCAGGCAAGACCCCAGGTGCAGGCTGTGTAAAGATGTCCCTGAGACAATCCAGCACATAACAGCAGGGTGTAAGATGCTAGCAGGCAGGGCATACATGGAACGCCATAACCAAGTGGCCGGCATAGTGTACAGGAACATCTGTGCCAAGTATAACCTGGAAGTCCCAAGGTCAAAATGGGAGACGCCGCCAAGGGTGATGGAGAATGACCGAGCTAAGATCCTGTGGGACTTCCAGATACAGACGGACAAACTGGTGGTGGCTAACCAACCGGACATAGTGGTGGTAGACAAACAGAAGAAGACGGCCATAGTGATCGATGTAGCAGTTCACAATGACAGCAACATCAGAAAGAAGGAACATGAAAAGCTGTAGGGGTACCAAGAGTTGAAAGAAGAACTGAAAAAGATGTAATTTCTTACAAAGAAAGAAATTTCTTGAACCACTTGGCAGTGTTCAGCCTTTTCTCCCGGTTTCCCTTCTGTAACAATGGCTTCTTTACAGCCTCCCAGACAGCTCTGTGGGAATCGCGCTGTTGCAGAAATGCTATTGTGCCTGTCAAACTATGTTGTCTTTGACATTTTGTAAGAAATTAAATGTGTTTGAGACCGTACCAAAAGATACAGTTTAAAATTTAAGTCTGTTATGTACGTGCTAGACACAATACTGGTTCATCCCTTGACTTGAGTGCCTTTTTTATGTTTCAGTGATTCATAGGTCAGTGGCTTAACAAACAAAAACATGCTTCTGAAAATGGTCAGCTAAAAGGACTGGACTGTATATTATTTTATTAGGTTGGCACAAATGTAGGAATTGTGTTTGTGATATCACGATGTATCTGTTTCCTTTTCATATTACACTAAAGAGATCATCAACCATGTAGCGCTCATCCCTCCACCCATTTCATTCAGCATCCACACACATGTTGCAACACACTGGGGAGGGAACGGGAAATAGAGTAGAGCAGCAAAGCTTGATTTTCTTTACGATTGGTTAAACTAAAAGACGTTGATAAGGAATTTTAAGGATTTTAGGAAGCATAAAACCGAAATCAGTTGTATTGGATACGAGTATAAATGAGTGCTTAGGCTCATGCAAGAAAAAACATCTTGTTGCTGACAGTGGACAAACAAAATTGTCATTTAGCTTAAACATTAACAGTAGAAAAGGCCCGATAGGAATACAGTAGCTTAAATCTAACATCCTTGGAATCAAGCCGTGGGAGTGAGTTTTGAAACTTTTCTGTAGGACTGCTTTAAACTTGACTTCTTGGTGATGTGTGTCTGATGTCTTGTTTGACTTGAGTATATTCTTTACGTGCTTTAAGTTTCTAACACATTTGCTTTAACCAGTAATTGAAACTGCTGAGTAGGAAGTACTAAAGTGGGTGTTGAGCATGTTGGTTGTGTTCTTATTACCTGTTTCAATGTTTTCTTTTAATTGAAGTAGAAACATTTCCTACAGCGTTTCATGAATATGAAATGCTTCTGGGTTTTGCGTAATGTTAAACGTTATAAAATAATCTTATGATTTAAACTAGGGCTGCTCAATTAATCGAATTTTAATCTCGATTACGATCTGGGCTTTCAACGATCATTAAAAATGACTGAGCCGATTATTAGCCCCTCCCTCGTGCTTTACTCTCGCGCTGCTCCGTGTGGCAAATCGAGCGCACCTCTCTGCATTTCCAACATGTGTCACAACAATTAAGAGCAGCGGTCCCCAGCCTTTTTTGCGCCACGGACCGGTTTATGCCCGACAATATTTTCACGGACCGGCCTTTAAGGTGTCGCCGATAAATACAACAAAATAAAACTAGTACCGGTACCGAAAAAAGAAGATTTATTCATAACACACGTGAAAAGACCCAGGAAAACTGAGTTAACGATAAAAACGATAACAAAAATAATGCTGAAAACCGATAAAAACCCTGAAAACTATACATTTCACACCTGAGCCTCTACTCTCGCGGCCCGGTACCAAACGACTCACGGACCGGTACCGGTCCGAGGCCCGGGGGTTGGGGACCGCTGATTAAGAGGACCCGAGGGAAGCTCGGAAAGCTAAGCAGAAGTTATTTGGAGAGGAGAGAGACTGCCGTTGGTTGAAAAGAGAGGTAAAAAAACTTCAGTGGTGTGGAAACATTATGGGTTCGTGGAGTCAGACGTGGATCAAGTAGACACAGTGTGTAAACTTTGCTACAGTGTCGTAGCTGCACCACAGAGCAACACTGCAAAGTTCACTAAACACAGATGTTTACATTTTTCATTTATTTTTTATATTGCAAACATTTGCACTGTTATCAGTATTTGCACACTATTTTATATTATTTTTGACAATCTTTAAAGTCATTATTCAACACATTGTTATTGTTAAATAAATATCGTCAAATAATCGAGATCTCAATGTCAGTGAAAATAATCGTGATTATCATTTTTGCCATAATCGAGCAGCCCTAATTTAAACTCTGTATTCTTGGCTTATTCTTTCCTGGCCTTTCCTGTAAGCACTTTTATGCTCGGTGGTAAAATATCACGGAACTAGCAGTTTGGCGAGTGTCATACCGCCTGGATTAGTGGCTCAGCTGGTAATTCAGAGATTTATGTAGCTTAGTTTGCTGTGTCATGCTGATTTGGGGAGACTGGACACAGACCTGAGTCATTCTCTTCTGGGTGATCACAGTGGTTACTCTCCTCCCTTCCTCATCTCACCCTGCAAAGAAATCTTTGTTGTTCTGCCTTGACCTCTTCCTCTGTGTTAGTTTGCTGTCCTTTCATTAGCTAGCATTAGGTCTCTGTCTCATTCTCCTCTCCTCCATGAATGTATCCCCACTAATCCCATTACATGCTTGTCCTGCAGACACACCAGCAGATGACAAACCATCCATTATCTTGGACGGAGGTACACGTAGCGATGAATTGGGCAGCAATAAAGCTTTTATTCAGCTGCAGCTATTTGTCTTTCACAGAGATACGTTGGGTTGAACACTGCTGCACTGCTGTAATAGAAACATGTACACACTGACTATAACATCAAATGTGTAGTCGTGCAGGCCATGGTCATTTTTTAATGTCTCACGTATTCCAGATTGGACATGACCTCACATTTATCAAACTTACTTTTTAAAATCAAATAGTTAGAAATGAGAACATTCATTACTTCATTATGTAACATGTCCCTGTGATCTAAATAGCCTGTTAGCCCTCGGAGCACATTTAAGTAAATTGAAATAATTGTGCCGATAAATTGGATTTGAAAGCTCTTATTCTTATTTTCTGTTTTGATGATATTTGGGATATGCTGTTTATGTAGAACAGCTAAATCTAGTTCTTTATATCCCCATATAAATGATAAACACATTATTTACAAAACACTGCCTGGTGCGGCGGGATGCCAGAGGACAGCCTGTTTTGATTACGCTGTGATCTTTTTGGAGCGCACATTTTTGGTCTACGATCAAAGCTGCCACACCACGCTGGATTAATCTCCCAGTAGCTGAGTTTATGAAGTCATAAGAAAGGAATGTCCCACACGTTCCTGGTGTTACACCATATTTGGACTGGGACACCTTTGCTAACCTCTGTTGCTCAATGACACACTGATTTGAATCTGAAGGCGCTGGCGACATATTTGCAGCGGTGTGGGTTCACAGAGGCTGTTTAGACTCTGAGCATGTGACACACCAGTAGCATGCCACACTGGGCCTCTCGGGGTGGCGTACAGTGTCACTGTGTGTGTCTATTTAAGTGTTTGTCGTGTAAATGAGGACAACCAAGATATGTGAAGTATAGAGTGGTGTACCACATTGACAGGTTAATGTCAGTGTGTGTGAGTGTGAGCGGTTTGTGTGGCCAGAGAAGGTCAGCAGCCTCCAGAGGACAAAGCCAGCGCTTGTGTTCTTCCACAATCGCCCGTTTGATCAGACAGGTCATTTGGCATCTGTCAGGCTAAAAACAACAACACAACATAAAACCAAGCATACGCTCTGCAGTCCTACAGCTAACTCCTGACAGTCTGTCTGCTATAGGCTGAAGAAATCAGGGGCTCATTAATCTGCACCTGTCAGCGTCTTTATGCTAACAATAGATCAAACAGGATGTGTTCACAGGATGTGTAATGTTGAAGGTTACCGTACATCCTTACCTCCAGCAGCAGCACTGAGAATCATTTATCACTGATCGCTGTCTCTGCTTTGTTTTGACATATTTCATATTTATAAGGTAAATACCCTACAACATTACAGAGAAGAAGAAGTAATCCCAGGCTCGGTGAGGGGCAGCCATCTGCCGTCACCAGCTGGAGGTGATGAGTGGAAGACGGGAGAAAACATTCTCCACAGATTTTCTATAGAAGACTCGCCAGGCCACTCTTATTTTCATCCACTGCTTTGTTACCTTGACACGATGTTTTGGATCATCGTCATGCTTGAACATCCATCTTCATGGAGGGATGAAGGTTCCTCGTCACAGTACGATACGCGGTCCTGTCTATTGGCCCCTCCATGCAGGGAGGTCATCTTGTGCTCTTAGCAGAAAAGTGACCCATGTTTCCACCGCTTTACTGTGGGGGTGGTGTTCTTTGGTTTTTAGTGATTGTAAGGAGGTTTTCACAGATAAACCGTCACAAAAAACCCCATTAAGTGCCAAAATAACATAAACCTGTAGTTTTAAAATTTTTTAAAAACTTCTCAACAGAAAATCTGTTTAAACAAAAAGGTTTTGAACTGCTTTTTAAAAGAATTGACAGAGTCAGCTGTAGCCTTGGTGGTTTCTCTAATCCAGCACAGAGGCCAGTACATTAATCTAAATGCAATGACACAAACACATTGATAATTCCTTCCAGTGCAGCAGAGGAGACCATGTTTCACAATTTAGAAATGTTTAGTTAGGAGTGAGATAAAGATTTTACACAGTTGAAACTCAGAGAAGACTCAAACATTACACCAAGATTTTGAATGCTGAACTTAGCATGTGAACAAAAATAGAATAGAATAGAATAGAATGCGTTTTATTGTCACTACACACATGCACAATAAGCTTCAGAGCATCTCCTATTCAGTGCAGACGTGGGAAAAGAAAGAGGGGTGAGTTGCACAGTTCTGCAGCACTATCTACAAATATAGAAACAAAACATAGTGCATAGGATCTTGACCCTAGTGCTCTAACTACAGACCGATCTCCAAACGCCCTCTTATATCCAAAATTCTGGAAAAAGCGGTTCTAAAACAACTTCAGACCTTCCTTGATACTAACGGTGTCAATGAAAGTCAGTCTGGCTTTAAACCTCGCCATCGCACTGAGACAGCGTTAGCTAGGCTTTTTAATGATCTTCTTCTACCTGTGGGCCATTGTTGTAGTTTTACTAGATCTGACTGCTGCCTTTGACACGGTCGACCACAGCATTCTCATCTCAAGAACATGTCGTTGGTCTTAAAGGCCTAGCTTTATCTTGGTTCATCTCTCATAGAGGTCGTTTTCCGTAGCCATGGGGCAACACTCCTCGGCCTCTGCCCCATTCCCTGTGGTGTGCCTCAAGGATCTGTGCTCGGCCCAGTTCTTTTTTCCTTGTACATGCTGCCTTTGGGAGTAATACTTAAAAAATATAACATTTCCTTTCGCTGCTACGCTGACGACATACAAATTTATTTTCCTTTGACATCAGATGTCTCTACGTCTCTGCAACCCCTATTTGACTGTCTAAATGAGATCAAAACGTGGTCACGTCTCTCACACTGAACGAGGATAAGACAGAAGTTATAGTTTTTGATAGTCACACCCCGCTGGAACATCTTACTGATGCCTTAGGGCCCCTTGCTAGCCATCTCTCGCTCGCTGTTAGAAACCTTGGTGTTTTCCTGCTCTTTCAAACTCGAGAAATCGACCTCCTCTGTGGTAAAAAACTGTTTCTACCAGCTGCGTCAGATATCTAAAGCAAAGCCATACCTCCCTTTGAAGGACCTTAAAAAACTCATTCATGCTCTTATCACTTCCAGATTAGACTACTGTAATTCCCTCTACTCGGGCCTCCCACCTTCCTCTATTCACCGGCTGTGCGTCTCTTAACTGGTACTAGAAATTATGCTCACATCACACCAGTTTTAGCCAACCTACGTTGGCTCCCCGTTGAATATCGTATCAATTTCAAAATTCTTTTGCTTACCTTTAAAATTTTAAAGAATTTAGCTCCCAGCTATCTATGCAAACTCCTCCATTTGTACATCCCTAATAAGGCACTTAGATCTTCCAATCAAATGCTCCTGACGCAACCGAGGTCTCGTCTGAAGTCCAGAGGTGATCGGGCCTTTGCTGTCGTACCTCCCAGACTCTGGAGTAACCTCCCTCTTTATATTCGTTCCTCCGAGTCCATCCAGTCTTTTAAATTGCATCTTAAAACTTATTATTTTAGTGTGGCTTTTGATCCAAACTAGTATGTTGTTTCTATTTTATTTATTTATTTATTTATTTTGATAACACTTCTGAAGCATCAGAGCTGTCTTTGCCTGTGATAGAGCTGACCTGCCATAGGACACTGGGAAGAGTGTAAATCCAGGCTGAATTCCTTGTGTTGGACAGTATTTGTGTGCAGCAGCAGAGCGCAAAAATCAAACTGTATGTTTTGGTAAGCCTGGCCTTCTTGTACTGGATGTCAGTGAGCCAATAGCTGGTGAGTTTATCACATTAACAATTTTACTAGCAATTTCACTAGCTGGGACCACATCCTCAGTTACGATGAGCGATGATGGATGAGGGACCGTGTACTGGTGCTGCAGTGTGGGGAAGGCCTCAAAGAGGACTGGCAGCGGCTCCTGGGGGGCATGAAAATGAGAACAGAGGGTATTGGTGAAGGGGGCATATATAAACTGAGGCGGCGTGAATGAGGTGTGGGCCCACTCCTGAAATTCAGATAATATCTCCACTTAGAATAAACTGGGTCAAAGAAAAAGTGCCTCTGATTGGGCTGCTTTCTACAGTTGGCTGTGAGTCCATTGCAGGGCATCAAACATGGATAAGGGGTTGTTTCAACAGTAATTCTATGATGGAAAATTAATGAGGCATTTATCAGGATCTATATTTAATTTAATATCTATTTAACATATTTAATCAATATAAAGCTCAGTGTCTATTTTTTAGCTTGTAAAGTTGTGAAATTCATGGCAGATTCACTTCTTGGCTGTTTTGCGTTTTATTAGATAGTTGATAATAAAGAGTGTCTTTGCCTGTGGCTTTGTTAAGACTGCAGGTTTTTGTCCGCCTGACCTTTGGTGACCTTAGCGAGCTCAGGATGAACAGGCTGTCTGCTCTGTTTGGGTGTGATGCTGCCTGCAGAGACAGCGCTGTAGGTGTCTACTCTCATGCAGACACAACATCTTTACTGATATAACGTGGTCATTGCGTCTTCTCTGTTCTTCCTTATTAAATAATAGTAAAATGACTCTGCAGTTTTGATTCAAAATACACCAAGTCTGCTCAGTCTGAATCACACCGTTAGAGCCAGACCAAATGATTGGAGGACCAATATTAGCACTGAAAGAGTCTAAGCAGTACCACTGCCAGCTTTGGCCAGTGCAGGAGTGAACATGTAGATCCATGTTGTACTGAGCAGAGGCAACATGCAGCAAATGAATGAGTGGTCTCCACATGTTTGCACCCAAAGTTTCCCTGCTTTTGTGAGCTGAGCTGTTTTAATATTTTCCATGTAATAGATGATACTGTCCAATGGTTCCAGGGCTGTGAAGATGGAAAAAATGATGTTGCAGTCGTTGCTGAAGTGTTGGTACAATTTGAAGGAAGTCATTAAAGCCAGAGCGAGCAGACAAGGCAAGCACTCAAAGAATGTGGAAGGCAGTCGGGGAAAGTTGCCATGGACAGACTTAATTCCTCCCAGCCCCAAACAGCTTTTATACTGTGGACAAAAATACATGAAAGTGTGTGTGTACCTGTTTAGATGTCTCTGTGGGGACCAAGAATTGGAATGTTACTATACTTGTGGGGACCAACAGTCATTTATGAGGACAAAAGTGCCTCACGGGTTTGAGACTCACAATGTGGTTCTAGTGTCAGGGTTACAGTTAGGTTATGGTTAGGTTTAGGTTGAGGGTTAACCATTCATTATTGATGGTTATGGTGAGCGGCTAGGAAAAGGATCATGTCAACTAGGTGTCCTCACTAAGATATCAAAACTAGAATGTGTGTGTGTGTGTGTGTGTGTGTGTGTGTGTGTGTGTGTGTGTGTGTGTGTGAGAGAAAGGAGCTGTAGCTGGTCCCAGTAGCAGCAGGATACAAACGCCATAATGACACAGCTGCCTCTCGTCTGCCTTGTGAGTGAAATAAGATATTTGGGACCTTTGAATAGTTTTTTGAAAATATTTTTTTGTTTAAAGAAAGGAAAGAGAAGTTTAATCCTTTAACTATTTAACTGTTAGGTGTCAATCCCTGGGAGGGTTTCCCCCTTTTATTTGGCGTGGAGTCAGAATTATGGCTTCTCCACACTGTGGAAGTAGCTCTTTGACACAGTCGAGCAGTCATTGGTCATAACAGGATCATTTAAGACTCGATGATGAATAAGACTGTTGAAGTGCATGAGAAGGATCTCATATAAAACAGTCTGTGTCTGCTCCTCAATTCAATTTAATTCAGAAGACCCCTATGAGTGCAAGATCAAGGAAACAGTTCACCCTCCCTGGAGCCAGGCCCGGGGAGGGTGCCAGAAGCTGTACATCTGGTGGCCGGGCACTAGTCCATGGGGCCTGGCTGAGCACAACCCGAAAAAGGGACATGGGCCCATTCTTGTGCAGGCCCACCACCTGCAGCAGGCGCCATAGGGGTCGCATGCAATGTGTGCCACGTGGCAGCCAAGATCAGAGGCCATGGCGGACGGATCCCCGACTACCAAGACCAAGACTAGACTTAGTGTCTAATAGTCATTGAAGAACTCTGACTTGCTTCCTGTTCTAGTTGTTCTCTGGAAAAAAATCTGCAGGTCAAACAGGTGCACATACAAAGAGCACATTATTGATTAAAGCCTGGAAAACAACTGAGGCATTTGTCAGCCCAGCACGCTTGAAATGCCCAAGTGTTGAAAACAGTTTTCCATTCATCACCTCCCAAATGTCCACCAGATGGAACGTGTTTCTAAGATCAAGCTTAGTGAAGATTATTGTTCTTTGTAGTGGCTAAAAGCTCCAGCTGAAGCTGCTCTACAGTGGCTGGATGCAAAGCCCAATCACCATATAGCAGAACGTCTGTGAAGGTTCTCAGTCATCCAGGTCATCGTAGTCAAAGGAGCTTGCAAAGAAAAGCGTCTGGACTTCTTTAAGTTACTTGAAGACGTTTCACCTCTCATCCGAGAAGCTTCTTCAGTTCTAAGGTCAAATGGTGGGGAGTCCCAGATTTAAACCCAGTGGGAGTTTCCCCCCACAGAGGGACAAAAGGACCCCCTGATGATCCTCTAATCGCCTGAGCCAAGGTGTGAAACTGGGTGTGGGTCCCAATCAGCCAGAGTTTCGGGTGTGTTCATTGTGAAACTTTATCATATGATTTCCTGAGGTCAGATGGCCCAGGATGAGAGTGGGCATTAAGGCGTCTGGGGAGGGAACTCAGAACTGGATTATAGATGGCAGAGACTTGGTGTCGTAAACCCCCGCCTCTGTTCAAAGATGGTCGCTCACAGTGGACATAGATGGCTTCTTTCACTCCTCTTTCAAACCATCTGTCCTCTCTGTCCAAAATGTGAACATTGGCATCAATCTCTCCTCTGACAGAGTGATGTAAAAGAGATGGAGTCCAGAGATAAACCCAGAATTGTTATATGTTGTACTAGAGACAACACACTCGTTTTGCAGGATCCACCTGTGTTATCGCACAGGGAGAATTGACGTGGCCATTCTTACCACTCCTCCTGAGTAAGTCTGCTCAGCTGCACTGACTTCTCACGATGTTCTTGATGAGGAAGCTGATCGTGACTTGTAGTTTCTTTCAGTATTCAGTTATGGCAGTGGTGTCCAAACCCAGGCCACAAGTGTCCTGCAGGTTTTAGACGTGTCCAGCTGATTTAAATGGCTTAACATGCCTTGAAGTTCTCCAGACGCCTGGTAATGAACTAATCATTTGATTCAGGTGTGTAGACCCAGGGTGAGATCTAAAACCTGCAGGACACCAGCCCTCGAGGCCTGGAGTTGGCCAAGTTATGAAGCTAACTATTCTCAAAGCTAATGTAACAAGTTCTTCAAATGATTTCGTTTCATCCATAGATACCAACTCATCTCTCAGGTGCTCGCTTACAGCGTGATAGAAGGTGCTTCAGAAGAGTCCTGGATTTAGATGTTCTGTCATGGCATAGGAGGATTCTGGATTCAGGAGCAGATGGTGCAGGGAAAATGTTTATTTACAAACTACAGAGAAATACATATGGGCTTGGATTAAGTGGGTGGGCATAGAGCAGGGCGATATGGCCAAAAATATGTATCACGACATATATTTGAAAATTTGCAATAACGATATAACTGACAATATAATTGATGCGAGACAAAATACAACTCCACAACGTTACTAGCGCAAAACCCCCATCCATTTATTTTCACTTAAACAAGCAGCTGTTTTTTTTATGTGCATTAAAGCTATGTAAAGATTTAACAGTGCAAATGCAAATTCCTTGCTGAAGTTGAATCAAAAGGCATTTCCAGTAGAAATGTGCTGACATATCCTGAGCATAACCATGTATAATATCCACTGAAGTTAAAAAGAGGTGCTTTGCAACATTAAACTGCAGTGTGCCAAATAAAAAAGTCAAATACGTATTTTTCGGACCATAAGGCGCACGGGATTATAAGACACAAGAAACAAAGCAGTCAGATAAATCAAACTTTATTCAACTCATTCTTCTTGCTTCCTCCACTTCTGTACCATTGATTCTTTAATGCTGTATTCTATCACAGCGGCTCTATTCCCATGTTGTTGCAGTATATTAATGACTAACCTCGTATTGTGGGTGGATTATCTCAGTTGTTCTCCTGACTGAAGTTTGGTCCGTTTACAGCATCCTGCCATGCGATTGCATTTGTCTCTAACCATCAGGAACCCTCACGTTAACTTTTATCGAGTGAAAAAAAGTTAGCGTTCATCCTGCAGCTTCACTGTTTATGCTAACATAGCTGTGTAGCTAGCGATCACGTAGCACATCATTATCTACCAGCTAGCCAAACTTCAGTAACCCTACAAACGTCACTGCTGTTTAGTTTCCTGTTTTCATTTATGTTAGAAGTGACAGCAGAGCTGTACGATTGAATTTTGTCACAAATCTCTCAGTCAGAACATGCTATATCATGATTAGCTCAATAGTTTCGCTAGTTACCTAACTTCCACTAACTTCCGCTAACTTCCTGCTAACTTCTAACTCCGTTAAATGTAATAAATTCTGTTTTCATGGATGCCTGGACGTTAAACTTAATTGTTACACCTGGTAAAGCAGCAACGCTGATCATTTTATTAAAGTTGAATGAATTTAGACAGTTTTTAACTCTCAGTGATGCTGCAGTGTTCGTTTGACTTTGGGACCTGAAGGAGACGGAGTTTAGGACCCAGATTACTCCCAGATTTACGAGCACCTTAGTCTGAAAAATACGGTAATAACGACGGCCCGCTTGCATGTTCTACAAAAAAATAGTGCTTTGTTGTGTATCTGACGGACAAACACCAAACCTGTTCCACATCACTGAAGTTGCAGCATTTTTACAAACCAATTCTGGTTCATCCGTTTCGCTCCACGATCCACTTTCGCCCTTCTCATTCTCTGTCGCCACCAAGCTTTTTTGGCCATGTGCGTATGAAAACAAAGGCACTGCGCATGCACGCTTTACCCATATTCTATCGCGATATTTCATTTTTTTATCGTTGCCCAACATTATACCGGTATTACCGTGAACGGTATAATGTGGCACAGCCATAGGTGGGCTGGTAGGAATGCTGCGGAGGGAGGAGAGAATGGGTTAGCCAGAGTCTAGAGTGAGACTTACACTTACAGAGAGAGTCGAAACCATCCTACCGGGCGATGTGGTGACAAGAAGCAGGTAATAAGTGACGTAACAGGCGTGTCTTTTTCCTCTGTAGAGCTAACACTCCTGCTGTTTTACTTCTGTACTCCTGTGCATACGTCAAGGATGTCAGAATCACATTTTACAGCATCCATGTTATATTTGAGATACTTTAGTCCCAGCAAAGTAGTGTACTGTTGTTGTTTGCTCCATTGCAACAAAACATGCAATGACATACTGAATTGCACCAGTTTTTAGGACGTCTATCTTTTACTTTCTGTGGGTTTTTTCACTGCTTCTCTGCGATCAGATGAATTGTGCACACTATTTGCTCTTCCACAGCTTTATTTTTAGTCTTTGAATGCTCCCATCACTTCTGTGATGACAAAAGTCACGATTATGCCATAGTCAGTCTCTTTATATAGACCAAAGTCTCATCAGCAGATCCAAACTGACAGAAAGGCCACGGTTTCCTAAGAATAGAGCACTTACATTCACATTGAAATGTCTTGTAACGTAGACGCCGTTATCATGGTTTTGTTAACCTTAAAGAACAAAACCATGTGCCTGTTTAAATATTTATGGTCTGTATATGCATTAATAATATTTACCATTAATGGCAGTTTACTTTATACCTAGATCATCGATCACAGTGCATCAATCGGCTTCCTGCTTTACTTCCTCATTGATGACTGAGATGCTGCAATTTAGTCCTCCAAAATATTAAGTAGGGTGCATGCCATCCCCTCAGTTTCCATACTCCTGATATAGAGTGAGATTTCCTGAAGCCTTGCTATTTATAGCTGCAGGAGGCAGCTCCTAGCTTCTCCCTAGAGGAAGCTGTCCTTGTTTTTGTCTTCATCAAAAAACCTTAAAATCTAAAAATACAGACGCCAGGTTCTTTGTTGGGCTTCTCTTTGTGGTTTGCTGTGGCTTTGCATCTGCTCTGCATCCCTGACCATCAATGTCACCAACATGTGATCCAAAAACACACCAGCCAGTTCACCTCTGAGGGGCTTTGGAGTGGTCTATTCAAGCTGACTGAGGTGCTGTGACTTAAAAAGGCGGTTCAGATCTAATAAGAATAAATAGCTACATTTACAAACTGCATGTTGTGTTTACTTGTGTTGTCTTTGTCTAATATTAACATTTTGTTGATGATCTGAAACATTCAAATGTAACATTTTTACGACACTGTAGCAAAGTTTACACACTGTGTCTACTTGATCCACGTCTGACTCTGCGAACCCATAATGTTTCCACACCACTGAAGTTTTTTTTACCTCTCTTTTCAACCAACAGCAGTCACTCTCCTCTCCAAATAACTTCAGCTTAGCTTTCCGAGCTTCCCTCGGGTCCTCTTAATCAGCGGTCCCCAACCCCCGGGCCTCGGACCGGTACCGGTCGGTGAGTCGTTTGGTACCGGGCCGCGAGAGTTGAGGCTCAGGTGTGAAATGTATAGTTTTCAGGGTTTTTATCGGTTTTCAGCGTTATTTTGTTATCGTTTTTATCGTTAACTCTGTTTTCCTGGGTCTTTTCACGTGTGTTATGAATAAATCTTCTTTTTTTTCGGTACCGGTACTAGTTTTATTTTGTTGTATTTATCCGCGACACCTTAAAGGCCGGTCCGTGAAAATATTGTCGGGCATAAACCGGTCCGTGGCGCAAAAAAGGTTGGAGACCGCTGCTCTTAATTGTTGTGACACGTGTTGGAAATGCAGAGAGGTGCGCTCGATTTGCCACACGGAGCAGCGCGAGAGTAAAGCACGAGGGAGGTGCTAATAATCGGCTCAGTCATTTTTAATGATCGTTGAAAGCCCAGATCGTAATCGTGATTAAAATTCGATTGAGCAGCCCTAGTGTATCCGTATGTTTGCAGGTGCATGTATAACTTGTACATATCTTTCTTGTATAAATGTAAATTTGTCTGTGATTGTGTAAATACTTCACACACGGAGAAATGTCAAACAGCCTTTCATTGTTTTTGTAACAGTGACAATAAAAGCTATTCTATTCTATTCTATTGTCATGCATTCTTGCATCTCTTGCCCTGCAAGCACACTTTGCAGAGTACGCTCTGTAGTTTATTTTACATAATAGTTAATACAGTACTTGTATTTACGTGTATTTCGGTTTATTTTTTTGCATCTCATAGCACTGCAAACACTTATAAAGCATGAAGTTTACTTAGCTCTTATTACTAATCGGTTCTATCTCGTAGTTGCACTAAACTGCACGATAAATCATAGAAGTAATTCAGACATGGAGTTTTATGTCAGTGTTCTCCATTGATACTGGTTATGAGTATTCACAAGATTTGTATCCAGGGATTATATCCCAGTCACAATCACACTGTCACATTTCATAAGCTGGTTTGGTATCTCATGAGGTATGATGAGGTATCTCGGTGCAGTCCCCTACTTACAGAATAGTCTGAGGCCAGGGGCCTTTATAAAGGGGGCCGGGGGATCCCATGTCCTTGAGTGATTAGTCTGTCTTAGACGGCTGTAGTGAAGCTTCCAGGATCGGTCACACTGCACTTAAAATTGAATCAAGTGAATCTCCGTTTAGGGAGCGAGCATTAGGGTAAAATGTACACATGCCAGTGTAAGCTTGTCTGTTTAGAGCATTTTAAGGCGTTTGATGTTCGTAGATCTTCTTTTCGTTCTATCATTTTTTAAAAATGGAGTTAGGTTTTTTGTATGTGTGGGGGAACATATGAAGAACACTGGAGTTAGAAAGCTTATGGCTTTTCCTTTTGTGCAGAATAGCTCGGCGGACTTCCATTCGCATGTTGCTGTTATTTATTGCTGCCAGGGGGGAGTGACACAAACAACACGCCTGTGGGTGCTGCTGCCTGTGCTGGGATTGGTTGTCGTAACATGAAAAGAACTAAAGTGAATCCAAGTATTAAAAACAATTTTAAAAAAAGTACATCGCAGCCACTGTCTGTGCATTCTGAACTGTTTTTGATGATCTGTGATGGTAGCAGGTACTTAGTTCACCAGTTACTATTATAAGAAATAATTCCTTTTATTTTTTTAAGCAACTACTTAATTTGTCTTTTCTCTTCCAGGTAAGTGGACATGGAGCTGTACAGTCCAAAGCCTAACTGAAACCTGACTCCTGCTGACGGCCCCGTCGTTCTGTATGTGTTTGTTGTCAGGCTGGTGACAGTGAGGTAAATATGCCTCAAATAGTTGTTGACCTTTCTGTGTGTGGAGACATGAGCCAGAAGCAGAGCAGCAGCCACTCTGATTATCGGACATCGTGCTTTGACAGTGGACAGTGATAGAAAGGCCAGCGCTGTCTTTACTGAGCATCTTAGCTTCGTTGTTTTGTGATTTCATGAATAAATAATTATAGATAAATGATACATAATTAGCTATTTGTTAGTAGATGTGTGGTTATTATAACAGAGGGTAGAGATCCTCTAAGGTCGTGGTTTATGTAACGCGGTTACAGGACCAGGGCGCCTGACTGCAGCTTCATAGACAATGAGCTATCAGAAGTATGGAGCCTGAGTGTGTGAATAAAACACAGGAAACCAAAGCAGAGCTCAAAATATATATATTATGTTTGTTATGAGAAATGTATAGACGGATGTACAAAAAAAAAAAAAAAAAAAAAAAAAAAAAAAATGCATATATATCACAAACAAAAATAATGTTGACAACACAAAACAGCTTATTAGGTTCCAAAAGGAGGTGGGATGAGGGTTAGTCCAGTATGAGATTTAGTTCAGTTCCATGGACCTGTGATAGGTCATGTGTCAACAGTTTAATTCAGTCCATAGGTTTACGATTCCTACCGCAACGTAGCGGTGGTTGGGTGGCTCGCCATCCCGCGCTGATCAGGGCTGATCGCGGGAGAAAAAAAACCTGACCTAAACAAGGTCAAAAACATAAATTATCATTCACCGAAGAAAATGAAACAGCATAAATACATAAATCCATAAATAACAAAGACAATTAATGCCATGTTTCATACAACAATCAACAAACCATCATCTCTTATAATGAATTTCAATCAAAACACTATTATAGAAAAACATTCTCATGGGTCCCATCAAAGTATATCAGCAATAAAGCTAATAAACATTATCCAAAGTTAATCAAATATATTTACAAAACTCATTTAATCACAGGTGTTGCGCAACAGATTCAATAATCTCAATGGAATTTAACTCAATGCAAAATCTCATAGGCCGTTTTGGCATTTCATCAGAAAAGTAACAAAAAACATCCAAAACGGACAAAACTACAAAAATTAAATCACTCGTTCAACTCTAGATACGTTAAGTCAACATTCGGCCATAATGGAATAAACAAAAACAACAATATTCAATAAATAAAACTAGTAATTGCACTTACTGTCGCTAGCCTAGCATTAGCTTACCGGCGTTTTAGGATGTGCGATCGCGGCTCCGCATTTTCATTAGTTGTGACAAAACAAACAAATAACTCACCGTTGAGTCGATTGTGAGGTGGTGTAAAGACTAATGAATCGGCCGGGTTATTGCACGCTGTCAACTGGTCTGTAGCGTAAAATTTGTCGATATCTGACAAGTACGCCAACCACAGGGACAACAGAAGCCAGGGGAGCAGGGACATGCAGCTGATTGACCCGGAACTTATACAGGGTTCATTCCCGCCACAATAAAGGGACTGGCGGAAGTGGGGTCAGAAGTTACCGTGGTTACATTTAGGTGTTCAGCAGCGTCCTGTGTGCAGCAGATTAATCACATCATGTTTGGTTTGGTGGCTTTTTGATGTTATTGTTCGGAGAAAGCTGCCAGGAAACAACTAATAACCCATCAATGACAGCTCAGACAGTTCAGTCCAGTCTAGCTGGCTTTTCTTACAAAGTGGAAGTGATTCATTCGTTACTGTCTGTGGTCTCTGACCTGAGGAGGCGTTACACTGATGATGATTTCATCTCCACAAAGCTTCTGTTGAATGTGAGTGAAGCAAGATCAGGTCAGTAACCTGTCCTGACACAGCTGAGCTCAGACCAGTATGTCATTACTGTTTGGGTTTGTGCTGAACTGGGCTGCTGTTACATGACTGGTAATGAACTGGTAACAACCCAGAGTTCAGTAGAACCTCCGGCTCTCTGTGCGCAAAAAGATCTGAATTAAGCTAATCCATAAATAAATCACGAACAGCCAACATGCACACATGCTTAACATAGTGTGTGTGTGTGAGTGTGTGTGTGTGTGAGTGTGTGTGTGTGTGAGTGTGCGTCTGCTTCCTTTGAGTAGAGCTGTTTAGCACATGCATTAATATTTCAGGAAGATGCCCTCAGAGAGACATTATATATGTTTGCATGCTGCATAATTAATATAATAATAAATACCCTTCTAGCGTGATAACAGCAGGGGGCGCTGTGATTGCAGAATCCTTTTGATGTGCTGTTTTGACACTTACGTGACAAATTGCATGAATGCTGACAGATCTGTGTGATCACATATATTAAGAGAGGATTCCTGATTCTCTGTTTAACTTTGTACTGTGACACTAATTTAACTCAAGAGTTTATAAATAAGTCTTTTAATCGTATTAGTTGTAATTAGAAAGACGAACTTCTCTCTCCTGATTGTTTATTGGCTTTTTATGAATTAGGGTGAAAACTTCAAACCCACAAATACCCAAAGAAACCTGAAAAGTGATTTAGCCATGAAGTGAAATCACACAGGGAAGCTGAGATTGTTCACCTGTGCTTCAGTATGTCTAAATGGGACATTTACAGGAGTATTTCTGTATTAGTTACTATTCGACACCCTTTGCCCTGTGTATCCACGATCAGTCGTCTGCACGTGTCTAGACATTTCCAGCCTCGCCCCTGTGTTCTACTTATTCCTAAACGTTTCCATTCTGGTTATTCCCAATGAAAAGTCGACCATCTTTAACCGCTCCAGCTCCGCCTCCTGTGGTTTGTCAGTGCCACCGTCTCCGACACACAAACAGCTCGCCCGACTGCCATCACGAGCTACCATCTCCTAAATTTTCCCTTTCAGGTTTTTGTGTTTCTCCTTTCACAAACCCCCCCTGACCCTCACCTCCACCCACCCCACCCTACCTCCTCTGCACCTGCCCTGTGCACTGTGTTGTTCTGGATCAGCTTCGCTCATGCACCTTTCTCCTTCTCATTCACACACATGTATTCAGTCTTACTCCTACTGGCTCCACCTCTCCACCTGTTCCCTGTTCTCACTATAGTTCCCAGTGTTGTCTGCACCATCGCACACATGAAGGGCCTCAGAGTCGATCCCTGATGTCATCGCGCCCCCGCTCTAAATCCATCTGTCACTCCTACAGCTCAGCTCACCTGTGCCTTGCTGCCTCCTGCACAGCCTCAGTATATGCTCAGTATATGCAGTACCACAGTACGTCTCTTGGTGTCCCGTCGTGTGCTTTTTCCACATCCACACAGATCTAATACAACTCCTTGTAACCTTCTCTGCACTTCTTCATCTACATGTAAAACCTCACTTCAGTACCTCTTTCTCATGGTGTGGCTCATCAGCTTGATCCCCCTGTGGTTGCTGCAGCTCTGCACCCTGATTCTTCAGTACCAGGACACTCTTCCTCCATTCCTCAAGCATCCAACACTGTGTTAAACAATCTAGTTAAAAAGTCCCCTTCATACCTGTTTTATCAGGACCATCATTCTTCATCTCCTTCATAGCTGCCCTCATGTCCTCCTTACTCTTACTGCACATCCTTCCAACCTCAGCCAAGTCTTTTTCTCCTTCCTCAGCATCCGCTCTCTCACACAGATCACTGTAAACCTTTGCCACTGGCCCGGTGCTCCTGTCTACTTTCATTTTCCAGACTTATCCCACTAATCTCTGCTGTTGAATATTATCCTGAACGTCCTCATTCACATTTCCTTGTCATCTTTTCTTCTGTTCAGAGGATGCACTGAACACCACCATGACTCTTTCCCTCATACTTCAAACCATGTTTCAGAGGTTTGAAGTTACACACTAACCTGCTCACTTTATGTATTGTGTTTTTGAGCGTTTTCTTCTGCTAGTATCCCCCTCACAGTCTCCACCTTCACCATACGTCACCTGCAAGGTCACTGTCTTCAAAGGTGAAGCCTGAAGTAGACCCCCCCACACTCCAATATCTGATTTCACTGCAGCTTTTACGAGTCAGCCGTGCTATTTCTGATAGGCACAGGCTCCCCCTCTTCTCTCTGTGAGTGTCGCTCATAGAAAACTTTGACACATTAGCCGGTCATGTGAGCTGCTGCTGAAAATAAGTCGAAGAGGGGGTGAGGGCCTGTTAGTGCACACACCGCTGCCGTCTCGCAGGAGCCTGGGATTCCTTATTTACTGCTAATTATCTTCACTGAGCAGAAGAACAGCTTTTAATGGGGCTCTTTCCTAAAAACCGTGGACTGTGTGAGGGATCGTGGCGTGTAGTGTCTGTGTTGTTGGCAAGCCGTCACAAGGGGGCGCCCTTCGACAACTTACGTTTGATTTTGTGACTCATGAGCATAAAGCATAATGTCAGATTATTAAATGTAATTTATCTTCATAATAAAGGAGGAAACACGGATGTTTCTCAGTGACTCATGTTTGTTGTGCTGTGTTTTCAGTCAGTTTGAGACAAAACCCTGAAGATAAGAAATGAGCAGAAAGCAGAATACATGTCTATCACTGTTTGCTCCTCCTTTTATATAATAGGACTAATACAGCAGTGTTAGATATGTAAATGGATCCAGCTGTGATAAACTAAGATTCAGGAGGTTTTCTGATTGAAATGCTGGCAGGTGATGGGTAACCCTCTCCAGCATGTTCCCAAGTGTTGCATACAAGCCACTAAAAAGAAAAAAAGTAGATGACGACAGGCTGTCTGTCTGTGTGGGGAATCAGTAGGAAAACGATGGATAAGCACATGAATCTGACATATTTGGAACAACCAGGTCTCGTGAATGACGCCATTTTTACTCCACGTAAAGAGAAAAACATGTAAACAGATCGTGAGCATCAGATTTGTTTATGCACTGCTTCACCGTTTCCTGCTCGGCACAATCGTGGATCCAAAGACGTCAGCTGACGGCCCCGCCTGTCTTTGTTGTCTCTGCCCAGCCTTCCTGTCGTTATCCGTATTTCTGCTCCCCATCCCCTCTGCCCTGTTGCCCTGACAACAGACAGACACCTAGGTTTCCTTGGCGACGGGGCAGTTTCCTGCCTCACTGCTTGGACGCTGTGACTGTAGCACTGAGTGTAAGATGTGATTTAAAAGCCAAACCTGGGGATGTGTGTGCTTCCAGCACGCAGCTGTGAGCGGTCCAACCTCACAGGACACGTCGAGCTTTGTCTGGGTTTGGATTTAAGGACCTAGAGGTTAGAGGAGCAGGGACAGAAATCGTCTGTTAGTGTCCCCATGAAGCCATCGTTGATTGAAGTTTTCCATTTCTTAGAAAATGTTGCTTATTTTTCATCCTTTTAGGTGCAAATTATTAGTTTTACATATAAGTCATGCAGACCGTCAGTGATGCAGGTGTGTGGCTGTGATTATGATAGTTGTGGAGTCTGATTAACATTTCCCATCAAATACCAGAACTGTGCTTTTCACAGATGAGAGCAGCTGCATGCTGAGCACATGTGGAAGACGTAAAGGGTTTGGAGACGCTGCAGAGAACATCGTGCTGCTGGAACCTCGTCAGCGCGGCTGCTTTGGTGTTTCAGTGATGGTCTGGGGGACATCCCAACTACTCAGCACCCTTTGAGTCGCTCTAATAACATCTACTTATTAATAACATTTGTGCACTAACCTGCCACATAATATTTTCACCTGGATTTTTGTGGTGTCTCTGTTTTAAAATGTTCCTTTCTCAGCTGTTTTGAAGCGTGCTGCTGTCATCAAATTAATACTGAGCTAATAATTTTCATGAAATAGTAAAATATCTCTGTTTTCTCTGTTATTTACATTTTTGACAGTAAACTCCAGCTTCTCATTTCGACACTTTGAAAGTACCTACACAGAATTATTTCAGTGATAAATGTAAGAACCCTCAGACGATGCCTTGCGTTGGGTTATTGTTCTGCGCCCACTGGCTATAGGACGACTTGTGTCGGAGATGAACCCGTTTTGATTTAAAGGTTGATCGTAACGTTCCCTCTGTTACTCCCAACATTAACTAGGTGGAGCACAACCAGTGTACCCCAGTTTCATTACTGGGAGTTTGAAACCAGCTGACCTGTACTGGCCCGATAAAGCACCGCTACTTGAAACCAAATGATCTCCTTAGGAAGCGATTGCCTTTAATGAGGGCGTGTATTAAATTTCACACAGCATGGGTGAAACAGCTACTAATCATCACTGCAAGCTCGACAACAGGAGCCGTCTTCCTGTCGCAGTATACCCCAAACAGCTAATTATTGGACCGGAGGGAAATGGGAAGGGTGTTGGTGCCATCAGGGAAAACCTTCGTTCTCCTCATCTCTCCCTTTGCCTTCTGCTTGCTTCTCCCGACGCCGCTGGTCTCCGTTTTCCCCGACATTGATTAACCCCCCTCCTCTTCCCTAACGACGTTAGGCCCCTTTGATCTCCAGCACTTAAAACCAGCAGCTACCATTGTGCCATCCAAAACATCTCTGTGGTTGCTATGGTTATTCACTTAGATACAATTACTATAGCAACAGTGTTTCTGAGGGCCGGGGAGGAAGTGGCTCAGCAGGGATCCAGGTGGAGACACATGAAAGACACAGACTGTGCATATAAACAGCCTCGCAGTGGATCGGTGAGGGCTGGCCCTCCTCTCGCCAGCCTCGACATCGATACGATTTTCTCTTTATGTAAATACATGACACAGATATGTATGTTCAAGAAAGACAGAACATCATTTCACATGATCCTCTGACACACTTAATCTACAATTGGATGTGAAACAGACTTGAAAGGAAGGAAGTCGTGTCAGTTATTAATTATTAACAGTTATTAACAGATATGTTAAACACATTATCTTCATATTCAGGTGTTAAGAATGGGCGACTCTGTCATCAAACACCTTTAGAGAGAAAAGTAGCCAAGTGTGTGAGATGATGGCTACAGTGAGTGGCAGCTTAGTAAAAACCCTGAAAGTTGGACACTTAATGTCAGCTTTCAGCTTTGTCAGCCACACTGCAGAACTCACAGAAGTCCCATCAGCTCATGATGACTCAGTAGATGGAATAAAGCCCTCCAATGTGAACTGCACAGTGGTGTCATTATCACGTGTCTCCTTCATCTTCTCTGGGATGGATCAATAGATAGCTGATCCAGCCCTGTGTCATGAGGCAGCGCTGCCTGGTTGGCAGAATCTGACCCCAGATCAGCTATATACGATGTACAGTGTTCAATCAATTGGTCATGATTGCTTTGTTAGCTGCAGCCTTTCACTGGGCATGTGTATAAGGTCACAGCTGTCAGTGTGCTGGATATTTGCAGTGTTTTAAAATGTATTCCACTACAGATTGCAGATTACATGCCCCAACATGTATTCTGTAACATATTCTGAATACTTTGGATTACTTAATATATTATCATGCTGTTTACAACTACATGAATGTGATTTATTACTGTTACTGATGGTCCGCGGCTCCGAACCGTAGTAAAGGGTTCGTGTCGGGCTTGTAGCTGAAAACTAGCTTTACTCTGTTGTCTGGGTCAACTTTGCTAGCAGAGACAGAGAGAGGCGTTGAAAGGCTGCTCCAACGGAGCTTATTGTCAAAGGAGCTTTCAAAGAAAAGCGTCTGGACTTCTTCAAGTTGCTTGAAGACGTTTCACCTCTCATCCGAGAAGCTTCTTCAGTTCTAAGAACAGAGGTGGTGGTTTACGACACCAACTCTCTGCCTTCTATAATCCAGTTTTGAGATCCCTCCCCAGACGCCTTAACGCCCACTCACATCCTGGGCCGTCTGACCTCAGGAATTCGCATGACAAGGTGGGGCCAGGTTTCACAACGAGCTCACCCGAAACCCTGGCTGATTGTGACCCACACCCAGTTTCACACCTTGACTCAGGCGATTAGAGGATCATCAGGGGGTCCTTTGTCCCTCTTTGGGGGGAAACTCCCACTGGGTTTAAATCTGGGACTCTCCACCATTTGACCTTAGAACTGAAGAAGCTTCTTGGATGAGAGGTGAAACGTCTTCAAGCAACTTAAAGAAGTCCAGACGCTTTTCTTTGCAAACTCCTTAGACTACGATGACCTGGATGACTGAGAACCTTCACAGACAACGGAGCTTATTGTTTCGGAGGAAAACACGAACACAGCGTACAGTCGAGTCTTAATAGCTCACTTACAGCTGGGCTCGTCAGGCTCTCTTCTTGGCTGCAGTGGTTATTATTATATTTACATGCTTCCAGCTCCCGTTTCTGCTCCGTGACAGCTCCTACTTTTCCTCCCTCCCTCGCTCACAGACACATCACGGGTATGGCAGTCCATTCTCCCTGCAGCACGGACTACACTGCCTATCAGGCTACATTCTTTAGGGCGATGCCTGTAGCATTCTGCCTGTTAGCTTAGCACAACAACAACAAAAAGGCCTCTCTCACCCAGGAAACACAGTCGCAGAGAGAGAGCCTCACCCTGTAACCATGGAAACCGTAACGCTGCCGCCTGGAACAACAGAACATGTCAAACAAACCCAAACAGTCCTGACCCGCCACAGTATGAAACAGGGAAGTACCGCCGTGTAATCCCTTTATTTCAACAAAGTAACTGTATTCTAAATACCACCTTTTTAAACGGTAACTGTAACGGAATACAGTTACTCGTACATGTACTCCGTTACTCCCCAACACTGGATATTTGTCATATAATATATTGGAAATATCATTGAAATCACTACTCGTACTCATAAATATCGTACGTGCACAAAGCAGCGTCGTCTCTTTCTAACCATCACTGCTCCAACAAACACGAGGTTGTTTCCATCGCTGCTGTTATTCCAGCACATTTTGTACAGTTCTTATTGTTACTGTACAGTCTCGTAGTTCTTATTTGTGTGAGACTTTGCACGCTCCTGCCCGTCACTCTGCTGCTGGAACACCGGGATTTCCCCAATCAGGACGATAAAGGATATTTCTGTTCGTTTCTGTTCTATATATGTTTTATATCAGAGCGATATCCCAGAATCTGAACTGATTAAAAAGTGTCCCTTTAATTTTTTGGTGAAGAAACCAGGATTGCCGACATGTCCGGGGGATTTTGGCCCACTCCTCTTTACAGGAACTCTTTGCAGCTCTTCAGCTGCTTCCACAGATTTAGTAAAGGAGGCTCTGGAGGCTGGCTAGCCCACTTCTTCTGTAGCCACTGCTTTGTTTGCACCCATCCACGCCCACCACTGTGTGTTTGACTGTGGGGATGTTGGTGTGTCACACTCAGCATTTCTCAGCCTTCAGCCAATCATTCAGACGCTGAAGGCAAACCTCAGACGGGCTTGTACATGTTAAACGGCGTTGGTGCTGCAGTAGTTCAATCCTGTACGGTACCAGTGTTACCAGTATGTGGTGACTGTCATTCCACCTGCCTTCTCACCACAAGCTCCTCCTGTGTGAGTTTGGGCCCATCCAGCACCTTTGATCATCCTCCCCCCATGAGGCTGACAGAGGCTGACTGATCACATCATGGTCAGAACTGTTGCACCCACAGTCACCGAGCTTCATGCTGACGGGCTTGTGTCCCGTCCAGCCTCATGCCCTTTGCATATATGCTGATAGTCCCACAGCCAGTCTGTGGGATCCAGGGTTGTAGAGGATCACACACTTCATTCAGTGACATGCAGATCGATTCATAACTTATATAATATGTTGTTTGTTCGATATTCTGTTTCTGTGCATTAGATAAAAATCAGAGACTGTTCATTTCTTTGTAAGTGAGCAAACTTATAAATTCAGCAGGGAGGAAAATTGTTTCCCCCGTTGTAGTTCAGTTTAACTAGTCTCTTAACCCCCCCAACAAACCCGCTGCACCTCCTCCCTCCCCTCCCTCTCATAAAATATTGAGAGAGCCTGGCACTAGGCCAGACGCCCCCCTCCCTCTCTGCCACGGAGCATGTGGCTGTGGGAGGGGCACGAAGGGCGGCTCGGCTTTAACAAGGAGATATTCGTGGTGGCCGTCTATGTCTCTTTATTGTGCTTCTTCAGAATCAGCCTGCGTTACAGAACTGCGCTACAGCGCTGACATATTTGTGTCTGTGTTCTGGGTGCAGGCAGAGTTATGGCTGAATGAGTCTTTATAGTGAACAGGCTCCCCTATTATTAAAGCAGAATCGTGTTTTTCATTTAAAGTGTCACATTTATGAAATGTACAGTAACGATGAACATATTTGTTCTATAAATCAACACCGTGAGTTGTTCCCACATCGAGCTGCTCTACTCTGAACTCATTCACACGAGCACTTTCTTCTCGAGTGCTTCCTCTGTTCACACTCTGATGGATGCGCCTGAGAACAACTCGAGTAAAAGTGTGAACAACATGCTGGTACTTCATTCTACCTGCCACCAACAGCTTTGTAACACACTGTACGTCTTTTCTTTTTAGCTGCTTTTACATTTTAGTTGCTGACTTCTGATAAACTAAATAAAACAGGAGAATACACAACCCCGAAATCTTCAAACACACACAAAATATATAAGTTTGCCTTGTAAAATACACGACCTTTGCAGTACCGCTGAGTTTTCTGACTACAAGCGCACAAAGCTGCTACTAGCTCTGCTGCTATGACCTGTATTACCTGTGTTAGGCTCCTTACATTCATACGATGGTTGAAGGACCGGGCCATGTCCCGTCTTCCTTCTGTGCATAATCGTGGCCCCTGCTGAAAGCTGATCCCCGTTCTCCCACAGTGTTGCTGAAATGGTGAAACTGGAGCACAAATCGATCTGGGAGCTTTGATGAGAGATCGGCTGAAGTGTGACTGCATCCTGATTCACTTTTGGTACAATGTTAATGTTTTTCTGCCTGATTCATTCTGATACACAAATACAGGCTGAACGGTGTCTGTCTCCTTTCCCACATCCTCAGTGTCCATCTCAACACGTCACCTCTGCATCCTTCACTCACTTCTTAACATGCAGGACGTTGATGTGTGTGTGTGTGTGTGTGTGTGTGTGTGTGTGTGTGGCACAGGGGAATGTGGGACTTTGTCCTGATGTGAATGTGCGTGTAGATCTTTTCCTCCCAGCCTATCACAGTGAGGAATGCTCATGGAGGTGGTGTCAGTGTCACTGGGAGCTGTGGGCGTCTCCACAGTGGGCCTGGGAAACTTTGAAAAGATGTTTTCTTCTTTCGGCCATAAAATCCAGATCTTGGTTTCCTCTTTGTGAGCACAACAGAGAATTCCCTTGTTTCTTACACAGCCCCCCTTTGGCTTTCATGCACACACACCCACTCAGGGAACAAAGTCACTGCAGCCATTTAGTTAAGCTGCTTCTCAGCACTCGCTGCATAACCTGAGGTTGGTCAGCCAGTCGACTCGTCATGCATAGTGATAAATGAGGGATTTCAAATATTTCCAAAGCAAAGGTTTCTTTGCAGATGAAGTGAGACGTGGATGTTTCACAGCACCAACTGAAGATTGTGTTTAAGTGCGGCCGGGCCCGTTCTGTGTGGAGTCCGCGCGCTCCCCCAGCTTCTTCTCACCGTCCAAACACTTTGAAATAGATGATGGACTGGTGATGTGTTCAGGGTCACAGGTTTCCACCCGCCTCGTCTCTTTGCACATGCAGTGAAAGAAACTATGTAAGGTGTGCAGTAACAGGTCTGAACACACCAGCAGCAAATAACTTACAGTCTCAACAGGTTCAGTGCAGCTGGTGTAACAAAACGTTTGGTTACAACATGTTAATGTTCGCACACTGCTGTAAAAACAGTTTTATTCCAGGGTAAAAATGAATGTGCACTTTTGTAGAAGCTTGTGGTGAACGCTCCGTTTTCCTGCCTTTGTTTTATTGTTACTATTATTTTGTGATGGGTTGAATAGGATGACTTGAGTTTGAGACGTGTGCGATGAACTGTGACAGAATAGACAGATGGAAGCAGAGCCTTCGTGTTTGATCAGAACGACGTCGGGCTTGTCGGTCTGCTGTGGTTTGATCAGAAGAGTTCCTCAGATGCAAACAGCACCGTGGCCCTCCTCTTCCTCTCCGCCATCTGCTTCTTCTTCTAGCAGCTTCCAACACACTGAGGTCTCTGACAGTGAGAGTGTGAAGTGACTCCAGTGTTCCTGTAACTTTGAACCAGAGGTTCAATACAAATTTGTTCTTTCATTTCCTTCTGTTTGGAATTGAAGTGATGCAATATCCTTGCAGAGGCTCTCCCAAAATATTTGTCCTATTTGAAGTGCATGGCAGGGGTGCTATGATGTCCTGTTTTTCTCATGTAAATCTGTGTTGGGAACATTAATGTTTAGTAAATGTGAAGTTTGCAGAGCAGTTTTGGTCTGAATCCACTGACGTCTTTCTTAAATACTGTAGGAATAATTAGGAGTGTAACTGTAATCTGTAATTGTAGTTTGGCTGAGCTGGAGTCTTTGGGTTCATCATGTCGTTGGATGCTCACCTCCTGCAGCTGCTGGCTGCTCTCCCAGATGAGAGATGATATCTGTATGTCCTTTATAATAACCTTAATTCACCTCACAGACAGACACACACACACACACACACACACACACACACACACACACACACACACACACACACACACACACACACACACACACAATGAGCTGTCTAATCAGCTGACCGGAGCAGGTGCTGTGTGAGAGCGATGTTGGGGTTGTGAGTGCCAAAAGAGCTGGATTTCAGCCCCTGTGGAGGACAGAGGGGGTATGGATGTCGCGTGCGTGGAAACCACTCCTCAGCTACTAGCTGCAGATGTGCAGTGCAGACCACACATGGAAAATGCAGCACCTTAAACCAACTTTTCCTCTGAAGTGAAACACTCTCCATTTCTGTTCACATACAGGTCTGTGTCCTCTATACAAACCGCCGGTGACCGTAGCAACCTGGCAACCAGAGTAATGGTAAATGCACTGGCTCTTATATAGCACTCTTCTACCCTCCCTAAGCACTAAACCAGTTCCAGAGCATCTAATAAAAGCACTGGCAGCAACAGGGGCCAGTATCCAAGGTGACTTTGGCATGCAGACTGGAGCAGCCGGGGATCGAACTACCGACTGACGTCCTGAGCCACAGTCGCCTCTTTTCCAGTAGAACATAATTGCCTCAGCTCAACTTGACTCTACTCGACTCTACTTGACTCTGTTTCTCAGTTACAGTTGAGCACCACCTCAGTGTGGGTGGGGCTGTTACAGCAACGCAACCTGAAAGTCCTGTGACGCAAACACAACAACCGATGACATCCCGGTGATGGAACATCTGCACCCTGTCGCTGGACTTTGGTGTCGGTTCCTGTGTAGCCGTTTCCCTCGTTGCCAGGCAGGTTTGAGTCTTGAAGGTTTCGCTCTCATAACTGATCCAGTGATGTCACTTCCTGGCCATCAGTGGCATGTATCTGGGACACCAACTGGGCTTGGAACTGGGTGAGAGATGAAACGTCTTGGAGAAACTCTGAGAAGCTCCTCAGACGACGCTGGCCTGGATGACTGAGGACCTGCACAGACTTGCTGCCTTGCTCTTTGTGAGGAAGGTCCTTCAGGAGTATGAAAGGGAAACTAGCAGTTTATTGAAACCAGCTCCGCTTCAACCTGAGATGCACACAAAGTAGACTCGTTCCCCAAGAGTTTGCACTTTGGATCCCAGGTATCGAACCAGCAACCCTCTGATTAGCAGATGAGCCAGTCGGGCTACAGCTACCCTACGTGTGTGTGTGTGTTGCCTTTTCATTCACATAATCCATCTTATCTCTAATGAAAAAGCCAAATGAAATCCTCAGATTTGCCCCTCAGGTTCCCACAGTGTTCAGGTCACACCAGGCCACAGTCCCACATTTGAGCCACGACCGTGGGTCACACAGAGGACAGAGCATGTCCTTTAGCCTTCTTTTGTTTTTGGATTGTGTGCCACAGAGTTTCACTGAAGATGATTTTGGCACGTTTGCTGAGATTGTTTGAAAAACAAGCCAAAGAACACGTCCACGATGTCACAGCAGCTGTTGGCCTCGATAGAGCCCACGTTTGTCCTGGAGGCGTCCTCTGTGGTGTGAGGCCGGCTCGCATCGTTCAGTCTGAACAGGGTGAAGCTCCAGCTTTGACCTGATTAACTTCCAGTAGTGGAAAAGCAGCTGTAGCTGCATTTTTCATCACTATTGATGGGATGCTGCTATGACCTGCTGTTAGTGGGAGCTCAAAGCCTGAGGCCATCATTAGGGTGTGTGTGTGTGTGTGTGTGTGTGTGTGTGTGTGTGTGTGAAACAGAGGGTGGGAGGGGTGTTTGGGTACACTTGAATTTAGACCTGGCTGCCTTCAGACAACAAAGACTGATGAGGCGATGTGGGTCTGTGTGGGTCTGTGTGGATCTGTGTGGTTCTGTGTGGGTCTGTGTGGATCTGTGTGAGTCTGTGTGGGTCTGTGTGGGTCTGTGTGGATCCGTGTGGGTCCGTGTGAATCTGTGTGGATCTGTGTGAATCTGTGTGAATCTGTGTGGATCTGTGTGAATCTGTGTGGGTCTGTGTGGATCTGTGTGGGTCCGTGTGGGTCCGTGTGGATCCGTGTGGGTCTGTGTGGATCTGTGTGGGTCCGTGTGGGTCCGTGTGGGTCCGTGTGGATCCGTGTGGGTCTGTGTGGATCTGTGTGGATCTGTGTGGATCTGTGTGGGTCTGTGTGAGTCTGTGTGGGTCTGTGTGGGTCTGTGTGGATCTGTGTGGGTCTGTGTGAGTCTGTGTGGGTCTGTGTGGATCTGTGTGGGTCCGTGTGGATCTGTGTGAGTCTGTGTGGATCTGTGTAGTTCTGTGTGGGTCTGTGTGGGTCTGTGTGAATCTGTGTGGGTCTGTGTGTGTGGGTGTGGGACACTCACTGAGTAGAAGTCCACTGACCGACCCAAACACGGTGCCTTCATATCACAGGAAATACTCAGCTCAGGCTTCTGTCTGACGCTTTGCTGTCTCACATTTAAATCACAAAGGTTGTTTCTACAAACACCCACTGATCTATCGTCCTCTTACACACCCGTCACAGACCCACTGCTGAACTCATAATATCATTTATTTTCCTTGTGTTTGATTGGTGGGAAAGTTGTTTTATTTTGTGTGTTTGTACAGTCGTTTCATGCTGTAACCAACAAAATGCTTTGTGCAGACGAGTCAGTGAAATCAATCAATCATCGTGATTTCTTTAGCTCATGAACACAGTGTGGGGTCAGTGTTAACAACATGGCGCAGAAAGGAAACACGAGCGTGGAAGAGTCGGTGGGATTGTGCAAACTGAAATAGCTGGGAGAGCACAGTCGCTCGTGCATCAATCAGCTCCAGCTGTGATGCAACCATCTCTTTGATTAGTGGGAGCAGCAAACTCCATCCAGATAGCTTCCTTTGTTTTTTTCAGTTGACTAATCAATTAGCGCACAGCTCCGTTTAGCACACACGCCATCTTTAATGACGGCGTGGAGTTTGTGCCCTGTTCCTCCCACACACACGCGTGTTCGTTCATGTCCGACCTTTGTCTTCAGACGTTTCTGCCCCTGTATCTGAGCGTTTCCTCTCGGTGTGCTGCTGCCGTGTTTGAACCTGTCAGGTCTGTAACGAGAAAGCCACGGGCAGGTCGCACACAAACATATGGCTGCTGAGTGTGCGAGTGTGGCAACTATTTCGGTTTGCCAGCGAGGTTTCCAGATAAACGCTGGTGGCAGCTGCTGCCATGGCAACACCATTGTGCTCCCTCCCTCCCTCGCTCGTCTCCCCTCCCTCTCCCCAACCACTCCTCTCTCTCATACTCTGCCGGCTCAGAGAGCGAGGACCAGAGAGGAGAGAGGTCAGCTCGATTCAGAGGAGACGGACAGAAAGAAGAAAGGAATAACCCGGAGTGGACGGGGACAGGATGAGCGAGGACAACCACTCCCACTACAGGCTGGACCCCAGCGATCGCCTCAACGGGCTGGGACAGAGGAGAAAGAGACCCAAGAAGGTAAACGAATAGATGGAGAGCCACGTGGTGCAAAGTGTGTAAGGATGGAGCACCCCACCCTGCAAAAAGAGAAAGGAGGAGGAGGTGGGGTTAGGTGAGGTTTGTTTATGTGGCAGACGAGCGTCCACATGATGTTAGGAGCACCGAACCATCCGAACTCTCACTCCATCGTCTCCCGTGGAGTGTGTGGCTGCTCCCCCACAGCAGTTGTATCCTCTCTCGTATCCTCCGTCTCCTGGTGTTGTGTTGCTCCACAGTGAGTCGTAGTAGGAGGCTCACATGCTGGCAGGGTGGGTCCCTGCTCCGCTCTTTGTGTGCCTGTCGTTGGGGGTTTTGGTGTTTGCAGCTATCAGGAGGTTTGTGTTGCTCTATCAGCCTGATATGAGAAGTGTTATTATTATTATTATTATCATTTTTAACATTTCTGCAACACTACAATAAACAGACACACACCCATCAGCCTGTTTACAGATTTATACACCCATAAAGATGTGAAATACGCCATACACATTGCACAAATCTACTATAACATGTGTTCATATGTAATAAAGAGGTAAACTATTAGCTATTTGCTATTCAGATTGATTTATAAATATGACCTCAGCAAGTGAAATCCTTTTGTTGACATCCCTAAAAGCTCGTCTTGTCAGACTAACAAAACCCTACAACACAAATAATCAGACCAAACCAGGATTGTGCGTCTGTTGTTGAGAACATTGTCAGTAAACCACAGATCAGTGTTTATGTACCAGTGACGTCCTGTCAGTCTCGATGTAATGATTCCTAACAGCGCGTCTTTGTGTGCCACCTGCTCGCTCAGCAGCTACGCAACCCAGGAGCTCAGTTTTGAAACAAACCTTAGCACAGCTCCGTGTTTGTGTGTCCGCCGGGAGCGATGTCTCACTCCGTTTCCATCCTTTTCTCGTGAACAGCGATCTGGTGTTTCTGAGGACACAGAAGCATCCAGCTTCATTATTTTTCTGTATGTCGTGTGAGCTGAGAGTGGAGCGCTTTAACCAAAGGTAGTGAGCGCATCAGCCTTTAATGTCGCGGCTGGTTGTCCGATCGTGTTGCCGCTGAACTCGTGTGGCCTGAAACTGAGAGTTTGTCTCAGGGATCTTTACATTTGAAGTCAGGTAAACAGCAGCAATCATCCAGTGAACTAACAGAACATTCAGGAGCAGTTTAATCTCATGAATGTCAGACAAACTGAGGTTTGTGTGTCAATTAGATTCTTTAAGTCGTTGAACCCAAGTGTCTCTGTTAGGAAAAGCATCCGTCTGTTTCCTCCACCTCTGCAGAACTGCATGACCCGTAGCATCATTGCAGGAAGTATCCTGTGACAATGAGTGACTGCACATCATCTGGTCTGGCTCTTTAAGAAGTTTCGTACCTGCAGTTCTTATTTTTTCTGTTTGGTTTTATGTAAAGCAGCACTTCAATAAGCACCTGTAAAGCACACAGTCATAGTCGAGTAATGACGCTCTGAGGGGGCAAAGGAAACGATTCATATGTGAAATATATCCCACGTCTACAGGATAGTGGAGGTTACATGGGTCAACCTGGCAAACTGTACCAGCACATGTGATCACACTGATAGCAGAACACAGGTATGTTAGTCTCTACGACGAGGTCAGACACCAATAACAAATGTCTATTTTAATCGCAGCAGTTTTATGTGGTTCATTTTTCTCCAGTTTCTCTGCAGTGAACTCACTAAACAACCTGTTTAGTGAGTTCACTGCAGAGAGTTCACCTGTCCTGATGTGGTGACGCGTGTCAGTGATGAAGCCAACACTCTGTTGGTCAAGTTAAAAAGTAATCAGTAACTAATTACTGATTACTTCCCCCAAAAAGTAATCCAGTTACTTTACTGATTACTTATTTTCAAAAGTAATTAATTACTTAGTTACTTAGTTACTTTTTAAAAACACGATTTACAACCTGAATAGGTGATAAAGCGATAGATCTTTCAGCCCAATTCTACTTTTTCTACAATCCATCATACAAAATGTAATCAAATGGAAAACTTGTTTTATTAGTTTTAATCTTTTAACTTTATGCATCAACCAAAAATTTAATTATATGCAACATTCACTGACTTGAATAAATTAGTTTAACATTTAAACCTATTTTCTGCTCATTCCAGCACATAAAATAATTTTTTTTGTGTGTTTACACTCAGTCTTTCAAATAGATGCAAGTAAAACACAGCAGAAAATAAATAAAATCAAAGACTAGCGGTCCTTTTGCTCTATTTTCACCTGTAAAGCAGGAGTGAGGCAGGCGGAGGTTTACCCTGGTGCAGGTGTGCCGCAGCGGTCAGTGGAAGAATCCGCGAGTTTCTCTGTGAGTTTCCCATCACGTCGTAGCTACTCGGAGCTTGTTCAGGGGTTTTTTTCGCTGTAAAAAGAAGTTTTCTTCCCACGCACAACAGACGCTAATGTTTTTGTCACTTTTTATGGAATCAAACTCAAAGTAAGGTCAGTACTTCCACGCTTTAAACGCTGCACGCTCATACTCTCTCCGTACTCGATATATGATCCATTGTTGATCTGCAGACAGCTGTTGTCACGAACGTCACACTCGCTTACGTTACTGTCATGAGACATTCTCGCAAAAAAATCACGGTTTTAGTAATGCAGTAACGCAGCGTTCCTACGGGAAAGTAACGGTAATCTAATTACCCTTTTTGCAATAGTAATCCCTTACTTTACTCATTACTTGAAAAAAGTAGTCAGATTACAGTAACGCATTACAAGTAATGCGTTACTGCCCATCTCTGTCTGTCATTGTCTCTTCTGGAGCTCCGACGTTGTTCTCCTGTGTAACAAACCAGTGATAAAGGAATAGATGCTGATTTTATTCATTTCAACTTGTGTCTTTGTGCTGCAGTGATTCAGTCTGAACGAGGCAGCAGTGCTGAACCTACAAATGTAAATGTGATGGTGGAAGCAGAGGCGAGCATTTGGCAGTGGGGGGTCATTTAGAATCAATGGATGAATTATTGATATGCTCCCTCCCCCATGCTAGCACGGGCCCACTGCAACACACACACACACACACAGACACACAGACACACCCTTATGGAGACCTATGGGAGCTGAGATTTGTGCTGTGCAGGGTAACTAAACTGTGTTTTGCTGCTGCACTCCATCATTTTTCCAGCTGACTGTAGAAAGCTGCTGTTTATTACAGTGAGTTCTTTTATGAAAGCCTAAACATGTGCACGTGACTGTTGAAGGAAATCTTGTAAACAATGTGTTTGTAACTGAAACCCAATATTTATTTGACAGCGACACAAAAACACTGTGACTAATGCTGGCATGTGTAATTCAAACACAATGAAAACACAAATCTAAAACAAAGATCCTTAAAAAAACAGCTGTGAGAAGAAGGTGACATCGTGTTGTTTTTTCATTCGTGTCTATAATATGATGTCAAAATGCGGTGACATGTAACCCTCTGAGGTCTGAGTCATCGTGCGTGATGATGATCGGACCCTGAAGCTCAGGGTTTGAATTACACCTTAAAGAGTTAACGACAGTTAATAATTAACAAGTCAATAAATCGTATTAATTAAATTAATGTTTTTCCCTTGGAGTCGCTTCAGATTGGTCTGGCTCTCAGATGCAGGGCTATAAATGGCATCTGTGACTCATCGCTGATCAGTTAAAGCCAACTTCCTGGGCTTCTTCTAGACGATCTACCCACCAGGGTGGAGCGCACAAATGCTCCTTCCACTATAAATCACAGTATTCAGTGAACGGCGGTGGTTTGGTCCCCTGACCTCGTCAAGCTAAAGCATCTAAACACATAAATATCTGTTTCCTACGTTGTTTCCAGACTGTGAGGAAAGAGTCTGCATTAGGATGATGTTTTCCTGAACTCGATGAGCTTAACTTTATTTAAGCAAAGACTTAGGCTACGTCCACACGTACCCGGGTATTTTTGAAAACGCAGATTTTTCTATGCGTTTGCACCTTTCGTCCACACGTAAACGGCGTTTTTGGTCACTGAAAACGGAGATTTTTAAAAACTCCGGCCAGGGTGGATATTTTTGAAAACTCCGTTTTTGCATTTACGTGTGGACGAGAAAAACGGAGAAAACGCAGAAAATGCAGAAAACGCAGCGTCAAAGCTGTGCGCCTTTTTTGACATCATACTGTGCGCCACGTTATTGTTTTGGTGAAATGAATTTCTACAATACTGTTACTGTTACTTGTACTCTCTGCAGTGTTTAAATGCTTACATATACACGCACAGTTACTGTCCCTCCACACATACGACTCGGTTCTGCTTCTATGCCCCAGCTTTGTTTACTTTTTCCCACCAAGGCTTCTAGACTTCTGATTGGCCAACATTTCTGCACGGTTAGGAATATATCGCCACCTGTTGCTTTGGCATGTTCCTAGCAGCGTTTTCCTTCATTTCTGCGTTTACATGTGGACGGGATTATTTTTTAAAACGAAAACGGAAAATCTCCGTTTTCAAAAATACCCGTGTACGTGTGGACGTAGCCTCATTTTGTGTTTCCACACTCATGAATAAACTTTCTTATGTTTTTTTTAATAATATTATTTTATTTCTTTTTGTTTGAGAAAGTTTGCAGTGTAAACAGCAACATCTACACAGGGTCAATAATTAGTTTCATTCATTAATGAAAACAGTCAAATGTTTGTTTTTGTCCTTTTACAGTCAAAGTTCAAAGCAGCTGCTGAACCAAGGCTTTGTACTATGTAACATTTTTACTCTTCTTTGGTTGGACAACGATGACGTCTGATTACATCACCACACATTCACAATGTTGTGATGTCGCCAACATCCTATTCACCCCATTAACCCTTTAAAGCCCGTCGGAGCGGGCACGCTCCGTTTTGCGTAACTATTTTTAAATCCCTGTAGAACCGGAACCGCGTAAGCTAGCGCAATAATTCTTTTTGCGTATGAAGTTGTACTTACATCTTATGCCATCAGCTCGTCCTAGGTCACTGTTTCCTTCCACATATAGCTTTGCAAAAGCTGCATAAAAAGCGCTTCCCACATTGGAATAGATGTCAGCGCGAACGATTGCATGTCCGCCATTACCTGCCCGAAACCGGAAGTGACATAATTTTCGCGGAAAATGTCGTTTTTTATTTGTAGCCCTTAGAAGCCTATACTGGTGTTTTTATAAGTCATGTTTGACTTTATGCTTTTCTGAATAGTTTCTGGGATGCTTCGAACTCAAATTGCACTGCTTAAAATCGTTTATTTTGATGCACATGCTGTTTTCTTTGCAAATTTGCATCATAGGATTGTTTTTCGTTTTTTCAGCAGTATATAAAAATTGGTGTATCTCAAAAATAAAACTATGAAGACACTCAAAATAAATTTCCTGTTGTTGTAAACTATTTTTTGCCACTTTTTTGTATTTAACGTTTTGAGAGATAAACCTCTTAATTTCTCCAAGTAGAAATATTTGTAAAAAAAACAAAAACGATTTTCAATTTTTTTTTGTAGTTTATTGCACTTTTTTGCAATTAATGTAATTAATATGCACATATTATTAAAATCTAGGCTATAATGGTTGTACTGATGTATAGCAACTTGAAATGCTCCCTAAAATGGCTCCACAGCATGTAAAAATATAAAGTAAGCTCTGGCGGCCTTGGTTCTATGGTAGGTCTTAAAGGGTTAATCATCACCCCACCGATCATTCATTTTATTCTGCTTATTGTTTCGTAGTCCAGTTGTTGTTCAACTGTTCAGTGATCATTTTTGACCTTTCTGTGATGCCATATTTAAGTTAGGGTCACACGTTGGACTATTATTCAATGTTCAGGTGACGTTTATGTAACCGATGTTATTCTTTTAGTATCACGTTCAGATTGATGTTTACATCCAACACTTTCGTACTAACAGAGGACGCTGGGCTGTGGTGGGTGTGGTTAGTGGTGATATTTAATGATTCTTGGGTGGAGTAATAATTCTGAGTGATCGCGGTCACTGCTGGGGAAGTTCCACTCTAACAGGCGCTGCTGTGGACCAGCTCGACACACTTACTGAGTTAATGCTCTCCTGTCTGCTCTGATTTGTCTGGCAATAACTCGGAGGATGCAGAGGAAGAGCCCATTACGCCCAGCTGATCCAGGGACCTCCCCACTGTCTCAGTGGGATGTTAGATACTTTTTCTACTCTTCATTTAGATTCTGAGCCTTGCATAATTGCTGAGCCAAGGGTTGAGGGGAGAATTAGGATTAGTTTTAGGCTACAGCCAGGATTGAGATTAAGCTTGTGTCTTTGTGCAAAAATGCCCGACAGACTAATATTCCACAGGATCAGCTGTTTTAGTCAACGAAGCATGTTGTCAGCGTCTGTGCGTGGTCACAAAGAAAGGTTGCTGAGCTGCACGTACCGTGTGTTAAGGCAGTTATTTTAACTCCCGGCTGATTCTTTGTTTAATCATCTGATTTTTTTGGATAAGGAAGAAGCCACAGATGGTCTCAGTGGAATTCATGCACAATTTTTACTCTCAGTCAAATAATATTGAGAATTTCATGTGTTTTAAATCATGCTCCAATGAGTGTGTGCGATTATGGGTTTGACCCGTCCGTGCCGCCTCTTTTTTTGGATGGCAGACAACAACAACACAGATGGTCTTTGAGGTTGACACCCAGGCATCACCATGGCAACCAAGAGCCTCGCTGCCCAAAAGAAAACATCTGAAACGACATCTCAGGCCACGCAGCGTCGTCTCTTCCTGCCAGCGCTGGTCTCTGTCTGCAAGCTGATCATTTCATTAACAGTGACATGAGCTAAAAGTCTTTATTGAACAATGAATGTAGAATTCATTTAAGGTGTATTGAGACTCTCTTTGTACGTATTTAACTTCAACAATGTCTTCCTCTAAACTGTTAGTGTGCCCGTTAGACCAGATTTCTACAAAAGCGTCACCATCAATCAGTTTTAAATGAGATTAATCTGTCTTAATAAACAGACCCCAGGGTTAATGTAATAAAGCAGTACTAAACACCCTGAGCTGTTTCAGCTGATTAGAAGTTGATTTGTAGCCTTCATTTGATCTAAAATAATTCTTGTTGTCCAATAATTATCTGATCGTTTGACAGACATTCCTGCATGTAAACAGGAAGTCTTATTAAGGTTAGTCATGGAGTTCTGTGCTGAGACAAATACATTATAATGAAAACAACACTGCATACATTTTCAATACAAATCTTTATTTATCAGTGAAGTCAGGTGATACAACTCAGCAGGTCTGTATTATACTACAGGCATGTCTTAAAGACACAAGCTTTTAAATGGCTTTTTCTGACAAAACTCGACCCTACACAGGTCAGAAACGTGGAAGCAGATATGTCTTTCATGGCGAGCCGCGTCATTGGTTGCTTCATTAGCACATCAGCTGTAGTGTGTGTGAAGCACACGTCACAACACATTTCTGAGGCCATTTGTTGACTTCGTCTCTGTGTCCATGTTTTTTAATGGGACCTGACCAACACTTAGTGCAGCAACAGAAGCTCTTAGCTGAGTACGGATGCTCATGTGACAGCTTCAGTTACCAATCCCAAGGATTACAGAGCCTATCGATGAGAGGATTGATCCGTTAATGATGCCCATTGAGGGAGCACATGGATCAATGGGCGTCTCTGGCTCAGAGGATATAAGATGTTAGGAACTGGGGGCAGTGATACTGAAGAATGCCAGAATTAAACAGCCTGGTTTGTGTTGTTTCATGGTCCATGGAACACATATGTTGTGCTTTTATTTAAACCATAAAAAGCCACATTGCATTTGACCCCCGACCCCACCCCTTTCCCAGCGTTCCTTATCCTTCCCTTTGGCTTGTTTCCATGGTGCCTGTGGTCTCCTTGGCTTCAGACACGCAGAGAATCAGTTGTCTGGTTTATCCACAGAGATGAAGATGCAGGAGGCACTACGTTATCTACCAACGACATTTACCAATGTCCTACAAACAAATCTCCAGCGCTGTGCACCTACACAGGATTCGCCTGGTTATAGTTGTTTGCTGCTGCTGCTGATGGTGATGATGATGATGGTGGATATGAGATGATAGATTGTTGTTCCTCTGATATTGAATCTAACGCTTCAACTGGATGAACTCTTTAATGAAAGATGCTCCCCTGTGCGTTGTTCTCCTCCATCAGCTGCTGTGCCGTGAGACCTCGATTAGCTGTGATCACGGTACTTTCAAGCACAAACACAGAACTTTGTAACAAAAAATGCAGTTTTATACATTTTGTGTGAATCTGCATCAGGATTAGGCGAGTGTTTCCCACGACTCATGTTGATCCACATTACGTGTTTAGGCTTAATACTGACTGAAGTCTAGAATTCATTGGATTGAACTTTGTGAGAACATGGAAGCTGTCATAGCCAATGGGGAAACCACATCAGAACAATGCAATATGTATACATTATACTGTATATATTTAATGAGAGTATTTATATTACTTTCATTCAACTTTTCATTTCTAAGAAGATAACGGTCTTTCTTTTTTTACTTAACCCTTTAGAGCCGGTCGGAGCGGGCACGCTCCGTTTTGCGTAACTATTTTTAAATCCCGGTAGCTCTGCAACCACGTGAGCTAGCGCAATAATTTTTTTTGCATATGAAACCTGAGGAGTTGTACTTACATCTGATGCCATCAGCTTGTCCTAGGTCACAGTTTCCTTCCACATACAGCTTTGCACAAACTGCATAAAAAGCACTTGCAGCAACAAAAACATAATATTCCAGAAACACGCTTTGCCGATCCGATCAGCTGTTCATAACACTTCCTACGTCCATCAGCTCGAACTATTGCATGTCCGCCATGACCTGCCCGAAACCAGAAGTGACGTCATTTTGCGGAAATGTAGTTTTTTACCATCAGGACCTTGTGAGCCTATATTTGTGTTTTTAAAAGTTATGTTGATGCTTAGGACTCATATTGCACTGCTGGAAATAGTTTATTTTGATGCATATGCTGTTTTTTTGCAAATTTGCACTATAATATTTATTTTTGTTTTTCCTGCAGTATATAAAAATTGGTGTATTTCAAAAATAAAACTATGAAGACACTCAAAATAAATTTCCTGTGGTGGGAAACTATTTTGTGCAACTTTTTTGTATTTACAGTTTTGAGGGATAAGCCTGTTAAATTTCTCCAACTAGAAATATATGTTAAAAAACAAAAACGATTTTCAATTTTTTTGTAGTTTATTGCACTTTTTTGCAATTTATGTAATTACTATGCACTTAATGCAGACATATTATAATGGCTATAATGGTTGTATTGATGTATAGAAACTTGAAATGCTCCCAAAAATGGCTCCACAGCATGTAAACATATAATATAAGCTCTGGAGGACTTGGTTCTATGGTAGGTCTTAAAGGGTTAAGAAGGCCGTTGAAGGTGCTGGTTAGAATCATATCAGTACTGTGATATATGATCATTCTTCACTGATAAACTTGCTTGTTCATATTTCTATTAAACATGGCAGATTCATTTTTAATGGCATTACAAGCTAACACTCTGATGTGAACGTGATTTAAACAAACAGCCCTCAGTAACAGACATTACTTCCCTCTGTGTTTGCTGCTTTGGCTTTGAGTCGTATGGATATTGTGCTGAAGCGCTGCAGCAACATTTTGTACTTGCTTAAACTGTACATCCCAGAAAGCTGGCCGGTTTCTAAGTGTTCTCTTTGAGAAAGTCTAAGACTTTATTATGATTATTTATCTTTCTGTACTCATGGAGGTGAAATTTGAAAAAGTAAGAAAGGAAAAAAAACAGAAATGAAAACGTAAGAAAATAAAAAAAATGTTGGGAGATGGCAAATTTATCCTAAACATATCAACGGTGTAAACATCTACAGTTGGAATATTATTACATTTTCTTATATTTTTATTGTGAGTCTACAAAGAGTTTTGACTTGAAATCTGTTCCTGGTTTGGACTGACCTCATAAGGCTCTGAGGCTGAGGCTGAGGTAACTGACTGACTGGATATATTTGTTCTCACAGACGTGAGACTTAAAATTGACATGAATTATTTCTGAGGACTTGGATACACCTTTGGCCTCCCAGGTGCTGGTTGATCTGTTTCATCCTGTCAGTTCTGGCAACACTGTCACATTTTTCATTTTTAAACAAAGATAGATTCATTGCCCTGTGACAACACTTGGCCTGGTCAGGACAAAGATTCATTGGACATGTCAAAGATAGCATGACTGCAGCTAGATAACACTGTTGTGTCCCAGAGAAATGTCACGTTTCAAAAAGTTTGTTTTTCTGACAGCTGTCCGGTGTCAGTAAGTTGTTCTGCAGCTAAAAGAGACTTTTCTCGGTTTACTTGACACAAAGATGAGCTTGATGCCAGTGACTGTTTTTGCTGCTGTTCAGCAGATTTCAGCAGTATCACATATGACTTAGAAATCTGATTCAGTAAAAGGACCAGATGTTACAGTCCCTGATAATGCATTGCTGTAAATGGAGAGACTCTTGAGGGAAGGCTGTTATGAGGAAAAGTAGCCCAGAAACTTTACCAGCAGCACGCATCGTTGTGTGCCTCAACTTTCAGTCTTTTACCGACGCTAATCTGCCATTTTCCTTGGTTAGGTTTGGAGATTAGAGACCTGATCTAGATTATCATTTTAAAATTTGGGACACATCATCAGTAGTGGACCTTGGATTCATCAGGTGTTTCGGCCATTATCACTAGACACCCTCAACCAAGGAGGCCCTGCCAGGGTTGATCCGGCCCTGGAGTGTGTCACTGGTTTGTGTTAAATTGTTATTTCTCTTCTTTCTTCTGTTTAGTTTTCTACAAAAGGGACACGATAGGCAGTGGCGTGTCTAGAAAATTTTTGTTGGGGGGGCCAGGTAGGGGCACAGATTTGGAGAAGGGTGGCAGATGTAATGTTAAAAAAAAATTCTACCAACCGTTAACCATAATTCAACAACCCTATAAACCTAATAACCGAATGTGCTTTTAACTCTTATTAGAATGAGATTTTAACTACTACGGTGCAAAGTTTTTAGATACTGTGTTGATAAAGTACAAGAGATACAATCAGTGAAAAAGTACAAGAGATACAATCAGTCAGTGTTTATTCAGCAGTCAAGGACAGCAATATTTGCATAGTATTTTTACTGACATGTAGTGCACATATGTTTTGGGCAAAAACATTCTTGAATATTAAAATATGAACATTTTTAACATACAATTGGCAAATTAGCCAATGCAAAACTTTATCTGCCTGTTAAAAAAAGAAGATAATCTTCTCACAAGCTGGTGTTTGATTTTGAAACAGGAAAAAAGTGGGGAAACAAATGAAAAGACTAACATTTGAATAAAACCTGAAAGCAAGTAAATACTTTCTATGCTGCCTTATGGTAAACTTTGGTAATATTGATAAAGAACAACACTGGCTGATGATGAAATCCAGTCAGCTGGCATGGTGACACTGCCAGTATTAACCTGCAGGGCTGGACTGGGACAGAAAATCGGCCCACCAGGTATTACAGCCATAAAGCCTTTGAATGAAAACAAACACTGTTGTGACAGTAATGTACAGTCTTGTTGGTATATGTATGATTTCTATACATTTTACGTCAGATAAAAACTTTGTTTGCAAGATTCAGATAATTATTTAATAAAAGAGAGACATTTTAAATGAGAATAAGAAAGAAAAGTATTTCTTTGTGCCCCCCTCTCCCTGTTAATGCCCTACCTGCCCCCCTGGCAAAACTTTGCTAGACCTGCCCCTGCACAGCTATCAGCTGTCAGCTACTTAGAAAAGGATCTGGTTTCAATCCAGTGTCATGATTGAAGTAGCAACAGGAGGGAGGGGAGAGAATGAGAGAAGAAGAGGCAGCTGTGCAGCGTAAACACACAGAATAAATCCAGCTTTGTGTCTTTTTCCATTGTAGCTGAAGTCCGGGACAAACTGCGTCTCTTCTCAGCTCAATATGAAACGTGTAATATTTTCTCTGAATGAGGGACCATTACATTTTTAAGGAGCCGTTGGCAACTCTACTAACTAACCTTATAAATAAAATAAAGTTCAACATCAGTAACATCATAGCACCCACCCAGCTGTATAGAAACTCCGTCATGCTAGCTAGCACGCAGTACGAGTTATTGTACCTGACTGTAAAAAGTCAGCACAACGAAAATAAACTCCACCTAAACTTGGTTTATATCTGACCCAGATAGACTGCAGGTCATAACTTCTTACCTGAAGTTCAGTTCACCTGACACTCGGACCGGCGGCCGCCTCGGGTCTCTGCTCGTCCTGCCTCCTCTTTCCCTCATCCACCTGCTGGCCTCTGTGGAAGCTCCGCCATAGCCACCACCAAACAACTGACTTATTTTTACACATCTGCCAGCATCTGACCAATCCACCACCTTTCATTGTTCATGCCGTTACAAAAAATAAATAAATAAATAAATAAGTCCAGCTATGTTAACCTGCAACCAAATCTGCAGCTCCACACAGCAATGTTACGACTTGGATTATATCTTATAACTCATAACTCTTAGGCTAGCTCCCCCCAGCAGCCTACTGTCTGAAATATTCGACGGTTGCAATAATTCTTTAAGTGTTATTTTTTTCCTTGGTATTCTATTTTCACCGAAGTTTACTAAACTCAACACACTTAATATTACTTACCGGGACATTTATTCTGTCCTCATTTTCTTTCACCGAAGAATTGTTTTCTGCGGTGCCGTCTTTCTCCTTCCTTTGCTAACGTGATGCTCAGAAGCCGATGCTGCATTCAGTTACACTCGGATATCTGAGCTTCACTGACAAAACATAATCGTACATTTGATATTTGATTGAATTTTATTGTTTTAGCTTCGGGGTGGCACCTGGGGTGGCCAGTCTGGTTGGGGGGGTGGCCTGTGCCCCCCCAGGCCACCCCGCTGGACACGCCACTGACGATAGGAGAGAGCAGACAGGAGAGTCTGGTCACAGAGTTGTTGTTACGATCTCTGTGGGAAAAATTAGCCTCTGATCCAAGTCCACTTGCATCTGCCAATCCCTGGCAACCTTCAGCGGGCCCAGGTCTGTGGATCAGGGGCTCGTCCTCGACTTGTCTCCCTCCCGGACAAATGCTGATGAAAACTGACGCTCCTCTTGGTTTGTGAAAGGTTGCGCGTTGATGGATTTTCTTTTGCAACTTTCAGGGCTAGACAGCTGAGGACCTGGTTGTGTCTCCATGTGGATCTGCCCTGAGTAAGGCTAGTCCTACAACCAACCAAGATGTGCTTGAGTGTTGCTGGGACTGTACACAGGGGGCAGGCTGGGTCCTTTCCAAACAGCTGCAGATTTATTGGGGAAGGCAGCACATCGAACATTGCTCGGATGATGAAACTGCCCCAGTTTTCACTCCATGAGAGTTTCCTCTTTTCCACACTCTCCCAATTCACCCAGCGACCTTGCTTGGCCAGCGCTACGGCTCTGGCATGTCTGGCTGTTTCCTCCTGTCGACGCACCTCCTCCACGTTCGGTTACAGATGCCTGTTGCCACTACATTTGACTTTCCTGATATTGCAGTTTTGAGCACTTGCTTGAGAAGTATTTACTGGAGTGCTTTTTGATGCATAAATTTGAACATCAACAATATTAAATCTATTTTAATTTGCAATTGCAGGTCCCTTGTGTTGGCTCTCACTGCGGTATAGCATCACTTCCTGTTCCTGCTGCTACGTATAGCGGTGTTTCTTTAGCTCTCTCTCTACTTAATCAACCCCATACAGATGAAGTACAAACTTTTATATAGCAGCTTATTTCATACTGTAACCTACGTGTGATTGGTCAGAGCACTTTCTGTTGAGTCAGCCACAAAACATTTTCAAAGGATTAGCTAGTGTACTGGGGTGGCTGTAGCTCAGGTGGCAGAGCAGGTCAGCCACTAATCAGAAGGTCGGTGGTTCGATCCCAGGCTGCCTCCTGGCTGCATGCCAAATATCCTTGGGCAAGATACTAACCCCATGTTTGCCTGCTGGTGGTGGTCAGAGGGCCCGGTGGCGCCTGTGTCCGGCAGCCTCGCCTCTGTCAGTGCGCCCCAGGGCAGCTGTGGCTACAATGTAGCTTGCTATCGCCAGTGTGTGAATGTGTGTGTGAATGGGTGAATGACTGAATGTAGTGTAAAGCGCTTTGGGGTCCTATGGACTAGAAAAGCGCTATACAAATGCAGGCCATTTAGTGTAGCTCTTAGCCCAGTCACTAGCATCATGGCTTTGCTGTTTAGTTATTCCTCGCTCTCTGGGACTGCTTGTTGTACTGTAGGAGGCGTGGCCTCAGGTCGATGTGACTTGTTACTCTCCTCTCACAGTGCGTCTCTGGCCAAAAGATAATGTCAAAGAATAAACACAAAAAGCTTATTTACATGAGTGTGCTTTACTTGTGTTTAATCATACATGATATAAGTTTCCATAATAATGTGGGCTTAATACGCTACGAATGCACAAATCCCTCAGTGCCCTGTAGTAAGTTATGTAACAACTGAAGCTAAATCGGCCTCTGGTCGTGTCTGGGGATACAAGTGTTTGACCTCAGCCTCAGCAAGCATGAAGACCACACACAACCCACACCCGACTTCAAAAGACTTTCATTTTGTGGGTCTGACCTCTGCAGCAGATTGCCTCCCCCCTGACTTTCTGATTGAAGTATGACCTTTGGGTTCTCTGGGGATTTGTTAAGATGTGTAGTTTGAGGTGCTTTGTTTTAACTTAAGGTCTAGGTATAAGGGTCAGCAGCCTTTAAAGAGATGTTCTGCTTAGTCATGTTTTGATTTCATTGCAGTCACATATATTTCTATTTTCTACTGTTGAAGAAGTCATATTAAATAGGCAGGTTAATTAGTGATTCTAAAATGGCCATGGACACGAGGTAGACAAAGTGTCTAAAATCCACATTAAGTGTAGTTTATAGTTCAAAGGGTTCGAAGGGAGCAGTCACTGAAAAAATGCCACATACATGTCAGTCACTTTTTCAGTTTTCTTGGTAGACTGGGTAAAGCAACAAGAATTTACCACCTAAACCCACCCCCCAGATGACTCTCACCCCCCAGATGACTCTCACCCTCCCAGGTGACTCTCACCCTCCCAGACTTCTCTCACCCTCCCAGGTGACTCTCACCCTCCCAGATGACTCCCCGCCCTTTTCAAACAAGTGAGAAGAGCATAGTCAAAACTCAAATTCAGAAATCTATGAAAACTTCAGTACACATATGCAATATATTTTACAAGTTTGTACTTGTTATTCTAACTTAACCCTCTCTGTTGTCAGGTAAAGTGAATGTTTTAATTTTATTCAAATATACGCCAAAACATTACTGCAAAAAGAGCTCTGACCTGCAGAGCCAAGGACTCTTTTGGGCCTGTGCAGGTGTCCTGTTGTCTACATAACGTGAGATTATATAGACAACAGGTTGTTGCTGATAACAAAAGACCTGATAAAAATGGCAATAAAGGGTTACAAAGGGATGATATTGAATTATTGAGTCACTCTGCTCATGGATTAAGGATGCTTGAGTAGCACCTCTTGCTGTGTATAATGATAAAATAGCAGTCTGACTGAGTTACACTCCTGTTTGATTTAATTATCATGTTCACAGCCTGCCAATCAGGCATCGATGAATGCATGTTTCTATAGCAGATGTACTAATGTTCATCACCATTGTTAGGACTGAAAACTGGACTTGTTCCGACTACAATAAGGTAAAAAAAAAAAAAAAATCTGTGTTCCTTGCTTTTTCATTCATTTTTATTCATGCAGGTCTTGTGGCTCCATGGCTTTTGGGACTTGTATCTGATAAAAAAAAATTTAATAATCTTAGTTGCTATTAAAAAACGTGTCAATTCCAAAAAGGCATCCGAATGGAGAAAATAACTGATCATAAATTATACTGGTTTAGTGGTTGTAGCTCAGGAAATAGAGCAGGCCAAATATCCCTGGGTAACATACCGAGTTGCTCTCTGATGAGTGTAACTGTTAGATAGAAAGCACTTAAGAATAAGAAGAAAGTGAAAGTGTGAAGAGGCCTGTTTTGGGCTTTGAGTGTAGTAGAAAAGCACAAGAATCAGTCCATCTGTTGTAGGCTTGTGTTACAGCATTATCACGACATTCTTGGTTTTGTGTTATTTTGAACAGTAAAACAGCTTCCTCAAAAAGTTATTGTATTTGTTTTTTGGCTTTTCTCCATGACAGAGTTAGGGTTAAATGTTGGGACAGACAGCAGGCTGCATTTGTGTCCACTCATGGAGGTATTTAGCTGAAGAGTGAAGTATTTTAGGTTGGCAACCTACGCAGAGACACTTGACATTGATGGCCCTGCACATTGGCAGAATGCTCATTAGAATCGGGATACTTCATTCATGCCAGAAGAAACGATGTAATTAATTACTTGGACAAGAATGGGAACTACAGCAAAGAGAAGAAAGCACAAGAAGCAGAGAAAAAATGTGAGAGATCAAAGAAGCAGCATGAGAAACATACAATGGCTGCCGTGAACTGTTTTCAATATTTTGGTTTGACTTTGGTCATCTCTGCAGCAAGAGCTAACCTAACTCACCAAACAGAACTGCAGTATAAGTAACCCACAGACCGAGTGTTTGTGTACAACAGTAACAGTCTAGCTCCGTTTAGGCTCTGCATAGGACCAACCATGCTGGGCCCTCTAGACCTCACAATATGAAAGGTTAGAGGATTGATGTTGCTGGTCAGTCTTCTTCTTCTTAGCACAGGTGATCGCTTTGATCCCTTATGTAAGTCACTGATGTTATAAAGGTTATAAAGCGGTGACTGCCTTTCATAATACCAAGTCAAATCTAATCTGAAACCATCTGGACAGTCAAAGAGACTCATACTGTAAAGAACATAGATCCTGATCCTGGTACAGGATATGAGGTTAGAAATGATTAAATGTGGGTGCTGCTGAGGCTGCCATTGGTAACAGCTGGACGTCCAGATTAGGGAAAAACTCCTCCAGAAACCCCACTGATATTAATTTTCCACACATGCATTTGGTTTATTTGTCTACACCTAAAGTAGTTCTCATAAGAAGCTGCTTTCTGCTGCCTCATCACAGTGCACTCTGCATGTTTTTACACCAGATGCCCTTTGTGAAACAACCCCAGTGGGTTTTGTTTTGCCTCCTGGTATTAAACTGGGGAGCGTTCACTTGTTAGACGATCACATAAACCACTACACCACAGAGCCACTTTGAGCATTCAGGTTTGATTGAATCTTGCTGAGTTGACAGAAAATAAGCTCTTTATGAGGTTGTTAGATGAAAGTAGTTGGTGCCAAGTAGCCTTCAGTAATAGTAATGAATCACACAGCAGTAGCACATCGAAGATACTGAAGTGGCACATGACCCAGGTAGCAACTAATACAAGGTGGCTGCAGCAGGCTGACGTTAGATTTTTAAAGAACTGCCTTCCAGATGTTTCTTTAGGTTGGAGTCTTTTGATGCTGAGAGCAGCTTGATTTCTGACGAACAGAGTTTGCATTCCACGTGTAGATTTGGCCCTTTCTTCTTCACATTCCTGTGCACTGCTGGCCCTGTTTGTGCTGGCTCCGGGTCCACTGTGTAACTGAAGCCATCAACATTAGCAGGACGCTTACATTAGAGCCTCTTAATGCGTGTTTTGTTTGGGTGTAAAGTGTGCGTGTTAGTCCCCATAGGGAAATAGTTCCTCTGCATTTAACCCATTCACCCAGTGAAGCAGTGGGCAGCCACCAATGCAGCGCCCGGGGAGCAGTGTGTAGGGACGGTACCTTGCTCAGGGGTACCTCAGGGTAGCCGTTCAGTGGAGTCGAACCCCCGACCTTCTGATCATGGGGCCGCCACTCTACCTACTGAGCTATCCCTGCCCCACCGGTGTGGAATTACCAAAATTAAAGAGGGCATAGCCTAACATATGAAACAAGAAAAGGCCGATGTGTAACCCATTTATTTCAACAACGTAACTTTATTCTCATTATCACCTATTTAAGCAGTAACTGTAACAGAATATAGTTACTCATATTTGTATTTTAAATATGTAATGCCGGTACATGTATTCTGTCACTTGGGGTGACCAACCGTCCTCTTTTCCCCGGACATGTCCACTTTTCACGTTCTGTCCGGGGCATCCGGGGGGATTTTCGAGATTGATGGAAATATCCGGGTTTTCCTATCCGGTCGTTAAGTCTGACGTCACTAGCCGTGTCTGGGCCTAAACTCCGCTGCAGGTCCATATATCAAACGATCACTATGGCATTACTGAGAGTTGAAAAACTGTCTAAAGTCTTTCATCTTTAATAAAATGATCAGCGTTCTGCTCTACCAGGTGTAACAATTGAGTTTAACATCCAGACATCCATGAAAACGGAATTTATGACATTTAACGGAGTTAGAAGTTAGCAGGAAGTTAGCTCGCTAGCTTCTATCTAAATACAATATAGCATGTCCTGACTGCGGGGTTTTGGAGACAAATTCAAACGTACAGCTCTGTTATCACTTCCAACATAAATGAAGACAGAAAACTAAACAGCAGTGACGTTTGTAGGGTTACTGAAGTTGGGCTAGCTGGTATATAATGATGTACTACGTGATCGCTAGCGACACAGCTATGTTAGCATAATATAAACAAGCTAGCTTTTTTCCCACTCGATAAAAGTTAACGTGAGTGTTCTCGGTGGTCAGGAACAAATGTAATCGCCTGGCAGGATGCTGTAAAAGGACCAAACTTCAGCCAGGAGAACAACTGAGATAATCCATCCACAATACCAGGTTAGTCATTCATGTACTGCTGCATGGGCTGGGCTGTAGTTACATCCTAAGGTTTTAAAAACTGAGCTTAAATAAATGATTAGAGAAAAGCCGAGGGAGGTCAACAGTGATCACTGACTGTTTTAGGAGCTTTTTGAGATTAAATAGAAGAAAATACAAAACATTAAACATGTTAACAACACAAAAGCCATATTAAACGCAGACTACTTTAGGCCCAGAAGTAGGATTCGTCACGTCATCACTTAACGACCGGATAGGCCGTCATCCCTGAACTGCTGTGTTGTAAATGGTTGTTCCGCGCTCACAGACGGGACAGAGCGTGGAGCGGTGCGCTAAAAAGATGCCAAAGCGCATCTTTTCAGACAAACTGCAAAAGAAATTTCCTCGTACCATCCCGGTCGGAATAAATGGGAGGCGCAGTGCACTGTGCCAGAGCTGGCACATAACGTTTGTGTGTCTAACAAAGGTGCCGGAGATCTTGTTGCTCACATGGACACAGAAAAACATAAGAAGGCTGCGCAAGGTGAAAATTCATCTAGTAAGTTGACTGAGTTCTTTTTATCTGGGAAAAGCGAGGACGCTGTTGTTCTGCAGGTGCACTGACATCTCATACTATGAAGCATCACAATAGCTACAGATCCATGGATCATTTCCAGACTTTACCACAGCTAGAAAGTTCAGCAGTGCCGCACCAAGACTGAAGCTGTAGTCACTCTTGAAGCTAATGAAATCCAGCACTGTGGCATTTCTCAGACTTCAGTAACCATGGAACGGAAAAAAATATTCCCAATCATACTGTGACTGGAAGAATGGTGGCGTGCAAACAAAATTAATTGAGGTTAGAAACGCCAAATGAAACAGCATAAACCGATCGCTATAGGAGAAGGTGCTACCACTGTGCTGACCCCACCAAGTCACTCATTGCATTTAAAAACACAATGAAATTTGAGTTGCATCACCATCAACCAGTAATGAACATGAAAATATGACAGTTTGTCACCACTGTGATACTTTGACTGCATTTCTAGACTCACTGCGCAGTCAAAGCCCTTTAGACTACAGCTTTCACCCTGCTGTGTGTGTGTGTGTCACACTGAGGACGTGGCTGGTAGGATGAACTGAAATGACAAGGCCCATCATACATAAGAAAGGAGCATTGCAGACATGCCAGCTCACTGAAACCAGGACGGCAGAAAGGCCAGTCCATTCATCGCCACAGAAAGATCTCCTTGTTACGCGAGTCCTTCCACTGCACCTCATGTTCTTCCTCCACTCGCTTCCCAGAAGTGACAGATGGGAACACAATACAAGGCAATGCTCTATCTTGGAGATGTTTGTTGATGCTTTGGTCTCTATTAGAGTTCAGATGAAGGCATGACATTATAATTTAATCAATTACACTCGAGAGGTCGAAGGGTAACGGCTCTGGTTTGGTATTGACAGTGTAATTAGACTGAGACAGTCGACTGAAGACGTTTTTCCACATTAACCTTTTGATTTATATTCTGGGCTGCGCTCTTCTTTCATTTACTCTGTATAACCCTGACTGTATTTACAGTTCATTCATGTTTGATAGAATTTTAATTGTTTGATTTTACTTTATTGTATTTATTTGCTGTTTGCAGAGAATGTCTAACATTTTTAATTATCTAAGAATTAAATGGACGGCTACTTTTATAGATCCTTTCTACTCTAACAGGGTTCAGTGTCTTGCCCAAAGATCAAGGATCAGCATGCAAAGTGGAGGAGCTCAGGATCTGATCTATAATCAGCCCGTTCAGTTCATTTATCTCTTAACTTGATCTTAAAAATAGCTTCACCATCATAACAGCTACAAACTCCAAAATCAACCATTATCTCCTCAAACTCAGCTTAATTTGTCCATCTTAAAAGTCTGTACTAATATTTATACAAGAAAGAATTTCAGCATACTCGTACATACTTACCCTAAAGCAAAGTGAGTCAGCGTGTAGACAAAGCAAAAACACTTATTATTATAATACAGTGTAAACCGCTGCAGGTAATACCCAGCAGGAAGTGTGTTCTGAAGTAACTGCATTGGTTATTGCCCGTCCACTCCTTTCCTCATCTCTGAATCTCTGTCAGGACACCGTTCATCTCCAAACATGTCAAAGGCATCGACCTCGGTCTGAGACACATAAACACACATCACCTGTACCTGTCTTAATGTCAGTAGCTGAAGCAGTTAGTTTGACCCCCTGTGCTGCTGACCCACCACAGTATGTTGGGCAAAATGAAGGTTGTTACAACAAAATCCTAATCAGAAGTTACAGTGGAATAAAAATGTGTTATCATGTAGTGAAATGACCTCATGTGTCATTGCTCAGTCTGTATTCCCAGTTCACCAGCTGACCCCCCCCCAGTTTAGGTCACGCCCCTCCATCCCCAGCCACCCCTCCACCAGCGGCACCACCACCCCATTCCTCCTCATCCATTATTCATTACCCTTGGAGGTTGCTGTGTGTGTGTGTGTGTGTGTGTGTAGGACACGCTTTATGTACTGTCTAGTTTTTATGTGCATGTGTTGGACATGTATAACATGCTGTTTGCTGTAAGTTATGATATGCATGTGTTATTTGAACACTGATGCATGCTGTGGGCCAAATGTGAGCCACAGTGCAGCTTCTGTATTGACTGTTTGATATACACTGAGGGATTCTGCAGGCTTGTGTAGTTGCTTTGCCTGTTTTGTGTTGTTGTAGTCCTCCAGCACAGTAACACGCTGGACTGTGGTGTGATGCTGCTTTTGTTTTGTCGACTCCTAGTGACTAAGATGTGTTATTACATTCATCTGCCAGCAGCACACACCGGGGCAATCAAGCATTCATGGCTTTGGGTATTATTGTTAAACATATTTTGGAATATTAAAAAAATTGTGCACATTGATATTTTTCACATTAATATTAATATTTGCATTTTTAAGGAATTTGGCTGTGGAGAAAGTGATTAGATATCAAGGACATTTCTTTTCTATTTCATAGTCATGCATTGCGAATGAGGCACTTTTGAGACACATCTCTTTTATCCTGGGATCTAAATGCTGACTATGCATGGTTCCTTTACTATAACAGAAAGGCAAAACGTGTCAGAACAGAAAGCAGAACATCACATCACACCTGTCCAGAGCAGGAAGTTGCTGGATCCTATGGAACAGCATATTCATGTCTGTAACAGCCAGATAGACTCTTTGATTATAGATGTTTTAGTCTGCTCTGATCAAAGAGACAGATTCAGTGTGAAACCTGGTAAAAGTATATATATCTGTGTAAAACATTCAAACTGCTACTGTACCCGTCGTTTTAAATGTTATCGCTGAACATTTGGCTGCAGTGCATCAGTAAAGTCCCAGATGCACAGAATGATGCAACAAACCTCATAAAGCCAGTAAATCCTCTGGATGGATTGGTTTTGATTAACTGGCGGCCTCAACACTAATCTGTTATATCTGAGATATGGGAGACAATTTAGTCTCCACTCAGTGCTCAGTGCAAGTTTAAAGTTCCTGTGAGCGTTTTACTAGGTGATAATTGGCCAGACAAAAATATTTAATATAAAAATCTGAAGCACACTAACAACAAAACATCATGTAATTAGTATTATTAGTTGTAAGGCAAAAGCAGCAAAGTTCACCAGTGTCTTTGTATGTAAACGCAGGATGTTTCTTCTTGTTATTATCTGTTGCTCTCAGTTTGCTTGTGTTTATTTGCTGTATGAACAAGCTAATGTAGGCCGACTAAACTGATGTACGAAAGCTCCCTCAAGTTAAAGAAGCAGGCTTCAGCCCTCACATTAACACTGAGACCTGGAGGGAGGATGCTGGACAGACGTGGCACACCCAAACATATTTTAAGGGTGTGCTGGGAATATCTGGCAAAGGCCCCGGACCACAACATATTCAATTCCTGCCTCCAGGAGAACTTTGAGACATGGAGTCAGAATGGACAATATTGTAAACCTGCATCGTTGAAGCACGGAGCTGGAAGGTGGTTGGTACCTGTGATGGTGGTAGTCGTTGAAGTTGGTGGACACCAGGAGGTGAAGGGAAGCAGCTGACATTTAGCAGAAAGCCAAGCAGAGTTTGACTCTGGGAGTAGCTGAACCAAGTAACCAGGTGAGGGCGTGGAACAAGACTATAGGTGTTAAGGTGATTCTGGCAAATTATGAGGCGCCTCAGAAGGGGAATGTGGTGCTCTACTCACACATTGTAGTGGGTGGACGCAGTGCTGCTAAGGATATTACTGTTCTGCTAAATAGAAGGAATGTGCTGAGGATCTCCTCAGTCTGGGGTCGAGGGGAACGAGTGACCCCACCCCATCGCTAGGAGCAGGGTCACTGAGGCAGCTAACTGTATGGTAGCAGGGCCCTGGAATACATGCATGTTGTAGGTTTGTCTTGGTTGCTAGGCCTCTGCAGTGGCTCCTGGAGATCTGGGGCGGTGCCTGTGGATCGGCTGACTGGGATGTTGGTTCCCATCTTTAAGAAGAGCAGCAGAGTATGCTCCACCTACAGGGGGCACACATTATTCAGCCTTCCTGGATTAGAGTGAAGAGTGTGGTTTATGTTGTGATTGTGAAATATCTGGACCAGGATCTTTGTGTGTGCAGGGAAGGTTGCTCAAACACGGTACCAGTCTGTTGTGGTGAAGAAAGAGCTGAGTGCAAATGTCAGATTTACCAATGGGTCTATGTCCCTACCCTAACCTATGGCCACAAGCTTTGGGGAGTGACAGAAAGCAAGCAGCAGAGAGTGGCTGGTCTCTTAGAGGTAGGGTGAGGAGTTCAGTCACTTGGGAGAACTCGGAGCAGTGGAGCAGCAGAACCAGAGCTGGCTCAGGTACCTGGGGCACCAGAATCCAGAATCTTGGGCACCTAGTGAGTAAGGTGTTCTGGCATGTTTCACCACGAGCAGGTCCTGTGGTAGGGTCAGGACATGCTGGAGAAATTACATCTCTCAGCCGGCCTAAGAACGCATGTCTTCACCTGGATGAGCTGGAGGAGGTGGCTGGCAGAGCAAGGTCTCTGCTCCTCCACACCATGGCCCCAGACAATTAGGAAGGATGGATGGCCTAATTGTATGGTGGTGGATGGTGTCGTGTCTTTCTTGATTTTCAACACGCAGTGCAGCTACATCTGTTGTCTGTATGTTGGCGGTTTTATTCTCATGAATATCATAGTAAGTGATGGTTTTTTAAAACCTTTGCGGCCCATAGGTGGCTCTGCTGTGTCTGTAGCCACGCCCTGCAGTGACCTTCAGTGCCAAAGAAGATTTGCAGGTTTGCGTTTCAGGCACATGATTAGAAAATAGTTGTGAACGAACTAAATAACGGTTCTCTGTCTGCAAGTGATACTGCAACAAGTTGTGTTTACACAATATCTGTGTGTGTGTGTGTGTGTGTGTGTGTGTGTGTGTGTGTGGTGGGAGTGGGCGTGGCTAGTCTCTTCTCTATTGTGTCTTCATCACAACATTGTGATTCTAGGTCAGCAGAGAAGTCTCCTCTATTTTTGTCCCCATAATCCCCTGTAAGAATGCACACGCCCTGCAGTGTGCGTGCATCCGTTTGTGTCTGCGTGCATGTCAGCTGCAGTGTGTTAATACCTCTAGCGTGTTACACACTAATCCACTCACAGAGTCGGCAGTACCGCTCTGCCTCCCCCCCTCGTTTCCCCGTCTTACACACACCCTTCTGTCTTGGCTCGGACACCCCGAGTGGCCGGGACACAGTGGATATATTTGACCCCGGCGTGCTGTGGCCTCTCTGGAGCACCCATGAGTGCAGGCATGGTGGTAGGAGCAACAGGCCAGGTAAGCGTTGATGGTGGACTGGGACAGTGACACTAAGCTTTATGACAGGTACTATACTGGAACTGAATTCTTATTTAATCAGTGCAAAGACCTGCAATCTTTAATTTAATGCTGTGGATTCTTCACCTGTGACACTGACTGTTGGTTCAAATAGCGCAAACTAGCTTAGAGTTGGGCATAAAACAACTTAAATCAGAGTCAATGTTTAGTAAAACTTTGTGTATTTACACTTAAATACAATGTAAACGAATGCTGATGAAGATAATGCAGAACGTTTTGTGGTTTTCATTCACAGACAGAGCTTCAGGGTTCGGCCTACAGTTGCTTATTGTTGAAATAAAACAAACTAACTAACTAATTATGAATTTGAATTCATCGTTTTCCTGTTCAGCTAAACTATATGCTTTGCCTGTGTAAGCATGCACATAATGATGCTACCAGACTTTGTTATAAAGCTGAGGTTGGCAGAGTTTGTGTAGCAGTCGTGGCTTTCTAATGAAACCTGCGAGTGTGGTGGTTTCCTCAGAGTGAAAGCAAACTGGAGATGACGTACACAGAAGGCTTAACTGCTGTGAGCAGCTGCCGTGTGTCGTCAGCTCTTGATGTGTAAACTGGACTTCAGTTCTTTGAGGCGTGTTTGTGTTCAGGGCCGTCGATCGAGTGGAACATGTTGAGGCTCTGATGTTGGACAGGGCTGTTCTCCAGCTAGGTTTTCTTATTCACGCACAGAGCAGAAAGTGGGACACGGTAAAGATGAGCAGCGTCTGTGTGGAAAGATGAAGTATATGTGAAGCAGGGAGGGTGATGTCATCACCGCCTCAGGGGAATTGTGGGACGGCTCATTTGGCTCAATGGGACCGATGAATCAAGCGCCCTCGCCGCACCCGCTCGCTCTCTTTATATGTGATTGTCCTTTCGTGTCCGCTGTCCGGTGAGACGAGGACTCCTGATTATTCTGATTATCTTCCACACAGACAAAGGAAACTAGGAAACTCTCTGTGTTAACCACACAAATACAGCTTCTCATTATTCTGCGCTGTGTGAGCTCAGAGGAATCTGTTAATGAAACTCAAGGGATGTGCTTATCCCAGACCCCCCCCCCGTGGTGAGCCTACCTTCCCCTTCTTCACTGTCACCATGACGATGCCCCACACCCTTGTTGCTAGGCAATAGCTGGAAAGCAGCCGCTGCATTACTATTGTGAAACCGAGGCTCGGTTTGAAATAAATCTTGTTGTAAACGAAGGCTTGAAGGTACTTGGTGGTAACATTGTTTCTAAGCAGCCTCCATTAAGCACTAACACAGACGATACTGAGGTGATATTTAATGATGATGAACACTTTTTCTTTACGGGATTGAGTTTTGAAAGCTTTCAGTGAGACAGCTCTGTGCTGTGTGCTAGCTGAGGAAGTTTGGACTTGAGAAAAGGTTGTTTCAACCTAAATGTAATCTCTCTTTTCCTCAATCTAAGTCAAACTTAGATATGAAGAAATGATAGCATGCTGGAGTCAGATCTTTGTGTCCTGGATGAAGACCTGGTGGGTGTGGACTGGACCCCCGGCCTCTTCACTCCTGTGTCCTCCTCTTTTCCACTGTTCTTTGGCACAATCTGGTTTTCTGAGTGTTTCTGATGTGAAAAAGGATAAGTTAACGTATTTCCTCTGACTCACGTGACTCCAACAGTGGTCGGGTTGTCGGCCATATGAGGAAAATGAAGGAGATAAAATCCTCCACGTTACACTTTATTTGCTGCACTCATAGGTCACCTTTCTTGCACAAGGGAGCGTCTCAGTTCAACTCTGTGTTCTACTTTGTAAATTGCAAACAACACCCTGAACTTGTGACTGGCCAGGGGCGGGACCGTTAATGAGTTTGTGTCTACAGATAGGGCTGCTCGATTATGGCAAAAATGATAATCACGATTATTTTCACTGAAATTGAGATCTCGATTATTTGACGATATTTATTTAACCCTTTAAGACCTACCATAGAACCAAGTCCGCCAGAACTTATATTATTTTTTTACATGTCGTAGTGCCATTTGTGGGAGCATTTCAAGTTGCTATACATCAATACAACTGTTATAGCCCATATTTTAATAATATGTATGCATTAAGTGCATAGTAATTACATTAATTGCAAAAAAGTGCAATAAACTACAAAAAAATTGAAAATCATTTTTGTTTTTTTACAGATATTTCTACTTGGAGAAATTTAAGAGGTTTATCCTTCAAAACTTTAAATACAAAAAAGTTGCACAAAATAGTTTACAACAACAGGAAATTTATCTTGAGTGTCTTCATAGTTTTATTTTGGAGATACAGCAATTTTTATACACTGCAGGAAAAACAAAAAAACAATCCTATGATGCAAATTTGCAAAGAAAACAGCATGTGCATCAAAATAAACTATTTCCAGCAGTGCAATTCGAGTTCTAAGCATCCCAGAAACTATTCAGAAAAGTCAAACATGACTTATAAAAACACCAGTATAGGCTTTTAAGGCCTACAAGTAAAAAACTACATTTTCCGCGAAAATTATGTCACTTCCGGTTTCGGGCAGGAAATGGCGGACATGCAATCGTTCGCGCTGAGGTCTGTTTCAATGTGGGAAGTGATACAAACAGCTGATCGGATCGGCAAAGCGTGTTTCTGGAATATTATGTTTTTGTTGCTGCAAGTGCTTTTTATGCAGTTTTTGCAAAGCTATATGTGGAAGGAAACCGTGACCGAGGACAAGCTGATGGCGTAAGATGTAAGTACAACTCCTCCGGTTTCATATGCAAAAAAAATTATTGTGCTAGATTACGCGGTTCCGGTTCTACAGGGATTTAAATATAGTTACGCAAAACAGAGCGTGCTGCTCTGACCGGCTTTAAAGGGTTAACAATAACAATGTATTGAATAATGACTTTAAAAAATAATATAAAATAGTGTGCAAATACTGATAACAGTGCAAATGTTTGCAATATAAGAAATAGATGAAAAATGTAAACATTTATGTTTAGTGAACTTTGCAGTGTTGCTCTGTGGTGCAGCTACGACACTGTAGCAAAGTTTACACACTGTGTCTACTTGATCCACGTCTGACTCCGCGAACCCATAATGTTTCCACACCACTGAAGTTTTTTTTACCTCTCTTTTCAACCAACGGCAGTCTCTCTCCTCTCCAAATAACTTCTGCTTAGCTTTCCGAGCTTCCCTCGGGTCCTCTTAATTGTTGTGACACGTGTTGGAAACGCAGAGAGGTGCGCTCGATTTGCCACATGGAGCAGCGCGAGAGTAAAGCACGAGGGAGGGGCTAATAATCGGCTCAGTCATTTTTAATGATCGTTGAAAGCCCAGATCGTAATCGAGATTAAAATTCGATTAATTGAGCAGCCCTATCTACAGATCAGACTGAAATCATCTGTGTGAAAGTCAGATGTCTTTCTGTTCAAGCACAAGAATGTGTACTTCAATGCAGCGGTCCCCAACCCCCGGGCCTCGGACCGGTACCGGTCCGTGACTCGTTTGGTACCGGGCCGCGAGAGTGTGAAATGGCTCAGGTGTGAAATGTATAGTTTTCAGGGTTTTTATCAGTTTTCAGCGTTATTTTGTTACCGTTTTTATCGTTTACTCGGTTTTCCTGGGTCTTTTCACGTGTGTTATGAATAAATCTTCTTTTTTTCGGTACCGGTACTAGTTTTATTTTGTTGTATTTATCCGCGACACCTTAAAGGCCGGTCCATGGCGCAAAAAAGGTTGGAGACTGCTGCTTTAATGTGTAGAAAATTAGGAAGCTGTTCTTCCAACTTTGGTGTTTTTCACGTTCTTCTTTTGTCCGTTCTTTCTGCCTGTATGATGCCAACAGCTCAGCGTATCTCGTTCCAGAACGGCGTAGTTGTTAATAATAATTCTTGCCCACGTGAAGGCAACGCCATGAAAATGTGAAGTTCAAACTAAGAACATTAGCTTCTTCAAATATGTCAATAATGGCAACAGTATATAAAGGAATGAAATTAATAACATGGAAACCAATGAAAATGAATATTTCATGAAGTTACTGCTGTTGAACTCAGAGCTGTAACTGGACCTGCTCAGTCTGATTTATCAGAGTCTTTTACCTTCAGCTGGAACATTTACTGCTCACACAGCGCAGCTCAGTCTGAGCAGCAGCACATTTATTTATTCATATACACATTTCATTACCACAAAGTGGTGTTTACAAACAACTAATACTATAACTTTATTACCAAACAACTCTCAGTGAATACAAGTGTGTTTAAAGACGAGATTTCAAAAGTCATTTCTCTGTTTTAGCAGCGGTGATGAATTAAAGCCCCAGAGCCTCTGAGCAAGGCAGCAACAAATGCACAAATGTACACATGTAAACACACACACATGTTGGTGCTCATAATTACACATGGCTGTGGCACAGGTTCAAAGCCTGGGCTTCTCTGAAGCAGTTACCGACCTGCCGCCTCCTGAGACTCACAGAGGTCAGAGGTCACAGCTCTGTCAGGGTCAGAGCCTGACGAGCTCCCACAGTCCATCAAGTGTGTTTTTGTATATTTGACAATGAGGATTCTCAGCAGCTGCGTGTATCCAGTATGAGACCCTCAGCAGATTATCCTCCGCTCTGTTGGGGGAGATTTGGAGAAGATTAGTAACCAGGCAGATTTACTCCAGGTTTCCTGCTGCTATGAATCTCCACACTGCTGGATGCCCACTGCTAATACAATTATTGTGAGTAACATGCTGATCAGGTTAGGAGCCACTCTTTTCACAGGGACACAAATCTTCTGGCGCAGGAGATTGTGTGTTTCACGTCGTCTCTAATTCTAACTTTAATATACGTTTGACTGTCTGTGGGGTATCATACTGCCACTTTTCACTGCAGTGTTAGGACAGAACATGAGGGGGCGCCATTGTGTTAAAAAGCAAAAAGGGTGAGGTTGCGGTGGAAACGGAGGCGATGCTTCGTGTTAATGAGGATTATTTACGTTTAAACATGAAAAGTGTGCGTACTGGAACATTTATTATTATTATTATTACTGCCTCACATGAGTCAGTGGTGCTAATACTCTGCATTGCATCACAGCAGCATGTATAAAAGGATGCATTTTTATCATTTGTTTTTCTGTGTGTTTGCTCAAGCAGACTATACCATTTGCTGACAGGGGCAGGTCACCCCCCCTCTGCTGAAATGGTACCTCCCTTGCTCTTTCTCCAAAGGACACACACTGACTTCCGTGTTCTGTATCTCCTCCCATTTCTTGTTACCAGCTCCTCCCCCTGCGTTTACCTCCCCTTCTGGTTTACGGGGAGAGGGGGGTCGTATAATGAGAGTGTGGTCCAAAGCAGCTCCCTTAGAATCTGCTGCTCCCTCTGCAGCCCGAGTGGTGGAGGGAGGGGCAGCACTCTCCTCCTGCCTCTCTGCCTCTTCCTGGCTTCTCTATTGGTCTTCCGGCTTACCTCTTGGTGGCGTGTGCCAGGCAACCCCTCCTCTCTCTCCATCCTGGGCTCAGATGCAGTTATCCAGGCAGCAGGGAGGCAGGCTTGCTAGTGCCACTCACAGTGTTTGCATGAGTGCAGAGAGACAGTGGAGGATTCCACAACTGTTTTCTTCCCGTTTTTGTCACCTGGAGAGGGGGGTGTTTCGTTGGACGGCTGGTCTCTTTTGTTAATGAGGCTAGCGTTCTGAGAGGACCACTGAGTGATCTAAGAGCTGTAGATTTCTGCGTGTGCAAACAGTGAGAGGACAGTCATGGCTCACGCTGCTGCTCACATTAAGAAGGCCAGGTCTGAAATGGACCAACCTCCGGATCTGAAGGCTCTGGAGAAAGCCAGAGAGAGGAGAAGGCGCTCCCGGGAACGGGCTGAACGCAAGCGCAAGGTACCAGGCTAGACCCATTTATCCCTTCTCGCTCTCGCGTGACCAGTCGGTAACCAGTTAACTCCATCCCCTCTACTTCATTGTCATCGTCTGGTGTCATCTCACCTTGTTGCCCTGAAGAAGACTGTATCTTTACACGAACTGCAGAAGTTCCCCAGACCTACTACTGCCATCGAAACTGTCATTTTCACCGTCATCATCATCATCAACTTGTCTTTAGTGCTGCCACCAAGGACACGTTTTTCTTAAAAAGATGCATTTTCTTTACGACACATCCAACTCACAGGAGCCCGTGCTGCACGAGACTGACACCCTCACACGTAAATCACACGAAGCACAAGCGAGCTTTCAGAGGAATATTGATCCTCGCTGCTGTCACTTCTTGTCCTCGCCTCGGCTTAAACCCAGCTGAGGGATCCTCCTCAATCCATCCTTGACTCCGCTGATAATCTGCCGTCAGTAATGTGACCACTGATTGTACGCAGTCAGCACTGATGCGTCCTTATACCTCCCCTCCTTGTGTGGTTACACACACACATAAATAGCCCTGCTGTGTGTAGATGTACCTACGCAGTGTCGGCTGCATTCCTGTGCAGTGTGTTTGCTCAGGGATGCTGTCTGCAGTCTCTCAGGCAGAGACAAAATGCTTCTACGTTGGTGTTATTCCAATAGGTGTACATTTTAACAAAGCAGGACACGACATGCAAGCACACAGTGGACCGCTGTCTGCACTGGTGCAAGCAAATAGTCTTAACAGTGAAATCCTTCCTAATGGTTCCCTGTGATATTTAATGCTTGAAACACAATGAACCACTGATGTGTTTTAGCTTGAAAGGCTGCTGCAAACATGTCTTTACTGAATATTGATTAAGAGATAGGTGTCAGTTTGGATCGCTCGATGCTACCATTGTGTAACATGGAAGCAGTGGAGGACATAAGAACACTGAACGGACAGAAAGTAACCATGTGGGTTTTTGTTACTACTGCTGCGTCATTTCTAATAAGTCTCAAAGTTACTGACATCTGGCAATGATACATTTAACAAACTGCACTAAGTAGATGCCTGAGCCCAGAAAGCAACGGTTTAGTTCCCCCTCTCACGCGGTCGTGCAGGTAAAAAAAAAGTCAATAATTGTTGTATTTGATTATCTGGTTGTTGATCATCTTTGTTACATTTAACAACAACCGATTGTGATTGTTACTGCTGGAGTGCAGTGGCTAGCACTCACAGCAGAATGGTACTGGGTCCAAATGCACCCTGCCTCATACCCAGTGTCAGCCCACCAGCAACCCTGGCCTGTGTACACAGTTAAGGAGATGGATGGATGGGACACAGGTCAGTTTGACTGCACATGTTGATTTTAGGTTGATTCATATAGTAAATACAAGGGACGTTTGCATAGTTATGTGGATACAATTTCAATGACTTACCAATAGGGATGGGTATCGTTTAGGTTTTATCCGATACCGGTGCCAAACCGGTACTTTTGAAACGGTGCCGGTGCTTAAACGGTGCTCAAACCGGTGCTTAAAGAATGGAGAACACAAAATTGGTCCAAAAACCTCTCATGTTCAGCTGTTTTTTTGTAAAAAGATAACAATGTTAGCCTTTTCTGCAGCTATGGGGCATATATGGTATCACTCTTGGCTGGAAGCAGTGCTTAAACAATGGAAAAAACACAAACTTTGTCCAAAAACCTCTCATGTTTAACTGTTTTCCACTTTTTCTTTGGTCATTTTAGCCTTTTTGGCCAGGGTGAAGGGAGTATCTGCCATCAAACACGAAGACAGCCGCATGTAGCTATGATGATGTTTGCTAGTTCACCTTACATGCATTAATGTAATAACGTGGTTAGCCTACTAAACGTAAATTACACACGAACAACATTAAGCTACTCATGCAGAGAAGAACGGCTGCTGCTGCCATCATCATCCTCATCATTCCTGCTACACTGGCAGGGCTAGGGGCCAGGACTCTCCTCTTCGGGTTCTTGGGGGATGTTGCTAACTCCGGGTCCGATAACAGGCACCACACCCGCAGTAGATGTGCTCGGTGTGAGGTCTGCTCTAAAAGAACGTACGTACCTGGACCCGCCTACTATCCTCAGAAACGTAAAATGATTGGCTAGAATCTAAAGTGTGTCACAGCTCAGGAAAAAAAAGCACTGAAATAAAGCACCGAAATGTGCGCTGCTTTTCGGTCTGGTTACTACCGTTTATGTCAGAACCGGTGCCATCATGGCACCGGATACCGGTACCCATCCCTACTTACCAAAGAAAAGACGCTGCACTCATATTCCTCCGAGTGGCGGCTAATGCTTCTGCAGCAGGTTATCACTTGGCATCAAAATAACAACTTCCAAAGCTAGAGCCGCGTTGTGACCTGTGCTGGTTTAGTGTTTCTATCCCCTCCACCCTTCACTGCTGTCATTATTGACCCAAGTTCAAGGGAGATTATCACATGGGATTACTGACAGGCCCTGTCTTTCATTCCCAGCACACACACGGACACATACCTAAAAGTGATTAGTAGATTCAGTTTGGTGGATTGTTCAGCAGAGGCCGAAGGACATTTACATCACAGCCACGTGCATGCTGCTGTAAAATTCGCTTTAACAGTTAACAGTGGTCAGTGGCTCTCAGGAGCACAACGAGCTCACAACATTAGATATTTTTCCCCTGAATACATCGTTGTATTTGTGCATAGAAACAGCCTGTTTGCATTTACCATTTGTGCTAGCATCGCTAGTTACATAACAAAGCTATGTGCAAAGTGCAGTAAAAGGTTAGCGACTTTATATCCACAGCATGCTGCTTACACACACTTCAAACATCTTTCTGTCAATAGTAAAGACTGTCCCGCGGGTCAAGATGAACTTGGCGGCCTCACAGCGTGTTTGTGATTGTTTCATGTGGTGCACTGGAGGTCAGCGAGATATAGCAGATGTTGCAGAGCTGTCATTAATATGCATAATAAATGCCTCCCAGTCTGTCATGCATTTCATGTCTACATGTTCCATCGTCAAGCTCGTGTTGTCATGTCTACATCTCTCCATGTTTCCTGCTTTATTTTGTAAGGTCTTGTGTTTCCCTGTTCAGTGTGTTTAGTTTCACTTCCCCTCCAGCGTCATGTTAATTTGTGTCAGCTGTGTTTCCCAGGTGTTTTCACTTCGCTCATTCCCTTCTGTGTATTTAAGTCCTCTTTCTCCCTCTGTGTCACGTCAGATTTCAGATATCTCATGATTGTGTTCAGGTCACGTTCATGTTCATAGTTTGCTCAGAATCATGTCCATGTCTTGTTTGTCAGTTTTTCCCAGTTTAGGTGTTAGTTTTAGTTTTCACCCCTGTTTGCTTTTGGTTTCACCTGAATTCTGTGTCTGCGCTTAGGTTTGCACCACAAACACACCAGCTGTGACATGCATGTATATTTGTGTGTTGAGTGGATTTCAATTATCCAGCAAACATTTAGCAGTAAACAGCAAAAAGTCCTCATCCAAGAATTGGAGGTATGGTGGATGGTGGTGCACAACTTCTTCCATATATATTCACATAATAATGTTTTCAAGTCCTGAAAAACCACCCAGCAGGCCGAGAATTATGCCTCCTCTTCTCCATATATATGGATGTCTTACAATGTTTTTATAATGTTTTTCATCTTATCTATTTTAATTCTTTTATTTGATTATATTGTCCCTCTGTTCAGCACTTTGGCCAACACTTGATGTGCTTTAAATGAGACGATGCTGAAGTTCAAGATTCACGAAATTCAACAATAACCTAGGCTGGCTACAAATGAGGACGTTTAGGTCTGTAAAGAATAATGTTAGACGTCTGCAATGACTTCTAATGAATATTTATGACAGTGAGAGGTCAACATCATTATACCTCACTGAGTTCTGAACCGTGTGTTCAGAACTCAGAGTGTTGACTACAGTGCAGCTCTGTGATTGAAACCTCATCAACAAACTTGTTTGGCTCTCACATTTATAACTTCATGACTTGATCGACTTGTCCAGAGGAGTTATTAAGAATCTCCTGCCAGAGACTAACTGAAATGAATTTGAACAATGACATAAGTCCCCCCTAAATCTTCCCCCTCGGTCTTTCTGCCTCTGTCTCTAAAACATTGCAGGATATTGATGGTGTAATCCACAGTAGGGCCCTGTTTGCAGCAGTAATCCATTCGCCCTTTTCGTCATGATTATTTTTATGGCCATTTGGTTTTGAGCATTTCAGTCTTAGTGTTTTCAAGGTATTAGTTGTTAAGTAAAAGCAATTCAGCTGGAACATCATTTAGAGCTTTCATGTCATGAGGTTTGAAATATGGTTGATAAATCAGACAGAAATATAAGAGTGATACACAGAGAGGATTTATTATCAGGGATGTTTTAGAGGGACAAACACTGGCCGGTGAGCTTGAGCTTTGTACTGCATGTATAACCTGGACTTTATAGATGTCTGACTCATAAGAACACCTGTGATTGTCCAAGTAGCTGCTCTGTCTCAGCGCACTTTTCTAGGTTTTTCCATAGTATGTGGGCAGCACTAACTGTCAGGAGCATTCATGTGAAATGTTCACTGGCAGGGCTATTTCATGCAGTGAACTGTGCTTGTTTTCATTGGTTTAACAATTCCTAATAGCCCGCACTCAAATATACACGTATATATGTCTTAAAACACTTGAAATAAATATAATCTCCAACTAAGTTTGATAAATGACTGATGCTTTTTCAAGCACCCTTGACTCCACCTAACCCATAGACATGTACTGTTAACAAATATGGGTCAAATGGACAGATAAGCTTTGGGTCATAGAGCAGCGTCAGTCAAAGATCGTTCAGTTCAGTGTTATTTATATAGTGCCAAATCACAACAACAGTTTATATTGTAAGGCAAAGACCCAACAATAACGGAGACCCTACAATAACGGGGACCCTACAGTAACGGAGACCCTACAGTAACGGAGACCCTACAATAACGGAGACCCTGCAATAATGGAGACCCTACAGTAACGGAGACCCTACAATAACGGGGACCCTACAGTAACGGAGACCCTACAATAACGGGGACCCTACAATAATGGAGACCCTACAATAACGGAGACCCTACAGTAACGGAGACCCTACAATAACGGAGACCCTACAGTAACGGAGACCCTACAATAATGGAGACCCTACAGTAACGGAGACCCTACAATAACGGGGACCCTACAATAATGGAGACCCTACAGTAACGGAGACCCTACAATAACGGGGACCCTACAGTAACGGAGACCCTACAATAACGGAGACCCTGCAGTAACGGAGACCCTACAGTAACGGAGACCCTACAATAACGGGGACCCTACAATAATGGAGACCCTACAGTAACGGAGACCCTACAATAATGGAGACCCTGCAGTAATGGAGACCCTACAGTAACTGAGACCCTACAGTAACGGAGACCCTGCAATAACGGAGTCCCTGCAATAACGGAGTCCCTGCAATAACGGAGTCCCTGCAATAATGGAGACCCTGCAGTAACGGAGACCCTACAGTAACGGAGACCCTGCAATAACGGAGTCCCTGCAATAACGGAGTCCCTGCAGTAACGGAGACCCTGCAATAACGGAGACCCTGCAATAACGGAGTCCCTGCAGTAACGGAGTCCCTGCAGTAACGGAGACCCTACAGTAACGGAGACCCTGCAATAACGGAGTCCCTACAATAACGGAGACCCTGCAATAATGGAGACCCTACAATAGTACACACTGGTGCAAGGATGTCATGGAGTCAAAACGGACAGAAGAACTATTTGTGTTGATCAACAAATCAAATCATTCTTAGAGATCAGATCCTGACTAATTTTTTAGGTTTTTAGGAGTACTCATTTTGATGGTTGGTGATTTAAAAATCAGTGTTTTTTCCTTTAAGCCGGGGAGTATAAATAGACTTTCCCAACATTTGTGATGTGTAGGTGTCTACTCGGCTCCATCTTGTTCCAACCACGTTTCGCCAACATTAACACCCAAAACATGGCTGACAGGTGCTTCTCTTTTCTCTTCTTTACTTTTAAATTTGAATTTATCGGGCATTATAAATTCTAATACCAGAAGATTGCCAAAAAGCTAATATTGGCTGATACTCGATGGCTCTCTTGGAAATTGATTTGGCACTCAGCAGCGTGCTGGCAAGCTTTGAATAGATGCTTCAAATGTCTTTCATGAGTCTGTAAACTTAGTTAATCTTCCTGAATGTTAAGCATGTTAATTAAACATGACCAAATTAACCGATTATTATGCAGTTAAACACATAATGATAAAACTAGGGATGCACCTATACCACTTTTTTGGAAACGAATACGAGTACTTTAGAAAATGTGGTATCGAGGCCGATACCCGATACCGTTATCGGTATCGGTGCATCCCTAGATAAAACACATAATGTTCCTGATTACAGCCCAGATGACATCCCAAGTAAAACAGCATTAGAGAGACTTCATTGCTTTTCATATACTTCTCATTTGCAGTAAATCCGCAGCACAGTCTGGCTGTACTGGTTTGGATGTTCCTCCGACTCTCTCACCTCCATCAGAGAGTTGCATTGTTTAAAGCCACTCTCCTATTCCTATGCTTAATCTCAATCCACAGCTGTATGCCCAACTGATGGGGTTTAGGGAGAGCTGTGTGATGTTAATCTGTCCCCCCTCCAGCCGGCTCTACATCTATATGCATCACTCTGTGTTCATGCTGACAGTATGCTGCTGCATTTCTGATGTTTTACTGTAATCATCTTCACAGCCAGTCTTTTAATAATCAGTTGGTTTGATATTATTCTTTTCCCAGCTGATCTCTTTATAGTAAAGGTTACATTTGATTGGTTGTCCCAGTCTAGTGTCTGTAATCGATATAGTAAGGTGTTTGGTGTTTTGGTGCTTTGGTAAACAGAACAAGCAAATGCAGCTTTATTACCACTCGCTCCAGTACAGACGCTCCAGTACAGACCCAGTGTACATGGATGTTGAGTAAGCACTGCTGTTTGATGCTGAACTGGGACTACTAATATCCTAGATTAGAGCATTATAATCTGGTTGCTGTGGTATTATGGGGTGCTCATGAAAGATGCCAATCCTGTCACCATGGTAACCAGGAGAATCCACTATAGGAATCAGTGGCAGGGTCTCCTCTGGATGTGCGGTGACACACAGTGGTTAGTAACACAGTAGAAATAGACACAGGATACATTAAAAGCAGTTTGTACTCATGAGTAAACCTGATTGTCCTGACCTGGGCAAATAATCATGAAAGGGTCAACCTGACATCAGGCTGTGTTGTCACAGTGATGTGGTCCAAAGTCGGAAGCTTGCCAGAGTACAGCAGATGTTAGTTTGCTTTAGTTATGCAAGGAGGAAAGATCCCCCAAAGAAGCTTAGCCCTGAGACCGAAGCTGTCTGCCACCATATCGTCTCACAGGAGTCAACAGGAAGTCCTTAATGATGCAGTCGCACTTTTCTCAGAATCTGCTCAGTGATGTTTACATCAAAAGCATCTTTGGCTGTACCCACCACCACAGACCACAGACCACCACAGACCACAGACCACCACAGACCACCACAGACCACAGACCACCACAAACCACCACAGACCACCACAAACCACCACAGACCACCACAGACCACAGACCACCACAAACCACCACAGACCACCACAGACCACTCTTTCTGCTATCCAAACACATATTATCACGTACCTGTGCTGTGTACTTTCCTTTTTACACATTACAGTATATGGAGGAAGTGGGTTAGAAGCACAAATGTGTTTGTATGATATACAATCATTATAGATGTGAAGTGTGGCAGTGATCAAGGGATGGTTGTTTGCATATTGAAGTTTGTGCTGTTTCATTGTATTTTGAGAGTCTCTGTTTAACATCGGGGAAGTGACGTAGAAGTCAGCCCTCTGATGCTCTGTCGAGCCTAATGATGAGAAAGCTGATTTTGTAGAACTCAGAGTACTTTACAGACATAAGAAATAACCATGTTTTCTTTGACACGTCTTTACTGCTGAACCACTTATCTTGGTGCAAACTGGTCCCCATTTGTACTCATAAGATTTATCGTATTAATGTTAATCATCTGATAAATCTACCAGACAGCTGGGAGACTGAGTGAGCTAACCAACGGAGACACAAACTGCTGCAGTAACATGAACTTTACTATCACCATCATATGCCTTATCATGTTTGGCTTATATTAATATTTTCAAATATATCTCCAGGTCTGCATTTTTGCTGATTTTGAAGAGTGAGCTTAATCAATTTTGCTTGAAAGTTTTCATTCTCCATTAGGTCTGTTTGTTTTAGATGCTAGCTGAATATTACTCTGTGTTCAACATTAGCACCTTTTTCTGCAGTGCAGTGGGAGTTTTTCTGTCACGGCTGAGCTGAGCGATAATTTGAATTCACTGCCAGGACTAAGAAGTAAAAACTAGAGGACGTGGACCCCAGACAAAGCAATGGGGTGCCAATAGGTGTTATATATTAGTGTTACTAGCTGGAGGCTGGGTGTTTTCGTTGCATCTCCATCAGATTCTCTACCTCACCAAACACATTTCCTTCTCATCTCTTAAACAGCGCTGTGGGCGTTTGGCCTGTTATTTTAGGCAAGCTCACCTTCCCTCCGATAACATTTTCCTCTCTGTTTTGCTTTGTTTGAGATGCCTGGCTGAAATGAAATTGTACTCATGCATATTTAATTAAACAGAGCTAGGGTCAAAACCCACTGAGGTAATCCTCCCCCCGTCTGGATCCAGGCCAGGCAGCAGCACTGACAAATACAAGTGGATACATATTAGTGTGTGTGAGTGTGTGTGGGTGTCTCTGCTTTCTGATTGTGCAGCACTTTATCATCATATATAATGTGTTTCTATTCTCTTTTGCATTGAGAACATACATTGTAATGGACTGGACTACAAGTGAACTCTAATGTTATTGTGTCAGAACTGCCACTAACTTAAAGCAGAGGTACTCTTACACTGCAGCGTGCATTTGGATCATGTTCAGCTGAGTTGCTGAGAGGAAGGAGAGTCAGGAAGGAGACGGATCGCAGCCTGACACACGCTGTGGCAGATTTGGAAAAGCAACCATCCAATCAGGGGCTGGTTGCTGTGGAACAGAGTAGAGGCACCACTCAGATACTGGGTAGGTTGAGGTTCAGGTCGCACAGAGAGGAGAAACCACTTTGTCCTCACAGCTGTACAGTATCGCACCAAGTGGCCAGAGATGTACAGCCTGCCAGACCAGTAGACACCAACACCATTGTAAACACATGGAGGGGATGTTTAACAGGCTGGGAGCGCCAGAGGTGATCCACAGGAACCAGGGCGAGAAGTTTGAATCCTGTGTGTTTGCAACCGTATGTGAGAAAGTGGGCATCCATTAGATGACAGCTGTGACGACATCTGTGTTTAGTTTGAGGTGCTGTAGTTGTAGATTTTTTACACATCTTTGAAATATTTATATTTGAAATATTAGGAGACACACTTGTGCAAAGGTAATATTAAAAGGTTGTAGCAGAAAGTAAGATAAAAGACAAAAATCAGAGTACAGTGTTATATGAAAATAGTAATAATACAAGAGCGTGTATACTTCTTACTGGCTAAATGTGACATATGGCATGTACAGGGGGGGCACAGCTCTCCCAGTAACATTAACAGTCTGAGCTGCTTTTTTGAGTCCTCATGTTACCCAGCGGGAATTCCCCAACACTGACTCCTGATTGGACAGACGGGCTTTACAGATGTTGCAGGAATATGCCCAGTGCTTAATACTACAACATCTGGCCATAAAACCACCTCGTTGTGACCAGACAGTGACAGCAACACCTCCAGGACCAAGGCCTCGATCTACTTTAGGTTCAGGGTCACTGGTGTGTTCTTCCAGCGTATCATAAAACAACACTTGTTTGTTTGTTTTGTTCATGTTGTCACTGCATGTCAGTTTATACTGACTTTGTTCATTTCCTATTAACTCTAAAAGGCTGCTTACGCTGGAGGAAATTTGGTCCTTGCTTTGCTTTGTACTTGCAGTTGCCAAGGTAACCAGTATCATCCACACTGTCAAAAGTCATTCAATGGTGTCCTCTCACAGGAACTCACTTTACATTTGAATCAGCAGTGGCCCACTTCTTCAACTGAAATAAATCTCACATTTGTCACACACTACAAACCATCTGGAGGTAAACACATTTTCCATCAGCATTATTTTGATAGATGATGGGAATTAGTAGGTAAACCAAGCTGGCTTCCATCGGCTGTCACACCTGTGTTTCATTCAGATGTCGGTCCAGCCTGTCAGACTCGTCTTTGGTAAAGGAGACATCCATATCTGTCAGTGTTACTAAGGTCTGACACTGCAGAAGACTTTCTGCAGGTTCTCATTTTGAAGCAAAATCTAAGCATAAACCTTATCTACATCTTTGTTTCCATAGCAACACAACCCTCCTGTGTCTATAGTTCATAGTTTATTTTGAAAGCAGTTGTGTGATAGTGTAGCTTGTTTTTTATGGACACACAGTGTCGTCCACACCTCTAACTGAGATCTGTTTATCACTGATGGATACAAGCTGAATATGTTCAATATTTAATCCCAGATCTGTACTTCAGTACCTGACTGCACCCTATACTGCATCACGTTCGTCTGTTAGACTGTATGTGCTTTTGCACGGCAGTTCATTTATGAGCTAACATTAAGCTGCTGGGTCTCTTGTGTTTGTTTTCATTTGTCCACACACTGATGATACCTGATGCTGGTTCTACCTGAGACCAGTTTGGTGGTTTCCACTGTTATCATAGAGGCAGCCCTGGTTGTGAGTCCACCTCTTGCCCAGACTTTGCATCTCTCCCTGGTTGAATGGATGTATGGATGGATGTATGGATGGTTGGATGTATGTATGGATGGTTGGATGAATGGATGTATGGATGGATGGATGGTTGGATGTATGGATGGTTGGATGTATGGATGGTTGGATGGTTGGATGGATGAATGGATGGATGGTTGAATGGATGGATGGATGGTTGGATGAATGGATGGATGGTTGAATGGATGGATGGATGGTTGGATGAATGGATGGATGGTTGGATGTATGGTTGGATGTATGGATGGTTGGATGGATGGATGAATGGATGGATGGATGGATGGTTGAATGGATGGATGGATGGTTGGATGAATGGATGGATGGTTGGATGGATGGATGGATGAATGGTTGAATGGTTGGATAGATGGATGGTTGGATGGATGAATGGTTGGATGGATGGATGGATGGTTGAATGGATGAATGGTTGAATGGTTGGATAGATGGTTGGATGGTTGAATGGATGAATGGTTGGATGGATGGATGGATGAATGGTTGGATGGATGGATGTATGGATGGATGTATGGATGGTTGAATGGATGGATGTATGGATGGTTGAATGGATGGATGGATGGTTGGATGAATGGATGGATGGATGGTTGGATGAATGGTTGAATGTATGGATGGATGGATGGTTGGATGAATGGATGGTTGAATGGATGGATGGATGGTTGGATGAATGGATGGATGTATGGATGGATGGATGTATGGATGTATGGATGGTTGAATGGTTGGATGGATGGATGGATGAATGGATGAATGGTTGAATGGATGGATGGATGGATGGATGGTTGAATGGATGGATGGATGGTTGGATGAATGGATGGATGGTTGGATGTATGGATGGATGTATGGATGGATGGATGGATGGTTGAATGGATGGATGGATGGATGGTTGAATGGATGGATGAATGGATGGATTAAAGAGGGGTGTGTGGGGATTTTTAATGGCTACACTTTGTGCAGACCAAGTGTTCCTTCAGCTACTTGCTGTGTTTCACGTACACACAGAAGCATGTAGATTACATCTTTCCCCACTGCAGTAACATAAAGTAGTACAAGTGGCTTTACTCCCCGTCCCCCTCCCTCCCACAGATAGTGAGCCATATGGCGGATGGCAGATTAAAAATGTTTGTGCCTGCCCTGCCCATTGGATTACTAGCCCACTAATGGGGTATGAGTGTGTGTGAGACTGGGGGTGGGGGATTCTGCAGACCTTAGAGATAAAGAAAAGTACTGACTTTCCTGCGAGGCCTGTTTAAGTGTGCTTGATAGTAGTAGTAGATAGGTAGTTGTAACTCTGGCTTTGTTTCTTTGTAACATATTTACCCATGAAGTCATTTTTTGTCCTCCAAAATGAATGAATGAGCATTTTGGCAGATGACAGTAAAACAAAAAAATACCCTCATTAAGTAAATTACAAGGAGGAGAAGTGAAACTGAGAAGTGTTTTGGATCTAACTGCAGATGTTTCAGTAAGGTCAGGATTCATTTTCCACTTCCACGAGTGTGCCCGGGTCCACAGATGGTTTCTGACTTACTCTTTGTTACTCCGGTAATTAAAGGCCTTGTGCTGATAAATATCACAGTTCTTCCATTGCCCAGGTGTAGCTAATAATATATAGCTTCGTCAGTTTTTTATGAACTTAACTCTTAACAGGCCGCTCATCGAAATACTTGGTGACGAGTGTGAAGCAGCAGGAAGGAGAATTAGCCCCTCCCCCTCACCTGTCAGGCATCGGGGAGGTGTTTGCAAGGAAACACCTCCCCCTCACCTGTCAGGCATCGGGGAGGTGTTTGCAAGGAAACTGAAGCAAAAAGAAATCAAAATTAAGGCCATGAGTGTTCTCTTTTATAATTGTACCTGAATGACACCATGACCTGCACTCATATGTTTGTCCCTCGTAGTACTGGATTTCCTGGATATGCTCCGAATCTTGCTCAGATTGGACTGGTTTTCACTTTTTGAAGGATCCACTTCACTGACCATGTTCCTCACCCTTCATTTAAATGATTTCTTTCTAGTCACTTTCTAATCATTCATTCATAGAAAACCCCAGAGCTCCTTCTCATGGGCTTGCACTGGCTCTCCACAATGAGAGGTCTTTCTCCCTACGCTAACATATTCAGCGAATCCAAATGGTTTAGCTGATCTTTTTAACAGTGAGATTATTGTGTGAGTCGTGACCTAGAGGAGTGCAAAGAGAATGAGGACATTTACCTCCCTGATGTCCCACACAAGGACACACATATGCACACGGAGAACACAACATGGCCACGTCTGAAGCTTCTGTTAGACAGCACACCGTTAATTGTGCTGCCATGAAAAGGTCTGTGTGGCTTTTAATTTGCATTCAGTCCATCAGGATCAATACGTCGCTGCTCTGGGCTACAGGCTGACATAGACCTGTATTAGGACAACACTGCGTCTGCTTCCATTAAACAGTGATTGACGTAAAGGTTGGAGACCACGGTGCCGCAGAAAAGTCACCGAGAGGGAGGGACGAGTGTAAAAATCCCTCGTGTGAGCTTTAGCTTCTGTTTGTGTGGGTTTAATCTGCCTACAGTGTTCTGGGCCGACGATCTAAGTAGTGACAAACGGTCAGTGTGCTGCCCTCAACAGTTTTTGATCCAGGACAGCACTGTAGCGCATGTCCACCCAGCATGCACCGGAAAAGTTTAATTTCCACTATGATGATGGTATGTAGGAGAAGGTCACATCAGGCTGTGCTGCAACACAACCAGTCTATCTATGGCCTTGAAACTGATTGTGCGCTGTTATGTAGTGATAGAGAATAGTGGGCGGAGCTTCTTTGATGCTTCACAATGTCCAAAGAAAACTGTGTATGACAGCAGGAGTGACACTGACTCACAGGAGCAGTTAATATGAACACATGATAAACACCTGTAGCTCTCGTGGAGCACACCGAAGCTCGGACGCTCTCGTGGCGCCACGTTAACATGTTGTTGTTGTTTTAGGCTCTTTCCAAACACAGTCAAGTGGAAGCTGCAGAGGGTTTTTATCACTTTTAGTGGAAAACAAATGTATATATTAACAGAAATTAGGCCCATGTTTGCCTCATAATGCTTACCATGTCTGCGGTGGTCCTGGCTTGTTTAGCATGCCACCCAATCACCACCACCTCTCCTCCCTCGTCATGCATAGCTGGGCTGGTGGGTGTAAAAATAGCCGGGTCGGGAGGGGGTGGAATACGAGGGGTTGTTAGTCAGTGCTCATTGAGTTGGATCCTTTAATGAGGAAACAGTAGCTCTCTGCTGCCTGTACTTACAGGCGTCCAGTCAAGTGGTGCAACCAGGACAGGACCTCATCCCTGCTGTATGGTAGCCTGTAAGCTTTTAGGGGAGGGGGAGGAGGGACGGGGAGGGGATTATCAAAGTGATTAACTCACTTAGAGTCCTTTACATTCTGATGAAAGAGACTTATATAAGTTGAACCATGGGCAACACAGCCGTGTGTAAGGTGTGCGGCTCAGACAAGGGCCTGAGGACGGCTGGGAGCCCGGCTCACCTGGACCAGAATGCTTTGCCAGACTTCTACTGCATGGAGCATTTTCCTGTGCAGCGTCCTCTGATCCTGGTAAGAGCGCACATTCAAAGCAGAGTCTGTGTTTGCCTTTGAGTTCGATGTAAACAGATATGGACAGATATGTGTCTCTGTTGGTGTGTACATGGTTGTGTGTTCCATAGGCTCTGCGCTCTCTTCAAAGGCCGGTGTGACATTTGTGTTCATAAAGTGTCCCGGCACAGCAGCATGTGGGCTCTTGTATCTCATTTGAAAAGCAATGTAATCACTTCAGCAGCTGTTGGGAACACAAGACCAGAAAATATCACTTCTGTAGTCTGGGGTCAGTTTTAGTGCGTGAACATTTGATGTGTCAGTGAAACAGTTTGTTTGTGTCTTCATTCAGTTACTTGACTGTGCAATAAGTGCGTCTCAACGGGGTTTGCAGCGGTCTAACACAGAGGTGGAAACATGAATGCACTCTGGTTCCTAATGTGTTTGCTGACAGTGGAAATTTAGTTTGGATTGAATCATTAAAGGCTCATTTTGTCAGCTGTGAGTAGGTGACTACACAAGTCTTCGGAGCTCTGCCTTTGTTTGAAAGCTAAACCCTCAGATTGAGATCAGCTGAGTTGCTATAAACACACGGTTCCTAATATTTTCACCCCTGTCGAGCCATCGAGTGATTCCTCCTGCTGTTCTGATATGTAGGTTTCATGTTATGATTAAGGTAATCACTCCGGTATGACCTTACACTGACCCTTTTCTCCAGGAGCACAAGTGGAACATTCCCACTGGTCCTGCTCAGTTTGGGTGTCGAGGGTTTGGTTTTCCTCAGGTTTGTCACAGAGCAAAGGAATATTTGTCTGACAGAACTACAGCAGCAACTTTATGCTCGCGTGGAACCATTTTGGTAATTTTTATATTTATTTGGCAAATTCTGGTCAGTTTCTCAAACAGCTGCAGAGCGCCAACTCAACTGAACACGACTCAGCTGTTCGTCCACACCTGAAGGAGACGGACACTCTTTCCATGATGGAAATCATAATGAATCTATCCAGTCAACACCTCCACTCTGCAGGCTTTTAGCATCTTTGAGGGCCTTGTTTTGGTTTAGTATCGTTACTGTTTGGCTTCAATGCTGCTCTTTACTTTCTGTTTGTCTCATAAATGTGTTTTATACAACAACAACCTTCCATCGTCTGTGACACACATCCTGTTTTTAGACGTGGACAGCTCGGAAAGGTCCTACCACGTCCTCCTGCTGCTTTAACAAAGAGCGGTTTATGCTCCAGGTCCTACATTGGTGATCCGGATGTTAACACGTGTAGGCAAAGATTTGATTGGCTGGAAACAGTCGTGTTCAGTTCAGCTACCATTAATCATGATAGTGATGAAACATCAGACTGATGACTGTGTCAGAATGCCGGTCCGTTTATGCCAACTCGACCACCACCAGGTGTTTTTGTGTCAGCGGCCCAAACAGAGCAGCACCAGGGTGAAGTGCAGTTGCTAATAAACACAGATACTGTTGTTCCATCCAGCTAGAAATAGAATTTGTTCCTTCATTCAATGTCAACCTAATGTTTGTGTTTATTTATAAGTCTTGTTTTTAATCCAGGCTAAATGTCCTTGTTAATAAAATCATAATCTGGAGATTAGTTGGGTCAGTTTAGGTTAAATAGCTGGTTAGTAGGAGAGTTACTGGATGACTTTGTCTCCACCTCTTCATAACTGTTTTATTTTTCACTGCCTAACTTTTAGGGCTGCACGATTAATCGTTAGAAAATCGCGATCTCGATTCATATGTATGTGCGGTCTCATTTCCAAATGACAACATTTAAAAAAAACAAAAAAGACGACGACGATTGTACCGCATTTTGATCCGGGATGTAATCTGCATGAAAACAAGCGCTCACTCTTCCTGCTCAACAAATGACAAGGGCGGAGTCTTATACCACCTGATACAGAAGCTGTGCCATGTGATGCTAAAATTAGCAGGGAAAAAACAACGGAGAGCACGTCAGGGATGACGAGAAAGTGACAGGAGAAAATCCGTCCCGGTCAACCACCCAAACATCAATAACGGGAACCTTATACAGCGCTTCCCCATACCCTTCGAACTCCCGCAGGCACAAAGAAATTACGGAGGCTATCACTTATCACCTGACCAAAGATATGGCTCCCATCAACACTGTGCAAAACGAGGGATTTGGGAAAACGATCAACACCCTAGACAAACGCTACACAGTGCCGTCCCGCAACTATTTTTCTATCCGGTCGTTAAGTGATTACGTGACGAATCCTACTTCCGGGCCTAAAGTAGTCTGCGTTTAATGTGGCTTTTGTATTTTCTTCTATTTAATCTCAAAAAGCTCCTAAAACAGTCAGTGATCACTGTTGACCTCCCTGGCTTTTATTACCGCTAATCATTTATTTAAGCTCAGTTTTTAAAACCTGAGGATGTAACTACAGCCCAGCCCATGCAGCAGTATATCAATGACTAACCTCGTATTGTGGATGGATTATCTCAGTTGTTCTCCTGGCTGAAGTTTGGTCCTTTTACAGCATCCTGCCATGCGATTACATTTGTTCCTGACCACCGAGAACACTCATGTTAACTTTTATCGAGTGGAAAAAAAGCTAGCTTGTTTATATTATGCTAACATAGCTGTGTCGCTAGCGGTCACGTATACCAGCTAGCCAAACTTCAGTAACCCTACAAACGTCACTGCTGTTTAGTTTTCTGTCTTCATTTATGTTGGAAGTGATAACAGAGCTGTACATTTGAATTTGTTTCTAAAACCCCGCAGTCAGGACATGCCATATTGTATTTAGATAGAAGCTAGCGAGCTAACTTCCTGCTAACTTCTAACTCCGTTAAATGTCATAAATTCCGTTTTCATGGATGCCTGGATGTTAAACTCAATTGTTACACCTGGTAGAGCAGAACGCTGATCATTTTATTAAAGATGAAAGACTTTAGACAGTTTTTCAACTCTCAGTAATGCCATAGTGATCGTTTGATAGCGGAGTTTAGGCCCAGACACGGCTAGTGACGTCAGACTGAAGGACCGGATTGTTGCACTACCTGCTCTATACACGCAGTGTCGAGCAACGGTGGAGATGGAATTTCAAGCAGTACAACATTTTGCAGCAACGACAAAATGTGAGACATTTGTTGTTTTTTTGTTTAGTTATTGTTTTTATGTTCAGTCTCAACTGTTACCAAGTTGATGTGCAGTTAATAAGTGCAATAAATATTTATACTGGAAAAGAAAATCGTGAGAGAATCGTGATCTCAATTCTAAGCCAAAAAATCGTGATTCTCATTTTATGCAAAATCGTGCAGCCCTACTAACTTTAGTGTTTACATAATCAGTTCTCACACATGAAGGCCAAACTCGTTATTGGATTTTAAAAAAGTAGTAAAAATGTCTAGTTTTCAGTTGCTATTTAGTTCGTTTTAGGGTCCAAAGTAAATCAGCAGGGCTTGGAAAACGAACTGTGCAGCCACAGTTTGAAGGAATCACCACAAATAACGTTTCTAAGAGAACAGGATGAGATAGCGAGCGTCATGTAATGTTAAACATTTAGAAATTGTTCAAAAGGAAGCAAGTGTTTTTGGCTTCATCTGAAACAGCCTCGTCACTATGGTTACCGTGTCACTATGCTTGTCTCCATGGTAACTGGAAGGGGTATGGATGCTCCCGGCCTTAGCACGAGTAGCTCACAGTATTCGTGTTGGGGACAGTTTGCATTGTTGAGCTCCTGGCACTCTGCAGGTGCTGGTGCATGAGCACGAACAGCCTCATGATGTCATGAAGACACGAGCGTCAGTGAGAACAGACACGGTGTCGGTGATGTTGTCACAGACAGCAGCTTCATGTAGCTGCAGCTTGTGTCTGTGCTCCTACCAGGAGTTCAGTTTTCGAAGGACGACGGCTGCTGCAGTTCCCACCTTCTCTCCAGCGTTTCTCATTCAAAGCCTCGCTCATCTGAAGGTCCTGTTGGTCTTCATGTCGCTATAGCAACCAGCCAGTGGCAGAGATGATTAGGGCATAATGTGTGTCGGCAGCCCGACGTGAGGATGCTATCAGGCTTCACTGTGTGAACATGAAGACGCGTATCTAAGCTTCTCTTTACTGTGTTTTTATTCAGAAAATTGGGAAAGAAATGTGAGATATTACAGCAACACAGATTTAAGTGTTAACAATATATTTTACAGTGATATATCATTTTATTAGTGATAGATTGTAAGTTGGCTTAATTTCCCTGTGGTAGAGAGCATCTCTGGGTCGTATATACTACTGAATATTTGATTTGATGAAATCGGGACTAGTTCTAGATCGGACGCCAGCACAGCGTGGGGAGAAAAAGTGATGCAGTGCAGTTCCCTGCAGTAGCCAGGTGGTAGTTGGCTGCAGGTGAGCTGGAAACATCAAGGCTGCGTGCCTGAAGCGGGTATCACTGCTGCAGTGTCAGTGCTTGTTCTCTCTGTGCTTCACTTATCTATGCACATGAACGGCTGTCATTCAAATTCTTTGGCAAACTTTGATGGCTAACAATAGATCCTCCTCCTGAAAATAAGCAGTGTCAGAGAAACAGCAGTGTTGGTGCTGTATTTGACCCCTGAACTCCTCTAACACAATCTGAGTGCAGTAAACATCAGCAGTGTTTTTCTGCAGCAGGAGCAGAGAGCTTGATTTAACTTTGGTGGAGGAAAATGCTGAATCACTCCTCACAGTGCTGGTCTGTTTCCAACTGCATCAGCATCCAAGAACAGGGACTGTCCTTCACAGCAGGGACATTTCTGTGCACTGAGGGGGATCAGGGGGGCAAATGCACTGATGATATTTTGTGCAGTGTGATTTTTGGCACTTCTAATTTAGACTTTTTATGGAAAACTTAAAAATAGATCATTGCTATTGATGAAGGCACAAAAGCCTTTTGCAGATCGAGGTGTTTTTCTTTAAATGCAAACATAGTTACTGAAGGATGGCGTTCAAGGATGGCGCTCCAGGGGCCTCGTGTTGTCATTAGACATGAGCAGGAGTCTGTGTGCGATGTTCTCAGGCAGCCAATCAAGTATGTGTTTTGTAAAGTGTGCTTCTTTTCTGTTTCTTCCAGTCGGACAGTAACACAAGTTTCCTGCGAGCAGCCAGAGCGGGGAACGTTGACAAGGTTTTGGAATACCTGAAAGGGGGCGTGGACATCAGTACCTGCAATCAGGTAGGAAAACAGTGTTACGCAGACACATCCACACAAGCAGATCTGCTGTCAGTCCTACACCAATGGCTGCACAGTATGAACAAAAAAGAACATCCATCAGGCTTTTGCCTTGGTGCATGCTGGGTAGTTTTTACTTTTTGTCCAACTGCCAATATATTAGGGATGCACCGATACCGGTATCGGGTATCGGTATCGGTGCATCCCTACAATATATTGATTGTTTCTTCTGAATTGGTGTTTCTGATCGATTTGGCTTCTCTGTAAGAATTACAAATGGCAAGAGTCTGTAAGCTTAAGCACAAAACTTCACCAAGTAGCTTCTGTGGGTTTGTCTCTAAACATAATCAGAATTTCAGCAGTGCTAACGTCAGAGAGCAGGAGACAGTTTCATAGTTGTTTGGTAGCAATCAGGCAGACAGAGCTCTTTGTTTCTGTCAGGTGAGACCCATTTGACTGCTCTGCTGCGGCTCGTAGGTCACACATATTTACCTGTTTACCAAATAAACAATGTAAATTTGACCCACTGTCACAGGAAACCGTGTCAGTGGTGACTCACAACCACTGCCCCGCCCCACAACAGTGATCCTGAAACTGTTGTTATGTAAGCTTGGAGCTAGTTAGCATGTTGTCACTTATCTTTGCTGTGGAGAAGCTTGAGGCTTCGCTGTCACAGCAGCATTTCAAAATCCAGTGGCCACGCCCCTTTCTATACATAGTCTGGTTCCAGGTGTTACCTGCCATGTGCAGCTCATTAGGTTGGAAAGGTGACCCGTATGTTTAAAGGTGTTTGCTCCCTTTCTCTCCCACATACGAGGCTCCCTGCTCGCCTGTGTTGTCTCAGCACTGTTGGTGATGCATTGAACAAACAAACAAAAATAATGAGCCCAGTGCTTTTTGTTATTGTTTACTACACATGAATCCTTCTTTGGTTGTTCCAAAGCAGGTTGTGATAATCTTTCTTGTGTTATTGTATAATCAAATAATGTCCCTTCATTCCTGCGAGGGAGAAGTTTGATCCGAGGGAAGTGCTTTATTTAGGTCCGGTCATTATCTGCTCTCATGTATCAGGATTCCAGCCGTGGATGAGACGGGACACTGAAAGCTGATAGGACGTAAACGGTCCTGCCCTGGCAACGGTCATAATGAGCAACACAGTAAACAGAAGTCACACGAAATGGAAATCGAAGATTGGCTGGTGTCCATGTTGTGTGAAGATGTTTGGCGTGACGTTGGCGTGGGTCACTTTGTGTTTTGAAGATATTCTGAGCACTGACATCAAACGGTGTCTCTCTCGTAGCGCGTGCTGCTGCTGTCAAGAACTTAACTGGGTGCAGCTTCAGTGTTCGGAAGTAAATACACAAAACTAAACATCAGTCAAATCTGAACATCTCTGTAGAGACATGCAGCAAAGTGTCAAAGAGTCATTGACTCCAGCATCAAACACTGAACTGTGCTGCTGAATCACTGTCTGCTCCTCACACTGTGGATGTGTCACTGTGTAAAACCTCGTAGATTGTGTGACTGTGATTTTTGGCGCCACAAACCTTAGATTTGATGAACTGAAAGGTTCTGGGCGCTCGCTGCTGTGACTAGCCGACTATTAGCAGAAGCTCAGGATTGGACCTTGACACAGTTTACGGCTGATTTTTGCCAATTCTGCAGTCAAATGTGAACATTCACACTCATGTTAACATTCAGAGGATTTGGCACAGTTACATTTTCCAACAAACCCTCCAGGAAGTGTCACCCAACATAAAGTTATAAAAGTTTTTGCATATTTCAGTTGCTGTGGACAAAACGAGGCGAGAGATGTTAGTGATGGAGAAGTGGGTGGAGCGGTCATGGAGCAGGACAAAGGGTGGGTGGGTGTAACAGGAAGAAAGGGCTGTCTGAGGTCATGGGCTGTTGTAACATCAGCTGATGCTCAACATAAGTGCAAAAAGAAGCGAGCAGATGCAATTAAATGTTTGTACACAGGAGATTATCAACTCAGAGAACTTTGACTGTTTTCTATTTGACATCCTGGACTTTGTTATTGTCCTTTGGGCAAAAGTAACCGAAAACCATTCATCTCTGCAATCTGATTGGTCAGAGTTTAAGACAAGTGATTCAAAAACAGCAGGACTAAAGCTGAAATGCATATTCCTCTCTGCAACTTAACCAGCTGTGGAAAACCTGATACAGTCAGCCAGATTCACCACTCACCTGTATAACCTTGTATAGGGGGTCCCAGATGGCCATTAGCTTCAGGGGGCTATCTGATGATAGGGGTGGTGTAAATGGAGTGTTTATTTTTAGACTTTCAGAAAAAATGTTTACAAAGTTTACGGTGGGGTTTTTACCTGGTGGACTAGAGCAGCGGTCCCTGTGCCTTCGGGTCAGGGAGAGTACCCGGCCTTCATAGCCTCTGGTTGGGATGCTCAAGGGAGGATGATCCATCTTACTGAGAGCCTTCACTCCTCACATGGGCAGCAACACCGGAGGAGCTGGTGACCTGGAGGGTGTGATTGGGAGGAATGGCCTGCTTGTTCTGAGCCCGGGTGGGTCCCAGCAGGCAAAGCAAAAGCAGCTCGAGCAGAAGTTGAAGCAGGAGGTCAGTGAGGCCACTGAAAAAGGCTTTCAGACTTTCTCACAATGGAAACTGTCAGGCTGATCAGGAGGGAAAGCAATGTGCTGGTCACATGCTGTATAACGGGGTGCTGCTGACTTCAGGTGGGTATCGTCTGGTGGTGGAAGGAATACTTAGGAATACGTTTTTCATCTGTGTCTGTGGACACCTTTAACAAAGGGGGAGCGGAGGTTGGGGGGTCTCACTCCTCAGCCTCCTTGGGAAGGTCTGACCCAGGGCTCTGGACAGGGGAGTTAGCTCATTGGTCAAAGCGTCAGGAGGAACATGGAGGTTTTGGTCCTGGTAGTGGAACCGTGGACCAGCTCTTTACTCTGTGGAGGATATTCGAGCGTGCTGAGGAATGACGTGTGCGTTTGTTTTGTAGAGTTAGAGGCATTGGACCATGTCCCACGGTGTGGTGGGTGCTTTGGGAGTATGAGCTGTTTGGTCCCTGTAACCATCGTCAACACACTGAAGGGATGTGATTTACACAACCTCGTTACATTTCAGTGCCCTCCAAAGGTGTGTTTAGTCTGCTCTGGTGCTCCTCAAACCAGATTTCCTTTACCTGTAAGTCCCTCAGGAGAATTTGGATTCAGTTCTGAGCACCTCCCTGTGTTAACACGTAGTAGTGGCGTGGTACAGTGCATGTGTTGTTGTATCCTTTAACCCTTTAAAACCGGTCGGAGCGGGCACGCTCTGTTTTGCGTAACTATTTTTAAATCCCGGTAGCACTGCAACCACGTGAGCTAGCGCAATAATTTTTTTTGCATATGAAACCGGAGGAGTTGTACTTACATCTTATGCCATCAGCTTGTCCTCGGTCACAGTTTCCTTCCACATGTAGCTTTGCAAAAACTGCATAAAAAGCACTTGCAGCAACAAAAACATAATATTCCAGAAACACACTTTGCCGATCCGATCAGCTGCTTGTAACACTTCCTACGTTGGAATAGACGTCAGCGTGAGCTATCGCATGTCCGCCATGACCTGCCCGAAACCGGAAGTGACGTCATTTTCGTGGAAATGTAGTTTTTTACCATCAGGGCCTCATCAGCCTATACTGGTGTTTTTAAAAGTTATGTTTGACTTTATGACTTTCTGTGTCGTTTCTGGGATGCTGAGGACTCATATTGCACTGCTGGAAATAGTTTATTTTGATGCATATGCTGCTTTTTTGCAAATTTGCACTATAATATTTATTTTCGTTTTTCCTGCAGTATATAAAAATTGGTGTATCTCCAAAATAAAACTATGAAGACACTCAAAATAAATTTCCTGTGGTGGGAAACTATTATGTGCAACTTTTTTGTATTTACAGTTTTGAGGGATAAGCCTCTTAAATTTCTCTAACTAGAAATATATGTTAAAAAAAACAAAAACGATTTTCTATTTTTTTTTGTAGTTTATTGCACTTTTTTGCAATTTATGTAATTACTATGCACTTAATGCAGACATATTATTAAAATTTAGGCTGTAATGGTTGTATTGATGTATAGCAACTTGAAATGCTCCCAAAAATGGCTCCACAGCATGTAAACATATAATATAAGCTCTGGCGGACTTGGTTCTATGGTAGGTCTTAAAGGGTTAAGGCAAACATGTTGAATACCAGACACCAGGATCACTGATGCTCGGGTTATTGGCTCTCACATAGGCCAACGTAACTGCAGAAACTGTTCATGTATTCATGTTCACATTAGACACATATGGCTCAGCTCAGGTCTGGACTTTACTCTGTCTCTCTCTTTTTGAGCATGTGTCACCTTCCTCCTCTATACTGCCTATTTTCAACTACTAACCTACCCTGACAAAGTCCCCAAAACTATGAAGTGTAGGTTGTTTGGTCCATCGATGTGATGCAGTCGGAGCTTTACGTTTACAGAAAGCTTTTCCTAAGAACTTTATTTTAGCCTAATGCCACTCGAACTGCTCGAATCCCAACTACAACTCACAGCTGAAGCTCTGGTGTTTAAGACACTGTGGAAGTTTCCTCAGCAAGAGTCAGAGTGTGTAACATGTTGTGTTTATACGATGAGCATTTCTGTAAGTGAACATGATGATGAACACAATGAACCTTTTGCTCTTGTGTCACTTTCTAATCCTTACTTTCGATGGTCTCCCACGTTTGTCCCACTAGTTTTGTCGAGTCATTGCACAGCTGCTCCACTCGTGACACTCGTGCACTACAGATATTAACAGAAGTGATTTACAAGGTGAAACGTAATCTAAGAATCTACAGTTTCCATCACAAACCAGTATTAATACAGTAACACCTACAACTTAAAAACACGCACACACAACTATTTTTAACTTCATACCCAGAGCTGGACCTGATCCACATCAGCATAACATGGCTCAACATCTAATCCAACTGTATGAGTCAGCCAGTCCTTGCACCACATGTGAGGCTGAAGCCTTTCACACTTTCAAAAGATGGACGCAGAGACAGAAGGGCAGGCACCCTCAGTGGGGGACCTAGACGAGGAGGTAATGCCTTCTGTTTCCCTTTGGAAACGTGTCTCTTTGTTGTCCTCGGGTCTTCACGTCTGACGTTGTTTTTCCAGAATGGTCTTAATGCGTTGCACCTGGCAGCCAAGGAGGGGCACATAGATCTGGTCCAGGAGTTGCTGGACAGGGGTGCAGCGGTGGACTCAGCCACAAAGGTAAGCTCATTTTCCCACTCAGGGTAACTTGAAAGGAGTCACACATACAGAGAGTCTCAGTGGAGTTTGTATTGTTGATTAGCAGCGTGTGTATGTAAAGCTAACATCTTAACACATTACTTTGAGAAGGTCATATAATAAATAATCAGTAGGTTGACTCGAGTAAACTAACCACAAAGTTAACTTTACATAACCAGTGAGAGTGTGAGTCATGTGGGTCCTCGGACTAGACCCACGTGTGTTAAAGTGTTGTGAACACCACATGCAGGATTTACAGCACCTCGACCTACAGCTTCGTGACCTTTGAACTTTACTCTGGGGTCTGACACCCTGCACTGAAACTTTAAGCCTGGCAGGTATTGAGCCCACAGACCCCACTGAGCAGGCTTTCAGTCTTTGTACACAGCTGTAACGTCTCTGCTCCACAGTGTGTGTGTGTGTGTGTGTGTGTGTGTGAGTGTGTGTGTGTGTGTGTGTGTGTGAGTGAGTGTGTGTGAGTGTGTGTGTGTGTGTGAGTGTGTGTGTGTGTGTGAGTGTGTGTGTGTGAGTGTGTGTGAGGGTAAAATAAGGAGAATCTGTGGTTTTGAAATGAGAAATGTTTTAAAGTATAATGAATGTAAAGTTGTGATTTGTGAACATGTGATTTGTGAACATGTGATTTGTGAACATGTGATTTGTGAACATGTGATTTATTGGACAAGTGGAAACATGGTTTCTAAACTCTGTCAGTGCTACAGTGTAGCTGATGATCAGCAGACATGATGTGAGGTCATCGTTCACCGTGGTCCGTGCTGTGTTATCAGGATCAGATTACTCTCAGATATATTCATAGATTTTTACCTGCTTATATTTATTCATAAAGTAATCAGATCTGTTTTGAAGCAGCAGTGCACTGCGCTGAATTAAATACTGTGCTTATTTGTATCTCAGTGCACATAACAGACTAGACATAACTGTGTGTTAGTAAAGGACACAACAGCATTCACTAAGTGCTAAAGTCAGGAGCACTCTGAGCTTATTTTTACAAAAACATTCATTCATTTCACATTCATTTGTCTAATAATGTTGTTATCGTTTGTGTTTGATTCCAGAAAGGAAACACAGCGCTCCACATATCCTCTCTGGCTGGCCAGGCTGACGTGGTGAAGATCCTGAGCAAACGTGGTGCTGATATCAACGCACAGTCTCAGGTGAGCCTCGACTGCTGAGGCCGTTTAATCCTCCTGAACGTTACTCTGCCTCTCATCACTGTTAGGTAGTCAGGGGGTTCTCAGCTGTGGTGTAACTGTTCCTTGTGTTTGCCCGTTTTGTCATATGCTTGGTTCTTTGTGTTAACAGAATGGATTCACTCCTTTGTACATGGCTGCCCAAGAAAATCACCTGGATGTGGTGAGGTACCTGCTTGAGAATGGAGGCAACCAGAGCATTGCTACAGAGGTAAGAGGAGTGCGTTTAGATGATGCAGTAATCTAAACACTAATGTGATGTTTCCATTGATTTGATCACTTTTTAACTTTCTGCTGTTCCACACGAAGAAAGAAATCTCAAGTCTCTCAGTGAGAATCACACTCATACGTCTCCTCTTAGGCTTTCAAAGTGCTCATGGAACCAAGCGTTGATGCACCTCTTTCCAAACTGATGCCAAAATACATTTAATGAAGATGAATTTGAATGCAGGTCATAACATTTCATACATAATATTTATACAGCACCAAATCACAACAACAGTCGCCTCAAGGTGCTTCATACTGTAACGTAGACCCTACAATAATACATACAGAGAAAACCCAACAATCATATGACCCCTATGAGCAAGCACTTTGGCGACAGTGGGAAGGAAAAACTCCTTTTTAACAGGAAGAAACCTCCAGCAGGCTCAGGGAGGGGCGGGGCCATCTGCTGTGATTGGTTGGGGTGAGCATAGCTCCAGGGTGAACCCAGGCCAAAATAATAAACAAAACCAACGAAGTCCCGCCACAGAAAACTAGCTAAACCCTAAGAAAGAAACAAACCAATGACAATAGCTACCCCTCGCGTCGTAGCCCAGAAACAGGAGCAAACAGTTCAAAACGAAAAGGCGGCTCACCCCTTCAGCTTCAGCCTGTGCACGCACAGGCACTGGACTGCACAGGTTTGGCGGCTCTCAAGCAGCACGCTTACACATACACAAATAACACAAAGAAGCCAGGTCCAGGTCTGAGTCTCTCTCCCGGCAGCTGTCAGAGCGGCTTTTTGAACCCAGTCACGTGCCCCACGGTCCAATCAGCAGCTGCCGCTGCTCTTCATTAGAGGAAGGACCTGCAGAGATTCTTAAAACACAGGAAAGAGACACAGCACAGCAGCTAATACAGATTTGCTATGGCCACGGGCCGTAACAGATTCCAGTGTTAATGCCACCTCTCCTGGCTTTATGAGAATTATAACTCTTAATCAGCACATCGCATCACTGCATCCAGCTAGTTTAAAACACTGTGTGTGAATTTTACCTGAAAACACAAGAACTGGCAGGTGGGCTGCTGGTGTCCCATCGTCTTCAAAGATGACCAGGTTCACACTAACACGAGCGAGTCTGGTGACAGCAAATGTGCTTCAACATCACCCATCAAGACAGTTTGCCAGTGATGGCTGAGGAGGCGTATCTTTGCCAGCTGGTGCATAGTGCTGGAGACGTGTGCACGAGTTCATTTTTCAGGAACAGGTCCCATCTCAGGATATTTCTTAATTCCAACTGCCGGGAGTCACGCCGTCCAGGAGGAGCTGGTCCACCTGTGCAGCTGAAATGTGATTCAGGTGTAATGTCAGTGTTCCTGTGCCTGGATGAGGACATTAGCTAAATGGTCACCACCTGCACAACCCTCCCTTTTGGAGGACTGACTTGTCATTTACACCGGAGCAGGTGAAACAGACTCATAATCACTTCTGCTTCCTAACTGGACAGACTGAAGTTTAAATGCCTTTAATTTTCTTGAGCAGTGTATTTTAAACTTTTATTTTAAATGAGATGTAACCAGTCGCCCGTCTGCCTTCTTCTAGGATGGCTTCACCCCTTTGGCCATCGCGCTCCAGCAGGGCCACAACCAGGTTGTGTCTGTCTTATTAGAAAATGATACGAAAGGCAAGGTGCGCCTGCCTGCCTTGCACATTGCAGCTCGTAAAGACGACACCAAATCAGCAGCCCTGCTCCTCCAGAACGACCACAACGCCGACGTCCAGTCGAAGGTATGGCCATACAGTATTTTGGTTAAGTGTTGGCATGTGCAGAAGTCCAGTGAAGGTGGTGATCTGTGTGTGTGCAGATCTGTGGTTATTTGTAGCTCCATGAAGGTGACAGTGTAACAGTGGTTCTAGCTTTCCAACACGAGGTTTGAACCTGTTCTTCAGTTATCCTGCTGAGACGCCTCATTATATCCTCCCTGTATAATCACAGGGCCTGTTTCTTCTGTCATAGTCCCAAATAGATGAGTAGGTGGGAATGTGGCAGATTCATCCCAGGCGAGTGGAATAATGCAGATATGTGATGTGTGGGATCGACGGGCATTACTGCAAAGAATAACTGAAGTGAGGCTTGAACCCACAGCAGTGATGCTCCGACCTGCCTGGGGTCCTGATGATGACCCACACTGTGCTTCTTGTTCCCAACAGCAATGATAATTCTTCCCATAACAGTGAAATGTTACTTTCTGCTTGTTAGTGCGATGGGGATCACCTCCAGTACGGGGCCTGGTGTGTAAACAGGATCCACTCTGAAGTTAAACAGTGATTATTAAAGTTAATATTACCAGTGGATCAGATCAAGGTCGAAGGTGGGAAATGTTTTTGACCACTGAGACGTTAGTGACCAGATTGTGTCCTCAGTGAGTCGTGTAACAGAGCCGTCTTCACCTAGATTCAAAGGTCAGGAAAGCCCAGAGAAACAATATCTGCACATTATCAACATACACTGATCACTCTAGTACAGATATCGTTGCTATTCCACCAGTTGACAGACAGCTTCTTTGGCGTGATATTTGCAGCGAAGCTGCATAAATCAGATGTTTGTGTTTGCATCAGTGTGTCTCTCTGTCCTCTGTCTCATTCAGTGTCTCTGTGCTTCACACGTCACTAACTGGCTCTCTCCCTTTTTCCCCTCTCTCTGTTTAAATACCGCCTCTCGCACTCTTCCTCTCGTCACCCCTCCTCCTCGCTGCACCGGTGTCTAAGCGTAGCACTGTCCATGCATGGAGTGTGCCACTGTCTGCAGGTTGTACGGTGGTCGTATCTAAGATTGCATGCACACGGTGGGGCTTGTTTTTAAGACTGTGGTCTGACCATCAGTGAGAGATTGGAAGGGTTAAAGTGTCCATTTAATATTGATGGGAATCACTGTTGTGGCTGGATCTCGAGTTTATAGTTACGACTGTTCCTCTGATGCCAGCTGGCAGCTTGAAGTGACGTGGCTGGAGTGAAAATGATCTTTCCATATATCAGCACAACATCAGTGATTTTCTTATGTAACAAAACACTATAGAGTCTATTTAGGCTCCACGCACACATCTACTAAAGTGTGCTTCTGCTGCTGGGATGCAGCCATGTTGAACATGAGTCATAAAGAGGAGAGTAGCTCGAGTAGTTACAGTTACTCGGATACTGAAAAACACAACACGATGATCATGTGTGTAGTTATTACTAAATATGCTATGAAAACGAAGTGAAATGTTCTCAATAACAGAAAGCGGTGCATTATTTTTATACAGTAAAGCCTTTTTCTGTGATCTCAGCACAACTGTATGATCTGGGCAGCAATACTTCAACAATGTGATCTTATATAGAATATTATATGTCTTATATATATAACATTGTAATGGGGTTAGGTGTAAAAAATGCTAATGCTAAGCTAGCCCAATGCTAAGCTACCACCACAGGAAACAGTAGGGAGTCACTTCCCTTTACTTCAGGAAGCACGTCAGAAAAGTTAGCAAAAATGCTAATGCTAAGCTAGCCCAATGCTAAGCTAGCCCAATGCTAAGCTAGCCCAATGCTAGCGATGAGAGTAATATTGTAATATAATACAAGCTGAAAGCAAACGGAGACCTGTTAGTTCAGAGGCAACAACAGGCTGAGGATGGATTTACTGACCCAGAACGCTTCCCGAAACTTTGTCCGGGATCGGACTGGGCGACCCGATAGGGGGCAGCACGGTGCCTTTCCTGTCCCCCAACCCTTTCCTCAGTCATTAAAGTCTTTAAACTATTAAAACATCGTATTAATTCCAGGTGGTTCACAGAATTTGTGCTTTATTAAAGAAGTAGTAAAAGAAGAAATGGATCATTTAGCTGTTCGAAGCTACAGTGAGCCACGACACAAACGACAGCGCTGTCAGCTCTGACAGGACTGAGCAGCTCCAGCCACGTCCTCTGTAGGCTGCACAGCTGAGCTAATGTCTGTGACCGCAGCCTAACTGAACTGATCTTTCCCTCCCCCATCCTGCTACAGATGATGGTCAATAGGACTACTGAGGTATACACACACTCCTTCAACTCTCCACAGGCTCACACAGTCCCATCCTTTTGTCATTTCCTTTGTTATCACTGCCTTTATTTCTCTCACTTCCACAGCACTTGCTGGTGTACATGATATCATTTGGTCCATTCTGTGTGTTTCAGTTGATTCGATATTGTTTAATAATAGGAGGCCACCGTGCATGGCTGAGAGGAATGGCCAACCACTGCTGCTTATCTCTGAGGTTTTAGTTTGATTTTTCACCCGAGTCTGTTTGTTTGATTTCTTTGATCATCAGCTCAGGATCACCCTTTGGTTTTCCTTCCCCGTGTGGCCCTAATACATTCAGACTGACTATAAAAACTGAATTGTTGTTTTTTAATGACTGTGTTTACTTTCTGTAAGCTTCGATTATGAATGTGTGTGATGTGCACCGTCTCTTAGTCTGTAATTCTGCCTCTTTTTGTGTTGCATGTTTTAGAAATGCACTCTGATCAGCAGCTTAAAGTATTGTTTACAAACTGATAATATTACAATGCCCGTCCATATTAGATAACATACTACACTACAAGAAGTAAGACATGCTATAATATATGGCTGCTTAAGTATGGAAGGCCAGTGAAGACGAACAACGCCGACATCTTTTCATGTCATTAACATCTGGGACATAAGAGTGATGGTTGAAATAGGATAAACAGACGATTCAACATCAGTAACTTTTCATGTTGAACTGGGCGGACGATGTATCAGCACGATCACAAGAACAAACTGTGTCACATCAGAAACCCGAGAAAGATTCAGACACTTATGTTATGATAAATGTCACGTTCGGCTTTAAAAATGCCGTTTGCAGAAGGAGGAACAAATAAACAAATAAAAAACAATAATTCCATTTAACTGTTATTCCTCTTATTGGACACACGATGAGCACACAAAGGCAAACATTCACTGTGTTTATCCCACCCAGGGTCTTCCATACTTTGCAGCTTCTGTAACATTTCTTTTAGAGTGCATGCGTTTCTTTAAAGAAGCAAACTAATCTGTAAACAGTGCAGCTCAGCAACGGCATGGGAAGCTTGTGAAGCTCATATATATATAACTGCATAAAGCTAATATGTTAGCACAGACGAGCATGTTGCATCCATGCTTCCTTAATTTGCACCATTCTAAGCTTCTGACTGTAAACTTTTGAACCATCTCGTTAGTCACTGTATTCTTCACGCTTCTGTAAACACCTTTTTCACATTAAATCGGACCAACACTAACAGAATGGAAAGGTAAGGCAAGAACTCCTCCAACCTACTCTGAAATCCTTTTTGCTAATAACAGTTAACATAGTGCACTTTGGTGTTGATGGGGACCTGTGTGGTTTACTGACAGTCTGTGTTGTCTGTGTCCGTCTGGATGGCAGTCTGCGTGCACTCTGTGCTGATTTCTTTGATCTTTTTTCATTTCACTCGTGTTAAAAGCATTTTTTGGTCTCTTTACACAGTTTGCATGGACGTGATGTGTGTTTGGGGTTGTGTGTAGATGCTCTGACTTTCATATTAGTACCAGTGAATATACATGATTATTTTTAAGTCAGATTTTCATCGTCCTTGATTTTAATTTACTTCTTTTACTCTTGATGCAACTTTTGCATGCTGGGAAGACTAAAGGTCAAAGTTGACGTGACGGTGAAGCTAATGTGTGTGCTCTGTCCTGCTGTGTGTGTCTGCATCTTTCTGTCCTGCAGAGTGGATTCACCCCCCTGCACATTGCTGCCCACTATGGGAACGTGAATGTGGCCACCCTCCTGCTGAACCGAGGGGCAGCGGTTGACTTCACAGCGAGGGTACGAAACAAGCCTAATAACTTATTTGGGTCTGAACTGTATGAGTGTAAGCTGGAGACTGTAAACAAGCTTTGGTGGACAGGATGAAAACATGTCAGTGGGTAACTCTACAAGCAGAACAGAGTTCAGTCAGTGATGAGGACCACGACTGACTGAGCTCAGTGTTGTGTTGGTTCTGTATCCACATATATACATATATAACTGACCAAAACACCGAGTTGTGCCTGCATCAATGTGCCTGCTGATGTAGTCTTACAAACCAAAGTCAGTCGTCCTGGATCCTGACACGAGCCTATAAAAGCTACGACTGTGCTCTGGGTACCACAACAACCCTCCCTCACTGTCAGGCAACAAACGCCTGATTAAACGACGCCTTCCACAAAACACGGTCACATTTCCTGTTTTAATCACCAAAGCAGCGTGGTTGCTCACACACACACATACCAACATTTGGATTCTGAGCCGACGTGTTTAACGAGTTGTTGTTTTTGTGCGTCTTTGTCTGCAGAATGGGATCACTCCACTGCATGTGGCCTCTAAGCGTGGCAACACAAACATGGTTCGCCTGTTATTAGACCGTGGCTCTCAGATTGATGCTAAAACCAGGGTGAGTACCTCAAACGCACACATCTAATGTAACCTGAGCTTTAGAGCTAGTTATCTTTAAACCACACTCCCACGGTGGTGCAACTGTTACATCCACGTAGTAGCTAATGGCCGCGTCCATTGCTAACAACAGATATGATGGGGGGTTGTTTTTAGTCCATTCTGACCTGTAGGTCTGCCACTCATCACTTGATGATCTGTTATTTAATAAACTGCTGCTCTGTAAAGTGCAAATGAAAGATTTATGATGTTCTTAATGCTTTAAATTGTGTATTTACTCGATTACAGATATTCAAACCAATAAAATGATGGAACTGAGGACTTTATTTTAGTAATGCGATGCCATTTTTCAGAGAAAAATGTTACCACTGTGTTAGTCCACTTCGGTTTCTGACTTGTTGTACATCAATGTAATGATATTACATTAATAGCTCAGGGGCAGGGTTAGCTCAGTAGGTAGAGTGGTGGCCCCATGATCGGAAGGTCGAGGGTTCGAATCCACTAAACGGCCTCCCTGAGGTACCTGAGCACAGTAGCGTGCCTACACACTGCTCCCCGGGCTGCCCACTGCTTCACAGAGGGAATGGATTAACTGCAGAGAGGAGTTTCCCCACGGGGATCAATAGAGTGTACATTACTATTAATATAATGTTGCTTGATGTCGCATTTCAGCTTCCAAGCAGCTGGAGTCTCCTTTGTTGCATTATCAGAGTCAGAAAACCTTATTACTGCCTGAGAAATGTGTTATTATGTGTAACATGTAACATGGGTGACAGTGGTGCAGCACTCCACCTGGACCCTGTCCCTGTGAAACCTACAGAGGCCTTATCTGTGGCACAGCGTCAGTGTGTCGGACTCTTGTTTATAGATGGGGGTTTTCCATTGGAGGGTTTTTTGGTTTGCATTTGCAGGTGTATTCACTGACAGAGGCTTTCAGAAAAGGATGTTTGTGTCTGACATCGTCCCTCACATACAGAGATATCTCTGTATTATCTAAATGATTTGATGATATATATGATAAGCACTGAAACTAATCTTTTACTGTTGTTGTTGCCCATCAGTCACCCCATGTGTCCTTAAAGAAAAACATCTGCTTGACTTGTTTTTGTCTGTGTTTTTTGCATCCTTTGTAGCCTGTGTTCATACATGCTGACTCAAAATTTAAAATGAATAGATCCTTAGTTTGAATGTTCTAATATCTGGTATGTTTTTGTTTTTTAAATAAACATCAGGATGAATTGATCAGGACTTTTTTCTGTTATGTCCTGTTATGAAAAGTTAAGCCATCGTTGTCCTGCAGCATCCAGAGTCGATACATATTTACTGTCTTGGTTTCGTAGGACGGCCTGACTCCGCTTCACTGTGCTGCTCGGAGCGGACACGATACGGCTGTAGAGCTGCTGCTGGAGAGAGGAGCACCTTTACTGGCCAGGACCAAGGTCTCACATTCACCATCTAAAGTCATGGTTGTGTCCTGTGTAACGTGTCACTGTGAAGCTAAGGGCCTCGTGATGTCTGCTGGTGACCAGCAGGAGCTTTTTCTGCGAGGTGGGAGGAAGGACAGGTCAAAGGATAAACAAGCCCACGTGTTGTAGGGTTTGGCACTTTCTGCATATAAAATGATGAGTTTGAGGGTTTATTTTGTATAAAACATGATGAGCATGTTCAACAGGTTTTGAGATTCTCTGTCAAATACTCTGAATGCTCAACAGTAGATCTGCAGATCAGTGTTTGTTACAGAAACAGCAGTGAGTAAAACTGCTATGTTATCAATCAGAGATAAAAAAAGACACGTTGCAGCTGTTTATTTACACTTCCAGCAAACCAATAATGCATTTCACCTGCAGCTCTCCTCTGCTGAACCAACTGTCCCCTCCCACAGAACGGGCTGTCCCCTCTGCACATGGCAGCACAAGGTGACCACATTGAATGCGTCAAACACCTTCTACAGCACAAGGCTCCTGTTGATGACGTCACATTGGACTACCTGACAGCACTGCATGTGGCGGCTCACTGCGGTCACTACAGAGTCACCAAACTGCTGCTGGACAAACGGGCCAACCCTAACGCCAGGGCACTGGTAGGTCACGAAGAAAACATGGATCCATGAATGGAAAAAGGATCATAATCTGTCTACACCTGGAATTCTTCTGAGGTCACGGTCCACTGTGTTCGCTCCACAGAATGGCTTCACGCCGCTGCACATCGCCTGTAAGAAGAACCGCGTGAAGGTGATGGAGCTGCTGGTTAAATATGGAGCTTCCATCCAGGCCATTACAGAGGTGCTTTACACATCGGAGTAATCTGACTGCAGAAATGCCTTTATTATTGCTCTCTATACGTTTAAAATATTACTATTGAAACAAATCTGTGACATTGCATACATGATACTTGAATTTGGTTACATGTAGCAAAGGTAGCTTCAAAACAGCCTCCTAAAGTTACATCATGCTAACAGCAGCAGACTGTTCTTCAACAACCTCCCACAGGTATAACTGGAGTCATAAAGTGATAAACTGACTCAGTAGTACTCAGTAATGTAATAACATCAGGCCAAGTGGATCCTCTTGGTGTAGTCAATAGAATTAAAGGAGGCTTATTGTTATTGAACAATTTCAAATATTAACATCTCTATAGACCAGGGGTGGGGGAGCTGCAGGTTTAGACGTGTCCAGCTGATTTACATGACCTCCTCAACATGTGTTGAAGTTCTCCAGATGCCTGGTAATGAACTCATCATGTGACTCCGGACTGTTGACCCACGGTGAGATCGAAAACTGCAGTTCCCCGACCCCTGCTATAGACAGTACTGCTGGATATAATTAGAAATAGAGCAATAAGCTGATTTCTAATTGAAAAATATTGATGGTAAATTAGTCATAAAGACCAAAATTAAAAGTTTTATTGTATCAGTTTTCTTCTTCTTTTCTTTTTCTTCTAATAAAATGAAAGATAAGAATGTATTGTCCATTATGACCACCTGCAGTTATAGCATTTAATGGCTGCATACCACACAGACATAACGCACTATATTATTCACTGATTCATCTGATGGGCGTTTCATTCTGTCTAGGGCTGCCACGATTAGTCGACTAGTCACGATTACATCGACTATCAAAATCGTCGACGACTGATTTAATAGTCGACGCGTCGTTTGAAGCTTTGTAAGATCACAAAAGACGCAGGAATAAGTAGCAGGATTTAAGAGTGTAATAACGGACTGAAACAGAAGATGGCAGCACTGCATGTACAAGGATGCCAGCTGCCGTTAAACCCGAAGAAGAAGAAGCTGTCCAGTGTTGCCAACTTAGCGACTTTGTCGCTATATTTAGCGAGTTTTCAGACCCCATTAGCGACTTTTTTTTCTAAAAAGCGACTAGCAACAAATCTGGCGACTTTTTCTGGTGTCATTGGAGACTTATTTATGATGACTTTTTGACGTGAAAGGGCGTGTTGCTCTTGCGCTTTAACACCTCACCCGTGCTAAAGCGCTCACGGGCGGAGGATAGTCCTCCCCCAGCTGCTATCAGGGCAGGAGACGTTCACACCTATGCGTCCAACCGCACTGACTGTAACGCAGTCAGTTCTTCTTTTACTGTTATGCTGTTTTGTGGATCACAAGGTTTAAAACTACTTATAAACACACACACACACTCACACACAAAGTAACTCCACCAGAGTGCCTATTTCGGGTCACTTTTGCCGGTCGAAGCCCGGATAAAGGAGCAGGGTTGGAATTGTGACATTAAAAAACAATAATTGCTAAAATAAATTTAATTTGTAGTTCTAAATAAATTCTACATGTATTTAGGACGTTTTTTGCTCACTTTATGTCTCTTCCACGATGTTATTTCTCTCTCCAACAGCGTAGGTTACAATTATATTAGCATGACCAATTATGCAAATTAGGTGATGGCGTCATTTAGTGACTTCTAGCGACTTTTAGGACAGCCAATAGCGATTTTCCTTACTGAGGAGTTGGCAACACTGGCTGTGTCCCAGAATTCATAGCGCAGCCCAGCTCAGTTTCCAACAATGGCGGCAGCTAGTTAGTTTTAATATTACTCTTATTATTCTTTCTGGGTCACAAAATAAATGTTTAACATATTTTCAGGCGAGAATGTAGCTGTGTAAACCTCAAATATCTGCTCAGTTTATCAAGACACCACATATTTTCAAAAGCGCTCCGACGTTTTCGGAGACGTCTGTTACCCACTAGCTCGATAGCGAGCCGGGGGCAAGGCTCACTAGAGCCGTGAGAGCACCGGACTCCCGGCAAATCGTTTTCAAACCACCGCCGTCTTTCGCTACTCAGGTTAAACATGACATATAAGTCACTTAGATAACTTAAAAATGTTGTTGTTTGGCTTTTTTTTTAGTATTTTATTTGTTCCTGAGTAAATCGGTTTGGCTGAGGCTAAAGTTATAGTTTTTACACAGCTGAGTAAACGTCAAGCAGACAGCTGATTATCAGAAGTGTGAGATGCTCGAGAATATACTCCGGTGTCCTGTTATATTTTAGATAGCAAGGAGTTTATTAAACTTCACCGAAACAATCTGCAAATTTCATTAAAATTTAATAAACTATCATCTTGTCTTTATTTTTAGTTAGCACATACCTTAAACACTTACAGCTGTAAGCTAATGATAGTTATATAAGAGCAGATGCTGCTGGTGCAATAAGCTGTACGTTTTACGTTCTATGGATGATGATCTGATTAGTCGACTATCAAAATAATCGTTTGTGGCAGCCCTAATTCTGTCCGATCGTCTCTTTTGTGCTTTCTCCCGTGTTCAGTCGGGTCTGACGCCCATCCATGTAGCAGCCTTCATGGGTCACCTGAACATCGTCCTGCTCCTGTTGCAGAACGGGGCCTCGGCTGACGTCAGCAATATTGTGAGTGATGTGAAACGAGGCAAATGCAGCAAAAGTGACACAAACTGCAGCCATTTGTTAAGTCAGATGAACACAGCGTGACAGTGAGGTTTTCAGAATGTGCGCTGACTCTTCTGAGCCATATGTTGCCGCATGTCGTTTGCACAGCGTGGAGAAACGGCCTTACACATGGCAGCCCGGGCAGGTCAGGTGGAGGTTGTCAGATGTCTCCTGAGGAATGGAGCAATGGTAGATGCTCGGGCACGTGTAAGACTGCTGGAATCACATTTGCACACGTGATAAAGAATCTTTAACGTTTTCATTCTGATGGTCACTGAGCTCTTTTTCTGCTGCGTGTCCTGTTTAGGAGGAGCAGACGCCCCTTCACATTGCATCCCGCCTGGGGAAAACTGAGATTGTGCAGCTGCTGTTGCAGCACATGGCCCATCCTGATGCTGCCACAACCAATGGCTACACCCCCCTCCACATTTCTGCCAGGGAGGGACAGGTGGAGACTGCCTCGGTGCTGCTAGAGGCAGGAGCTTCACACTCACTAGCCACCAAGGTGAGTGTGGGAGAAGACTTTGGATCTCCATGGTGTGATTTAGTGCACGGAGCAGTGGAACAAACATGTTTCAGTTCATGTAATGCTCTAATTTCTTATTTTCAACATGACAGCTGCAAAAAGTGAACACATGAAAACATTCAGGGTTCCTGTCCCGCAGAAATCACCTGAAGTTCACTTTGTTCCTTCTGTAAGCTGTTTGTGTTACGCCTGTCGATGCATAAGATTCACTTTACTGTGGGCTCTCGGAAGTCAACAAAAAGAATAAATTAAATAATGTAAATGAATATATCACTGAAAAATCACCAAGAACAAAACAATGAAACAATCAGACAAACAAATACAGCATTTTTATTGCACTTATAATAAAGAGCTGAATCAAAAGAGATTTAGTTTGGCACCAAGTCCTGACAATTTGCCTCCTTGGTTCATAATTGTCTTTGTCTCCACACCACATATGTTAGCTGACATTAATGTTTCAAACCATTGCATCTAGCCTTTAAAAATCAGCAGGTATATGCACACATCTGCTATCAGTGTGTAGCCTGTAAACACGACCTGCCTACATTTCTCAACGTTGACTCTTATGTCTCGACCCCATGTAGTCCTCTGCTGAAGGCTGGGATAGAGAGGTTACTATAATACTGCATCTCCTGGTCTGTCTGTGTGATTCTTCTGATCAATGATTGATGAGGCAGTAAAGCTGCTACGTCCCTCTGAATTGTTCATGAAGTCTGAACACAGCTGAGTGATTTATCACCATGACTGTTTAACAGGCTGTGCAGTCAGGATCTTTACTTTGTACCCCATCCCAGACAGACCAACCTCTTAATCTATTCATATAATGAGAAGAGACAAAGCATTGTGTGAGGCTGCATTTGTCAGGCCTCAGTGCTTTTGCTCTCTCCTAGACTTCTCTCTGGGGAGCGAGGGGTGTGGCTGTCGCTGTTACAGTGTAACACAATTATAGCGCCATCCTTACAAACATCAAATTGTGCATAATTGTCCATATTTTCTCATAATATCACTATTTTCCACAATGCAATGTAAGTAAACAAGTTTAATTTTTTGTGTACCTATTAAATTGAATTCTGCCTTTAAGAGACAAAAGGCTGTTCTCTCCATGAACAGACCTGCATCATAAACAAGCTGGTTCAGTGTGTCCTTACAGCTAAAGTGCCCCCTCTGCTGGCCTTTAAATAAAATGGACGTTCCCTGTGGGTTACCTGCAGTTGCATCAGCTTGCTACTATGAACTGTTTATAGCATTACACAGTAACTGAAGGTCTTTTCCTCTTATATTTTATACTGTACTTAAATACAAAGCTTAAATAATACTACGACAATAGTAGTAGTAGTATGACAAAGTACATAAAAAAGAAATAATACAAAAAGTAAGAACATTTCTGTTGGCTCACAATACTTAATATGTTCTAACAATATTTACAGTAATACTTTACATCTGGCAAGGTTTTAATTCGTGCAACCCACAAACTCAACTCTGCTGCTCAACACACAAACTCAACTCTGCTGCTCAACACACAAGCTCAGCTCTGCTGCTCAACACACAAGCTCAGCTCTGCTGCTCAACACACAAACTCAACTCTGCTGCTCAACACACAAGCTCAGCTCTGCTGCTCAACACACAAGCTCAGCTCTGCTGCTCAACACACAAACTCAACTCTGCTGCTCAACACACAAGCTCAACTCTGCTGCTCAACACACAAGCTCAACTCTGCTGCTCAACCCACAAACTCAACTCTGCTGCTCAACACACAAACTCAACTCTGCTGCTCAACCCACAAACTCAACTCTGCTGCTCAACCCACAAATGCACGCTGCTTATGAATGTGGTACAATAAAGGAAAATAAAAGTAAGATGTGTTGCTAACACTGTAGCAACAAAGAAATCCTCCACCAAACACAAATGTCCTTACTTTCTGTGCAAAGTTTGTAATTAAAGCCTAAGTTCCTGCACTTGGTGTCTTATAACAGAGTTCTTAGTGTCACTTTTTGTCTTGTCTCCTAATACAGAAAGGTTTTACTCCGCTGCATGTGGCCGCAAAGTATGGAAGCCTGGATGTAGCCAAACTTCTGCTACAGCGTCGCGCCCCTCCTGACTCTGCTGGGAAGGTATGGATCCAAACAGAAACTTGCTATCCTTAAAATTCATAGCATGTATTGTAAAACAATGACGTGATTATTTTATTGAATTTCCTGTTAACTACAAGTTTACTGCAGGAATGCTGGTACGGTTTAAAAAATAACATCAGCTGTCCCTTCATTTAGATTAACCCTGACTCAAAAAGCTAACAGGTGCCTGTTCACATCAATGATCTTGTTTTTGCTCCTTCATGCACATTTTTGTGTCCATAATAAGAGCCTAGCTGGTGATGCTGTCTAATATTACTTTAATTCATCTCACCTTCTAAAGCTTCTGTCTAATCCTTCCATACCTTACAGAATGGCCTCACCTCGCTCCACGTTGCAGCACATTATGATAACCAGAATGTGGCGCTCCTGCTCTTGGACAAAGGAGCGTCACCACACACAATGGCAAAGGTGATTCAACAGAGCACAGATGTAGTATATAATAGGATTGTTCTTAGCCAGCTAGTTACAAGCTAGAGCCAGAGGGACGTCACAGCTGACGGCTCTGTCCTGTTTTTTAAAGACAGCTTTCAAAAAAGTCTCTGAAGCCTCAATGATATCTGAAATTCCCTCAGGAGGAGAAAGAGTGTTTGCTGCTTCAGCTGCTGATGAATCTATTACATTTGAAGCAGCAGGATAGTCTATGTGTTATTGAGCCACAATAGAGCACAGCCTGTGCATTCACACTAATGAAAGCGTGTGTGACGGTGTGACTGACTCATATGTGAGGAGTGAGTGACAGCATCAGCATACATTCACTGCCAAACTCTCTGATAAACAGTCGTATTAAAAGCAAAAATGATATTCAACATTCGCTGACCAGCAACTCTCGCGTGTGTCCTGCACCAATCAGAACGGCTACACTCCTCTGCATATTGCGGCTAAAAAGAACCAGATGGAGATCGCCACAGTGCTGCTGCGTTACGGAGCAGAGACTAACATCCTGACCAAGCAGGGGGTCACTCCACTCCATCTGGCCTCCCAGGAGGGTCATGCGGACATGGCCGCTCTGCTAATAACCAAAGGAGCTCAAATCAACGTTCCCACCAAGGTACTGTGGAAACTCACCCAGAGCATGTGATGCATCTTTGCCCTGTTTAGCGCTGCTGCTGTTAATAAAGCTACTAATGTGTCCACAACTAGAAATGTCAACAGTAAAAAAGAAAAGGTTCATACAATAAATGGAATGAAATAAATGTGAATAATGATAATAAAAAGAGTTAACTGTGCACAGTTCCTGTCCTCTGCTTCTGTATCCTGCAGAGTAATGGCTAAAGCTAGATAGTTTGGTATAGGGCACTATCACGCATTGTAAGCTAACAGCGTTAATGCTTGTCTGTGTGTTGCTCCTGCAGAGTGGCCTGACTGCCCTTCATTTGGCAGCTCAGGAGGACAAAGTGGCCGTTGCTGAGATTTTGGCCAGAAACGGTGCCAACCTGGACCAGCAGACCAAGGTATGAAAAAAGGGTTTTATTCCCTTTAATAACAGTAACAGCTTCTGGTGTTGTTATTCATGGCTTAAAGAAATGTAACTGATCTGTTTTTGCTTCACAGTTGGGCTACACACCGCTGATTGTAGCATGTCACTATGGAAACGCAAAGATGGTCAACTTCCTCCTTCAGAATGGCGCAAGTGTCAATGCCAAGACTAAGGTACTGAAAAGCAGCTGTAGTGTTTTTATGAGAGCTGAACGAACAGGACTCACCTCTGCTGTGCTTTCAGAACGGATACACTCCCCTGCATCAGGCAGCGCAGCAAGGAAACACACACATCATTAATGTGCTGCTGCAGTACGGTGCCAAACCCAACGCTACCACTGTGGTACGCAAACACACACACACTAACACGCACTAACACACTCACACACGCGCACACACACGTATAATGGTTTGTTTTCCTGTGCAGAATGGCAACACAGCTCTGGGAATTGCTCGGAGGCTGGGTTATATTTCTGTGGTGGACACACTGAGGGTTGTGACTGAAGAGATCATCACCACCACCACGGTATGTCACGCACACCTGCACACTTCTTAGAGCCTGTCTGAGCTGTGATAGGCCGGCTACACCTTGGACAGGTGGCAGAGAGATAAAACTCTCAGGTTTGGCTTTGACCTGCTGGAGGAAAACAGAGCAGCCAGAGTGAAATTCATGCAGAAAACCTGAAACCTCCACAGACCTGCAGGGTCCGGACCCTTCTGTCCTTTATGAGCCTATCCGGTCGTTAAGTGATGACGTGACGAATCCTACTTCCGGGCCTAAAGTAGTCTGCGTTTAATATGGCTTTTGTGTTGTTAACATGTTTAATGTTTTGTATTTTCTTCTATTTAATCTCAAAAAGCTCCTAAAACAGTCAGTGATCACTGTTGACCTCCCTCGGCTTTTATTACCGCTAATCATTTACCACTAATCAGTTTTTAAAACCTGAGGATGTAACTGCAGCCCAGCCCATGCAGCAGTACATGAATGACTAACCTCGTATTGTGGATGGATTATCTCAGTTGTTCTCCTGGCTGAAGTTTGGTCCTTTTACAGCATCCTGCCATGCGATTACATTTGTTCCTGACCACCGAGAACACTCACGTTAACTTTTATCCAGTGGGAAAAAAGCTAGCTTGTTTATATTATGCTAACATAGCTGTGTCGTTAGCGGTCACGTAGCACATCATTATATACCAGCTAGCCAAACTTCAGTAACCCTACAAACGTCACTGCTGTTTAGTTTTCTGTCTTCATTTATGTTGGAAGTGATAGCAGAGCTGTACGTTTGAATTTGTTTCCAAAACCCCGCAGTCAGGACATGCTATATTGTATTTAGATAGAAGCTAGCGAGCTAACTTCCTGCTAACTTCTAACTCCGTTAAATGTCATAAATTCCGTTTTCATGGATGCCTGGATGTTAAACTCAATTGTTACACCTGGTAGAGCAGAACGCTGATCATTTTATTAAAGATGAAAGACTTTAGACAGTTTTTCAACTCTCAGTAATGCCGTAGTGATCGTTTGATAGCGGAGTTTAGGCCCAGACACAGCTAGTGACGTCAGACTGAACGACCGGATAAAGCTACCCACGACACACACCTCCCTACATCTTTTACATTTACAAATTCACATAACTTTGTAGTCTTCATAAAAACAATGCATTTCTTTATCTGTCCACTGTAATGCATCACTTTGCCGTAATAATACAACACTGGCTGAGATATGTGAGAGCACACAGTAAAAATGATGCGTGCCATTACATCAGTACAAATCTCTGTTTTCTCAAAATGACCACACGGTTGAATTAAGACAACAAAGCTAACTGCTCTGCATTAAACTGTATTGTCTGGCTTTGCCTAATAAACTTACTCTGGTGTTTTTAACGGGGTCTGTTTGCTCTGATCTGGCAGACGGTGACGGAGAAACACAAGCTGAATGTCCCAGAGACCATGACCGAAGTACTCGATGTGTCAGATGAAGAGGGTAAGTTGCAGCTACAGCGTGAGCCTGCAGCCCACTCCCCAATGAACAGAGCCACCTCTGTGGTCCTGCAGCCATGAGTTCATTTATCATACATTTAAGTTGGAAAACCTCCATCAGTTAATCCATTTAATCTTTATAGCTTGCACACATTTGCTTCTTTGTTGGCCTCTGTAGCCACTGTGCTGGTGGTAACATGTAGCAGATAAAGTGATGATACTGAGATCAGACGAGAACGTTGGACCTTTCTGTTCGTCCCTCTTTGTGGCTTCAAATGATTTTTACCATCAACCATCCGTAAGAATCCGCCTGTGACTGTGCTGTTTACCTACAGCGTGGGAAACCACTGATGATGATGTCATGTCAGACGACTCCATGGATGAGGAAGGTAGTGAGCATGAGGGTGTGTGTGCAGGTTTGCTGTAGGAGTGACGGCATGGTGAATGAGCCTGGACTGTACTAACTCTTCCAGAGGTCCAATCAAGTCGTTCATGTGTTACTGAGAGAGTAACGAGTGTTCACTGTGTGTTGGCTACAGACTTCAACTAATTATGTACTTTATAACATCATGAAGTGAATAATTTCTTCTTCACGGCACCTGTCAGCGGGTGAGATTTACCAGGGAGCATGTGAACGTCTCGTCCTCAGAGGCGATGTGTTACGAGCAGGAATGGACAGAGCATCTCCAAACTGCCGTTTGTTTGGGGTGTTCCCGGGCTGTAGTGATCAGTATCCATCAAAACTGGTTCGTGGAAGTGACAGTGGTGAACCAGCAGCAGGGTCATGGACGGCTCACTGGTGCATGATACTGCAGCTCAGGCTGCTAAGGTGGTTGTTGCTGGTCATGTCAGAATACACAGTGCATCAGTTTGTCGTGTACAGGGCTGCACAGAGCAGGCAGGGTGCCCACCGACCTCAGTGCATCACCGAAACAAAGCAAAAATGCTTCAGCAATGAGTTTGAGGTGTGGCTCTGCTGCTAACATCTTGTTCCCAGATACAACAGCACAGAGAGTCCATGTCTGGATGCAACAGGAGCACCAGCTCAATGTTAGGAAGTTCTAATGTTATGGCACATCAGTATAGGAATTTGCATGGAGGAAATCGCGCTAACGTCTTTATGCTAAGCTTAGATACTCCCGAGGTCTCCACTAAGCTTTGGGTTCCTCGACTCCAACCATCAGGCCTGTGATGTTTTAAATGATGTCATATTGTAATGGACCAGTATATCAAACAAGGGAACACTGTTGTATCATGTTCAGTTGCAAACATGAGGGACACAGCAATGTTTCCGTTCAGCTGTAGCTACGTACACAGTGTACACATGAGAGTGGGATCAGCATCAGTACAGCTGAGTCACATTCAAAGCTTTAACTGTTCTTTAAGCCCTTAATTCAGTCTCCTGCTGCTGTGCCTGCTTGTGTCACCGTTCTGGGTCAGCTTGACCCAGTATTTTGAGTTGTGTTTTGGTGTGTTTTTGCATTTTGGATTCTTTCCTTATTATGATGCTGATGATTATGAATCTATGTTTCAGTTATTCTTGTTCAGGGATTAGTTCGTAGGGTTTGTGTTCTCATGTTTATTGCAGGTTTAGTTCAGTGTCTAGTCTGTCTCTGTGTCGTGTCTGCGTTTTTGTTTAGTGGGGTCTTGTTTCCTGTTTTACTCTGAAGGTTCATGTTCCTGTCTTATGTCAGTGTTTCTAGCTGTGTTCCCCCCGTCTCATTAGGTCTTATTCCTCCCAGCTGTGTTCCCCTTCTGTCTCTAATTCCTTGATGACTTCCTCAGTGTATTTTAGCCCGGTGTGTCTTCGTGTCAGTGTCGCGTCATCTGTTCATGCACCCTGTTATTTCTAGCTGCACGTCATGATTCGAGTCTGCAAGATTCGGTATTGGACATGTTCATAGTCACTTTCTCCAGTCATGTTTCCCTGCACCTTCATGTGCCAGTACCGAGATCTCGTTCACAGTTTCTCATGTCGTGTTCATAGTCTGTCCGCAGTACTTCGTCATAGTTCAGTCCTGGTCTTCGTTCATAGCCTTAGTTACTCCCAGTTTAGGTTTTTAGTTTTGTCATTCCCATAGTTTATGGTTTGTTGTTTTGCCTTCTGTGTCAGCCCTGATTAAAGGCTCGCTTTGAGCTTAGGACAAGTTTTGCCTCCAGCGTCTGTGTCCGCACCCGGGTCCACCAAACACTCCACACGGTCTGCCCTCGCGGGCCGTGACAGGTTGTGTTCTGAACATATTTATTCTGCAGGATAAAAGCAGAATAAAAGCGTTTTGTATTTGACAATCGCTTGACAATGTCTTTCTCATCACATAATTTGAGGGAATGAATTAAGGAAACGTCAGATTTTCTTAATTCATCTTCATCTTAAAGGAAATATGCTGAAAAGTCACTGAATCACGTTTATTTTCTTGCATCTTCTGCAGGTAGAGCGTCTCTGTCTCACTGCAGTTTCTCACTTGTTCTGCTGGCCTAGCATGCAGCTTTCTGCCATAGCTGCTCCAACATTAGCTGCTCCAACATTAGCTGCTCCAACATTAGCTGCTCCAACATTAGCTGCTCCAACATTAGCTGCTCCAACATTAGCTGCTCCAACATTAGCTGACACTGCTCTGGCAGTTGTGACTACGGAGAACGTGGAGAGAGTGAGAGACTGTTGTTCCATGCCAACATGTCAACAAAAAGATTCAGCTATGTTAACACTTGGATAATGTTAGCCAGTAGCTTGCATGAATTTGGAAAGATGTTGCTTATTAAAAATAATAATATTATTGATTTGTCCTTTTATGCACCAATTTGCAAACCAGAGTTATTCTAAATGTATGAATTAAAAACTGTATGACAGTAACGCTGCACAGCTGTAGCTCACTACTAACGGGAACATCAGTGGTTCGATTCCCGGCTCCTCCAGCTGTTATCGTGTGCTCGGTGAACCCGCTGGACCCCAGATTGCTCCCGAGGCTTCAGCATTTCAGTGAGCCTGGCAGCTCAGAAACAGCGAAACGTAAAAATAAAGCGCTTTGTGAATGTGCACATAGGTGAAATATGCTCAGTCTGTTATAATACATGAACACAGTCAGAGGGTTGACTCCACTAATCGCCTGCACGCAGTCATGCTGAACATTTTGAGGCAGGCGTCCTGCAGCCAACAGCGATGCTGAGCCCTGCTGTGCAGTAGTGGAACAGTAATAGTGCTAAATCACTGTTATGCAGTTAACATAAGCCTTACAGTGGCTTTGCACAGTCCTTAATCAAAGCATGAGAATACAGTCGAATATAGAGATGCTGTAGCGAGAAGCTGTGAAGTGCACGTCAGGATTTTGCAGCCACTAAACTGTGAAAGGTTTTCTTAACTAGAGACACAAAACTGACGACGCGTTGAGATTTCCTGTACAGGCAGACGCAGCAGCCCTGTGTTTATTGTTCATGAGCCACATCAATGTCTGTTTTCCACTTTCAGCCAGATGTTCAAATGTCCTGTTTGTAAAGTAACTGGCTGTGATGTTTCCACCTGCGAACATCAAAACCAAAACAAGCACAATTACAGATTTGTTGACTTGTGTCCAAAATATTTCTAACAATATCCCAACATGAAGGTGCGTCACTGTGTTTTCTCATCAGTGGTTGGTTATAGTTGTGTGTTTTTCATTGATAGTTTCATTTCTCTGCTTCTTAAGGTGACGACACGATGACAGGCGACGGAGGGGAGTATCTGAGGCCTGAGGATCTGCGGGAGCTGGGAGATGACTCCCTGCCAGGACAGTACCTGGATGGGATGAACTACCTGCGCTTCAGCCTGGAGGGAGGACGAACCGACAGGTGCATCAAACTCTGCAAAAGCTAAACACAGAGACAAACTCGCTGTGAAACATATTTCTGGATGAAATGATTCATGCACAGTTCTTCCATATGTTCTCTATACAGCTTTACAAGCTGCAGCTCACACAGCTGTTTTAATAACACACTCTTTTTCCTTTTATGACATTTTATGTAACCTACTTGTGCATTTCTTCCCTTCCCACCCTTTTTACTCACATTGGCTCCGTCCCATTCAGTGTATGCACAAACAGCTAACTGCCTGTATGTTTTGTGTCTGTTTGCAACCTCTCCTCTTCACACTTCACGGTCTGCCTTTTCATATCTACATAATCGAATGCAAAGGTATGTGCTGACTCCATCCACGTATCTGGACTTTTAAGTCTTCAGCACCAAGTTTCAAGTTTATTCATTTATATAGCACTTTCAAAAACAACAGTTGTTGACCAGAGTACTGCATAATAACACGGTCATACCAAATAAAACAGAATATAGATTAAGAGAAAATAGAATCATGGAAAGAACAATAGAAACAGACTCATCTTGACTTAAAAGCCAGAGACTAAAAGTGGTGTTTAGACGGGTTTGACAGTCTCCAGTGTTGGAGAGGTCCTGACATGCAGGAGCAATGAGCTCCATAACTTAGGAGCAGTCATGGCAAATGCCCGGTCTCTGTGTTTCAACCTCGACCTTGGGACTTGGGATCTTGGGGGAGAATACCGGGTTAGGAAATCAGGAAGATATACATGTAACGTCTTAAAAACAAGTGTTAAAATGTTAAAATGAATTCAAAAGCTGACTGGCAGCCAGTGTATTGAAGCAAGTATGGCAGATATGTGATCCCAGTTAGGAGCCGTGCTGCAGCGTTTTGGACTAGCTGCAGTCGGCCAATTAATGTAGCGGTAATACCAGAGTAGAGGCTATTACGGAAGTCGAGACGAGATGAAGGCATGGATCGCTTTCTCAAAATCTCTGAAACAGAGAAAAGGCTTAACTTTTGCAAGGAGGCGGAGATGAAAGAAGCCAGTCTTGATTACGTTATTTATCTGTTTGTCAAAGATCACTCCTAAATTTCTTGCAGAGGACTTTTTATAGATCTCGAGAGGGCTGAGGTGAAGATGGTCACAAGCACTGAAAACAATGAGAAGATTTAGCGCCATCAACGCCTTAACGTCTTCCAGACAATCAAACAGACCCTTCAGAGGATTCACAGATTTTCATCTCAGGGGAACGTAAATCTGAGAGTCATCTGTGTAGCAATGGAACGAGATGTCATATTTTTTTAAATTGAGCCCATCGGAAGCATGTCGATTGAAAAAAGGATAGAGCCCTGGGGGACCCCACAGAAAAGTCTTTGGGGATCTTTGGGGTTCGATTAGATAAGTAGGATTTAAACCATTCCACAACAATCCTTTTATTCCAACATGTTGTTCCAGTCTAGAGATGAAGGCTGTGATCTACTCTATCAAAAGCAGAACTGATAATAGAGAGTAACTCTGCTGCAGCTTTGGACCCACAGCTCAAACCCAGGTCGCTTTAAGCAGATGAAGAGCTTTATATTCCCGTTGGTGCTTTATAAAGCTGGGAGAGCACTGGTGACTACACTGGTAAACCAGAATCTCATGTCCGTAACGACCACAGGAATCTTGGAGCGGTGGAACCCTGGAAAATTAGGAACGTGCTGACATGCACACATGGTGTTTGCGCTCCCTGAGCTTGGCTCGGCCTTCCAGACGTTTGTAATAAACAGATCAGATGCTTTTGCTTTGGCTGCTGCGTTTGTGTGTCTAGCAGCGCTGCTGTTAAACCAACACTTTAGGTACAGTTTTAGCATTTGAACACGCTGTTCACCACCTAATTACTGGACATTGATCCCGACCAGAACAGAACTTTAAAGATTATGAATGTCCTGCCGTGCTGGGTTGACATCGTGAGCTTCACAGGTTTCATGCTTGTGTTTTTCCTGTGTGCTTCAGTTCAGACAGGTCCTTCACGCCCACTCACCACAGCTACTACTCTTCTAAACACGAAGGCATGATGGAGGAGATGCTCACCAGTCACCAGGTACGCCGCATCATCACACAGATCACTAATTCTGTGCATTTTTTTTAATGTTTATTTATAAGATTTTAAGTTCAAAGTTACATAACGTCAAACCAAACACAAACACACAACAACAAAAACACAAACAGGAAAACAGGAAAGAAAAGGAAAAAAATAAAAATAAAAAAATACACCAGTTAGCCAGTACAAATCAAAAGTTCCAAAGAAACACCAGCGTCCAAAGAAGATGATCTTCTGTGTGAGGTTAGACAGGGCAATCAGAGTTCACCAAGTCCAGAAGATGTGGGAAACAAGTCCAGGAAGGAATCAGGGTTTCACACAAACACAAAGTGCAGTCAGATGGGTTAAAGTTTATGTTAAATTCCCATTAATATGATCGAGAAAAGGGCCCCAGATTTCGACAAACTTAAAATGGGTGTCAGCCAAACGATAACGAACCTCTTCAATACACAAACAAGCAATCATCTCACGTAGCCAAACCCCGAACAATGGAGGAGATGGTGATTTCCAGGCTCTAAGAATAAGTCTTCTAGCTACAATCATGCCAAACATTAAGGCTTTCTGAAGAGGACGTCTGAGTGCCAATGAGGTTAGGGAGCCTAGCACTGCAAGTACACCATCCGGCTCTAATTTTAAGTCATAAATATATATTAAATATCTCTGCCCAGAAACTCCCGAGTGTAGGGCAGGACCAGAAAAGGTGACCAAGGGTTCCCTCCATTGCTTTGCATCTGTCACGCAAAGACGAAAAATGCTGCATAGCTTTGAGGCGACTTTTGTTGTGATTTGGCGCTATATAAATAAAATTGAATTGAATTGAATTTTAGAAAAATGCAGACGATGAAGGACCTTGAACTGTATAAGTTGTAGTCTGGCAGTAACAGAGCGTTCTTTAATCTTCTTCAACCCATTGGCCCACAAAGCGTCCGATATGTCTACTTCCAAGTCCTTAACCCAAGCGTCCTTGATGTGGTTAGTAGGTGGTATACGTGTAAAAAGTGTAGTAAATTATTCTGTGCACTTTTAAAACGATGCCGTGGGACGATGTTAACCTAAAGGTTAGGAAGTATGACACTCGAGTGACGTTCAGGCTGTGGCTGTGGACTGTACTGTTAACCACAGTACAGATACAGTCCAGATTCTCAGCTTCTTTAGTCTGCACATCAATCTGTGAGGATGTTTAGCACCTGGATGAATTAGAGTTAGAGCAGAGGAGTTCTGTGTAAGCACCAGTCCATTTATCCAGCCTGGAGGCGGTGTTGCCTTGCAGCAACCATCTGACCCTTTCTGTGTGGAGTTTGCATGCTCCTCTTGTGTCTTCCTGGGTTCTCTCAGGTACTCTGGCTTCCTCCCACACTCCAAAGACATGCAGTTAGTGGGGTTAGGTTCACTGGTGAATCTAAGGCTACGTTCACTCTGCAGGTCTTAATGCTCAATTCCGATTTTTTGATCAAATCCGATTTTTTTGTCTGCTCGTTCACACTACAAATAAAATGCGACAGCAAACGCGCTCTAGTGTGAACGCTCACAGCGGCCGCATGCGCAAAAGAAGACGTCACACACAACGGCTCTGTTTAGACCCAGACCAACAGTGTTGTTTGACTGATGGCCTTAATATAAAGACTTCAGACTTCACGTTTCCCAATTTTTGCTTTAAGTTATTTTGTTATTCACATAATAATGTAAATAACCTAATGATCCTTACTGCTGTTTTAGAGGAGCGGTGCTTCAAAGGATAGCTGCAGATTATACAGTACAAATAAAATGTTCACGTTTCTCCAACGTTGTCTTCCCAGCAGTTTCACTGGATGGACAGGAAGCGTTCGCGATGTCTTCTCGGGCGCTGATAATCGGCGTCTGTCTTGTGTCAGTGACGTAAAAGACGGATTTAATGCGACATGACCATTCACACAGCGGTCGCTTTCTAAAACATCAGATATGTATCGGATTCAGCACCACATACGAAAGTGACCCAGATCGGATTTGAAAATATCGGATTTGTGCCGTTCACGCTGTCACACCATGATCGGATAGATGGGTCACACAGGGTCAGAAAATCGGATTTGATGCGCTTTCGCCTGCAGTGTGAACGCAGCCTAAACTGTTTATATGTGAGTACGATAAAGACGAGGATGGATCAATGAAGGGCTGAGGGAGCCTGATTTCTGTTTGTCAGACTTAACACATCTGAGCTCTCAGGATTCAGCCTTAGAAGGGCTGCAACCCCACCCGACCCACTCCTCCACCCACGGTTCTGCTGTTTTGTATGGGGATTATATTTCTGTCAAATTCAGGAGCAAGTGTATCCCATGATCTTCTCAAGGCCCTAGATGACTGGTGTCTGATCAGAAGTTTGTTTCATTCCAGGTTTCATCCCTTGCCAGGGAGACTGAGAGGGATTCGTACCGGTTGAGCTGGGGCACAGAGAACCTGGACAACGTGGCTTTGTCCTCCAGCCCTGTCCATTCAGGGTAAGCACAGCAGCACTGAAGGAAAGTCGTAAACAGCATTAACACTGCCAGAGTTCTGTGAATAAACTGTTTTCTGTGGATCTTCGTAGATGCAAATCCTGCTGAGCCCTGTTCTTTTCCTTCTTCTGGTTTTTTACACTTGCTGGGATTTCTCCCTCTCTGATTTCTTCTGCCTGACTTGTGATTCCTCTCTGTCTGTTGTGGTTGTTGTTTTAGCCACTCCTCTCCGTGCCATGATCATGGAGACCACAGCAGGTGACCTTCTGCACCTTGGTTGCACCTCATTCCCCTTCATCACTGTCCTTCTCCGCTCAGTGTGCTCTCCCTATGGAGAGGTGTATGTGTTGCACCGTCCTCGACAGACAACATCTCGTGTATATTCCTGTATTCTCAGCCTGAACGTAAATTAATATTTAGATAAGGTTGAAGGTTGAGGACATGTTTGTCGACTTCATTCAGTGTCTCGTGAACTGTGCATTTCTACTAACATGCCACGTGGCATGGAGACTATTAGAATAAACTTACAGTTTACTCTAATCTCGTCTTCTAACATTAATTTAACAGCTGTTTTCAAGTCTGTCGTTGGGTTTTCTAACCTGGTTGTTTGTTTGGCTGAAGCTGAGCCAGAACTGTCTTTAGTGTCATATCGTCATTTCATCACAGTCGGTCTTTACCCCGCTGGGATGTGTGATCCATACGCATACTTGTCACTGTGCATGGAGAGCGAAGGTCAAACCTGAATGCAGAGCAGCCCTCGTCCATTCAGTGTTGAGAAAACAGAAACCAAAGGTTGAGCGTGCGTTAGCTGCCATGCTACAATCATAGAGTTGTCCGTGGTAATAAGTAGTCTATGTTAAAGTCTAGCTATCCTTTTTTTGTAACATCTCTATTTGAAGATTAAACATAATAAAGAAAATGCATTGTTCTGGTCTGCTGTTTCCACGAGCATGGATTGGCTAATGCTACGTGATGTGAGCTAGCTTAAGTTTACTATTACTGACCTCGCTGAATCAGTTCACTAAAGTTAAGACTATGCTATAGTTGTGCTATTGTTGCTACACGGTCTAAGATAAATAAGCTCACTTAAAAAACCCATAAATAAATATAGTTCATGAAGAAAGTGTGTTTGCTTCTTTAGTGAAGGAAAGTTTGATGAACAAAAGTGTCCCAGGCCAACAAGCCGACAGGATCTTCCTTAGTCCTCATATCTCGTGCTTTCTTGAGTCTTAACGGGGCCTTCTTGATTTTGAGATACGTAGTTAACGACTTAACTGTTGCTTGTGTTCAAAAACTCGAGCAAGTAAACAGCTGTGGTCCTTCGTGTAAGTGTGCATCTTACAAACTGTTCAAACCAAACAAAGCTTTGCTGTCTGCTTTCTCACCACTTAATGGAGCTGACTCAGACTGAACTGGATAATATTGGCGTACGTCTCATTCGTGCATGTATCTCCTGCTTCCTCTCAGCTTCCTGGTCAGCTTCATGGTAGACGCCAGGGGCGGAGCCATGCGCGGCTGTCGACACAATGGCCTCCGCATCATCATCCCGCCGAGGAAGTGCAGCGCCCCGACGAGAGTGACGTGCCGACTGGTGAAGAGGCACCGTCTGGCCACCATGCCCCCGATGGTTGAGGGGGAGGGTCTGGCCAGCAGGCTCATTGAGGTGGGACCCTCTGGAGCCCAGTTCCTTGGGTAAGACAGGACTAATGATTGTATGGAGGTTAACAGTTAATTATATAGCACCAAATGCCAACAACAGTTGCCTCGAGGCGCCTTACACATACACATGATATAATATTATTTGCTAGTAGCTTTGAATATTTTATGGCAATAAGTTTCCAGGCAGGACGGAAAGTGCTTCTTTTCTTTGAACATCTATCCTGTTATTAATTTGTATCCCTTATAAATGCAAAGGTTACAAAGTGCTGCCCCTTTTCTTTCAGATTAATTTCCCAGCCTCTGCCTGACTCAGACTGTCTCTGTATTTGCTCTCGCTTCCTCCCAGTGCCAGCGGTCTGCCAGCATGGCCTGTTTACTTTCATAACAGCTGCAGCGCGACTCTTTCTAACCTGTCTCCCTAACACTTGATGAAACAGCTTTTCTTATTAACTCCAGCTGCAGTGTCTCGCACCATGATTGGTTTGATATGTGGACTGAAACTCTGCCCTCTGCTGGTAACGTTTGAGATGATCACAGTTACAGATTTGCTGCAGACATGACAGTTTTGCTGTGTGGTGAAATGTTTCTGCAGCTCTGCAGTGAAACTAGCCCCACACGGCCACAATGATGAGCTCATTTCAAATAAACAGATTTAATTTGAATAAAAATACAGAATAATAGTGTAACAGATTCAAACTTGCTTTATCAGAGGACTTCTTCAGTGACCAACACAGTGTGTGTTATGGAAATGTAAAGAACTACAAAGTCAGTCTTCTTTATTATGAAAAGAACGACTTGAGTATAAATATAAGCGCAGCTTTGGGGTAAATGTTGTATGTTTTTATTTGTCATTTCTTCGTGATGCTCTATTGGACGTCCTAACTGTGCAGCTAAGAGAAAATCGGCGCTCAACCCAAACATTGTGTGTGCTCTTTCTTCCTCACTGCTGCATACGGACGCTCGGTCAATCACACAGTAAACTCCACCTCCCCAGTGCCCCCCCACCTCTAAATGAGGGAGAGAGTTTGGTTACCCGAATCCTCCAGCTTGGTCCACCGGGGACCAGATTTCTTGGGTAGGGTGGAAACCAGTCTGTGGTTTTGCATATGAAACAATCCATGGATGCCAGTTTCTTTGTTACTGTGCTGTCGTGTTTGTGCTAATGCTGCATAATCCACTTCATTTAGTGTCCATGCTTCCAGCCACTGCTTGTCACTTCTCTCCTTCCTGCTTTGCCGTTTCCCTTTTCTTTCTTCTCATTCTCGGGGGAAGATTTGTCTCTCACTTATGTGTGAAATTTAAATGGTTGTGTGGCCTGTAAGTCGAAGGGAAGCAGGAGAATCTGAGTGCACGCTTCAGTGATCAGCTCTGTATGGTTTTTATTTAGAGTTTATAAAAAATCACCAGGCAATATTTGGCCTTTTCACCATATTTTAAATTGATGTGTTTCTGCCTTTTGTCAGAGTGGTCAAAGTAAAAACATCAAGAGTATTTAGAGTGAAAAACAAACAAATACTGTCAGGCCAGGTAACCATATAAATATCACATAGAAATATGTGTTTGTCCCGATGTTGGCCTGCAGGACGCTTCTTGTAGATATACGTTGTAACTAGTTTGTGATTGTGCTCATCAGGTAAGTGTCAGAGAGACGTTTTCTAACTATTAAAAATGGACGATACACTGATCATAAATCAACTTGAATGTTGTGATTGAAGTGAATCCACCTAAGATTTGCTGGTGCAGATGCTTTTATCCAGCACAGCTCTACATGTTTATCTGAGATGCTCTTTATCACCACGTGTCAACCAGTGTTGGTCAAGTTACTTGAAAAAAGTAATCAGTAACTAATTACTGATTACTTCCCCAAAAAAGTAATCCCGTTACTTTACTGATTACTTATTTTCAAGAGTAATTAATTACTTAGTTACTTAGTTACTTTTTAAAAACACGATTTACAACCTGAATAGGTGATAAAGTGATAGATCTTTCAGCCCAATTCTACTTTTTCTGCATGATCCATCATACAAAATGTAATCAAATGGAAAAGTCTCTTTTTAAAACTTGTTTTATTAGTTTTAATCTTTTAACTTTATGCATCAAGCAAAAATTTAATTATATGCAACATTCTCTGGCTGGAAGAAATTTGTTTAACATTTAAACCTATTTTCTGCACATTCCAGCACATAAAATAATTATTTTTTGAGTGTTTACACTCAGTCTTTCAAATAGATGCAAGTAAAACACAGCAGAAAATAAATAAAATCAAAGACTCAGCGGTCCTGTTGCTCTATTTTCACCTGTAAATTAGGAGTGAGGTAGGCGGAGGTTTACCCTGGTGCAGGTGTGCCGCAGCGGTCAGTGGAAGGTACATTCGGGTTCGTATCCAGATACAAAGATGAACAGTCAAAGAACAGGAGACTTACCTCATGCACAAATGCACTCTTACCTGTTATATTCCATCACACCACGCGCTTAGTTTTACTTGGACTTACCCAGCGTATCTTGTCCCTCCAGTCCTGTCATTGTGGAGATCCCTCACTTCGCTGCCCTCCGAGGGAAGGAGCGGGAGCTGGTGATTCTGCGGAGCGAAACAGGAGAGAGCTGGAAGGAGCATCACTGCGAACACACTCAAGAGGAGCTCAACCAGATACTCAACGGCATGGACGAGGGTCAGTCTCCGATACGGGCTGACGACACCGCGGCGTCAAACGATAAAGGCCTGATGACGTCTTTTCTGTCTCACCTTCTCCAGAACTGGAAACTCCCGAAGAGCTGGAGAGGAAACGCATTTGCCGTATCATCACTAGAGATTTCCCACAATACTTTGCTGTGGTGTCACGCATCAAGCAAGACAGCAATCTGATTGGTCCTGAAGGAGGCATCCTCAGCAGCACTGTTGTACCACAAGTTCAGGCAGTTTTTCCTGAGGGGGCGCTGACCAAGAGGATCAGGGTTGGACTGCAGGTAAACAGATGTCTTTACTAAATGGAATCAAAAGAGGTGGATCAAAGCACATGTGCTGTCTGCGTACGGTTACCTCACAGCCAGGCTTTCCTCTTGTCTCGCAGGCCCAGCCAGTGAGCATAGACGTCGTAAGGAAGATCCTGGGGAATAAGGCCAGCTTCAGTCCCATTGTCACTCTGGAGCCCCGCAGGAGAAAATTTCATAAGCCCATCACCATGACAATCCCTGTTCCCAAGAGCAACTCCGACCCCGTCCTCAATGGCTTTGGAGGGGACACACCCACCCTACGATTGCTTTGTAGCATCACCGGTTAGAGAAGCCGTAGAAAAGTTCAAATCTTAACGGGTTAAGCTGAGACGCGTCTCCACATTCTAACATTTCATGTCACGCAGGTGGAACAACGCCAGCCCAGTGGGAGGATATAACAGGAACTACTCCGTTAACTTTTATTAATGACTGTGTGTCCTTTACCACCAACGTGTCTGCCAGGTAAACCAGCTGAACCAAATATCAGCCACAGACACCAGCTCGCTCCTAACACTCTTCTGATTTCTAGGTTCTGGCTCATAGACTGTCGGCAAGTCCAGGAATCGGTCAACTTCTCCACTCAGGTGTATCGGGAAATCATCTGTGTCCCTTACATGGCCAAGTTCGTCATCTTCGCCAAGACCCACGACCCGATTGAGGCCCGATTGCGCTGCTTTTGCATGACTGATGACAAGATTGATAAAACGCTGGAACAGCAGGAGAACTTCGCCGAGGTGGCGCGCAGCCGAGATGTAGAGGTGAGAAAGGAGAGCGGAGGGAGTCTAACACCAAGTTATACAAGAAAGAGTTAGGGAATGACCTGAAATCCCAATAAAACCTGTCAACATAGTTATTCATCAAAAAACCTTTGAGTGGTTGACTCTAGTCTAAGAAGAAGAAATATCTAAAGAAGGATGTAAACATGTAAGATGTCAGGCGTGATTATTCCATCATGTATGCATGTGTTACATTTACTAGGTCCTGGAAGGCAAACCTATCTATGCAGACTGCTTTGGTAACCTTGTTCCCCTCACGAAAAGCGGCCAACATCACCTCTTCAGCTTTTACGCCTTTAAGGAGAACCGATTAGCACTCTTCATCAAAGTGAGTCATCGTTTATTTCTTCTGAGCAAGTGCTGCAAGTGTCAGCCAATGTTCTTCGTATAACATGGAATCGGGTTTAGTAATGAGCAGCTGGCTAACGTTGACCCGCTTGGCTTTGGCAGATCAGAGACAACACTCAGGAGCCGTGTGGCCGCTTGTCATTTATGAAAGAACCGAGGAACTACAGGTCACTTGCACAAAATGCTATATGCAATCTCAACATCACACTTCCATCATATTGCAAGGTAAGGATGGCGCGCCGATGCTGCTGGCGGTCGTGTGTCTTTATGAGTAAAAGCTGCGTGCTGGTTTTAGTAGTTTAACATGTCCTCTGGTTGCTTGTAACTCTAGACCGTGTTGCAATAACACATATTATCAATGTTCCCTCTAATGTTTCATGTGTCTGAACACACAAACTCCCTGAGCGGTCGCTTGGACCACTGTGAGCAACAGCAGACGTGAGCACTGTGGTCACGCCAGCATCCAAGTTACATGGTTTATTAAAGTAATCAAATTACAGCATTTAAGTTAGACTACTTTTAATTAACTGCTTTAGCCCACTTACAATGAAAATTAAAAACAATCTATTTCATGTCCTGTAGCATGTTCACACTATTGGAAGTAAAAATAACTTGAACTCCAATTTTGAAAACACAACTTTATTTATTTATTTTTATTTATTATTAAGCTCTGACTTGTATAATGAGTCTGTGGTCTGGGAGAGAGTCTGTAACTCTGTCTGCAAAATACAGTAAATAATGACCAATGTTGGGCAATTAATGATATAGTTACTTCTTCAAAAAAGTAACTGAGTTATGCAAACAACAAAGTTTTTTGCAGCTGTTTACATAAAAATGCAGCCAAGGCGTTTTTAAATAAACATTTCAAACTATTTACAGAACAATCAGCTGTTCTGCATCAAATCTGATGCCACACAAATTATTTGTGCCACTCCAAAAATAATTTCTGTCCACTATGAGATGAAGGAGAACAACAGCCTGATACCTGCAGGCCTGACAGCAGCAGATGCATCACTGCTGTAACACCTGTAACACTCAGCAGTCGCCTCATTGTTCTGACACACACAACAAAATTACTGACTACACTACACACTAACTACACACTAACTACACACTAACTACACACTAACTACACAAGATTTACGCTAAACGTCTCAAATCTCTCACATCTCAAAACCATCACTCCTAAAACTTCCCTCTTCCTAAACCACTAGATGCCATGTTGCCATATCATTCTTTGATTGGTCGACATGGTACATTTTTGGACGAATAGGAAAGGCAGAGGGGGGTGGGGTTTGTTTTTGCTCACAGGCTTGACAACGAAGAGGTTGTTCATGAAGAAAACCAAACATTGCAGATATTTTTATCATAACTCTGGTTTTACGTGGCCGATCAACACAATTTAAAAACTGGTATAAAGTCCACACTTTTCCTGTCAGTTGTTCCGTCTGTCCTGCTCACGTCTCCAATGGTTGTACACGTTGTCATTAACGTGGCTTCACTCCACATCAGCCGCTTTGCTAACACACCAGTGTCGGCACATAAGGACGCTGTCATAGCCTGTCAACGACGTTGATTAGCTGCGCGTATACGAATGTGAATCGCATCATTGGCTGGACTATGGGATAAGGTGGCATCGTTCTGATCCCATACGGGAGCAGCCAGTCACTGACTAACACTGCAGAACAGAATTGTTAAAGTATTAATTTTAACTTCAGGTGAGATTGTTTTCTGTGTGCAGAGACCTGCCAGCAGTGCACAACTGCACACGCGCAGCTTAGAGGGAACGTTGCATATTATGTACTAAAGTCCCACTGATCAACTCCCTCAACTTAAATGAAATCCAAATTATTTTCATGTCCTAAATATAATTACTGACTTGTGTATAATTGTTTCATATTTATGCTTAAGTTTCTAAGCACTCAAGCAGTAATAGTAACTGTCTTTAACACTGTGGATAGTGTGTGGTGTCATGTTAAAGCCCTGTGAAATGTTTGTTTGTTTTTGCATGTACAGCTGTGGTCAGCAGTGTGCATGGACTTATCATGGGCGTGAATATCACGGTCATTTTATGTTCTTGTTCCAAGGTGGATTCATGGTACAAAATACATGTTTAATGGCTTTAAATAAGAAGGTTACTTTAGCTTTTCTTTAATCTACAGAGAGACTAAACTGTGCATACAGACTGAAATATATGAGTGAAGGCTCTACAGTCAGAGTGATGATAGGCTCTAAGCCTAAAACAGATACTACACGTGAAGAAAGATTTTAGTTATAATATCCCCTCGCCCTTTAACAAAATTAAAACTAACTGTATACTAACTGCAGTTGGTAAACTAACTAAAACAGCATGAAATATTCTGTGTTAATTTACGGTAGGATTTGGTGCTGTACAACACAGGGTGTCTACAAGCCTCTCGGGGAACTGGTTTAAAAAGGTTGTGTTTATATTGTAACACCTGATTTTCATAAATCTTACCTCTAGTGTTTGTCATAAATAAAATAATAAGTAATAAAGACTAACACGGAAACTAATAACAAATAAACAAAAAAGAAACATTTTCAAACAGAACAAAGACGCAAACCCGCCCTCCAAACTAACTCGCACTAAGCTAAATGACAAACTAAGACTAGTAATAACTCTGGTAGTTATAATTCTCCACAACTGGTAGTTTCTTTTTCCAGCATGAAAGGGGTTTATTTGACAGCTCTCACTGGACAGACCGATCCTCAGAGCAATGAGGAAGTCCAGGGAACTCTCTGAAGGAGAATTTTGCATTAGCACGTTGGCGGTCTCTTGGCACCATTTCTAACAGCTACAGTTCCCATAATCATCAGTTCAAACTACTGTATATAAGCACAAGTTATTTCGATTTATCACCACTTTGTCCAGATCTGCTAGAAGACCCAAACTGTGACACTCAGATGACAGGAAATCTAATGATCAGGGACAATCTAGGAGGCACCAAAGCTCAGGCGTTCCAGTGTCCCTGTCCACAGTGACGGGAGGGCTCACCGTGGACTCGGAGGGTGCTCACCAAGAACAAACCCCCTGCTCCAAAACTGACACCTGTAATCTTGACTGAAATTCGCAGCTGCACATGTTTTATGGCCAAACAAGACAAAGAGTTATCTGGCCACAATGACAGAAGCTGGTGAGGTTCAAACCCCAGATCCCAGACACCAGCTAAATGAACTCAATTGTGCCAAGGAGAGACAGAATTATGGCAGATGCTTTTGGTCAAAGGTAAGGGACATTTAACCAAATATGCATCTATAACTGTGAGCCTGTGTGGATTAGAAAGAATCCAAAATAAAGTAATTAAAGATTTATGTTGCAGAATTATTTCCCCCAGTGAAAAAGCCCAAAATGACCATAACATCCATGCCCATGATCAGTGTAAATGTCTGACCACAGCTGTAGCACACATGTAATATATTTACCTAGTCCATCTCTGAAGACCACTTTGACTTTCACTGACATCCACACTGACCGCTTGTTTTTGTTGCTATGGTAACCGTTGGTTTGCCCTTTGTCTGACCTTAATACTGCTCTTGTTTCTATTTGTACATCGTTCTGCTTCTTGCTGCTTCTTGTTCCCAAAAGGAGTCTGATTCAGACCAAGAACAAGAGGAAGAGGTAAAAGCAGCCAGCGCTTCTCACTTCCCTCGTCTTCCCATTAGCTCCACTAATCTGTCTTTTCCTCTGTCTGTAGTTTAGACTGTGATTCAGCAGTGACTTAGCTTATCTGTGCTCTTTCCCTCAGTAATAGGTGTAGTGATAGTTAAAATAATTAGCACGTGCAGCGGTCAACACATCCTAACTGTTGTAATTTCCATGTGATCTTTTTCAGACCAACAGACTGCTCGAGAAATGTAAGACAGACTTTTACTTACATACTTTGCTCTGCAACTTGTACTAACGTGGTTGCTGCTCTTTGATAAAAATGCATATATTTATTAATCAAAATAATATATCTCATAAATGGTGTGAATAAGTCTAACATTAGTAATGAGAATGCAGAGGAATAACCAGACTCATACACATTCGCCCTGAAGTCCATCTTTTCAAAGTTATGTTTCTCTCTACTTTTCTTTTTTTATAATGATTTACACCTCATTGTTTCAATTTAATCCAATTTCATTCTTTGACCTTGACAATGCGAGATTGGAGATACGAAGAAAGAGTTAAACAATGCAACTTACGTATGTACATAAATATGATCTTCATTCATACTGTGGTGATGTTTATGTGACGGCCTATATATACATATCTATGTGCTAGCCTGAAAGCCAGCGTAGCGCTAACACTGTCATAATCGTGGTTGCTGATGTGGTTGCACTTGGCCCTGATTGGCCAGGTGGGTGGAGAGGTGCAGCTAGTGTTGTGTTGTGCATAATTTGGGCTTTTATTCTGCATTTCCACACTTCGTTCTGCATTGGTTAGATCAAAAAGAGACTCTCAACAGTAAAATGATTCACAGCTGCTTGTGGGATGTGAGTTAAATGACTGTAGCCATTATATAGTAACAGAATAAATGACCTTTAAAAGGAGAAAGGACAAAATGTGATTCGTCATGAGTGAAGCACATCCAGACTCCACCTTCCTAATTCTGAACTTCCTTTTTCTTCCCAGTATTGTTGTTGTGGTGCAGTTTGTGCCATGTTGTGCTGGGGTTGTGCTGGTATCATATGCTCTAAGTTCCTGAAGTTGGCTACTAGTGTAGTCAGGCTCCTCCCCCTCTCCCCTCCACCATGGCTTGTCTCGTGGTAATGTGAACATTCAGGAAAAAGTCACAAAACATGTTAATTAGATACATTTAACAAATCAACCCATATTTGTTAGCGTTACGTTTTCTAAAGGATATGTTATTGAGTAAAACTCTATGGACCGTGTGTATTTTCAGTATCAATGTCACTGACATTTTAAAAACTGAAATTGCTAAATGAACGGGCCCAGAACTCACCACATTACTGAAAGAAGACAAGCAACTAAGTACCAACTTTCTCATCACTCTTCTCTATGACCTCTCCATCATCATTTCCCTTTACTTTGCATGGAAATAACTTGCCATACTTACAAATGAATGTGTGTGCTGTGTGTTTGTGTGATTATATGTAACGTCCTCTTAGTGAGAGTTCATTTTGTTTGCTCTGTATGTCACCGTTTTTTGCTTCTGTTTCTTTTTTTGTGAGTTTTCATTACGGTTGTCTTTCAAATGCTGATTTAGTCAAAAGCAGAATGGAGTGAAATAGAATTCCTTCATTCCTTTCTTTGAAATAAAATATATTAGCTTTGCAATAGAGCTAAACATGGCAAATCCTCATACGCCATTTACATTATCACTGGCTTTCTTTCATAGAGATAGTGACGTTTCCCATACATCTGAGCAATCTTGAGATGTTTTGATGTTGTTTCTGTTTCATATGTTTTGTTTTGGTTTCCTTTGTTTTGTTGGTTTCTCCATCACATGCTAGTTTTTTTATTAATTCCAGTTTTGATCTGTATTTTTGTCTTGTGAGTGTGGATGCAAGTGTAAAAGCAAGTTATTTCCTGCTCATATCCTTTCCCATTGGTATGTGTTTAGCATTTGCTTTACCACAGCACAGACATATGAAACTACAAGCCTAAGTCCTTTGATTCCCTGGTGTACAGTAGAAACCATTGTGAGTTTGTTGTCCTATGATCCCTGCGGTGTGCTCCAATCTTGTCCTGACCACATTCTCCAATGTCTGTCTCCTTTCATTTAAATTTTTAATTTTCTTTACTCCTTACTTGTTCTTCTTCCGTATGGAAGATGAAGAGACGGAGACGTCAGTCCTGAAATCAGAGCTGATTCGAGAACCAGATCTTCTATCCGACGTGTCAGAGATGAAACAAGATTTGATCAAAATGACTGTCATCTTGACTGCAGACTCCGCTGAGAAATCCCCTTCCTTAGGAGGGTGTGGTCTAGAGAAAGGGACCGAGGAAGTTTCTGGAGAAGCGTTAGAAACAATGGAAAAAGACTTAGAGAAAGTCAAAGAGGACCTAGAGAAAGTCAGTGAAATACTGAGGAGTGGAACGTATGAGGGTGAGGTGGCAGAGGAGGCAGCGAAAGCAGCTAGAATGGCTGAGGAATGGGTTCTCCTCTCAGACAGTGAGATAGAAGAAGCCAAAAAGATGGCAGCTTTAGAAAATCAAGAGCTCGTCTTACGGGAAAGTAGAGGTAACAGAGGGACTCCCAGACCTAAAGCCATCAAGGACAGTGGTGACCTTAAAGAATACCTGCTGGATGTACCAATAAGCTCTAAAGTTAAAGCCAAAAAAGAGACAAGTTTCCAGGAAAGATTCACTGATGTTGTGCTACGCAAAAGTACAAAACCAACCACTCCAACCAAAGTACATGACAAACCCACCACTGGTGATGTTAAAAAGCCAGTGAGACGAAAGGGAAAAGACCAGGGGAAGACAGGGGAATCGACAGAAACAGGGAGTCATCTAAGCGTGCCCACAGCCAAGGCCCCAGCATCCCCTGTATCCCCAGTGATTGAAGAAACTCCCATCGGATCAATCAAGGACAAAGTCAAAGCCTTACAACAGAAAGTGGAGGCAGAGCAAAAGAGCAAAAAGGTCACTGGAAGCAAACCTACGCATTTGCCTGTTATGAGCAAATCCTCCCCAAAAGCCAAAGAAACCGCTAAGTCAAAGCAGGCCCCGCATAAATCCCCTAAAGCTGATTCTGAAAAACTTGAAGAGACCATGTCAGTTAAAGAGCTGATGCAAGCATTCCAAACGGGTCAAGACCCCTCAAAGAGAAAGTCGGGGCTATTTCAGCTCAAAACATCCTCTTCATCCAAATCAGAAAAAAGCACTAAATCTGAAACTATCCACACAAAATCCACGACGAAAGCAGCAGCTTCACACGTCCCTCAAGAGCGAGAAGTGTCATTGGATTCCAAACCCCAAAAGAAACTGATCAGTCAGCAAGACAAAGACATAAAACCCTCTGCTGATTCAGAGCTAACTGACACTGTAGACTTTGGAAACGGTGGCCTTGATGATAGCTCTGGCAGCTTTAAACATGAGGGTGTGGCAGACTCCCTAAGTTCTGGAAATGGATCCTCTCATTTGAGCTCTGAGGACAGTTACAAACACGAGGGTCTAGCCACTCCGGGCACAAGCCCTGAAAGTCTAGGTCTTTCTCCCAAAACTGTAAAGCAGACCTCTACAACTTTGGCACCAGCTGCCACAACAGTAAAGAAAGAGAGTAAAGACACAGAGAAGTGTGGGGATTCTGGTATAGGGACCACTGGTGACCAACTCTCTACAGAATTGACCCTCCTTGTCTCTTCCAGCAAGGCTACAGATGACCACACTACAAGTGAGTCTATATCTGTTAAGAGGAGTGAGTCAAAACCACAAAAGCTTACAAAAAGAATTTCAGAGACTATAGAAACTTTTCTTAGCGATGACGAAAGCCCCGATCATCAGCTAGTATTGTCTTTAGTTGGGTCGTCAGCCCCTAGATCCTCGTCTCAGCATCACGAAAGCTTAGACTTACTTTTAAAACAAGACGCAGATGCTCTCAGTCCGTTAGCTGATGACTCTTTAACAATAAGCCACAGAGACTCGTTAGAGGGTAGTCCTCTCATGGAAGAAAATTCCTCCCACAAATCCCCAGACTCTATTGAACCCAGCCCAACTAAGGAATCACCTCCTCATGACTCCTTAGAGAGCAGTCCTGTAGAGCTAAAAAGCTGCCCATTCTTCCCACTAGGTCTACCTAGCAAATCCTATAGCCATCCAGAGCCTCCCAAAGATGCAGAATTCCCCGAGGAAACTGTGCCCAGTAGGCTTCTTCGAGACCATGAGGCTAGTGCTGATGATGACAGTTGTGAGCAGACGTCTCAGATGACAAGTTCTGGTAAGAGCCCCCTCTCCCCTGACACTCCTAGTTCTGAAGAGGTAAGTTATGAGGTAAACCCCAAACCCCCTGATCATTCATTCCTCTTTGCTCTATCAAAACCGGCTGTCATCCCTGAAGACCCAGAAGAAGATAATGCATCAGACAGCCATGAAGCTAGGAGAAAGATCACTCCTGAGGAAGAGATGTTTAAGATGGCAGCCAAAATAAAAACATTTAATGAAATGGAACAAGACGTGAAGAACAAAACGAAGTCTAGAAAAGATTTGTTTTCTCCAGCAGATGCCAAAATAGGGGATGACAGCTGTGAAAGTGAGAAGCTATCGCAAAGTGAATGTGGGTTCAGTACACCCACAGAGGATTCAAAATTAGCTCTTTTTGTTGATCCCCTTATTAAAGTACAACCTCCCTCTCCTTTTTCAGCAGGTTTGAATGATGGATGCCACAGCAAAGAGGCCAAGAGCACATCATCAACCAGTGTCACCTCAGAGGGACCTCACTCTGTCTCAGACCAGCATCATTCAAAATCCCAAATGAAAAAAGAAGAAAGTTGCCCATTATCTGGAAAAGCCAATAAAGACCATAGCAACACAAAGGCATCAACATCAAATACTAAAAATAGGACTGATGAGCAAAAGGAAGAAAGCTTAAGGAAGTCAAGGGAAGGTAGAGGAGATGATACGCATGGTCAAGAGTTAGAGATTAGTGAACCACAGACAGGTGTGCTGAAAAGATGTAGTAATGTCACAGATGAAGTTAAAGGAGATCAGGCCGGACTCTGTGAAACTATTATTACAAGTAAGACACAGGAAACGTTTAAACCAGAGGTCTGTATCTACGATGACACAGAGGAGGAGGACGAGACACTGGAACCTCCCAGGACCGAGTCCAAAGGTGTCACTGCAAGGGTAGATACCGAGTCTTGGTCTGCAATGCGGGAGGATGATGCCACTTTTGAAGCTCGCGTAAAAGAGGAGGAACAGAAGATACTGAATCTGGTTGTTGACCGTCAGTCTCCAGACACCACACCTGGTAGGACACCAACAGAAGAGAGCACTCCCACCAGTGAGCCCAATCCTTTTCTATTCCAAGAAGGGAAGCTCTTTGAGATGACCCGCAGTGGTGCTATTGACATGACAAAGAGGAGCTACGAGGAAGAGGCTGTTGGCTTTGCCTTTTTCCAGATAGGAGAACAGCCTTTAGAGGAGCCTATCTTAGAAGAGCCCAGACAAGAGAGTCAAAGATCTGCTACAGAACCGGAAGTTGGTCTCAATTTAACACTAGAGGTTAAGACTGGTAACAGTGAGCAATCCAAAGAAACAGCTGATTCACAGCTTCAGTCCTCGCCTGAAAATGAACAGCCAAGCTGCAAAGCTGATGCCTCCAAATCTAAAATCCCCAAAATGGGCATTTCAGCTTCAGCTAAACCTACAAAGAAAGATCAGACATCCCCAGAACTTCTAGAGATGAAAGCAGAGATAACTGAAAGATGCTTAGATTTAGACACAAGTTCGCTTGGTCAAATGATAACAAATGTACAGACAGCAGATACTACTATCACTAGATCAGTTTACTCTGAGCAGGGGGAAGAGTCCTCTGATTCTTCTCCAGAGGAACCACAGTCAGTAATAGAAGCCCCCAAAACAACAGGAAAATCCAAACAAAGCGCTTCCAGTAGTGTTAAAAAGACTCCAGTCAAAGCACCAGCTAAGCCTACTTCTTCTCAAGGCCGTGGTAAATCAACAATTCATTCTCCATCTCATGCAGTTTCCCCTTCCAGCACTCCTAAAAAAGAGGCCATCTCTACTTCTGAATCTAAATCTAGAATTCCAGTTAAAGCTAGCACGATGAAGCCTGACTCTACTGTCAAACGTGCTGAAAATAACCAAGACAAAAAACTTAAGGTCCCTGTGAAAAAGGATACAAGGAGAAAATCTGAGACAGATACAGGTCCCTCTGTGGATGTCAAAACCAAGACTCCATCTTCCAAAGCCAAGAGTTTCTGTGAGGGGGAGTCTCCCAGGGCGTCCTCTAAAAAAGAACAGGGTCGTCCTTTGAGTGCTGAGGCGGCAAAATCTAAGGGTTTTCAGTCCAGATTGCCAGTCCGAGGCAAAAGCGGTCAGTCGTCACATTCAACAACACCCACTAAAGAAAAAAGGGAGCCCTATAAAGAGCCCGTTGAGTTCTTTGAAGAGATAAGTGATGAAGCAGCAAAACTGGTGGCAAGGTTGGCAGAGGCAGACAGAGAGCAAGAGGTTGCGGCCACCATCTCAGATGACGAGAGCAGTCTCATTGATCCTTTAGTCATAGAAAGAGAACATTTCCCAGAGATGCAGTTCCCTCCCTCAGGAGACATCTTTCCCATTAGACCACTGTGGGACGAACCTGTTGAGACACAGATGCAGCGAATCCCAGACGATAAAGTCCAAAGTCAAGGTATCCCCCCAGTTTAAGGGGCTATTCTCTATCTCTTGTGCCTCATTAGTACAATAGCTAAAGGTGCTGCCTCTCTGTCTCTTGTGATTATGTCTTCTTGAAGTAAAAAGAAAAACATGTTGCTTGAGCTGTGTTTTTGTTTGTAATGATGTCTCACTTTCCTTGTATGTGTGCTGAAAATCTCAAGATTGACTTAAAGGCTTTATCAAACTTGTGAAAATAACTTTAAAGATTAAAATGTGACTAATATCCAGAACAATTAAATGTAATGGCAACAATTGATTGAAATGACACATCATGCTCTAGGGTATAGGTCTGGATCCTTAATTAATCCTATGCAAAGACATCGTTAGTAGAACACAAAAAAGAAAGCCAGTGAAGGTGTTTTACTTTTTGTGAACATATCATTTGGAACACATTGCGGTTCTGACCGCTCATGGCTGTCTGGTGGTATTTGCAGTAGATCCACAGGATGAAGCAGAGAGAAAAGAGCAACGGTTGGCCATTATAGCTGACCACCTTGGCTTCAGCTGGACGGGTGAGTGACACCTCATCACGGCGATGAAGCGCTCAAGCTCAATGCATAGTTGGCAGGCCCTCAAGATACACCAGATGTATCTTCAAATATTCACAATTGTTACTGTATCATCTTCTCGCCAACAGAGTTGGCACAGGAGCTTGACTTCAGTGAGGAGAGGATCAATGAGATAAGAACTGGAAACCCCAACTCACTTCAAGACCAAAGCCATGCTCTTCTGAAAGTCTGGACAGAGAGGGAGGGAAATCTTGCCACAGGTCAGTGTTTAGTTCCTGTAGTTGGTACACATTTCTCAGAATTATTGCTTTTTACTTAATAAGTAAAGAAATCTTGTTGTCAGCTTTGAAGTGAAACTTTTATTCTGTTTCAACAGAAGCGACACTTATCAAAAGACTGACAAAGATCAATCGAATGGATATTGTTCACCTTATTGAAAGCAGGACGTCTGAAGAAGAAACCTCACATACGTATGCAGAAATCGAGTGGACCATAGCACAGGACCATAGTGAAGGTCCACAAGCTAACCAAATACTTTGAGTATACAATACTAAAACAGGAAAACTGTAAGATTCATGCACGAGATTAGGTGATGTCTTCTAGTTACTAGAAGTTTACTAGAATCTAGTAAACTTCATTTAACTTCTGTTCAAAGTGGTATGACCGTGAGCTGTTGGATGTTGAGAGGTTCTAAGGCTTCCTGTCCTGTGTGCCCGATCAGGTTTCTCTGCTCTTCATGAAGACATTGACAGCCCCAGGATCAGCAAGCGTACAGAGGCTGCAAAAAAGAGTCCACGCTCAGGACAACAGGTTCCCATAGTGTCAGCAGAAGACCTTTCATCCAGTTTGTCATCACTTCACGAGACAACAGGACGACCGGTGACAGACTCCACAGCAGCAGGCCTTCTTAGAACTGTTCACAAAGACAAGCCACAAAAAGAGATGGAAACAACACAGTGAGTTTCTCTGAATGCTTCGTTTAATGTCACCCCATCCACATTATCTAGTTGTTTATTGACAGCCGTGCACATGTTCTGCAATTGTTCTGCATCTCAACAGAGAGAAACAAGGAACACATTGCTAAGGTTAAAAGCGGTTTGCTAAGATGCTTCCTTTATTACTTCCTTTTAGTGATCATTTTGACACAGATTTGCAAACTTAATACGGTTTTTACCACTATGCATTAAATATTGTCGGTTTAATTTCCTTAAACTTGTGAAATATATTATTTTACAGTAATATGAGTGACTAGGCCGATACTGGGTTATTTTGGTCATTTGTCTCAGCACTGCATTTCTACATTTTCTTTTCTTTGCAGCTTATCACAAAGAACATATGAGGAAATGACAGACTTGGTACACACTGGCAGTTTTAAACAAGTAAGTCCTTTCTTCACATTGTACTGCACCTCTCCCTATAATCTCCGATCCCATGTGCTACACCCTATGTACAAAGGGGCACCCAAGTTATGTGCCCAAGTTACCCCAACGTCCACCTTCCCCACTTTTGAACGATGTGACCATGAAGGGGCTGCTGAAGATGAGGGGGCAGAGGGAGGAGAGGATTGGAGCTTAGAGTGTCTGCAAAGAACCCACTCTGGAGACAAAGCTCATCATTTGTCACCATTGCCTTGGGCAGAGACATCCGACAGTTCTCAGAAAGGTGTATGCGAAAGTCGACCGTTGTCAATGACTGATTTTGGAGACAGTTTGATCGAGTGTGAGCAAGTGGAGCAAGACTTTCAGAAACTGTTGATGGAACTTACAGAAACTGATGAAGAACTACGCCTTACACAACAACATGCTGGTGAAAAAATGCTTCCCACTCAACCTACTACTGTACTCCCTTCTTATCCCCTCAATGTGATGACAGAATGCACCCAAGCAAAACAAATGGCCCCAAAACACATGGATGAAGTTTCATGCCGACTTTATAAGGTCCTGTATGGATGCGATGTTGAGATTGTGGATTCAGATAGTGAGGATGTGTCTTTATTACCTACAACTTACTCCCCTGATTACACAAAGCAAGAAGTCAGGAACAATGAGGTTCATGCAGGTGATAGGCAAACAAAGGCTGATAAAGACATTTCAGAGTTTGTGGTTCAGAGTGATGTGCACCACACTTCTTATACAGGCAGTCTTGATGTGAAATTCACGAGTAGCATGAATGAAACCCAAAATACAAATCAGACTTTAGCTGGTCATCCTGATGATGAGGATAATTTTGAAAAAATGCTGTCGCTTGAACAGAATGTACCTGAAAATGAGAACAAACCAGCAACACCAATGGAGTTAGTATCTGAATATGTTGGCAACTGGGTTATCATTTCACTTTCTGGTACTGAGGAAAGACCGCTTTCTCCAGAGTCGGTAACCGAATACAGGCCAATGTCTCCAGACTCAGCAATGTTAGATATTAGATCGTACTCCCCTGAGTCTGTGACATTAAATGAAGACTTGCCCATAGACTCTCCCATACCACAATATATATCATGTGTGAATCATCCTGTTACCATTAATTACCACTCATCATCATCATCAGAATCTATGCTGTCAGATACAGAGTATGAGGCTATGCCATTGCTTTTTGAGAAAAGAACAGTATCTCCTGATTCTCTTGGCTCTGTTAGTGATAATGAGCAGCTGTTGGTGATTAAAACAGTAGTTAGTGTAGAAGAGGGAAATGTTGAAATGCCTGAAACAGCAGCTTATGAAAGTGCTGATGTAGAGAATGAGTTTTTGGTATTTTCACCTCGTCAGGACAAATCTTCATCTTTAACACAACATTCTATACCAGTCTGTGGTTTAGCTTTTGATGCAGACCACTGCAAGCTCATGTCTCAAATCTGTGACCCACAGTATGTAGGGGTGGCAAACTGCCACTTTTATAGAACCAGGCCGCAATCTTCTCTAGCTGATTCAGAAGACCCTGTTGAAGATAAAGCTGCTGATTTACCATCACGTCATTCTGAAACAAAATGTAGACCAGTAGCGCCAGAAGTGGTATTGCTTGAAGAACTGTTTAGATCGGATTCCTCCCACTCACTGAGGATCTTTCAGGCTAGTTCTGTTACAGCTACAATGGAAAGATCCTCATCACCTGATTCTCTCTGCTCTGATCTAGAATACGGGTCTGTGTCTCTGGAATCATTATTCTCTGAAAACAGAGCTTCATCTCCAGATTCTGTTGATGAAGACATGGCTCTTACATCTGAGTCACCCATCCCAGAGTTTAAAGTAGCTTTGTCAGAAGGTTATGTTACAGCTACAATGGAAAGATCCTCATCACCTGATTCAATTTGCTCTGATCTAGAATACGGGTCTGTGTCTCTGGAACAATTATTCTCTGAAAACAGAGCTTCATCTCCAGATTCTGTTGATGAAGACATGGCTCTTACATCTGAGTCACCCATCCCAGAGTTTAAACTAGCTTTGTCAGAAGGTTATGTTACAGCTACAATGGAAAGATCCTCATCACCTGATTCTCTCTGCTCTGATCTAGAATACGGGTCTGTGTCTCTGGAACAATTATTCTCAGAAAACAGAGCTTCATCTCCAGATTCTGTTGATGGTGACAGGCCACATTCACCTGAGTCACCCATCCCAGAGTTTAAAGTAGCTTTGTCAGAAGGTTATGTTACGGCTACAATGGAAAGATCCTCATCACCTGATTCACTCTGCTCTGATCTAGAATACGGGTCTGTGTCTCTGGAATCATTATTCTCTGAAAACAGAGCTTCATCTCCAGATTCTGTTGATGAAGACATGGCTCTTACATCTGAGTCACCCATCCCAGAGTTTAAACTAGCTTTGTCAGAAGGTTATGTTACAGCTACAATGGAAAGATCCTCATCACCTGATTCAATTTGCTCTGATCTAGAATACGGGTCTGTGTCTCTGGAATCATTATTCTCTGAAAACAGAGCTTCATCTCCAGATTCTGTTGATGAAGACATGGCTCTTACATCTGAGTCACCCATCCCAGAGTTTAAAGTAGCTTTGTCAGAAGGTTATGTTACGGCTACAATGGAAAGGTCCTCATCACCTGATTCTCTCTGCTCTGATCTAGAATACGGGTCTGTGTCTCTGGAATCATTATTCTCTGAAAACAGAGCTTCATCTCCAGATTCTGTTGATGAAGACATGGCTCTTACATCTGAGTCACCCATCCCAGAGTTTAAAGTAGCTTTGTCAGAAGGTTATGTTACCGCTACAATGGAAAGGTCCTCATCACCTGATTCTCTCTGCTCTGATCTAGAATACGGGTCTGTGTCTCTGGAATCATTATTCTCTGAAAACAGAGCTTCATCTCCAGATTCTGTTGATGAAGACATGGCTCTTACATCTGAGTCACCCATCCCAGAGTTTAAAGTAGCTTTGTCAGAAGGTTATGTTACGGCTACAATGGAAAGATCCTCATCACCTGATTCTCTCTGCTCTGATCTAGAATACGGGTCTGTGTCTCTGGAATCATTATTCTCTGAAAACAGAGCTTCATCTCCAGATTCTGTTGATGAAGACATGGCTCTTACATCTGAGTCACCCATCCCAGAGTTTAAAGTAGCTTTGTCAGAAGGTTATGTTACAGCTACAATGGAAAGATCCTCATCACCTGATTCAATTTGCTCTGATCTAGAATACGGGTCTGTGTCTCTGGAACAATTATTCTCTGAAAACAGAGCTTCATCTCCAGATTCTGTTGATGAAGACATGGCTCTTACATCTGAGTCACCCATCCCAGAGTTTAAACTAGCTTTGTCAGAAGGTTATGTTACCGCTATAATGGAAAGATCCTCATCACCTGATTCAATTTGCTCTGATCTAGAATACGGGTCTGTGTCTCTGGAATCATTATTCTCTGAAAACAGAGCTTCATCTCCAGATTCTGTTGATGAAGACATGGCTCTTACATCTGAGTCACCCATCCCAGAGTTTAAACTAGCTTTGTCAGAAGGTTATGTTACAGCTACAATGGAAAGATCCTCATCACCTGATTCACTCTGCTCTGATCTAGAATACGGGTCTGTGTCTCTGGAACCATTATTCTCAGAAAACAGAGCTTCATCTCCAGATTCTGTTGATGGTGACAGGCCACATTCACCTGAGTCACCCATCCCAGAGTTTAAAGTAGCTTTGTCAGAAGGTTATGTTACGGCTACAATGGAAAGATCCTCATCACCTGATTCACTCTGCTCTGATCTAGAATACGGGTCTGTGTCTCTGGAATCATTATTCTCTGAAAACAGAGCTTCATCTCCAGATTCTGTTGATGAAGACATGGCTCTTACATCTGAGTCACCCATCCCAGAGTTTAAACTAGCTTTGTCAGAAGGTTATGTTACAGCTACAATGGAAAGATCCTCATCACCTGATTCAATTTGCTCTGATCTAGAATACGGGTCTGTGTCTCTGGAATCATTATTCTCTGAAAACAGAGCTTCATCTCCAGATTCTGTTGATGAAGACATGGCTCTTACATCTGAGTCACCCATCCCAGAGTTTAAAGTAGCTTTGTCAGAAGGTTATGTTACGGCTACAATGGAAAGGTCCTCATCACCTGATTCTCTCTGCTCTGATCTAGAATACGGGTCTGTGTCTCTGGAATCATTATTCTCTGAAAACAGAGCTTCATCTCCAGATTCTGTTGATGAAGACATGGCTCTTACATCTGAGTCACCCATCCCAGAGTTTAAAGTAGCTTTGTCAGAAGGTTATGTTACCGCTACAATGGAAAGGTCCTCATCACCTGATTCTCTCTGCTCTGATCTAGAATACGGGTCTGTGTCTCTGGAATCATTATTCTCTGAAAACAGAGCTTCATCTCCAGATTCTGTTGATGAAGACATGGCTCTTACATCTGAGTCACCCATCCCAGAGTTTAAAGTAGCTTTGTCAGAAGGTTATGTTACCGCTACAATGGAAAGGTCCTCATCACCTGATTCTCTCTGCTCTGATCTAGAATACGGGTCTGTGTCTCTGGAATCATTATTCTCAGAAAACAGAGCTTCATCTCCAGATTCTGTTGATGGTGACAGGCTACATTCACCTGAGTCACCCATCCCAGAGTTTAAAGTAGCTTTGTCAGAAGGTTATGTTACAGCTACAATGGAAAGGTCCTCATCACCTGATTCACTCTGCTCTGATCTAGAATATGGGTCTGTGTCTCTGGAACAATTATTCTCTGAAAACAGAGCTTCATCTCCAGATTCTGTTGATGAAGACATGGCTCTTACATCTGAGTCACCCATCCCAGATTTTAAAGTAGCTTTGTCAGAAGGTTACATTACAGCTACAATGGAAAGATCCTCATCACCTGATTCACTCTGCTCTGATCTAGAATACGGGTCTGTGTCTCTGGAACAATTATTCTCAGAAAACAGAGCTTCATCTCCAGATTCTGTTGATGAAGACATGGCTCTTACATCTGAGTCACCCATCCCAGATTTTAAAGTAGCTTTGTCAGAAGGTTACATTACAGCTACAATGGAAAGATCCTCATCACCTGATTCACTCTCCTCTGATCTAGAATACGGGTCTGTGTCTCTGGAACCATTATTCTCAGAAAACAGAGCTTCATCTCCAGATTCTGTTGATGGTGACAGGCCACATTCACCTGAGTCACCCATCCCAGAGTTTAAAGTAGCTTTGTCAGAAGGTTATGTTACGGCTACAATGGAAAGATCCTCATCACCTGATTCACTCTGCTCTGATCTAGAATACGGGTCTGTGTCTCTGGAATCATTATTCTCTGAAAACAGAGCTTCATCTCCAGATTCTGTTGATGAAGACATGGCTCTTACATCTGAGTCACCCATCCCAGAGTTTAAACTAGCTTTGTCAGAAGGTTATGTTACAGCTACAATGGAAAGATCCTCATCACCTGATTCAATTTGCTCTGATCTAGAATACGGGTCTGTGTCTCTGGAATCATTATTCTCTGAAAACAGAGCTTCATCTCCAGATTCTGTTGATGAAGACATGGCTCTTACATCTGAGTCACCCATCCCAGAGTTTAAAGTAGCTTTGTCAGAAGGTTATGTTACGGCTACAATGGAAAGGTCCTCATCACCTGATTCTCTCTGCTCTGATCTAGAATACGGGTCTGTGTCTCTGGAATCATTATTCTCAGAAAACAGAGCTTCATCTCCAGATTCTGTTGATGGTGACAGGCTACATTCACCTGAGTCACCCATCCCAGAGTTTAAAGTAGCTTTGTCAGAAGGTTATGTTACAGCTACAATGGAAAGGTCCTCATCACCTGATTCACTCTGCTCTGATCTAGAATACGGGTCTGTGTCTCTGGAACAATTATTCTCAGAAAACAGAGCTTCATCTCCAGATTCTGTTGATGAAGACATGGCTCTTACATCTGAGTCACCCATCCCAGATTTTAAAGTAGCTTTGTCAGAAGGTTACATTACAGCTACAATGGAAAGATCCTCATCACCTGATTCACTCTCCTCTGATCTAGAATACGGGTCTGTGTCTCTGGAACCATTATTCTCTGAAAACCGAGCTTCATCTCCAGATTCTGTTGATGAAGACAGAGCGCTATGTGCCATTACAGCTACTCTTGGAAAACCCTTAACACCCGTTTCTCTTTCGTCAAGGAGTGAGTACTCAGCTCTATCATTTTGCTCTGCAGTTCGACCTTCATCTCTTTATTCTGAAATTTCTGGAGAAGACAGTGGTTACTTTCCAACACCGACATTTGAAACAGGTCTTACTGAATCAATTTCATTTACTGATCATAAATTACTACTTTCTAAGTCACTAATTTCAAATTCAGAGCTTCAACAATCAAGTGTAGACATAACTTGTACTGAACAGACACCCAAATCTCCCGAATCAGGAGTCACAGAGTTTACAGAGACTGCTGGTAGTGGTAAGTCCTTAAAGAAGGTTAAAGTGCCCATCTATAAACTTGTTTATGGTGCTGAATTTTGGAAGCTAAGTTCTCAAATACATGATCATCACTATGTCGGAGAGACAAGTAAAACTGGGTTTTTTGAGTATGCTGGAACAAAAACTGAGTATGTTCTGGAGGATTCAGAGGACAGACCATTGTCACCTGATTCTAAGTCAGAAAACAGGTCTTTATTGCTGGAGGAAATTACAGATTCTCCAGATTCTTTGAAAGGCATCTGCTCGGATTCCCCAGTTCCTCCGATTTTCCCTTACTTTTCTAACATTTCAGAGTGTCACTCATCAGCTGTGTCAACTGATGGATCAGACCACAACAAAAGGAGGCCTTTATCACATGTTTCTGTAATATCTGCAGATGGAAGCGTTCCATTTTTACCTAGTTCACCCTTACAAGACTTCAGACCTGTTGTACCTGAATTGCACACAGCTGCCTTTGGATATAGGTCCTCCAAACCAGAGTCATTGCTTTCACATACTGAATATGGCTTCTCAACTTCAGTGGTCTTTACAGATGAGAGAACAGACTCACCTCAGTCAGCTTCCAATCTTGAAGACAAGATGTCAGCAGCTGATGAAACATTTAGGGCACACCAGATGATATGTCAGCTGTATGATCCTCATTATGTAGGAGAAGGTTTTGTAAACAGAGCTGAAATAGTTGATGATACTGGGACCAATGTAGAATGTATTCAATTTGATTCAGATGTGGAAGAGAAGGAATTTTCTGCTTTATTTTTTGAACCTTCCTTTTCATCAGAGTTTAGTCCTGCTGAGTCCTGCATCCTTGGCAGTCCAGGGTCTTTCAATTCAGAAACTGAATTGCGGCCACTTTCACCAGAGTCAGTCATGGAATATAGGCCCATGTCACCTGAAGACTTAGTGACAGAAATAAGAAGATGGTCTCCTGACTCATGGGCATCCATTAATGAGTTTAGGCCTCTATCTCCAGACTCTCCTCTACCACCACCATTCAACCCAGATATAGAAGAAGGTGTGTTAGTTTTTGGAAGCAGGTCATCATCACCTACATTTCTCATGCTGGACAATGACTTAGAAGTTTTGGACATGGAATTTTTTGAGGTGAAGGGGGGATCATTTACACCAGATTCTGAAAATGAATTTAGGACACTTTCCCCTGATTCACCTATACCTGAATTCAAACATTTTATATTTCACCCCCCAAGTGTTTCGAATGCTGAATGCAGGACCAGTTCAACTGAATCTGTTTGTTTTTCTGATTTAGAATTTGAAGAGGGTCGATTTGTATCAATGACAGATGAACGCCGACTTCCATCGCCTGATTCAGGCATATCTAGAGACGAAAGTCAAACTCAATCACCAGATTCATCTGAACCTCAGGTCATGTCAGGAGTAGTTGAACGTTACCCATCGTTTGTTGAGTTTAGATCAACAGTTATGTCTGATGTTAAGTATTCATCTTTAGCTAACCGCTTACTTGATACTGAAGATAGGCCAGTTGTTGTAGAATCATTAGAATCAGAAACTGAAGAGAAACCTTTGACCTTTGACTCTATATCAGAGTATAGAATCTCCTCACCTGTATCACTAATGGCAAATGTCACATCATCTTCTCCTGAATCAAGTGGCTCTCTAAACAAATCAGGTCATTTACCAAATTCCACTCTTTCTTATGTTGATGCCAGTGGTCACAGGTTGTCATCACCTGAATCGGTAACTTCAGAAATAGAATATGCTCCTTTGATTTCACAGATGTTTGATGTTAAGGACAGACCAGAGTCCTGCCAATCAGATGTGTCTGACCTCAGATGTTTGTCTCCTGACTCGCCACTACCCCAGTACACCACTATGTTAGAAGTCAAATACTGGCCCTTATCACCCATATCAGTATATTCAGATGAAGATTCAGAGAGAGATTTGTGTGCTACAGGGCTTTTTAAGGACAGAGCCGAATCTTCTGAATCAGCTGCATCAGAGTTTAAACTTTTACTAGACTCACCAATTCCTGAATTTAGACCAGATCTAGAATCATCAATATCATATACAGACTTCAGGTCTTGTTCACCTAAATCTGTGTTATCTGATTTTGAAACAGAGTTATATTCTCTTATGGTCCCAGAAGGCCAGCATTCATCTCCAGAATCCTTACCATCTGTGAGCAAATACAGAAGTCTTTCTCCTGATTCCCCTGTACCTGACTTCAGACGGGGTTTGCCAGAAACTAATGTTGAGTTCAAAGCTCACGGGTCATCGTCACTTGAATCAGTGGCTTCAGAAACAGAATATGCTCCTCTGATTTTACAGATGTTTGAGGACAGGGCAGAATCTCCTGATTCAACTCAGTCAGAAGATCATTTTAAACCCCTTTCACCTGCCTCACCCATTCAGTTACCTCGTGAGTCTCACAGTGCTTTAAGGTCCATGTCCCCTGAGTCAGTGCTTTCAGACCTAAAAATAGACCTCCCAACACTTGGTAAACCACTTTCTCCTGAATCTCTATCATCAGATAAACTTTCACCTGATTCACCTGTACCTGACTGTGTGAAAACACTGTTTAGAGTACCCAAAAATGTCTTTGTACAAAGATCGGCATCTCATGAGTCAACATGTTCGGACGATGAATATATTGTTGTAAGTTTAAGCTCACTAGTTCATGACATGAGATGCTCTTCACCTGGCTCGGTAGCATCTGGAGATGAGTACCAAGTGCAGTCACCAGACTCGCCAATACCCGATTACACACCAGGAATGCCAGAACGTGTCATTGTAAATGTTGGGTATCGCTCATCCTCTCCTGAATCCATCGAATCGGATGTCGAGTACGCTGTGAGGGACTTTTTGATGTCCACAATTTTCTGTGTTGAGAACAGACCAGATTCTCCTGAATCAGTAGAATCAGAAACAGAAGAAAGGCCGCTCTCTGTTGAATCTATACCAGAATACAGGCCCATGTCTCCTGGGACATTAGTGCTACTTGGAAACATTAGATCAGCATCTCCAGAATCTACTCGGTCATTTGATGAACACAAGAAGCTTTCTCCAGACTCACCTCTCCCTTGGTTTGCACAAAATGTTTTTGAGGCTCCAGCAGCAGGAACACTTTATGGGAGCTCATCCTCTGAATCATTATCATCATTGTTTTCAGATCTGGACTGTGATCTGACATATTCTCCATTTAATGCAAAAGTCACTACCAAGAGAGCATTGTCAGCGCAGTCCGAAAGATCATATGATGAACTCCTGGGATCTGAATCACCAGTGCCCGATTTCACAAAGAGTTTTGTGGAAACTTTCACGTGTGTGAGAAACATGTCACCATTAGACTTTTCAGATTCTGACAGTTTATCCCAGGCTTCAGCTCCATTCTGCACGGAAGAAAGAACAACATCACCTGAATCTTTAGTATTAGATATGGAGGAAACACTTGCATCCAGATCATCTTTAAATGAATCAAAAGACCCACCTGACCCTAAAGAATCATTAATTATGGTAACTGAGTATAATCTCGCTGATGATGCTGAGCGATGGAGTCCAAGTTCTCAAGCAAGTCATCTTCAGTGTGCCAGAGAAACTTTGCATAGTAAAAAAAGGTTTACACAGTTTGTTGACAGCACAATAGACTACGAGAGAAGTGAAACAGATGATGAAAATCGGACAGAAAAGGATAAAAATTCAGAGGAGGCAGAGTCACTTCCACCTATGACTGAACACATTTTCTCTTCACGAGCACTTCCATACAGACAGGGAAAGTCTATATTTGAATTGCCTGAGGCAGAAACACAGGATGAAGGTTCACCAGAATCCCCCATGTCCCCCAATGCAGTCATGGTGTTAGACGTAAGAGCACCATCACCAGAACCTGTGACATCAGTCAGTCAGTTCAGACCACTTTCACCAGATTCTCCAGTACCAGAATTTACAGTGGCATTGTCAGAATGTGTAAGGTTTCCCAGATCATCATCATCGTCGCCTTTAGCATTGGGTTCAGATCATACGCCACTGAATTTAGAATTTGACTTTGGAGAACGCAGACCATCATCTGTGGAAGTTCCACTGTTTGATGATCAAAACGAGACAGACAGGCCACTATCCTCTGAGTCCTCTGAATACATACCTGTGTCATTTGAATCTGCCGTACACATGGCTGACAAAAGAGCATCATCTCCAGAATCAATGCCAGAGTTCAATGAGAACAGGCCGCTGTCTCCAGACTCTCCCATCCCTCAGTTTACAGAGTCATTGGAGGCTTACAGCACTATTTGTGAGTCATCGTCAACTGACTCACAGAGTTCAGACTCAGAGTACGAGTTGATTGTCAAATCATCAAAAGTTGCTGGTAGTGACAGACCATCCTCACCTGAATCTGTGTCGTCTCTCGGTGAGTTTGAACAACTGTTACCTGACTCACCGGTACCTGAATTTATGAGAATATTGTCGTCTTATTTTATGAATGCTACTCCAGTAGATAGATCATCTTCTCCGGTTTCTTTTGCATCAGACTCTGAGTTTGTGGCCTTGCCTGTTGATTGTTGGATTAATGATATTTCGCGACCTTTGAGCCCTGAAACTGCGGAATCAGAGGAGGAATTAGACTCTGGTCCATCTTCATCGTTACTTATCAAAAGCCCAATAGCGATGTCACCGTTAGTAATTCAAATTGGGGATAAGTCTGGTGAAGAACGTCCTAAGTGGCAAGAAATGAAAGAATTACAACCAGAATTTCGGTCATACAAAGAATGGATGGAACCCGGATCCGAGGTCGGAAGCTTCTCAACTTCACAAACCACCGTCTGTGAGGAAGACTCACATGTTAATGATGGTGAAGGAAAGCAGAAGAAGACCCAGCCTGTTAGTGTTGATGATCTAAAGACCAAGCTAGCCTCTCAAAGGGTAAGACTGAAAGCATGAAATCCAGCAGAGAGTAACTAGTTTTGATTAACGTAACCTTTTATGTCACTTGGACATAAAAAAGTGTAACTGTGTGACAAAAAAAGGATAAATACATTGCTGAACTAACAACAACATGGAGTGCATTAATGCTGGGGATGAGTCGTGAGCTACTAATTATTCCCTTCAGTTCATTTGTCTGATGACAGACGGTTGCATTTCTTGCAGTCTGTTGCACGTTTCTAAGCAGTAAACCTATTTCCCTAAACTCAGACTAAACTTGCTTTGTTTTTCTGGATTAAAAAAGGCTTTGTCTGCATAGTTAAAGCTCACCCTCTGGTATTCTTAGTTAGCTACTGAGATAATGTTGAAATTTCACTTCCAGGCTCCTGAGACACCAAAGGAAACACGGTTTCAAACAGACGATGACACACAGCTTCGGTCTGCTACAACAATAACACAGCAGAGCAGTAACATAGGTGTGCTCTTTGCTGAAGACAAGCTGATGGCATCAGTCCCTCTACAGCTACCTGAACACAGCACATACACAACTCACAGAGCTGTTACTCCAATTCTGCCTTCACGTGAGAAAGCTTCATTTGCATCCCACAGGTGCTCTGAGTGGGAGTCGTCCCTGAAGCAAGCACAATCTAGTGAGCACTTTTCACCCTCGCCAACTCCTGATAGAGATTACCAGGCAATGCTTCCAGAACATCTGAGAGCTCCTGAGTGTAGCCAAGTGTCCTTGAATGACAGGAGCCTCCTGTTGTCAGTGTTCAGCGACTCTATGTCAGCTAAGCTTGAGAGCCAAGCTCTGACTAAGAGAGAGTCTGAAACCCTTGGAGACACCGAAGACTTTTCACCAGACTTTAAGAAGGTCCTCACAGGAACTAGTGAGAAACAAGCGTCCGAATCTGAATTAGGTAAACCGAATGTCCCAGTAAAGCAGCACTTCAAGGGCTCTGAATCTCCACAGCACTCTGATTCAGATATGGAGTTCTTTGACTGCAGACAAGCCTTCTCTGACTTTTCGGAACCAGAAGATGTGATTACCTATCATATCTCTGAACCCCCTTCACCAGTACCTGGGAGTAGTCTTGATACTGGCCTTCAGCGTGCTACTCAAGCAAACCAGCTCTTCTTGCGGGCAGAAGATAGAAATCTCTTCTCTCCCAGTAGTGAAAGTCTTCCTGAATTTGCTTATGATGTAGAGGCGTATCAGACAGACAGTGGGCTCCCCGTACTGGAGGAGCTCCCTTCCAGAGATCAGGCAGAATACTATGACGATGATGACTTCCTGGGACGGGTAAGAGGTTGAGCATGAGCACAGTGCTGTGGATCTGCATTCCTAAATCAAGAGAAGCAAGCAGTCTGTACTTTGGAGACTAAAAGACACTGAAAATGCTTTTGTGTGCATAAATATTAGAAATATTGCAAATTTCATAACACAAACACTTCTTCCTCACACCAGTGTGCTGTTTGGGGTTTGTTTGTTTGCAGTATCTCAAACTGTTGATGAAATGCATGAGCTGCTGTAAAGAATCTTTAACAGAGACATTTGCACCTGTTTGCTTTAATTTCTGCCTGTTGTAGGTCATCCCACTAATATGTACAGATAATTGCCCCCTTAAATATATGCAAAAAGAATTTCCTTTAGCTATGAAGGATACAGTCATATGGGGAAAGTGCAGTTATGCTTTTGTTTATGCACAGCTCTCTTAAGGTAAAGAGTTGAGTTCTGGTCTTTGGACTACTACCCCAGCTCGAGTCTTTTATTTTTTAGCCGTTCTGTTGCAGATTTGTGGGAGTACTTCAGACCCCCCTTTGTTCTTCAGCAGTGGTAGTGTCTTCGGTACAGGTGGCCTTACATTTGACCCTAGAACACTGGGATTCGGGACTTCATGGTGAACTCACTGACTGCACGTACCCAGGCCAAGTGCAGCTCATCGCCTCTACTCTAACTCCTGCTAACAATGTTTCCACTTTGACTTGTTTGGACGTCAGATTGATGGACAGCAACAATTTCTGGCCAACAATCTGGGCAGCTCATTGCTGAGTTCATTGCTTGTGTGGATGCACACCTGAATGCTGTAGACTTCTGCTCACATGCATTTGATTAGCAGAACCTGCTACTGCTACTTACCCTCTTAATTCCTGTGGAAGCAGTAACAGTGTACTCAGTTTTTCACAGCATTGCACAGAGACCTGTGGCTGTAGAAGTCAAGAGAAAAGAAGCAGTGGCTGATTGTAGACCCATGCTATGTTGACCCATGCTGGTTGTGTGCAGGAGATAGCTGAGGAGCTAGGGATGCTGTCCTCTGATAGCTCAGAGGAGGATGTACTGACCACCAGGGTGGTCCGACGCAGAGTAATCATTCAGGTAAACGAGCATGACTGCGTGACTGTGCAGTGCGCCTGTGGCCTGTTGAAGGTTTAGTGGATAGTTTAGGTGCTCCTTTTTCAGCCTGAGCTTTTCAGATTAATCCTGTGTAATACACTCGGCTCAAATTCATTTTCCTCTAATGCAGAACGTCATATTTCAGAGAGTCAACTAGAAACTTTGGTCCTTTCCAATTTCACTGATTTTAGATTTACATTTTCGGGATCTTTTGCTTGTTTTTTTAAAAATAAATTTGTATTTCTACACTTTGTTCTACACATGTTGTCGTGTCACCATTAGGTTTTTTTTTCTTTTGTTACTGGAAGTGATACTTGTGCATTGAAAAAGGAAAGCTGCACTGTGTATAACCTAAATGTTTGGACCCATAATGACGCTGGTATTCAGCAATCGTTGACACTGTTTTCAGACGGACTTGAAATACAGAGATCTGTTGGAGCTGACTATTATTAATTACCGATAGCAAATATTGATTGCAAAATGTTCTTTGACGTCTGTAGATTGTGCGTAATGTGAGTGAAGGTGTGAACCGACAGCAAGCATTTTGTGTCTTTTGCAGGCCGATAACCTGCCAGACATCCCACTGCAGACCCTGACAGAAGAGAAGTACACAGATGAAGATGGCAACATGGTAGTGAAGAAAGTGAGGAAGATTCAACACTGAAATCAGTATTACACTTAAAACCTGGTCCTTCATAAAGAAAACCTTTACAGTAACTTTCCTCTCCAACAGGTCACGCGGAAGGTCATTCGTAAATATGTGTCTCCAGACGGCATGGAAACACAGGAAGTGACCATCGAAGGCTCTCACCAGGAGTCGGTCCAGATAGAGGAGGGAGATGCTGTTTCAAAGGTGGTGAAGAGAACTGTGCTTCATAGTGGAGGCGATCAGAAGGAGGTGAGAGCCTCTGACGTCTGCTAATCCTACTATTGCTTTGCAAGGAAGACAGCATGTCTTTTATCCTGTCTTCCTTCTCTCACCCCAACCGGTCGCAGCAGATGGCCCCGCCCCTCCCTGAGCCTGGTTCTGCCGGAGGTTTCTTCCTGTTAAAAGGGAGTTTTTCCTTCCCACTGTCGCCAAAGTGCTTGCTCATAGGGGGTCATATGATTGTTGGGTTTTTCTCTGTATCTATGAAGCGCCTTGAGGCGACTTTTGTTGTGATTTGGCGCTATATAAATAAAATTGAATTGAATTGAATTGAATTGTTTTATATCCGGTAATGAGGAGAGTTATATTTCTATGCTACCAGTTCACAACATCAGTTGCCTCAAAGTGCTGCAACCTGTTGCAGGTGAGGGGAAAGAGAAGAGAGCAGAGAGGTGAGCAGGGAGAGCCAGAGTGCTGCTAATATTAAATACAGAAGTGCTGCATAAACACACTGTGAGACTGAGCGAAGACAAACTGCTTAGTCTAACAAACTCAACTAAGGGATAATTCAGGGCCTCCTGATGCAGCTGTGAAGGTTTTAAGCCTGAATCCAACTGGACGCTGGCTCCAGTGGAGGGTCTGGCTGTAGCTCAGGTAGATCAGCCTGATGTCCTCGGGGAAGATATTCACCCCAAGTTAACGTCTCTGATGGTCTCTGTTTCTCTCCGATGTGTTTGGGTGAGCGAGTGAAGCTGATATTGGAGAGTTCAGATAGTCCAGCCTAGAAGCAATAAATGCCTGATCGAGCTTTACAGACAAGATGTTTCTCATTTGAATGAAGCTGCAGAAATGAATGAAGGTAGTCATATTTGTTTAATGTGCACACTGAAGGACACACCCTCATCAAACAGGATTCCTCACACTGGGAAGTCAAAGTAACGCCATCCTGAGTAAATCCAGTTAACTGCAGGCACGTCTTTGCTGTACTTTAGTCCACTATTATTCAAAGTAACCATGACATCGTATTTTCCTCCCAGCTGACCTTTTCAGAGTCCCCAGCTCTGAGCGCTGCCACAGCGTCAGAGTTTGAAGTGGAGCCAGTGCAGGGCAGAAAGGTCAGCAAGGTTGTCAAGACAACTGTGGTGAGAGGCGAGAGGATGGAGAAGCATACAGGAGACCCGTCGCTGGCTGCAGACCTGCCTTCAGCCAGAGAGGACTTTGAGAAGGTCAGTAAGATTTCAGCTCGGGAATAATATTTGTTTTTAGACGTCTCGAGGATGAAAGGACACACTCGTGGTGTAATGCAGGCATTTTATCACTGAGCTGAGAAAACCTTCTGAGAGCTTTCTAGCATTTGATCTGTCTTTCCTCATTCTTCCCCCTCCAGGCAATGAGTTATGCTGGAGGATTTGGAAAAGTGCTAATGCCGCATATAGTAGAGAAAGAGATTGTACAGGATGACGGTTCTGTGGTTAAAAGGTTGGACTGCATGAGAGTGTGTAGAAATGACCTCACCTGAGCGTGCTGTGTGACGACACTGTGATTGTCCTAACCTTTACTGTCTGTGAGGGCAGAAAAGAGACACGTGCACACATTATTTATACAACTTTTGTTGTTTTCATCAGATCCTGAGATGTGCAGTGTAGCAATAATAGATGCAGACACACAGAGACATATGTACCAAATATTTCACATTACTGACATTCCTGGTATGAAACAATGGTGCCATTACTGGTACAACCAGTGAGGAATAAAGCAAAGTGACAGCAGCATATGCTAATGTTTGCTTATGCTCTGCTCGTTTCTGATGCTTGTTTCAGCCACGTTTTGTTCCACCAGGCTAGAGAGTGAGAACAGGCTGTGAATATAAGAGTGAACTTGGCTGATTCAGCTGTTGTTTTTCATTTTAGTCCACATGATGTGTGACATCATTCTTTTAAAAGGGCGTCGCCACATGTTTGATGTGATTCAATAACAAAGCCTCCAGCTGGACTCAAACCAGCATCCTTTTAGATGTAACACCACCATGTAACCACATGAGTATAGATACAACACAGTTAAAATTATTACGAATTTAGGAAACAACACAATGATTCTGCAAAGAGTTTGCATAGATGGTTCTAGAAATCTGAAATATCAGAAAAAGCACAAAAACTTTCAACTTTAAAATCCTGATGCAAATATTTAAACAACATTTAAAGCATGATGCATCATGTGGTGCGATATAATTAATTAACATGGAAATGAAGGTGATGCATTTATTGTTCTTTATGATGCCATGAAACAAACGTGGACCCTGGCAGAGACCAGAGTCTGCAGCCACTTATTGTGATCCTGGATGAAGTACCACTGTTTCCTGTTCCTGCAGAAGCCAGATGCGTAATTCACGCACCCAGAAGAGGACCGTGGTGAGGGATGCTCAGGGGAAGCATGTGCACCTAGAGCGCCTGGACAACACCGCAGATGCCCTGCAGCCTGATGCACTGCAGCAGCACCTGCACCGACTGCTCCAGCGCTACTGTGAGGACACCGAGGATGAGGATGAGGAGGATGAAAACCTTAGCTGAGCAGCTGCTTCCACTGATCTACATTATCCACTAAAGCTTTTGGTGACGTACACTTCCTCAGATCGAACTGCCCTCTGTCCCTGCTCATCACTGGAGTTTTTCTTTCTTCTTCTTTGGTTTGTCAGATATTGGAACCGTATTTTTGTGCTTTAACGATAGATGTTCGCTCTGATTGTGACCAAAGATAGCCACCCCTCACCGTCCTGATGATTTTTGTTCGTGTTTCGCTTCCTGCGGCTGCTTTGATGTGATGTAGGTACGATGCACCAAAGGCGGATTAGAAAGAAAAGGCGCGTCTCGGATGTTTCGCCTCACGCACCGGCCTCTTCTTGAACTCATGTAAACATTTGTACATAGGGGAGTTGACAACAAAAAGTCAAGCTGGGACTGGAAAGAAGTTGAAATAATTCAAAGCATTTACCACGTTAGCCCACCTGAACCTGCTGTACATGCACCAGCTGCAGAACGGCCACAGTACACATGAGATTAATGCCAGACAGAATAAAGTGTGAATGTGTGCGTATCATCAGAAACTCAGCCAACATCAACCTGCCGATCTGTTTACAAAGGCTGTGTGGTCACACCTTTTGTCTTCCCACATCTGCCCTTGTTTTATCTACGTGTCTGTCCTTCCCGCACGTGTGGAGCATTGTTTCTGTCACCTCTGCGTGCTGTATACGGAGAAAGAAAGTAGTGATGATGAATGTTTCGGTGCAGCACTCATGTCCTCGTGTCTCATGTCGGTGCTTTTCCTCACCTGCAGCTACTCGTAGCGTTTTCACCCCTTTTAAAGCACAGCTTTGACTGTTATTGTCAACAAATCTACAGAAAAACCCAACGCCAGCTCTGCTTTTACTGCTCTGCTGCACACATGTCATTGGCCACGCATGCAGCAGCTTGCAACACTGACTTTAATATACAATGAAGTGTTGAGTCTGTGAGAAAATGGACAGTTTGCCTTTGATTTATTAGGAAAAATGGCATCACAGGTTTCATGATCTCAGTCTTTAAGTGTTCTTCAAGCTCGTTTAGCAAATTATGGACGGAAAATAGATGTGGAGCAAAAACCATATGAGTTGGTAACAGTCGGAAGGAAGAACTATCAACAGGAAGAGACCTCTGGTAGTGATTAAGAAACATAAAGAGACGATGAACAGCCCACAGGTTCTAATTAGATCAACTGATCGCTCCAACAGACGATAAATGGTGTCAAACAAGGCTCCAGAAACCAGTGGGTCCTTTTACAGTCTGGTTATGGTCCCAGTGAGCAAGTCAGAAGGTAACACTTTGTTGGTTTTGGGCTTCTCGTCAGATTTGTAGACACGTAACAGCAGACTTGTCCTTTAGTTTTGTTTTTAAACACATAAATAATGTAGTCGTGGATGTTATCACGTTTGACTTTAAAGCCACTTTAAATCCAGGCCGAGGCTTTTACCCACTTCATTTGTGACACCTGTGTTTCTTTATTTATTGCTGTGTGTGTGTGTGTGTGTGTGTGTGTAAGAGAGAGTTTGGATGTATTTTAAAGCTACAGGTAAACCTTTGTTTGTTCCTTTGCCATCGCAGACAAACAGTTGTGTTGTTATAAGGCGGCTGCGACGCATTCAGACATGATTACGTGTGTTTGCTGTTCATCTACATATTTTCCATGTAACAATCCACGTGTTGCCATTTACTTTGATCCAATGGAAGAATAAAGGTCAAAAAGAGAAAACCGATTTCATAACTGAGCATCTTAATTCCATGGTGATAACAATATATACATATTAACAGTGCAAATATTTATGCGGGCATGTATGACTTTATCAGATGATCAAAATAAAAATGCTAATGAGGTAAAAGAGCTGCAGTGTGTTTGTGGCACAACAATAAAACTGTACATGTCTCAAATGATGCCCGTTGTCATTTTTTCACCACATATAACTTCAAAGAGTTTGTGGCAAAGACAAAGGATATTTCTGTGCACTGGGAGTTCTGGGAGAACACTGGGAACACTGGTCAAAGCTGAACTGAGCCTGCAGCAGGTGAGTTTTCTGTAAATTGGTTAATGATGAAGAAAGTGCCAACTGTTCACACGGTTTTATGATTGTAGCTTTGGGAAGACTTACACTAAAATTAGTGTAAGATAATATAAGTATCTGATAAAACCTAAATCTTTATACTACGAATGTTACAGAGTTACAAAGAGGAGGGTCAGATATGCTGCTTTGAATTCACATTTGTCAGTCTCAGAGTTTGTGGAGGTATTTTGGCCCTCTGTTCTTTACAACATGAGGTCATAAATATGTGAAAAGCTCGATTACTGCTCACGTGTTTGGGATTTTGGCCAGGCTTAAGCTCCGGGGTGGGGAGGGCCTCGAGGGCCGGTGTCCTGCAACACACTAGTTCATTACCAGGCCTCTGGAGAACCTCCAGACATGTAGAGGAGGTCCTTCAGCAGTCTGAATCAGCTGACACGTCTAAAACCTGCAGGACACTCGAGGCCTGGAGTTCCCCTCCCTGCTTTAGCTGTTGGACCTCAGCTAACACAGAGGTTTTACATTAATAGCTTGGTTTATGAGGTATTGTATTACCTTACAATATAAAGCATTTTCAGACTGTTGTGATTCGGTGCTATGTAATAACATTGAAATTGAACTCGAGGAGTTTGTGGTCAATTCAATGTCTACGAGGTATTGTAGGTGCAAAACACAACGAGCAACAAACATAAGTAGGGACATAAACATAATGTGTAATAATAATGTAAAATTATCGATCTAAGCAGTGCTTTTGCAAACCTCTGCCCCTCTATGATGCTGCTTGTTGACCAACGTTGTTTGAGACATGTTGTTGCTGTTGCACACCTGATATATTTTCTCTTATTAAATTCTGCTTTTATTTACACAATGTCTCCACTTTCTTGAATTGGGATTGTGTGGTAGTATGTGTTATTAGTGCGTGATGTTAGTAGCTGTTTCCTTTGGCACAGCCTGAGAAGTCTTTGTAAACTCTTCTTCACAAACTTTGGTTGTGTAATCTGGCTAACTCGCACACAAATACACAGGATAGATTTTAGTCTTGGGTTGTAGTCACTATGTTTATGTTTATATATAGATGTTTTTATTTACATATATGTGGAAACCATGAAGAGGCAGCTAGGAAAGCTGCATCCACCAAGTACCTGCAGAGGGTCAGGCCAGTCCTGAGGAGTCAGCTGAACGGTAAGAACAAGATCCGGGCTCAACACCTACGCCCTGCCCGTGATCAGGTACCCTGCTGGGGTAATAACCTGCCCAAAGGAGGAGATAGAAGCCACTGACATCAAGACCATGCATGGTCTTGATGCATGCATTCACCCCAAGTCCAGCACCCTGAGGTTGTACGCTAAGCGGAAGGAAGGGGGCCGGGGACTGGTGAGTGTCAGCACCACAGTCCAGGATGAGACAAAAAACATCCATGACCACAACCAACCGAGTGCTCAGTGAATACCTCAGGCAGCAGAAACCCAAGAATGAGGAGGAAGAGGAGGAACCATCATGGAAGGACAGGCCCCTGCACGGTATGTACCACCGGCAGATAGAGGAGGTGGCTGATATCCAGAAATCCTACCAGTGGCTGGACAAAGCTGGACTGAAAAACCATACATTTCACACCTGAGCCTCAACTCTCGCGGCCCGGTACCAAACGACTCACCGACCGGTACCGGTCCGAGGCCCAGGGGTTGGGGACCGCTGACATAAGGAATGAAAAAACAAATCGCTCATTGGCATAAATCACATTTTATTTGAGATTTCTTAAACATCAGACTTGGCCCATCATGGCAACATTAAATACCAGCAGCCCATCATACAGTTCAATGCGTTTCACAAAGATAAACCCAAAGTGTCCTTTGAAATGGACAAATGTGATTAAAGAAATCAATACAAAGCAGTTCTCTAAATATTTCAGTGATTATTTAATACACAAAAACACACCTGTGACTGTCTTTAACGGCTTCCTCTGCACTTAATTTAATCTGGAATTAAAGTTTGTTCCCTGTGTGATCTCCACAACAACCGTTTCCCTTTCAGTCAGATGGTGGCACTAAAATAACTATAGCGTAACATAATGAGTGTTGAAGATGAGTAACCCGGTCAGTGATGAAACTTTAGTTAAACAGGATTCGACTTTAAGCAGAGGATGAAATACGGAGGTTAAAATGTTCTTAAAGGTAAGTAAGGAGAAGGACAAGCATCAATATCACACTGTAAAATGTAAACAAACAGATTCACATAATTAACTTCTTATTGTATGAAAATATGATTTGACTGGCAGGAGTCAGAATGGCTTTAAGAATCTATTTCTACACTTTACTTTCTCCCACGATGCTCCGTGATGACCGAACTGACTAAACAAACGGTTTCCCTTTTAAACATGTAGTTACAGTTCCTAGTAAACATACATCAGTAAGATAAGTCAACTCATATGGATCAAGCAAAAAAGAGCAAATTACATTGATTACCAAAACCTATAGATCACCCAAACAAAGCAGGCTTGTGTCTGGAAACAGAAACGTGATTAAAAAGTTTGATATCGGCCATTGTGCCAAAAGGTAAAAATATCACAATAGCACAACATGTGTAATCATGACTGGGAGCTTCACATATTAGACTAGCCCATTAAAATCAAGTGGAACCAGTGGCACCATTAGAGTCCACTTCTATTTAAAAAAGAATATATCAAGAAACCAGTAATAAAAATGCTGCAAACAGAGATATGTTGAACACCCTGCACTCTCTCTACAAAGTGATATTGTCAAAGTGTGAACTCCTTTACATTTATAATAAACTTCAGTTCAGCAGCGACAATGTAAACAACACACTGAGAGGGCAGAGCGCTAGCAAACAAGGGGGAGGCGTGGCTTGGGGATCCGATGGAAAGACGGCAGAAGTCAGTCAGCTGACTGCTGTAGGCTGGAAGGTAGTCGAGGACGGTCATCTCAGCTGAAAGTGGAGCACAGTTAGACACAAACCCACACAGTCAGCTTCATCCACTGCTCTGATCTAGTTACTGGGCATTACGGCTCGTTAGACGTGGAATACGTGTCAAGCTGTTAAAGGGAAACTTTGTCTCGTTTGAATGTTTAACACTGTTCTCGAATACTTTATCCAGACTGTGGTCAGATGTCTATGTGACGGAGGAGCAGCCTGCTGTTTTATTATCTTCCTGGAAATCAAGCAGGGTGGTGATTTAAACAAACATGTTCGTCCGATCAACACCAGCACATGCAGAATGATCTCTGCACAAAAGCACCAACATCATTGGTTACGACACCAAAACTTGGAACGCTTTGCGTCTCGAGAGCGTTAGAAGAGCATGTTTACTCGTCGGCCCTGCGGTTGCTTAAAACACCTGAGAGGGTTTCTGTGTCTCCCAGCATATGTTGATGTTCTGGACTATTTGTGCAACCTCTGTAATTCCCTGGGTCAACACACCTGGATCAGATGATTAGTTCATCACCAGGCCTCTGGAGAACTTAAATCAGCTGTGTTGGATCAAGGACACATCTCAAACCTGCAGGACGCCGGCCCTCGAGGCCTGGAGTTGCCTACCCTGGTCTAGATATTGTTTCATGCTAACAGCAGCGACACTGACCCGAGCCAAATGCAAAACTGGGGAATGAACAGTGAGAAAAGCTGACGAGGGAAACACGTCAATGTCTGTCACCATTAAAACCTTTCCTGTTGGGGGGGTTGTCTCACTGTTGGCTCTCTGGCCTACCTATGGTTAAGGAGCTGTACCTGATCCATCAGCCCATTCTCTCCCACTAAACTGATCAGATCAATATTCCAGAGGTTTAACTGACTTGATGCTATACACTCATTAAAACTGTTCCTACGTGTGTAATGTCTAAATACTATAAGCAATCTGGTGGTGATCTTACTTGGTGGGAACGGTGGGAGAGCCGGAGCGGTGGAAGTGGATATTCTGCCACTTGCTGTCACGGCGGTGCCAGATGCGGGTCTCCTCTGACTGCATGGTGCGAGGCATGCCGCTGCTATCGATGTACTGGGTGAGGCGAATGTAGGCAATGCAGGCGGCGTCATCGCCAATGAGGTGGACGTGAGGGTTGAGCAGGATGGTGTGGATGGGCTGCTTCCCCTTAGACAGAGCTGCAGAGGACAACAGCACTGTAACACAACCAAACACTCAACATGTACCACATATTAGCTTTAAAGCATCCGATGCATTATTAATAATTACAAATATGTGAAATTGCTCGGTATATAACAACTGAAAGAGGCTTCAGTGGCTCTATTTTTTTAAGAAACTAACTATTAACATTTACATTTCAATTACATTTCATAGAAACTATTAGCTATGCACCAAGCCAATATCCAGCATCAGTCACATCTAAATGACTGAAGTGAGCGACAAATCTGGCTTAAAGTCTTAACAAAACGTATAAAACGCTGATGCATCAGCTGACTGAGCTCTGGTGTCCACCTGTTGGTGTGGCAGCAGCATGCAGTTACTTCTCAGACTTAAACGAAGACAAAACCCAAGACTGTACAGAGTAATTTATGCAAGACAAGTTTGTTTTTTTAAACAGCGTGTTGGACAGTAACACCACAAACACGGCTGAACTTTTGCGGAAACATGGAAATACACTGAATATATCCAGGCCTCAAATACTAAGAAAATGACCTGCATCAACAAACAGTGCTGGGAAACACTGGGAAGCACGAGGAAACCCGTTCCAGAGAGCAACCAGGTGAAATGGTTGAATTTGTTGCTCTTGATTAACAACTGCTTTCTGTTGTGGTAAATGTTGGTTTTGCTGCCCAACCAGCATTTCATGTCCAAACATGCTGCAGAAGCCAGTGTGCCCTTTACCATATTTATGGGTTGGACTCAGGAGATTCATCGCTACAGCAGAGAAGTCCACAACGCTCCACGTTGTTTCACGAGACAATGTAACACCAACGTGATACCAACGTAATACCAACGTAATACCAACGTGATACCAACGTAATACCAACGTGATACCAACGTAATACCAACGTAATACCAACGTGATACCAACGTAATACCAACGTGATACCAACGTAATACCAACCTGATACCAACGTAATACCAACCTAATACCAACCTAATACCAACGTTATACCAACGTGATACCAACGTAATACCAACCTGATACCAACGTAATACCAACCTAATACCAACGTAATACCAACGTGATACCAACGTAATACCAACCTGATACCAACGTAATACCAACGTGATACCAACCTGATACCAACGTGATACCAAAGTAATACCAACGTGATACCAAAGTAATACCAACGTAATACCAACGTGATACCAACCTGATACCAACGTGATACCAAAGTGATACCAACGTAATACCAACGTAATACCAACCTGATACCAACGTAATACCAACGTGATACCAACCTGATACCAACGTGATACCAAAGTAATACCAACGTGATACCAACCTGATACCAACGTGATACCAAAGTAATACCAACGTAATACCAACGTGATACCAACCTGATACCAACGTGATACCAAAGTAATACCAACGTGATACCAACCTGATACCAACGTGATACCAACGTAATACCAACGTAATACCAACGTAATAACAATGCAATACCAATGCAATAAAGACAATAGATGAGTCAGAGCTGCAACAGGTGGTGAATGAGGCAGTGCAACACAATCAAAGGGATGCAGTCACTCTCCACAGTGGGTTCTGCATGCGATGCACTTCTTACAGGAAATATGAGCCTAAACTGGGACAGTTACGATGCTTCATCAGACCATGTCCTGCAGGAACACTGTACCGTTCTCAAAGTAGAAGCGGTGGAAGTCTGTGCCCTCCACCAGGTTACCCAAGGCTTCAGGTTCAAAGGATGTGAGACCAGGATCACATATCTTCCTGAAAGAACACAGGCAACACATTCATTAGCTTTATGGAAACATATGAACGTGTGAGAGTTTACTGACAAGTACTTTAATGACTAACGTGTAGGCTTCAAAGTCTCCATTGTTAATGGCCTCAATCAGCTGCTCAGTGGCCTTGATGATCTCCTGCTTTCGAGCTGAGAGATAGAGACACATCGCTTTAGTTTGGGATATCTGGACAGCTTTGACATAATGAAAACACAGTTAAAGGTTAAAAACAGGAACACAAAGACAGCATGAGTTCATCGTCACAGCATGAGCGTGGGCACCACCTTAAATAGCACAATGTTACATGGAGATGGAGGAAAAGCTGGGAGGTCAGTGTGGTCAGCTTGGTTCGATAACATTACCTTTCGTGCTAAGAAGGTTAGCTAGGAAACAATGAATGGACACAATAAGTACTGATGTGGCTTTACATGCAAGCACTAGTGAAAGAGAGTCACACAACATGATCAAGTCAAACAGTACAGACGTAACAAGAATCTTACTGCACAACATAACCCAAAGAAAGCATCTTCAACACAGCTCCACCGGGTCATTGGCTGCTTCTGTGAAAGGCTGGCAGTTAAACTCCAGGGTGACCAGTTTCACAGCCAGTTTTCTTCTTACTAACGAGAGTTTTATAACAAGGTTCATTCTTGTCAGACTAAGATCTGCCAACAACGTTGCTCCTAAACGACAACCAGAACTTTACTTTGTGCTCAGCGTGTAGGTCACTGAGTGGCTGAATGGCCATCAAACACCAAACCCACGACTAATAACACGCTACTGTTGTGCTTTCGAACTATTTTCACCTCCAGTCCAGAAGCACCAAGTTCTACATGCTGATGGGAATCCAGATACTTCATCTCTGAGGCGATCGTGTCAGGACAGGTTTATGTGTCGGGACGTTTTCATGTTTGCTCCATTCATCCATCAAAGCAGGGATTTCAGGACTGTGTTATAGATGGCTGACAGTTGGTGCTATAAGCCACCACCTCTGGTGACGACTGTTCCAGTTCGACATGTGTCGCTCCTCTCAAACCGCCCGTCCGTCGTGCCGTGAAGAGATAGTTTCCTTACTTTGTGCTATGGACCGGCTGTTTGGTCACTCCTGTGTGGATCCCACAGTCTTCCACAGACGCACAGAAACACCTCATGTCTGGGTGCTCACTGTTTTTGATGAACCTCTTTCCGTACCCTCTGTTGCTAGTGCAAGTACCATGGGATATTACACTTCGAGAAGTTTCTCAGACTCTCTGCCACATGTGGACCAACATTGTTGTTTCACTTGTTGGTACCTTTGTAAGGTACCTAACACGTCCCTAATAAAATGGCATGGATATTAAAACCATCCATGCAAGGTGCAATGAAACTATATTTCACCATCATGCAAAGAAGAGGCTACAGGCCCTTGAAGTACACAGGATTGGGTTCAATTTGGTGTTGATTATTTCCAATGTTTCTGATCACTCATAAGTTCGTCAGTACGGGAGATTGAGGATGACAGAGTTGTAGGAAGCTCGGTTAGGAGCAGAGGTGATGATCGAGCAGCAGTATGGCTTCTTGTGCGCTACAGATGTGCTGTTTGATTTTAAAACACTGATTGTGATGATCAAAGGAGCTGCAATGTGTCTGTGCATCTATAGAAAGCACATGAGCATGAGGAAGTCAGGGGTGGCAGATGGGTTTAAGGTGCCATGAGGCTGAAGCTGCAAAGAGTGGGGTGGAGCAGGTAGAGGAGCAGGTAGAGGAGCAGGCAGGGCAAAGCCAGTGATATCAGGGGCTATTTATGACAGAAGGAGAGCAGGAAAAGGCGAGATTTACAAGATGCAAGTGAGACCTGCTATCATGTACGCTTTGGAGATAATTACATCACCAAAAAGAAAGGAGGTGAAGCTGGAGCTGGCAGAACTGAAGATGTTGTGACTGTGGCATGGACAAGATTAGAAATGTGAACATCAGATGGTGAATATGGAGGCAGGAGGAACAGAGGCACACCACGGAGGAGATTCAGGATGTGGTGACGGAGAACACGCCGAGTGTTGGCGAGACACGGGCGGGACGGGTGAGAGGACTCGGTCAGAATAATATGAAGGAAGTGGTTTTAATTCATTGAATAACAGGAAAATTAAAGGCTAGAGGTGAGGCAGGAGTCAGAATGCTGAGCCACTTTACTTTGAAGGCTTGTGACTGACAAGAAGGTCTAATTTAATACTTATTATTAACAACAACACAAAAAGAAACAACAGCTCAGGGGCTGCTGTGGTTTTTCACCATCATCATTATTATTATTAACTTTATTAACAAATGAAGCAAATGTTTAATGCGGCCCCTACACAGGAACGACCAGTGTTGGTCAAGTTACTTGAAAAAAGTAATCAGTAACTAATTACTGATTACTTCCCCAAAAAAGTAATCCCGTTACTTTACTGATTACTTATTTTCAAAAGTAATTAATTACTTAGTTACTTTTTAAAAACACGATTTACAACCTGAATAGGTGATAAAGCGATAGATCTTTCAGCCCACTTCTACTTTTTCTGCATAATCCATCATACAAAAAATCTTTTAACTTTAAAATTTAAAGTTAAAAGGTTAAAGCAAAAATTTAATTATATGCACCATTCTCTGACTGGAAGAAATTTGTTTAACATTTAAACCTATTTTCTGCACATTCCAGCACATAAAATAAATTTTTTTTGTGTGTTTACACTCAGTCTTTCAAATAGATGCAAGTAAAACACAGCAGAAAATAAATAAAATCAAAGACTCAGCGGTCCTGTTGCTCTATTTTCACCTGTATAGCAGGAGTGCGGCAGGCAAAGGTTTGCCCTGGTGCAGGTGTGTCGTAGCGATCAGTGGAAGGGTACGGCAGTTTCTCTGTGAATGTCACATTCCCGTGGCAGCATATTTGGTGCTTGCTCGGACGTTTAGGGGTGTTTACGCTGTAAAAAGAAGTTTTCTTCCCACGCACAACGGACACTAATGTTTTTGTCACTTTTTATGGAATCAAACTCAAAGTAAGGTCAGTACTTCCACGCTTTAAACGCTGCACGCTCATACTCTCTCCCGCACTCGATATATGATCCATTGTTGATCTGCACACAGCTGTTGTCACGAACGTCGCACTCGCTTACGTCACTGTCATGAGACATTCTCGCAAAAAAAAATATCACGGTTTTAGTAACGCAGTAACGCAGCGTTCCTACGGGAAAGTAACGGTAATCTAATTACCCTTTTTGCAATAGTAATCCCTTACTTTACTCGTTACCTGAAACGCGTTACTGCCCGTCTCTGGGAACGACACAGGCACCCTCAGAGTCTTTAACATCATTTAGAAACACGATCACCTAAACGCTCCTTTTTTGCTTTTTCTTTCTGGAATCTTGCAAAATAATAAATCCAAAGTTGGTTTACAGGTAATCAGTCACATTTTCACTATGACAGATTTTGTCAGGACAAAAACAGTCTGTAATAAAGCACAAAGACAATCAACAGTCATAATGTTCACAGGGAAAAGAAGGATCTAAACTCTAATCAGTGGCTTTCTGAAGAAAACGATACAACTCATTTTTATGAGCAGGATGAGTCAAAACCTCAAACCCAAAAACTGCCAAAGCAAAAAGGACAAAGTGTAGTGGTGACAGTGACCAGTGAGTGGCGCTGTCCCACAGCAGCAGGGAAACTGGTTCAGCTGAATGCACAAATAGTTTGGTCACCAAACATCCATCGCTCGCTCTTCACCTGTTGGAGCTGGTTTGAAGTTAGCGTCTATAAGAAGCAGAGCTAACGACACACACTGCTGTGAGGCTGTGGAAACTTTCTAACAGAGCGTGAGAGAAAAGTCCAGATCTGGATCCAGAGCTCAGTCATTATGTTCTTCATCCCTGCTCAGTGACATTTTCAGATATTATCAACAATAAGGTGACGCGCACAGCTTCAGGCATTAAGGAGGGCGACTTACACTGGGAGTCGATGGACGCACTGAGAGGCACGCCATTCTGGGGGCCGGGGTCTTGTGAGCATGTTTGATGGGGGCCGCAGTGACAAATGGTGTGACGGTCGGTGAAAAAGATCATAAAGGACGACGTGAAGAAGAGGAGCACGAAGGCAGCCGCCAGTGCCCGCAGGATATACTGGCAGCACTCCTCACCGCTGGGCCAAACACTGGGAGAGAACCAGCAGGAGGAGACGGAAGAAGAGAAGGACGAAGCAGAAGACGATGAAGACAAAGAGCACGAAAGGCAAGGGGTGGGTAAGAGGCAGCTGGATGAAGGCAGGTGAGAAGTGAAGGGGTCCAAGTGCTTAAGGTGGTAGATCTGCAGACTGGGGCAGGGGGACGGTGCTGAGATGGAGAAATCAGAGGATGGGTGGAGATGGAGGAGGAACGAAGAGGAGAATGAGATGGAGATGGAGGAGGAACGAAGAGGAGAATGAGATGGAGATGGAGGAGGAACGAAGAGGAGAATGAGATGGAGATGGAGGAGGAACGAAGAGGAGAATGAGATGGAGATGGAGGAGGAACGAAGAGGAGAATGAGATGGAGATGAAGGAGGAACAAAGAGGAGAATGAGATGGAGATGGAGGAGGAACGAAGAGGAGAATGAGATGGAGATGGAGGAGGAACGAAGAGGAGAATGAGATGGAGATGAAGGAGGAACGAAGAGGAGAATGAGATGGAGATGGAGGAGGAACGAAGAGGAGAATGAGATGGAGATGAAGGAGGAACGAAGAGGAGAATGAGATGGAGATGGAGGAGGAACGAAGAGGAGAATGAGATGGAGATGGAGGAGGAACGAAGAGGAGAATGAGATGGAGATGAAGGAGGAACGAAGAGGAGAATGAGATGGAGATGGAGGAGGAATGAAGAGGAGAATGAGATGGAGAAAACAGAAGATGAAGAACACTGAACATGAAAGGCGTGCAGGAAATGACAGCATGTACAGCGATGTTCATGGAGTAACGATGCAGTGATGCGAGACGACCCCGGTGTCCACGCTTTACCACATCCCTGCATCTCATCTGTGCTCCTCCTCTTCTCCTTTTGCCTGCCAACTGCATATTCACCCTCTTTTGTCCCCCTCAGCTCTCTATCTGCAAACCCCCACTCTCAGCCGTCGCTCTGATTGGCTCATTTCTGACCTTCTTCGTCCTGGTCACCCCAGTGAGGAAATCTTAGCATCTCTGCCACCTCCAGCTCCTCCACCACCTTCCCTTTCACTCTTTAGATCACCACTCACCCCTGACACTCAGCTTTGCCCACTCCAGCCTGCCTGTTCTTCTTGTTCACTGTGTGTTGGCGTTTAAATGCATCTTCACCTGATTTCATTTACACGCGTGTTTTTCTGCTAATGACTTCCTCTCATCTGCAGAGCATAACTTCACTTCTCCAGGCTCCCTTTTCTCTTTTCTACAAATCATAACGTCATCTGTGAAGATCACGGTCCGTGGAGGCTACAGGACGTCAATCGTTACAACTTCTTCTGGGTGCAAATGGTTAGCATCACATGATGTACTCACCCACATAAAATAAAGCTGTTAGAAGGACGTATAACAGTCACCTCACAGCCAATGAACGAATAAAAAGACACCAATGACAAGTTTTAATTATAAAGTATTTAATGGCCGGCAGCACTGATGGAGTGTGGATGTAACATTAGAGGTGATGAACATTTAGTTCAGATGGAAATCCAGATTAACGACGGTTCTCCCTCTGAATGATCCTCCAGCATCAAAATATAAAATCACCTGGCAGCTCTGAAGCTGAGCAGACAGGTGAGCAGGTTACCTGCATGCTCCCGCTCTGCAGCAAAGACAGCACATAACACCTGTCCCCATGGTAACTGTACATAAAGACACAGGCTGATTGCATTTTAAAAGCATCAAGGCTCCAGCCAGAGCATTTCAGTTAAACCAAGTCATCCTCTGAATACGAAGAAAGCGAAGAGGAACTGAGCACTAATGTCAGTTATGCAACAGAGAAACATGAGCCCATCAGCACGAGCAACAACGGAGGCCATTGTAAAGCAAAGGTCTCGTGTATAGGCTGGCATGCACATTAATACATCTGAATTATGTAAATGATTGAGAATCTGCTCTATCAAAAGGTCACTATTGTAGGGAACACACAACAGACACACAAATCAGCTCCTTTAAACAGGACACGCACGAGATGCAAGAGACTGGGAGAGAAATTAACGGCACTAGATTTGACATTAAATTCACTGAACCACAGTTACTGAAAAAGCCATCTGTCATCAATCCTTTATATCAAACATCCTTGAAAGAGTAGTTGTCAAACAGCTAACAGATCATCTGCAGAGGAATGGCTTATTGAAGAGTTTCAGTCAGGTTTCAGAGCTCATCACAGCACAGAAACAGCTTTAGTGAAGGTTACAAATGATCTTCTTATGGCCTCTGACAGTGGACTCATCTCTGTGCTTGTCCTGCTAGACCTCAGTGCAGCGTTCGATACTGTCGACCATAATATCCTATTAGAGCGATTAGAACATGCTGTAGGTATTACAGGTACTGCGCTGCAGTGGTTTGTATCATATCTATCTAATAGACTCCAGTTTGTGCATGTAAATGGAGAGTCCTCTTCACACACTGAGGTTAATTATGGAGTTCCACAGGGTTCAGTGCTAGGACCAGTTCTGTTTACACTAGTCCCATCCTTACTGATAAATAAAGATTTCGCTTTTCATCTGTTCCCGTGTTTCTTCAGATGATGGCACATTGTGTGTTTGTCAGTACTCAGACCCGAGTGTGGCAGGTGAAATTGATCTCACTCACTAACTAGTGTAAAAACAGACAAAGTTTGAGCAGTGCAGTGTCATCCTGTGAACAAGGTGGTAGTTTACATCTGGACCGCCCTACCTCTCACATCCTCATCCTCGATGGTCGTGTTGGCGCTCTCGCTGGACTCCTGCAGAAGGACAAACCAGAGGAACCCTGAGTATAACAGTTTCACTGACATCAGTTTGCTCCATGTTCACTCGCATCACCTACTTGAACACCTGTTACAATTTGGAGTTAAATCAGCAGACTGAGCAGATGGCCAATGCTGAAGACATTTGTTTGGCTTTCTCAGAACTCAGCATCTAGAAATCATTTCTCAGTGTTGTGTAGCTCAAAATGATAGTTTAAAATCAGATGAGACAAAAATGACCTTGTCAGGACTTTAGACTTTCTTCATGGGTGACCATGAAGAAAGTCTAAAGTCACCAACGTTGGTTTTCCCCCTTTTTCCTTCTTGAAGTCTTACGAAAGATGAAATCTCTTACTTTCAAAGCTTCATATATTCAATAATTCCTTCTTTCAGGGACCAAAATGTTGTTTTGTGTTATCATTTGAAGCTTAACAGTGGACTTAGCATCAAAATGTGATTAAAGTGGACATGTTTGAAGTGGGTTTCCTGAAATACTTTGTCTCATTAAGGCAGTTTTATCTTTAGCAGCATCCTCAACCCTTTAATATGTTGTATCCTTGTTCAAGTGAAACACCTGCTTGCAGCTACACAGCAGACCACTCCACAAAGCAATAACACAAGCATGCATTTCTGCTACAGCGTCGTCTCATGGATTTAGATGTAGATCCATATGTTTGCACAACACTCTGAGAAGCACTGAGGATGGCTCTGGTATCCATCTGCTGTCTCTTTGCTGTGCTCCAACAACATGCACAGCTGCTTGGTCACACACTGTCACAGCACGTGATGATGCTTCTCCAAAGAAACAATCTCAGCACGATGCACAATATAAACATTAAACACGATATTCGTCACAGTAAGCAGATGACCAAGATTACGTCCAAATAATTACATGCAACAGTTTATAACGTGCAGTATTTCACAGATCTCTCGGCTGTTTTCTTGCATGACGTTGAATTAGAGCAACGGCACACAAACACCATCATCAGAAGCAACATTAAGCTTCTAGTCTAAATGGTGACTAACAGCAGCAGCAGCTTCAGATCAGCAGGCGATCAGCTGTGTACCTTATTTCCATCAGCTGGGTTGTGGATAACAGTGGTTTGAGGCTCCTGATTTGAGAGGAGGAGGAGACGTTGAGTGAAAGTCGATTAGTAAGACTGGCACGCAGGCGTTCAGCAAAATGGACTCAAGTGAAAGCAGTGAAGGGAAGTTTAACAGCTGCTATTTAGGGAAAACAAGTCATTACTACAAACAAAACTACAACTACAGCAATGACTACGACTGCAGACACGAGATGATTTGGCACTGAAAGCTGTGACGACACCCACAGATGGTTCTGCTTAGCGCCAGGATGACAACGACTGACAGGAACACACATCGTGGTATAATGAATGTTTTTAACGAGCTGAACGCTCACTGAAGGCTTCAGCATCAAAGCACTCCTATAAAGAGACACATGATCAGGACGGTTTCCCTGCATGTCAACTCCAAACTCATGGCAGCTGCTAACCTGAGGCAGACTAACTGCTGTCTGTGAGTGAGCTCTGCCACTGTGGTACACGATCCCCACTCCCACACTTTTATTGGTGCAGTTATTGGATTTGTCAGCTGACCATGCGGCTATGAATGCTGTGCAAATACCCCACATGTCTAAAAATGAATCCATGCAAGGATTTGCAGGAACCTGGAAATATTAATCTGAACTGCATTTTTGCATTATCAGACTTAGTGAGGAACATTTAGAGAAGGATGCAGATTTGTTCAGTGGACTGATGTCTGTCTCATTTATGAACCTGGGGTTGAAAAAACAAGAAGCTCTGAGCTCTGATATCCATTTAAAGACAAGTTTAATCCCCAATCACGTCTGTGATTCCAGCACATGTTACGGGTTTGTCAACTCATGAACTGATCATTGCAATCAGATACGGACAGCTCAGTAGGTAAAGTGGTCGACCCATCATCAGAAGGTCGGGGGTTCGAATCCACTCAACAGCTACCCTGAGGTACTGTCCCTACACATTGCTCCCCGGGTGCTGTGTGGGTGCTGCCCACTCACTGTGTGGGTGGGTTAAATGCAGAGGAGACTACGGGGACTAACACAAATTTAAACTAGACTGTTCTTAAAGTTCATCCTGGACATGAACGAGTGCCAAAACAAAATACCTCACAACTGTTCTCTAGACTTGAAGAGGAGATCAATTTCAGGTCCACGTGAGGTTATTGTTTATAGAAAATCTACTTATGTTCTCTTTATTAGGTACGCTTTGGAGCTTCCTGTCCACACAACAGCATTGTGCAGCTGCAGATCCAAATAATGCTGCACCACATCCCACTGGTGCTCTGGTCTGGACTGATCCCAGTATGAGACATTAACCAGTTGGAACCAGCTGTCATAAGATAGGTGGACACTCAGGGCGGCTGTGCTGTTGAAATAGTGCTCAAAGACAAACAGCCCCCATTTCCAGAACCCATCTATGGCGAGGTTCCACATTTTGTGTATTTAGGGATGTTCTTCTGCATACTTTGGGTATAATCAGTAGTTATCTGACTCACTGTTGCTTTCTTATTAACTCGAAGCAGTTTGGCCATTCTCCTCTGGCATTGTTGGCCCAAAGAACTACCGCCCACCGGATATTTTCTCTTTTTGGTACTATTGTCTGTCAAGCCAGGAGATTGTTGGGTGGGAAACCGTAGTGGATCAGCAGTTTCTAAAATACACACTGCAGCCCATCCAGCCTTTCTAACCACGCTTTTTAAAACTGTCTTTCTTCGATGTTCTGATGCTCTGAACTTCAGCAGCCCGTCTTGACCCCACGCACTGAGTTTCTCCTGTGCAGCTTGCTGATTGGATACTTGTGTTTATGAGCAGTTGTACAGAGGTGCACCTAGCAGACACTCTGGTGAGGAGTTATTAGGTTCACGAAGGAGGTGAACTTTAGTGTGAATACTGGCATCCAGCTGGGGGTGTAAGAAAACTACAACTTGTGATTTGACTTTGGCGTGTTTCATAAATCTGGTTTTATGAGTCTGATCTGTTTCCCTTCTGCTTTACTAACAGCGACCTTTGTACCTGCCGGCCTCTAACATCGAGGAACTCCTCCATCTTCATACCTTAATTGTCTCAATGCAATAACAACCAACAGTGTATTAGCCACAGCTGGCTTGCAATGGTCCCAGTACCATTACAGCTGGCATCAACAACAAAGGAGAATGTAGCCCATGTGTAGCAATGGAGCAATGTACAAAGCAACCCTCATGTTACACGACCAACAAAGACGTTTCAAATGGAAACAACAAGAAAAACAAAAGTGACCATCGACAACAGAAAGTAAAATATTACACAGAGCAGAAGTAATGAAAGATCTACAGTTAGAGACAGAGTCATGCAAACACAGGCAGCAAGGCAGGCAGACAGTGTACCAGAGAAGGAGTGGGGACAGGCTCTTTAGGGCTGGTGACCACATTGGCCTTGTTGTTGATCTGGAGAGACAGAGTGGACAGACAGGCAGGTAGATGGAACAGGGCAGAAGTGACAAGGCTTAGTGTCCAAACAGTCACTCCTCAAGCAGCTGCTGTGGAAGGAAAAGTGGAACATTGTGCTCAGGAGTCGCTGTCACGTGTTCCACCCCGTCGGGAACGTTTCAGCATCAGTTCAGAGGTCATCGAATTAACTTCCTCTGATCAAACCTCCGATCAAGAAATGTTATTAGGACATGAGTTAATAGACCGTGGAATATTCAAACAGTATTAGATCCCCAGAGTTCAAAGTTAGACAGCGAACAGAGAGTGGAGAGGAAAAAATGACCCAGTTGCTGTCATGAATTTAATAAGGTAAAATTACACTTGTTCTACTAGTTGTCTGTGTGCTGATTCCAGCATGCACCAGGGTACGACAACTGTTTGATACTCTTTTTCTACTGCAAGATACTGATTATTAAAATATGTGTATTTCCTTCACTGGCTGGGCTGACAGCACAGACAACAGCAGAGACGACAGCGGAGACGACAGCGGAGACGACAGCACAGACGACAGCGAAGACGACAGCGGAGACGACAGCGAAGACGACAGCGGAGACGACAGCACAGACGACAGCCGAGACGACGGCACAGACGACGGCAGAGACGACGGCAGAGACGACGGCACAGACGACGGCAGAGACGACGGCACAGACGACGGCGGAGACGACAGCAGAGACGACAGCACAGACGACAGCGAAGACGACAGCGGAGACGACAGCGGAGACGACAGCGAAGACGACAGCGGAGACGACAGCGGAGACGACAGCACAGACGACAGCCGAGACGACAGCACAGACGACAGCAGAGACGACAGCCGAGACGACAGCACAGACGACAGCAGAGACGACAGCACAGACGACAGCACAGACGACAGCACAGACGACAGCAGAGACGACAGCACAGACGACAGCAGAGACGACAGCACAGACGACAGCACAGACGACAGCAGAGACGACAGCCGAGACGACAGCACAGACGACAGCACAGACGACAGCAGAGACGACAGCAGAGACGACAGCCAAGACGACAGCACAGACGACAGCACAGACGACAGCAGAGACGACAGCACAGACTACAGCAGAGACGACAGCAGAAACGACAGCACAGACGACAGCAGAGACGACAGCCGAGACGACAGCAGAGACGACAGCAGAGACGACAGCAGAGACGACAGCACAGACGACAGCAGAGACGACAGCCGAGACGACAGCACAGACGACAGCAGAGACGACAGCACAGACGACAGCAGAGACGACAGCACAGACGACAGCAGAGACGACAGCAGAGACGACAGCCGAGACAACGGCACAGACAACGGCACAGACGACAGCAGCACAGACGACAGCAGAGACAACACCAGAGACAACGGCAGAGACAACGGCACAGACAGCAGCACAGACAACAGAAGAGAAAACAGCACGGACAACAGCACGGACAGCAGCAGAGACAACAGCAGAGACAGCGGCACGGACAACGGCACGGACAACGGCACAGACAACAGCCGAGACAACAGCACAGACAACAGCCGAGACAACGGCACAGACAACAGCGGAGACGACAGCCGAGACGACAGCAGAGACGACAGCCGAGACGACAGCAGAGACGACAGCACAGACGACAGCAGAAACGACAGCAGAGACGACAGCAGAGACGACAGCACAGACGACAGCCGAGATGACAGCAGAGACGACAGCAGAGACGACAGCCGAGATGACAGCAGAGACGACAGCAGAGACGACAGCACAGACGACAGCACAGACGACAGCAGAGACGACAGCACAGACGACAGCACAGACAACAGCAGAAACGACAGCAGAGACAACAGCCGAGACAACAGCCGAGACAACAGCACAGACAACAGCACAGACAACGGCACAGACAGTCAGACGCAAAGCTGATAAAATGCATCGTTCGTCCTTAAGAAAGATTCTCAGGCGCTGTGACTACTTTGATTAAGCTACAGCAGGTTAGGGGACTTTAACAGACATCACTGTGTGAATTATTTTACATGCGCACGCACGCACAGCTAAAAAGAATCAAAGGAACTTTTTAAATCAGTCAGACTTCCTGATCTGATCAGGTGAGTAACAGTGTGGGCTGCTAGTTTCAGCTGCTGGAGTTTGGCTGGAGTTAGTGCGGCAGTGTGGTCTGATACCGGGGCCATACAAAGGTTGCACAGGTGTTTCAGAAACGCACATCTCCCAGTGCCAGAAAGTTTGCTGTGTCTTGTATCACAGTCTCAGACTTGTAGGAGAGTCCAGGAGACGGCAGTTACTCTAGCAGAGCTGGACCAATATCTGCTCCTTTGTGCAAGGAGGAACAGAATGAGCACTGCCAGCGCCCTACAGCATAACCGCAACAGGCCGCTGGTGTGAAGGCTCTCACAAATCAATCAGACGAAGAAGAAATACAACAATAACTGAGGCTGTAGAAACTGCCAGAGGCTCACAGGTTTGGTCATGAAGCCTGAAGATATCCAGATTGTACTCTTGGCTACAAGGCAATCATATCAGAGGCAGACAGACCAGAGCTCGAACACTCGAAGAACATCTGGGAGAAAAAGAAAAGAGAAAAATACAAACGCAGAGTGGCTGGTAGACATAAGACCAGAGAACAAGAGCCAGTCAGCATCACAAAGGCAGACATCCAACAACAAGTGTCTGGAACGAAGAGCCGGACGGCCCCAGGACCCGACGTGAGCCCCGTCTGCAGGCTGAAGAAGCTACCAGCACTGCTTGATCACCTGACAGGACCAATAGGAGGCTGATTGTGAAGGATCCACACAAGGGCACACATGTGCTGCTCCAAGAACACCAAGACAGATGGGATAAGGAACAGGAAGAGGAACTATCATGGATGACCAAGCCCCTGGACCACACAGGCCAGCCTGGCTCCTCACATGCATCACTGACCCTTAGCTGCACGTGACCCTGTTCACCACTGGTTTTTAGTAGATACTGACCACTGTATACTGGGAACACTCCAGAGCTGCAGTTCTGAGATACTCTGTCCAACCGTTACACTTTTTCCAGTTCAGTCACGGCCTACTACGCCCCGCCTACTAACAGGAGTGATGAAGAGATAACAGAGTTATTGATATGGTGTAGCATGATTCAGATATTTAGATTCACCCGTCAGTGGTGTCTGCATCTGTCACTCATGTCAAATGAGTGAAATATGGTAGTTTCATTTTAAACAGCGTTAGTTGTGCCTGACAGCACACGGTCACACCACTGTGGAAAGTTGCTTTCCTTGTGCGTGCTTTTGTTTTAGAAATGTGGAACATGCGTTACATTTACACACCATGGAGACGCCGGCTTTAAGAAACCCCGACAACGAAAAAATTAGATCACATCAACTCCATGTAGACATGAAAATTCAACGAATCTAAACCACAACTATGCGCGCATTCAGAATCTATGGTTTAAGCTGTACAGTGTCATCTACTGTGTCAGTGTCTGCGGTTTAGTCTCGGCTGGGGACACACTACATGACTTTATTTAATGCTGACAGTGGAACTCCTGGTTTTAACGTCCACGTGGGTCAGGAATGGGAATGTGTACATAAGTGGCTATTTGGTCAGCAAGCAGTGGTTATGAGCTCAGGTCAGCCCTGCGCACCAGAACAGGTGGACCTCACACAGAAAAGCTTTAAAATGTTATTTTTGATTCTGACTTCTTCAGTTAGAGTTTTACATAATGGAAAAACACTAATTATTAGTATTTCAGAGGTTTCAAACCTAAATTCTACATTTTCTGAATAAAATGTTTAACACAGATTCAAAGGCATCTCTTACTTTAATAATGCTTTGACACATTCAGCCCAAACTATAGTGTTTCTGTGTCTTTAGTCATGCGGTGCCTCCCCAGCCTCAAGCAGCACTGTGATTGTGGTGGAAACACAACGAGGTCTCTATTGCCAACTACTTCAAAAGCTGGTCTGGCTAAAAAAGCAGCAGACGTACCCCCACATGTTCGGCACTGTCCGTCTTCCTTTTCTGCGTGAACACAGGAAACGTCGTCTTTGTCTCATTGTGAAACGTATATTCATTTGTGTCCAAAGTAGTAAATGAAACCACACGATGGTGATTAAAATGCATACTTAGCAAAAAGCACTTCCTTTCACATAATGCAACAAGTCAAATCCATAAAACCAGCAACACGTTTTTAACAGGCCATGAAGACAAGCGGACTACCACAGGCAGGAACACATGAGTCCCTCTGACAGGCTGGACTGTGTTTAAAGGGAAACCAGAGCTAAATTTAATGAGCCTCAGAGATGATGCAGCATATTTCACAGAACTGTCAAATCAAACAACAGCAATGCTGCGGAGCTCTGCAGAGCTCGTCTTCCTCTTTCTTTCTCACTATTGAGCACACCGACAAAATCGTTGTGTCTGGGATTTGTAAACATGCTGTTTGCCCGGCAGGCAAATGACCTCAACCTACTATAACCCATATCCACAGTCCCCAACACCTACAGAACCTGCAAGTCCAATAGCAAATGTAATAGAAACTAATTGAGATACTGGGTAAAGCAGCATAGCCTAGCATACCAGCAGCAACCACGGAGGATGACTCTCAAACGGTCAACTGTCCATATACGTACGATGACATAAATACTACTGACCTGCATCAATGCTGGAGTCTCAGGAGTTGGAGCCAATCCCAGCTGTCTTAGGGCAAGAGGTGCAAGGCACACCTGGACAGCTAACAGCTAACACATACTCACACATTCACACGCACGGCCAATTTAGAGTTTCCAGTTAACCCCGCTGCCTGTGGACTGTTGGAGGAAGCCGGAGTACCCGGAAAGAACCCACACAAACACGGAGAACAAACTCCACCAGCCTGATGGTGGAGTTGAACTCAGAACCTTCTTGCTGTGAGGCAACAGCGCTAACCGCTGTGCCACCGTGCTGTTTCAGATGCACATATAAGCCGTCATAAAAGTGAATTGAAGAGTTTATCTTCATGCTGAGTCAACGGAGTGAAAAATGACGAACTATAAGCTTCATTAATGTCCATTTTGTTGACAGTATTAAAACATGAGAGCAAACCCACGGGGGTCCAGTGGGGTGTGTAGCACTACCTGCTGTCAACAGTAAGGTACATCTGTAAAATAAACCTGGAGTGTGACGGTACTTACTTTGACACCATCCGGTTTTTTATTCAGCAGGCTCTTGGCTGCTGTGGAAACAAAGACAACAATGGGAGGAAATCAGATGCCAGCTGAACAATTACACAGGCACATGCAGCAGGTCCATTCAAGGCGGCCAATGACTAGCAGCCTCAGAGTGGCCCTACTAGGATCGGAAGCAGAAGAGAAAAATGCAAATCAAGTCAGGAGACAAAAAAAGCCCAAAGAAAGCAGGAACTGAGACGGGAGCATGCGGTTAGATTCAGCTGATATAACCTCAGGAGACGCGGAGCACATTTAGAGGAAACTCTGCTCTTTCAGCTTTTAGCAAGAACACTGAGCAGCAACTCTGATTGCTTCCCTCACGTATTTGTGGCCGGTTAATGAACACCTACTTTACAGTCGACATGCAAGGACGCTGTGAGACATGAAGCAGGTGATTGTAGCGGCAGAGGTAAGCAGTTTGGTGCATCGTCTGTCAGGGTGAGACTAAATCACAGCACGTAGAGTAACCGATCGAAGCTTTGCAGTGACCAAAGCTATCTTTTAGCGGCCATTGAAGAGAAACTGTCTGGGCCAGTATTTAAAGGAGATGCAGTGTGATATAATTACGAGTCTATTTAGGAGCAGCTGAGCTTTAAAAACAGGAACTTGAATACGTTTTTAATGACTTTCCATCGATACGTGTTGAACACTACTTCATATCAACAGCTGATCCTTTCTTTGCTGCTGTGAGATACACATGGAACAGATCCATCACATAATCAATGCTTTCTGTCTGCACACAGCAAACTTTTCCCTTCTAATCAATTAAAATACATCAAACTTAACTGTTTTTATATCCCTGTGATGTTTTTTCTATTAAAATTACATCAGAACATGAAACTGTCTCAGAGACATATTTACACACATTGAAAGGATTAATTCCAACATGTCAGTGGGTCTAATATAGTTTATATGTATATTTAACAATACAACATCTGACTGGAAGCGAGAGACGTCTGCTCCCCTCTGCAGTCAATATTGAGGCCGTCTCTCACATTTAGTCTGCAGGATGGCAAAGGCCTCGTAAACCAGCTTTTGATTCCTCTAGAATGACCGCTAATGCACAAACTGACCCACAGTGGAGACACACATGCCCGGACTCAAACCTGGCAGTGTAGCTTAGCGCTGCAGAGACGTGCTAGCTACAGCGAGGACTCTTACCTTACACATGAGTTACCACACAAGAGGAGGAAGAAAGAAAAACAAAGGTAAACAAAGGGGATCGCACTCACAGCTGAGACAGAAGTGAAATGAGCAGCTTTCCTGTCATTAGTCATACAGACAAAAATCAATATTGGTGACCGAGTTGAAATGGTTTGCCCTTTGTAGATGGGATGGCATCGATCTGTACGGTCACTCCAGTTTTTGTTAACGGCAGCTTAAAGGGGAGCACAGAGCTTAATGGGCTCTAAAGGCCAGAACATCAGGACACAGCAGGACTCAGAGGCAGCAACCTCAACATGTGAACCACAGGTGTCAAAACCGTCACGGGTAACAACGTTTAACGGCATTCAGGGAGTCGCTACAACACGGGCCATGACTGCCTGTCAGCCTTTACTCCAAGTCGTACCTGAGAAGTTTCGAGTGGCGAGCATTGTTGTCAGGATCGCACCCTGAGGAGAGAGATGGACAGTGGAGCGTCACAGCAGGATGAACATGTTCTGCTGTGGTTTTTAGTGTTTTAGATGTGCACCACAACACTCATTGCCGGCCGCCTACCTTGAGTTTCCTCCTGGCGTTGAATTTCTTGAGGCACTCCACAGTCTCCTGTCTGTGCATCATGGATGCTACAGTGGAGCGTTGCTGTGAAAACACACAGGCAGTGTCACAAAGCTTCAACGCTACTACACAACCTGCCCGGGTCAGGGCGCGTGACACCTACGCAGATCCAGGGGTGTTTGAGTGCGTCGGTGGCCGTCACTCTCTTGGCTGGGTTAATGGTCAGCATCTTATTGATCAGGTCTTTGGCCTCGGGGGTCACCGTGTCCCACTCTGGAGAGGGAAACTGTTCAACGACATCGTGAAAACCATTTAGAGTCAACTGTGTGTCCAAAAACAAACGTGCTGTTAAACCAACATGTCATCTGATGAAAGGACAGAAGCCACTAGAGTTTTTAAGAGACAGCTAACGTTATTGTTAAAAGTAACATATTTCTCCACGTAAATGTGGGAAAAGGTCACAGGGCTGCATGAATGTGTGTGTGGCTGCGACGGTGTAACTCACATCATACGCCCCAGCTTTGATCTGCTGGTACAGCCTGTGCTGGTCCTCGTCCCAGAAGGGAGGATAGCCCACGAGTAAAATGTAGAGGATCACTCCTACAAGCAGCGGAAACCAAAGTTAACCTGCACCGAGAGCTCACTTCTTTATTGATGCAAACCGAGCCTCAGGAAAAAGGCCGGCTTGCGTTCACCAATGTCACACGAGGAAAACCTGTTTGTTAACTTTGCATTCAGCTGTTTCTAAATGAGCAGCAGAAAAAGTCAAACAGGAGCGTGTCAGCTGCTGTTTGTGTAAATGCAGACACATAAACCCGGGACACTGAGCGCCTCTGTTTGCTGGTGTTACCAGGGACGGGCTTTTAATTGGCTGGCCGTCTGCCTGCAAAAGATGAAAAGGACCCGCATCTGCCGCTACGACCACAAACACAACGCCGCCCATTGTTGCTGTGGTGTGAGTGAGTCAGGACAGGTGTGCTGAAAGGAGCACGCATGTGTGAAAGCAGCCAGATGGGCTGCTTTCACTAGTGTGTGCAATAAGTGTGAGCAGTGATTAATTCAAGAGGCTCCCAAAGAGCAGCACAAAGGACAGAATGACACGCTGCTACGCTGCAAACACAACGCCATCGCAGCAACTCGTCTCTTACCACAGGCCCACATGTCCACTGGCTTGCCATAGGGATCTTTCCTCAGCACCTCTGGAGACAGGTATCCTGGTGTCCCAGCAAAACCTGAAACACAGACACACATGTGAAGCTTGTAGAGACTACCCACAGCTCGTTACCACCGCGTCTTAGTAAGTAGGTTAGGACCAGAGGCCTCGTAAAGTAAGGTTTAAGAGCTGCAATCAGAAAGCTCACAGGTGTGTGGTTTGGCGCACACACATGCTCATGGGGGAAGTCCAACTGGTACTTAAGTTAGGGCATAAAATGAACTGGTTCCAGATGGAAGCTGGTGCTGGGGGAACAGACTAATTATCTCAGAGCTCCACAGAGACTAGATGGAGACAAGTAGGCCAGACCTCCATCCTGATCCAAGCTGGGGAGCCGGCAGCAGTGGAGCACCTAGTCTCTGTGGGTTATTAGGGCTGTGGTGACACAGTGACATCGTTGGAGAGCAAACGCGTGACAGATGTACCGGCTCATGTTTAGTTAGACAACATTTTGATAGACTGCACCTGTGAAAAACAGGTAACCTGTGTGTTATGTCATTTGTTTTATCACCAGTATTTAGACACATCCCAAAATCACAGATTCACTTTGATGGTATGAGTGACATCTTCATCTTTCTTGACATTCATGTTAAAACATCGTGTTGGGCTTTAAAACAATCAGCTGATATATAAAGGTCGCAGCGCTGACACAGGTAAGTCATGCTAACAAGGACAGTCAGCTAAAATGACTGAAACAAACGTACCGATCTGAGGTCATGAATGCACTCACCAAACCATGCCTGCTGATCTCCTTGAACTTCGATGGCCAGGCCGAAATCTGCCAGTTTGACTGCAGCTCCCTTCAACTTGCTGGCTAGAAGCAAATTCTCTGGCTTGGAGTGAAGAACAGGAAACATCAGCATCCTGCAGCGGCTCAAGACAGGACTTTAAAATGAGGCTCAACATGAATCAAGACTTTTGCACAGTTTGGTTACTAGCAGCTAGTAGGAGGAGCTATCACAGAGCACAGCATCATCAAGGACTGATGTCAGAGTGCGCTCGGGACATCAGACTAATCGCTGGGCTGGAGGCCAGCTGTAACTGGAGTCAGAGGCCTCTACACACAAACTCAGCACTGACTCATGTCGAGCCCGATCATAATCAGGCTCAGTCTGAGGTCACTTCAGCCCAGCTGCACGACTGTTTCAATACAAGCGAGTGCGCGAGCCAGGCGGGGCGTGAGAGGGGCCGCGGAGGACACGTGAAGCGCTCGTTAACATATTCAAAGCAGTTTCCTTGATGTCAAAACGACAGACGCACACAACAAACAACAACAACACAAGCTGCTGTTGATCAAAACAGAAGCTTGTTGTCCAACCACACCTCAGTGTCAGCGAGAGCTCAGCCAATCACTCATCAGACTGAGTTTGTGGACGACGCCCACACTGAGGTGAAAGATGACAGCAACACCTGCACTCTGATCAGAATCACTGTGTCAGACATGAACATCCTCATCTTCACCTGCTACAGGTTCATCCTTCTTTTGCTCTCACAGCTGTTCATCCTTCAACAGCTACATTAACACACATCTTAGAATAATCAATTATAGGTGCAACTATTCAAGTACGACTTTAAATAATAACAACATTTATTCATGAATTTAAATGGGGTTTATTCACCGTGAGCAGCTGGACTGTGATAAAGGATAAATAGCAGGGCTGAACAGACACGTGCATATCTGCTGAAAACTAATGCAGCAGCTACATGATGCTGGATCAGACTGATGAACGGCTGCAGACTGGGCTGGAAACAGGAGGCAGATCAAAGCTGTCAAAGCTTTTTTAAATGCATTTGCTGCAGCCAGCGGTTTGAAATGTGCTCAGTTTTCATAGGATCAGTTTTTACAATGATCTGAATACAAAATCGGTTTTTGAATTTATAATGTCAGAAGCTGCCAGAGAGGAAGCCACGTTCAGCTGTATCGCAAACACGCGATCACATTCAAACTTTCCTACGACTGAATGGAAGCTGTCGTTTCATCAGAGCGCTTCTTTCTGAAAGCGCAGAGCCTGGCTCGCTACAGCGTTTATTCTGGACTCTTCTTGACTGCACATGAAGGGAAACCATCGTATCAGGAACCCTGAGCTTCCTGTGGTTCTTGTGCTTGTTGTGCTGGACAAGAAGCCTTTTCAGTCTCTCAGCCAATCCAATAAACAGCTACACACTTATATACGTGGTTTCCAATCAATGGTAAAAACTGATGTGAAACTCTCATCAGATGTTGGTAACAACCAATAGAGAAATAGAAATATAAAACATTATTGAAATGTATTTAAGCCTTTGTACAGAAGCCTCCATTGGCGAGGACGCGTCCTGTTTGGAGAAACGAGTCACATCACTGCTCAGGTGGGATTTTGGCTGTTCTTCAGGTTTTGTGTGACTCTTCTAAAAACACTGAACTTTGATCTTTTACAGAAGGTTCATTTTCCCATTTATCCTCAGGTATCTGAGCGTGCCAGCGCCCCGCTCCATGATGTCCCCCCTCCTTTAATGTTGGCTGATGTGTCTTTGACCTCCAAACACCGGGTCAGCCTGACCCTGGTCTTTCCACTTCTGGGTGATGCTCACTGCAACCGTCAGTCGTTTAGAAATTCTTCTGTAACCAACCAGTAAGAAACTTGTGAAGGTGTTGAGAGCTCACTGGTTTTAGTTATATATGTGACAATGAGACACCTTTTAATAGGCCAGAGTTGGGACCAGCTGATTGGTACTGAATGGTGGGATTTCATCTAAAGTTTCCTTTGCATGTGTCGACTAGACGGTTTTAGCAACATCTGGAGAGAATTTCAGGTCAATATATTTGCTTCTGCCATCAGTGCATCACTGATATTCTAAACTGAAGTATTTCACGCCCACACTCGCTCCAGTTCACATACAGAGGTAACGGATCAGCTGAAGACGCCATTGTTACAACGCTCCCATCTCCCACCGGAACAACAGGCCGTTACGCCAGGCTGCTCTTTACTGACTTTAGCTCTGCTTTCAAAACGGCACTCCCAGACAGACTAATAGTGAAACTGCTGGATATCAGACTTCCTCCTGCCACCTGCTGCTGGATCAGAGACTTCCTGTCAGACCGTGTACAGAGAGTCAGAGTGGGCCTCATCTTTCACCGGGTGTTTAAGCTGCTGCCGTCGGGCAGGAGATTCGGGCTGCTGAGGCCCTAATCAGTGCTAACAGCTGACCTGATTGGATGCCTCCCTGGACCTTTTTGGGGGTAACAACAACAATATTTATAACAAGGTGCAATAAACATACACGTCTTCTTTTTTAGTACTTAAGTTGTCCTGTCCTGTTGTACGTAGTGCCGACGTGGGACAGGTCTCCAGTTTCTTTGTACGACTGTACACTATGACTGTGCAATGACAATAAATCTTATCTCTCACTGAGGGACAAATCCTGGAACCACGACAGAGATAAAAGTCACTGTGATGCCAGAGCCATGAGGTTCTCCCCATCCTCGTGCCCACTGGTATATACTAACTGTAGCACACTGCATCAGAGCTTTTCTGTACTGTTGTCACAGCCATCCTCGCCCATGGAGGCTAACGCTCAGTCACTGAGAGCTCCTTCTCTTGGTTAGCTGAAACGTAAACCTTTGCCCTGTGGAGAAGGATCAGGACTGCTTTCCACGTTCATCTTACTACCAGAGGAAACACACCTAGAGCAGACCAGTGCCTCCTTCTTTGACTGATTGTATTATTTGATATCTGATTGCACTGGATCTTTATTGATTCTGTATGCTCAGACCTGAGGATTTCATGCTCCCACAGGAAAAAGAAAGCACTTCTAGTGGATATTGGGTTGCACACCCTGAATGTGCTTTATAATCTATTTATGATCACTCAGATGGGGCCATATGGATGGAAGGCACCCAGTGTGCTTTAAGGGCTGCTAATAACGAATCCAGTCACTGAACCCTTGAAGCGCCGCCACAGTCTCTAACTGACCTACTGCAGCTTTCAGGCCTGGATAAGACACATGCAAAGGTAGTCAAACGCAGGGCGAATAACACAAATAAATCCCCAGAAACATTTCACTGATGGAGCCGTGCAGGATGCAGGTTTGTGTATGTGCCTTTAGCATGCACACACTCTCACTAATGCACCAGCACGTTCTGCATTTGTGCACAGTTCACATCAGGGTTTATGCTCCCTTCTTGTAATAGATGTAATTGGATTGTGTCTAATACAGTGAGTCAAAAAGCAGATAAAATGACTGAGCTGATGAATCAGAGCCTGCTCAGTCTGGAGGACTCTGTGACACATGTGCAGCACTTTATGGGCCCTGGTTTTATGTTACAGTGCTTTATAAATAAAGCTGGGATGGGATGGGACATGTTTTACAGCTTTATCACAAATGCAACAAATTACTGAGATTTTCTGGGAGACGCAGAACAAAATTTTCAGAAAGGTGACAAATAAACGAGATTAGATCCAGAAAGCCATCAAAATCCTCTCAGCCTGTGAGGGTAAAGCTCTGAACACCGTGTTTCCTCATTGGCTGCGCTGACATTGACTGATCACCAAAACTCTGTCATAGCTGTTCGAGTGGCTTCTATTCTAGTGTCTTTGGAGAATATGTGGCTGGATAATGTTGATATTATAAAGGCTGATAAACGGAAACAACGGAGTAAAGATAAACTCTTAGAGCGGGGTGTCAACATAAGGCCAGCGCCCCAGAGTCAACCCACCAAAGAACGTCCATCTGGTCCTCGTGAAGATGGGCAGAAATGTGAGACTTTAGTGTATTTCAGCTTCTACTGAAATGACTCCCCTCTGACCCCTCACACAGCACCAAAGTAAAGAAGTAATAGTTCCTATTCTATAAATGCACACATTCTTTGGTTTTAACTGTGGGTTTACAGTAAAACACGAACAGGACAGATTCTGTCTGGACAAAGAAAAACTTTTCCTGTTATGTGACTCTTTTATTTCTTACAGTTTAAGCCTCTCCACTGACCACAGCAGCGTTTCTTCATCATCACACTCCCTTTTCTTACATTCAAACATCTCAGGATGTTAAATCTTTACACTGACAGAAAGCCTCCACAGTGTAAGATGAGCTGTGCTGCGCTCTGATCAAGTCTGAATTTATTTGAAAACAGTGAACTAGCGCCTGCATTGTCACATAGTGCAGGCATGCATGTGTAATCCAGGACTCTTTACTACACAGAGAGCTTTGCATCGACCTCCACAGCATGTGTGTGTTTGCAAAGACGATCATGTGGAGGAATTAAATCACACGAGTGCACACACACAAAAATGTGGCCGTTTCTACAGCACCCGCTCGCTTGTTTGTTTCGGCTGCATTTGCTTTTCTTTGTGTTTCTGCAGTGAGCTGTGGCAGCTGCCTGGCAACAGCCAATCAGAGTGCGGGGAGAGGGCAGTCGACAGATGCAAAACGTCAGCTTACTATTGCTGCAGGTAAGCAAACCTCAGACACACCCGCTTCATTTGATTGACAAATTAGAGCTTTGGGAGCAAACCACAGTGAGGAGAGCAGCATTAGAGAGCCCACTGTGGAGGCATTAGTGCAATTACCCACGATGAGACACCACAATGTGCTCAGTAAGTGACAGCGGCTCCATGTAAAGCATTTGACCTGGTTACAAGATGCAGAGCTGATGGCTTCATGAGGGCATCGTTCTTGGAAGGACCATTCAAATTTGGGCCATAGAGTCACATTGAATTTCCTGAACAGTTGAACTTGTATTTTAGAGAAATGTTCCAACTTTTGCTGGTGAAGATCAAGTGTTTTGATAAGAACTTCAGAATACTGACATGGAAAAGGAAAGAACATAACTGAAAGCATCAGGACAAAAGGACAGAGAGAGACCGTCCTCGTATCGACTCACCTTGAGGTCGCGGTGGACCACACCCATCTGGTGGCAGTGGAGCACAGCCTCTAGGATCTGCTGAATGCAATGACTGCATGCAAACACCAGGGGGCCATGGGTTAGTGACAAGCTAACACTCATATTTGTGGCTGTGAGCTTGCTTTGAGCCTCGGGGAGCTGGCGGCCGTGTTAGTGGGCGGAGCTCAGTAATGTGGCAACTCGCCGGCCAGAAGCTAAAATTAGGAGCAATTTGAGGTAATTTGGCTGAAAATGGGCCGTTCACTCAACAGGGCTTTTTCTGTGCTGCCACAGTTAGATACTGTTCTCTGTAAGAGTTAAAAACACATACTGGAACTTCATCATCATCCTCACACACAGCCAGCTCTCTGCCCGAGCCTCAGAGCAGAGGTGGTGTTAGATCTGGGCAGCTGGAGGCGGGACTGAGAGGCGGAGCTACAGAATAGTGTGGTTTATTACAGGAGCTGACACAGTGTGTCCCTTTACAGGATAATGTTACAAACTTTACTGAACACAACATGCGAATGAAATATAAGCAGTTAAAGTTTGAAGCAACCTGTGACTGACAAACCAAATCTGCTAAATCTGCTTACTCCTAAACATCAGAACATAGACGCATGGATGTGTGCAGCATTAAAAACATGTAGCGTCTAATGAAAGCTCTGACACGCTCGGGCTGAAGCTACACTGTCCAGACTAACCAACGCTGAAGAAGAGCGTGCTGGTTGACCCGTGTGGGTTTAACATCAGATCAGGTGACCAGCTCAGGTCCGTGTGTGACTGCACAGTCGGATCGATCCTTCAGAAACACACTGCAGCCCTTAGTCGCTCCCAATGCAATGAATGAGTGTACAAACGCTAGGAGGAGCTTAGAGACAGAGAATTGTGGAAATGTAACACAAGCGTGCTACATTTGGATGTGCGCTTGCATGACTAAGAGTATTCTGACTGTGTCATACTGAAAGTGTTACTGGCAGACTCGTGCAGCACATCCTGTTTGTGAGGATACTTCAGGTCTGCTCCTTTCATCTCTGAAACACATTTTTATAGATTTAAAAAGTGTTAAAAAGCAAATTCGTTGCTTCAAACTTTCTCGTGTAAACATACTGAATGAATTTGAATTGAACCTTAGATAATGATGCTCCACCTTTAGAATCATAACAATCATAATAATTAAATGAAACCACACCATCTTTCTCCTCTCTCTGATCCCCTGACGAAGCCTGACAGCGGCTGTGTCAGCGCACCACTGAGCAAAGATGCTACATGCACTTCATGGCGTACAGTAGAGGCAGGCTGTGATGACATCTGCCCGCCCCCGCCTGCACGACACAACCCACCGCCTCGTCTCCAGCCAGCCTGCCCACAACGCCCTGCTGCGGCGATGTGCGAGGGGGACTGGTGGAGGGGGCGTGGTACTGAGGGGGGTGGCACTGATCAGGCAGTGGATGTGAGAGACAAGGTGCAGCACGGCCGAGTCTTTTAACCGTTGGCCCTTACTAACCTTCAGGTCTCTGTGCACTATGCCATTTGTGTGACAATGATTTACACTTTCTACAATCTGCTGTATGCAGTGACTGTGGAGGGAGACCAGGCCAGAAGCAGAGAGGAGAGGGAGAGGGAGAACGGTCAGTGTCAGATAACACCTGGAGTAGCACTGCAGTGACAAGGTGAACATCGAAAAGGAACAGTTCAGTCTGCAATGGCGTGAAGACATGTTGTAGTGCGAGCGGATTCAGAGTCAGGTCACGGTGAGCTTTGCTAAAGACGGAAGCAGGAAACAGCAAAAGCGTCAGAAATACAGCTACTTGGTAACAAACAGGTCACTGCTTTGCTCACTGTCAGGACCTAAATACACAACATGATGGAGTAAAAAGGTTAACTTTAAATATTCTGAATCCTACGGCCGGACTATAAACACAGGAACAGATAACAGAGAAGGTGAAACACAGAGGTAAGAAGCACGAGAGACACGAGGACGTTAAACTAACCAACAGGAAGTTTAACGGAGAGACGAGGGATGCATTCAAAGACAGAGACACACACCAAGGATACGACTAGAAACACAAGCAAAGACTAAACAGGCACAGCGGTGACCATGAGCGATGAATACACTGCAACATGGACATGATGGTTGCACGACAGAGCTCGGTGACGGTAAACAGCTCAGCTGTTTCCATCGACTCGTCCTGGGCATCTTTACGGGGCTTTGGATTTCTAATTTGAGTGCACGTTTGCTTCTCCTGGGCCTGTGCAGCAGGACTTTGAAAGCAACAGTGCACGAGCTTGGATTTATTTGGGATTTCTCTAAAGTCACACAGGCTTAAAGTGATGCTTTTAGCCATCAACAAGATTCGGGGATGATTCTGTCGGTATAGTTGACCACTGTCACCGATCTGAACATGTTGGCTCGTGGTCCGGGCCCCTCTTTAAGCCCACATGTTTTCAAGAGGGCTGAAGCTGAGGCGGAGCAGCATGTGATCCTGTTCTGTCCTGTTGGAGAACCCAGCTGTGTTTCACTGTTCCATCAGCTTCTTACCTGCACCACTGTCAGCAGAACAGCTCCTACAGTCAGCACGGTGTTCTCAGGTTTAGGAACCTCAGCTTGACTCCTCAACATAAGCCTCTTGTCATTGGGGCCAAATAGCTCTTTGTCCTGTCCGACCGTGAAACTTTATTTTGAAGATTTATCCATATGGGCAATGTGTGGTCGGCAACCTCTCCAACCACGGTGGTGGAAAACTCGCTTCACGACAGTCTTGAGCCTTAATGGTTCCCAGGTTGATCCTGAACTTCCTAACTAGCTTCCTCTCATCTGAGGGTGACGGCGTGGCTCGACTGAAGTTTGTCAAACAAATCCAAAGAGAAGCTACCAGCTGTAGTCAATCATGATGACTACAACACATTAACGTGTCATTGTAGACACTGTAGAACCTCCTGCAGCACTTCCTCTGGGCGTATATACATAACTAAGTCTTTATGTGCACTCTTGGCTTTGTGAGGATTAGAGAAAATCCTAAATAAATTCAAACCTGTGCCTCCAGTTGTATGAAGTCACTGAGAGAGCCACTCAGAGCTGTCAGCGTTAGGCTACGATGCAGGAACCAGGGACAGTGTTTGACAAAGGTTTCTGTTGCTGTCCAAGCTCATGGAGCCATCTCTATCTCGGCCCCTTTAGAGAACCAGCCTGCGTTTGTGCAGGTCTGACAATCAAAATGTGGACAGCACTGTGCAAACATTTTAGGCAGGTGAGGAAAATGCTGTAAACAAAGAGAGCTTTCAGAAATATGAATGACTGTTTAAGGAGCCCAAACACAGCCGAACTCATCAGGAACTCGTTACTGTAAAGAGGAACAAGAAGCACTGAAGTGACGGCCCAAGAGCCCTGATCTCAACATCATCGAGTGTGTCTGCGATCAGAGACGTGAGGACGCCGACATCCACAGAACATCTGTGCGTAGTTCTCCCAGATGTTTGCCAGCTGACTTCCTTCAAAAACTGTGTGGAAGTGGACGTAGAAGAAGGCGAAGGGTGGCGCCACCAAACACTGATGTGATTTTGTTCGTTCACTGCGTTTTGTTGCCTGATGAGAATAAATGATTAACACTTTCACTCCTGAAAGCACTTTGTGTGCAGCATTTTTCCTCACCTTTTGCTGCACGTTTGGAATATTCAGTAATTCTTTCTGCACAGGTACCTGCACCGGCGTTTGAGGTTTAACCAAACCGTTCGTAGAGCAGACGTGAGCTCGGCTGACGAACATCAAGCACAGACCGTAAAGTCCTGCCAAAGCCTCAAGCTTCCACAGACAAGTGCTGAAGCTGAAAATCACATACAGCCATCCGTGCACACAGCCTGAGGTGGCAGCTGTACTCTTTGACTCTGGTGTTTCCCTCTGCTTCCAATCTCTGTGCTAAACTACATTAACCACTCAATAAAGTCACACGTATGAAAGCCAACTGCTGAACTGTTCCTTCAAGTTGTTAAGAGAAAATACAAAGGACATGTTTGCTTCATATAAACACTTTAAAACTATTTCTTCACAAACAGCATCCAGACCACTGGGTGAAACTGTCCCATAACTCCTGCAGGAAGGAATAAAAATCTGCAATGAAACCTTTAACATGTTACACAAACGTCACTCTGGATTATTTGCTTTATGGGTGATTTTTAATAAGCAGAACAGAAGCTGAGGAAGGAGCCTCCTCATAAAGGGAAGAAAGAGAAAAGGCACAGAGGGAGAGGTTTGGGCACAAAGGGCATACATGCATACGTGAGGCAGAGGCTCTGCTGTGCTCCCTGCATGATAAGCTTTGCAAACATCCACTGTGATCAGCTGTCATTGTGTATCTGCTCTAGTTTACTGTAGGTGCATGAATATGCCTTTGCTGCCGAGGGAGAGCGAGTCACATGACACTTCTACAGTAACGCAGAAAGGAAAGAGCTCACACTGACCTGGCATCAGCTTCACTGTAGTACTCCCTGGCAACAATGTCCTCGAACAGCTCGCCACCAGTGACTCTGGGAACGAGAGCGAACACAGTGAAACAAAAAGCAGAAACAAGCTGATTTCACTTCATTTACAGGGTGAATGTGTGGCCTTTCAGCACACGTACAGCTTACTGGTCCCATTTGGACTGGTATGTTGAAGTTACTGCTGGTCACAGAACGTCAGCTCTTTAAAGTGGCTACAGCTACATGTTTGCAGTGCCCCACACATTAGAGCAGAAACTCCATCCCTCTGTAGGGATTGGGCCCAGCTGGGAACACGAGGCCACCAAAATCTCAGGAAAACCCTGATTTCAGCAGATGCAGCCAGGCGCCAATATTATTGTTTCAGCTGGAGGGGAAATTCCTTCCAGCTGAAAACATTTCCATGACTCAAGTCCAGATAGATTTTCCAAGTAACACAGATCAAATCAAGTGGCGCTAACATCTGAGCTTACAAATCACGTTGCAGCTGAGTCTTTGGAGATGTTCAAAGACGATGTTAAGCCAAGTAAATTAGCTAAATGCCCTTTAACAACTTTGTTAACGTGATATATAACATAACATGTTTTTACTCTATATTTATGCAGAAGCACAGAAAACCATAAACCTGCCAGTCTTTCAAGCAGCACTGAGAATTCAGGCAAATCAGGAATACAGCGGGATTAACTTTCCACACCTGGAAGCATCTGAACAGGGCAAAGTCCAGGCTGATGTGTAAAATCACTTTAAAGTGGTGAAGACGTTCTTCCTAAAGCTCGATGCATATTCCAAAACATTGTTTTCCTGCAGGGGTTTCCATAGTTCATACAACATCACACGACAGCAGCGTCGACACATTGAGTTGTAAGAAGATCTGCAGGGTTACGATGGTGCTGCTGCAGCCATGCCCTCTCTGATCCAGGGTTTGTGGTTTAACCCACTGCGAGTGTTCTCCTGTCATCCATACTGGCAATGATTCAATGAAGGGAAAAGAGGAGATGCTTGTGGCCAGGAAGGAGACACACCTCTGATTTTTTTATAATACATTTTATAAATACATTTGACGCCATTTCCTTTCTGGCTGCCAGATATGACTGCAAACAACAGCTGATGACACCCAGGAGGGAGGAGATCGGCAGTCACTGAGAAGCGTTTGTGAGAGAGGAAGGATCCTGACTCCTACGGAAAGTTTTTTCTCTCCGTTTTGGCGTCCGTCCACACCGAGACGCCGTTTTCGGTCAAGGAAAACTCAGCGTTTTGGAAACGCTCTCCAAAGCGGAAATATTTGAAAACGTCATTTTCGCGTCACAGCGTGGACATCGAAAAAGATGACGCACGTCAGTCATGTGGTGCAGTCATGTGACCAATTAACCAAAGATAGCAGAGGGCGTTACACAGCATTGTTCTGTTTGACAGCCCTGTTAAAGCTCCAGAGAGCTTTGCTTCAAATTCTTTAACTCTCACTCGCTTTTGCAACTTTGTACTTTTGTGTTACTCGCAGCAACAACTCCACCTCATTGTTAGTCCATGTAAAAAACTCGCTGCTTTTCCTCGACATTCTGCCGCGACGTTTGAACGAGCCGGAGAGTAAATAAGCAGCAGACAGAAATGAGGCAGGTCGAGTCTTCTTGCGCTTCACGCGTGCGCAGGAGCGTCAGCGTTTTCGGCCGTTTCAGTGTGGACGCACAACTCTGCGAAAACGACTGAAAACGCTAGTGTGGACGCAGAGCGTTTTCAGACGAAAACGCTGTTTTCAAATCTATCCGGGCTGGTGTGGACGTAGCCTCAGTTAAAGGGATGCATTCTGGATCGTTCAGTTTAATTAAATGTTATTTACACAGCGCCAAATCACAACATCAGTCATCTCAAGGTGCTTTATATTGTAAGGTCGACCCTACAATAATACATACAGAGACAACCCAACAACAGATGACCCCCTGTGAGCAGCACTTTGGCGACAGTGGGAAGGAAAAACTCCCTTTTAACAGGAAGAAACCTCAGGGAGGGGCGGGGCCATCTGCTGTGATTGGTTGCAGTGGGAGAATTAAAGATTGTTGCAGAATTAAAACTGACTTTCTGCACATCGATTGTTTCATTTGAACTCTTGGTGCCTTACTGAGTCCAAACTGTGGAAATGACATCAGCATCCACAAATGGAGAACAGCCTGCCTGCTGCCAAACGGTTTGTTTCCTGGGAAGCTTATGTCACCAAGACAACAGCACAGCCACAAACTGCTGAGCAGCTGAAATCATATATACAGCCAGAAAACATCTGGCTTTAAAAGCTACACCTACAGATCTCTGCAATGTCTGTTAAAACTGGAGGTGCAGTCGTTAGCGTGACCCTGGTACAAAGTCATAAATGCTGGCAGCACCTATGGATGAAAGGTGACAGCATTCACAAGACTTTCAGAAACCTTGACCCTCAACAAGATTTGTCTGTGGTATCAATCTGAAGATCCCACGTTGCCTCCTTCTGGAGTTCTCGTGACACCCAACTACGTGAACACGATAACTCCAGAACCTCACAGGATTTTCACATTGACACCAAAGCTGCTCTACAATAAGTATTTTGTAGACTGATACTGAATTGGTACAACCTCTCCTTGCTTATGCTGTCAGCATAAGAAAGAAACACTTTAGCTTTAACCCATCCGACTCAGGCCGGATACTCAGGAAAAGCTGGGATTCTTACATTGTAAAAAAGACATTCAGCAGATGGCTTTTGAACAGATATCTTCAACCTGCCATCTGTGTGAGCCAACAGTAATCTCAGCGTGTTTATATGATCCTATGCAGCAAGACTCATTTTCATTTGTCCAGCGTGTGGATGCAGGAGTGTGTATAAGATGTGCCTGAGCAGATGGAGTAAAGCAACACGCTGCATTTATGCTCCCCAGATGCCTCGGCGGCGGTGCATCGGACAGCGGCGAGGTTACCCGTCTTCTGTGAGATGTGGGTGTGGTCTGCACAGTCACACGTGTTTCATGGTGCATTAGTGGAATATGTAAAAATCAAAGGCAGCACTTACAAGTCAAAGACCAGATAGTGGAATCCTTCCTCTGATATGCTGTCATGGAGCCGCACTGTGAGAGAAGGAGGGGACAGGAAAATTACGTTTTCATTGTTGTCCCGGCACCATGTGACCAGCGCAGCAGCTGATGAGGACGGTGTTTTTCTACTTCAGATCTGCACATGTGCAGAGATCTGCAGCACCAATTTAAACACACTGCTGGCAGAGTTAATTTTACCTGTGGACATTTAGAAAAGTTGGGAACTGAAGCAAAACAGACTTTACAAGTAACTGCAGACGATTTAGATTTATTCATTATTCTGAAAACATATCGAGAACTCTTCAAGTCTAATTCTGCCTGATTTATGTTGGGCTTGAACTCGGCAAACAACAGATCACATGCTTGTTTCATGCTCCACATGTAAGACACACATTTACTGTGACAAATAATGGACTTTATAAAAGACTCTTCAAACAGCAGCGCTCACAAAAGCTCAGACAGTCCAACATACGAGTTCATGGATGAAAAGACTAAAGGGAAAAGGGAACGCTCTCCCTGTGGGGATCTTTGGCATTTCCATCAGCTCATCTCATGACCGACAGAGAGATCCATCACTGCAATGAGCTTGCAGTGGAGCTGGATGCTGCTGGGATGATACTGGTAAGAGGCGTGCTCGAGATGCAGAGATGCAGCGAGATGTTGAGATGGACAGCAAAAAGAAATAAACGTTGCAGCGATGTTCATGCCTGTGATCAGGATATGCAAACTTCTGTCCTTGGCCACGAACCGTGCAAACTTTCCCTGGACAACGTTGAGATCATAACGACACTTGAGGAGATGACGTTATCGTTGCTTAGCTGCATTTACCAGTTCACTTACAAACTGGACAGAGACGGGTTATATATGAAAATTCTGTCTTTGTCCAAAACCAACAGACCAACTTTCAACTTGAAATCTAACAGGATTCCCAAACGGCTGTTCACCTGGAAGCACTACGTCCAGACAGACGAACCTTTGGGATTTGACTGAGCATCGAGACATCCTGAGAAAACTGCAAACTGTGTTCGATGGGAAAACAGAAGCCTGACAAGTGTATGAACAGGCCTTAAAACACGGACAGTTGCTGAGCAACAAGAAAGTGAGCTTATTATGCAAATCCCACATTTTCATTGTTTTTACATGGAATTACACACAGGGAATCAGGGTTTTCCCATAAAGAACAAACGTGTGTCTGACTCGTCCATCTTTTTCCATTTGCTCCATGACTGGCCTTCATCTCACCTCGCGACCTTCCTCCCTCCTCCTCATCCACAAACCTTCCTCTGTCGTCTGCTTTCCTTCTGTCTGGCAGTCACATATTCAACATCCTTTCTCCAATATATGCTTGATCTTTTATCTCTACAGACCATCTCAGCCTTTTAACTTTCCTTCCAAGAAGATGTGTTTGGATGCTCCGTTTGGAGACAGTCGGAGCACAAAAAGTAAGAATATCTGTTTGGTTGTTTCTTTGTTGTAACACTTCTTCACAGCAGACTGGAAAACCTGCTTATTTCTGTTATTCTGTTGATTTTATTCAGAGCAGAGTACGTAGGCTGCCCCCACGCTGCACCCACGCAGCACCCATGCTGCACCCACGCAGCACCCATGCCAAACAGCTTGTTCCCCTTTGGCCTTGTTTTGACCCCAGGACATTTAATAGATCTGGACAGGGCTGGTGCCACGTCCAATCTTTAAGGACAACTGAACCATGTTGCAGAGACATTTATTATTATTATTATTAGTCCTTTGTTCACATATAGAGATGAGATTCTGCACCCAGTGGCAATGCCGATCTCCACAGTCCAAAATCTTAGATGTAATTTTAAAACGGGATAAGCAAACCTTTAGCTGACAGATGTTCCAAACAAGCAGTCACAGTAGCGCTGGGCGATATGGCCTAAAATCCATATCGTGATATAATTTGAAGCATGTGCAGTAACGATATATATCGCGATATATTCTTTTCTTCTGTATAACGTATTTTCCACACTTAAAATCCTTTAATTTTCTCAAAAATCGAGAGTGTGCCTTATGTATGAATTCTGGTTGTTCTTACTGACCTCGAACCGATTTGGGCAGAAATCTGTTAAAAAATGTTTTAGTACAGCTTTGGTAAGCCGCACTGCTTCATGGATTGTCAGAGCATTACGGCTGCCGTAGTGAGGAGCTTCACGGAGGAATCTGGGTCCAAAACTCCGTCCGCTTCAGGTCCCAAAGTCAAACGAACACTGAGAGTTAAAAACGGTCTAAAGTCTTTCATCTTTAATAAAATGATCAGTGTTGCTGCTTTACCAGGTGTAACAATTAAGTTTAACATCCATGAAAACAGAAGTTATTAAATTTAACGGAGTTAGAAGTTAACAGGAAGTTAGCTTGCTAGTTTCCACCTAAACATTTCATAGCATGTTCTGACTGAGAGATTTTTGAAACAAATTCAAACGTACAGCTCTGCTACCACTTCCAACATAAATGAAGACAGAAAACTAAACAGCAGTGACGTTTGCAGGGTTACTGAAGTTGGACTAGCTGGTATATAATGTTGTGCTACGTGATTGCTAGCGACACAGCTATGTTAGCATAACATTAGCACAGTGAAGCTGGAGGATGAACGCCAACTTTTTTTCCACTCGATAAAAGTTAACGTGAGTCATTGATATACTGCAACAACATGGGAACAGAGCAGCTGTGAGAGAATTCAACATTAATGAATCAATGTTACGGAAGTGGAGGAAGCTCAGTTTTTGGCTTTCCCCATATTTCAAAAGTGTTTCATCTCTTTGCTATGACTGTTGCCCGCCATAATTTGCAGATGATAATGGTTTTAGCCGCTGCGATGCTTTCGACCAAAACAGGCGCAGCTTGATGACATTATCAACATGCGCTATCGCGGTAGAGCGATATAGTCAAAATCTCTATCGTTGGCCAAATTTATATTGTTTATATCGCCACCCCTAAGTCACAGTAACATTTTCTTGCTGGACCAGCTGCTGCTTCTACCTCTAAATGATCTGAGCTCCACCCCAAAGACTCTCCACAGGAACGCCAGAGAAAAAAGCCAAAGCACCAGCATGGTGCATGGCTAGTTTGGCTAACAGCACCGTTAGCTTTGACCCAGAGGTCATAAACTGTGTGATATTCCAGACTAACCTGGAACCAGAAAAGGAAGAGTGGCTGGATGTTGCTCCTGAGTCTGAGCTACAGCAACAGTAATGTCAAAAAACAAACAAATATGGATATATTATAAATCTAACAGCACGATCTCTAAAAGAATAACTGCTCATAGATAAATTAGTGAGTGAATATTTTTTTATTCCCGTTCATCTGTAAATGTATTTACATATATTTAGTGTCCAGACACACGATTTAGAAATATAAATCACTAAGACCTAAGATCTGAGCTCATTTTATTCACACAACAGACTGCATTACATAGATACAGTAGACTGTATTTTTCTGTAATCTGTAACTTCAGCCAACACGTCTGTGTGACACTAAACCATGACCACGTTAAAGCAGGGCTGCCTCAGAATGAAGTCAGCACGTTTGCTCAAGTAAAGCCTTGGTTTCGTGCTGTGAGCAGGGACGCAAACCCGAATCACTTTCACACTAAACCCTCCAATTTCACGTGTTGCTTAGTCAGTTTCAGACAAGCTTACAATAGACCAGCAAACCAAATAACCCCCATCATCCACTCATTTGTCACTCCCCCCCCATCCCTTTCTTTTTTCACTAGAAGGAAGAAGGGACTGAAAAACAAATGACAGTTTCCACTGTGGCAAAGTCATTACTGAGGTGATAATTGCAGGTCTTTGTGGCTCAGAGGGGAAAAGTATCCTTGTGCATGTGCATGTGCTGCAATAAGGGACGAGTGAGTCTGTAGTGGGTAGTTTGGGGAATGAGGCAGTGGGGGTGTGCTCTTGTACTCGTTCTGAGGACTCAACAGAGCAAAGGAAGCCAGGAAAGCTGTGGTAGCCCTAACCCTAAGATTAAGACACAGCTCTTCTGATTTCACTGAAGTAAATGAAGTTATTTAGGAAAGCTGCTGCTATCAGACCTGATCCATGGGCGAATATCCTCGGAGAGCCCCTATGACAGCGTGACGTCGCAGGCAGCCTTTTAAAGGCTGACCTTTCATGTTCATTGTTGATAGAAATAAATAAAACTGTGTAATATCCTCAATGAAGCAGGAGCTCTACTTACCGATGTTGGAGTGCTTCAGCAGGCGGCAGATCCTGGCCTCGCGCTCCAACTTCTGGTGATCTGAAAAAACAAAGAGAGGCAATATTTGTGTGAGCCTTTTTCAGACCAGCGTTTACACAAACAGCACCTCCCCTCCTGGGAAACGAGGAAATGTGAGCAAAGCTAGCAATAAACCATCAGCTGAAGAAGGGTTTAATATCCCGTTTTTACAGCAACCTCAGAGACGGCTCTCAAACATCCTCGGAAAAAGAAAGACTCGCATGGTGTCAAGACTTAGAGTGTAGAATAACTACAGAGGAATGGCAAAAAGCCCAAACACAATCTATAAACACCCAATTTAAACTAATCCAGTATAAATGGTTAATGAGAACATATATCACCCCAACATTATTAAACAAATTTGACCCCAAAACTCCGGACATATGTGTTAAATGTGGGGAAAAGGCACACTGATGCACTGCCTGTTCAGAAATCCAAAAGTTTTGGAAAGAAGTTTTAGATGTAATTGCACATATTACAAGTGTCAAGCTGAATCCTAAACTATGCATCCTAGGAATTTTCCCCGCTGAAATCCAGCTGAGCAAAGTCTTCTGCCTGTTACAGGCAAATATAGCATAGCCAAATCATGGAGATCCATTACTGGACCACACTCGAGAACTTGGTTATCGACACTGTCAAAATCCCTCGCTTTGGAGAAACTTACGTCTATGATAATAATAATGTGGGGAATTTTTTGTTATTTTTGGAAAGTGAGGAGATGATCGATAGTGAACAGAAATGACTATACCCATTCAACCTGTATGGGAGACGTAGTGTTGCAGCTGTTAAAGAGAACCTGCGAGTGCTGGACTGCTCAATAGAAGAGATGTGAAATTAAATGGACTGAGGAGGACACAGCTTCTCGTTGCAGCCGCTAGCTCGCATGCCTCTCTAACTAACTTGACACCCTTGGACTAAACCTCGGCACGAAGCCCTGGAATAATGCACTTAAACCTAATGTCTCACTGTGTTATACCTGTTTTTTTCTGGAGCACTATCTGTTGACCCTTGTTTTTTTTGGGGTTTTTTTGTTTTGTTTTTTTACTTTTTTCTTTTTTTGGGGGGGGGGGGGGGGGGGGGTGTTTTGTTTTGCTTTGTTTTATTTATCTCTATTTTTTTTTCTGTAATAATATCTGAATGATCTACATGGGAGAGTATGTATAACTATATCTATGTGTTTCCCTAACATTGTTCATACACGATGTACATACATTACTATTATACACTCAAATTTTTTATTAATGTCCTCCTCTATTTTATTTGAACTCTCTCTTCCTGTTGGTTAAAATGTTGTTGGAAAAGCAATAAATAACTCTTTGGAAAAAAACTGAGCAAAGCTCTGTCAAACACAAGCGTGACGCAGCTGTTGGTGGAGAAAGTGTGCGGTGAGTCTATTCTTCGCCTTTCATGGCACTAAACGAGGCAGACGTGCATCATCTGACAGAAAGAGCTGAAGACACAGAAGGTTATTACAGATGTTCTCGTGCCAGGACCAGACAACTAAACCACCACACTCATTTCCACATGCTCCTTTTAATCTGTTCTTTATTTCAGTCGTTTTCTTGAAGGCTGTCAATCACAGCCACAATATTAGGCACAGAAGCTTCTCGTTGCCGTGGTCCATCCCGAAGATCACCAGTCTGTCACAGGCTGACACATGATTCAATGTTTTCTTTAGGGTCAGTCTGACAGCACAACAGGAAGGAGCCTCAACAAAGTCGCTTCCTGTTAGACACCAGAAGCCGCCTGTATAAGACAAGGCTTCATGTAAGCACGTTAACTGGTATGATTTCCATATCTATCCATTTTCTTGCATTCGTGTCTTACCTTCAGACAATAGTTGTGACTGCTACAGTGAAGGACAGGCAGAAAATACAGAAATAAACATTACTGTGAGGGTTAAAGTGTCCGTCCTTTCCTTTCTGTATGAACGTGTAGTTTTAAAGTTTGGGTCATAATTTAGAAGCACTTAAGATATTCAGGCTTATGGTTTACAGGCTGATCGGTGTGATAACACACAGAAACATGCACCACATGCAGGATGTTACACATCCCTATTGCATTTGTAATGGTCCAGATGTTGTTAGGACTTAAACTGCTACTGTACCAAGTGTGATGAAGGCCTGAGCAAAGCGCCATCATCAGCTAACACCCTCGATGCTTGTCCCCCCCCGGGGCAGATGGCAGGTCGATGTTTGTCTAAGTTTGGTCAGAGGGTTCCTTTGTAAGTGCACATGCAGCATCAGCGTGCTGCCTGCTGTGACCTATAATTTCCTTCAGGATTAATAAAGTATTCTGATTGTGATGAAACTCTATACTCAGTATGAAACCATGTTACATGAAACATCCTGTTGAATATCCATCTCCTTCCTCTGCTCCTCAAGAACACCTGGTTTGCTTCTCATCATCCTAACGTGCAATTATGGAAAAGGAATCTCCTTCCAGAGGAAGTTGGACTCATAATGGAAACTAAAAAAATTTGCATTTCCTGCAAAAATGCTGTGTGGATGCCTTAATGCTGAAGTTGTCTGCTGAAAAAGCTGAAAAAGTTGAAAACTTGCAAAAAGTTATATGGCGGTGAAGAAACTGAAAATTCTGCTGAAAACGGGTGACGAAGCAGAAATTTTTTGCTGAAAAGTGGTGAAAAGCAATAAATTCTACTGAAAAGGGGTAGAGAAGCTGAAATTTGTACTGAAAAGAAATTTTGCCATGAGCAGGATTCGAACCCGGCCCTCCTGTTCTCAAGGCGGCTACTCATCTGAGCCAAACTCATTCTCTCAAGAAAAGAGATGGAGAGACATGAGCAGAAGCTGCTGAAAATTTTGCAGAAAAGAGGTGAAACAGCAGAATTTCTGCTGAAAAGTGGTAAAGAAGCAGGACGTTGCACTGAAAATAGGAAAAGAAGCAGAAAATCTGCTGAAAAGAGGTTTTTGCTGAAAACATCTGAAAGAACTGGAATTTGTGCTGAAAATGGGTGAAGAAGCTAAAATCTGTGCCGAAAAGAGTTAAAAAAGTTCAACTGTGAACTGAAAATATTGTTGCCATAAGCGGCTCTGAGAACGGCTGCTCATCGCACTGAGCTAAAACACAGCTCAACCAGGCAAGGAAAACTAGTGACCCCACTGTTAATGTGGCAGAAATGGGAATAAAACATTGCATAAAAAATTCAATATCTCAAAAAGTATAGAAGTTATGAGCACCAAAAGTCATAGCAATAATTAGCAGAAAGAGCAGAATTTTTCAAAGTTTGAACGGTGCAAATAGCATGAAAACTGAGGGAGTAGTTAAGCGGCAAAAAACGTACGGAAGCAACCAGAACTAGAAAAATTTGCATTTCCGGCGAAAATGCAGTGTGGATGCTTTAACGCTGAAGCTGCCTACAAAAACTAGCTGAAAAAGGTAAAAAGTTGCAGAAATTGTAAAAACTTTGCAGAAGCAAAGGAACTTTGCTAAAATGGAATAACTTAGCAGAACTGCAATATCTTAGAGGAAACATAATACTTGGCAGAAATGCAATAGCACAGCAGAACTTAGCAGAAATATTGTAACTTACCAGAAACATGATAACTTCTCAAAAATACAAGAATTTAGGAGAAATAGTATAAGATAACAGAAATAATATATTTAGCCAAAAATACTTAAACATTATGGAAACACTATGATTTAGAAAAATAGTACAACATAGCAGAAATACTATCATTTGGCAGAAATACTATGATTCAGCACAAATACTCTGGTTTAGCACAAATATTATAACATAGCAGAAATGCTATATTTAGAAAGAAAAATATAATATAGTAGAAATAGTATGATTTAGCAGAAATACTACAATATAGCATAATAACAATGATTTAGAACAAATACTATGATTGAGCAGAATAGTTATAACTTAAGTGAAAATACTGGAAAACTAAAATGACAAGCTGAAAAAAAAATGGAACATGTTTAAGCTCTCTCAAAACTAATTATTGTCCACCTGTGGGGAAAAAAAGAAATACAAATAAATAAATACAGAAATGTAAAGAGAGAGACACACACAGGGTCTATGCCAGTCAGCCATTCTGAATATATTATATTTTTATCAAACAATGAGATGCTGCCCTAAAGAGGGTCTCTCTCTCTCTCTCTCTCTCTCACACACACACACACACACACACACACAGGGAGAGAAGCAAGTTGTTTCTAGGTCAGTCAAGCAGCCTGGGAACTGATAAATTTGAATCCACCAATCAGAGAGGCTGTGTACTTTTTCCCGCCAAAACAGGTGCACACACGCAGCACAGAGACAGGATTTTTGTAGTCTATTTCTCATAGTGAGGATTCCCCTCAAACAAATGACCATAATTTCCTAACCGTAGAGGCAAGAACGGTCATTTTTACACCGTTTTCTTCAGAAGAGATTGGGGAATCGTCAAGTGTTGACAATTTATCATTAAAATATGAATTTTTAGAGATATATGACATGGATGACGGGTTTTTATTTATGCTTAATCATACTATTTCCATATATTACTGCCAGGTCCCCAGGCAGCCAATCCTCTGTGAGGCCTGAGACATTCAAATTTACATATCAGGGCCTGCACGGGTTCCCAGCCAGCCAATCATATCTTAGGCATGACACATTCAAATTTACAAATCAGGGCCTGCACGGCTTCCCAGCCAGCCAATCATATATGTGGGCTGAGGCATTCAAATTTGCATATTGGGGCCTTCGTGGCTTCTAAACCAACCCGTCATCCATGTCATATATCTCTAAAAATTCATATTTTAATGATAAATTGTCAACACTTGACGATTCCCCCATCTCTTCTAAACAAAACGGTGTAAGAATGACCGTTCTGGCCAATACAGTTAGGAAATTATGGTCATTTGTTTGAGGGGATCCTCACTATGAGAAATAGACTACAAAAATCCTGTCTCTGTGCTGCGTGTGTGCACCTGTTTTGGCGGGAAAAAGTACACAGCCTCTGGATTCAAATTTAGCAGCTCCCAGGCTGCTTGACTGAAAACATGCTTCTCTCTCCCTCTGTGTGTGTGTGTGTGTGTGTGTGTGTGTGTGCATGAGAGAGAGAGAGAGAGAGAGAGAGAGAGAGAGAGAGAGAGAGAGAGAGAGAGAGAGACCCTCTTTAGGGCAGCATCTCATTGTTGGAAAAAAATATAATATATTCAGACTGGTTGACTGGCATAGACCCTCCGTGTGTCTCTCTCTCTGTGCATTTGTGTATACATATTTGATTTTGTGTGTATCTGTTGGCTGTTCCTTCTTGTTTTTTAAATTTATTTTTATTTCTTTATTTTTTTTTCACAGGTGAACAACAATTAGTTTTGAGGGAACTTAACCATGTTCCGTTTTTTTTTCAGCTTGTCATCTTACTTTTCCAGTATTTTCACTTAAGTTATTACTATTCTGCTCAATCATAGTATTTGTTCTAAATCATTGTTATTATGCTATATTGTAGTATTTCTGCTAAATCATAGTATTTCTACTATATTATATTTTTCTTTCTAAATATAGCATTTCTGCTATATAATTGTATTTCTGCTATGTTATAATATTTGTGCTAAACCAGAGTATTTGTGCTGAAACATAGTATTGATTTAAAATTACAATATTCATAGTTCATCACAGTGTCTCTGGTAAATCACAGTATTTCTACTCTGTTGTACTATTTTTCTAAATCATAGTGTTTCTGTAATGCTTAAGTATTTTTGGCTAAATATATTCTTTCTGTTATCTTATACTATTTCTGCTAAATTCTTGTATTTTTGAGAAGTTATCATGTTTCTGGTAAGTTACAATATTTCTGCAAAGTTCTGCTATGCTATTGTATTTCTGCCAAGTATTATATTTCCTCTAAGATATTGCAGTTCTGCTAAGTTATTCCATTTTAGCAAAGTTCCTTTGCTTCTGCAAAGTTTTTACAATTTCTGCAACTTTTCAGCTTTTTCAGCTAGTTTTTGCAGACAGCTTCAGCGTTAAAGCATCCACACTGCATTTTAGCAGGAAATGCAAATTTTTCTAGTGAGCCATTGTTATTCTGATGAAACTATTAAACTGTGGAAAAGGTCCCATTAGTCCATAACCTTTAACTCTTATACAGCATGTTTCATTTTTCACTGTGACCTTTGGAGGTCACTGTGAGTAAACACGTGCACACGCTGCTGCTTTGCATCATGCTGTATTTGTGATGGGCGTTGGAAAAATGAACAAAGAGTAGCTGGAGGAGGTAACTGGTTTAGATGGTGCTACTACATCCCAGCAGTAAACTGTACATGCAACCACATGCTGTCATCTATACTCCACACTAATCCTAATCTAGAGAGACCACAGACTAGTACAGATGTTGTGTAGCAGGGGCTTCTCCAGCTGCTGTATGTTCCAAACACATGTGAGCAAACCAATCACACCTCGTCTCCTCAGTTCCTAATCGGACCAATGGGCTGTGCTTTTGCAGGGACTGGTGCTCACTGGGGGAATGTTCTTTTCCCGACATCACCCTCTCTATCCGTGTGGTATGGGCTCACAATGTGGTCATAAATATTTTGTACTTGTAAAAAAGATTTGTATGTGTAAAAAGAATTTGTGTGCGTAAAAAAGATTTGTGTGTGCGTAAAAAAGATTTGTGTGTGTAAAAAAGATTTGTGTGTGTAAAAAAGATTTGTATGTGCGTAAAAAAGATTTGTATGTGCGTAAAAAAGATTTGTGTGTGTAAAAAAGATTTGTGTGTGCGTAAAAAAGATTTGTATGTGTAAAAAAGATTTGTGTGTGGACTTAGAAAAAAAACCCCTGCAAGTTACAAGTACGAATTTTGACCCTATTGTTCTTCCTTTCATCTGATTGGTCAATGTCATGTCAATCACAAATGTAACAATCCAATCAGAGAACAGATGGGTTTGGCTGTTGGAGGGGACCTTTTTTGAACTGCAGGTCCTTGAAGGGTAATACAGTTTGAAGCTGGAGGATCTCTATATAAATATCCGATAGCAGCTAGGTCCCCAAACTTTCAGCAGCTGTTGAAAGGATAAAGTTGTGCTATATCACTGGTTAGAAACACCATTATTACTTTAGGATTAGTTTAACACAAAGTCAGGGCTGACCCAGGACCACTGCTGTGAGTCACAGTGCGCAGCATAAAAGTCCTTTCACATCGGACGCAGGATGTGCTGCTAATGCTAACTGCTAACTAAAAGCAAAGGATCCAGAATTTGTTGCGCTGGCTGCTGGGCTCTGTGGGTTTTTGCAGCAGCTCTACCTGTACTAGATGCACCTGCTCCTTGTCGTTTCTCTGACTTTATGTCCTCTACAAGAGTTTCTGTTTTTTTTGCTGGTTCTTCAAATGTTCAATAAAAACATGTATGCTAATTCATAACGAAGAAAGCTTTGTAATGAAGACTGTCATTTCCAAAACACTGCCCGCCCCCACCCCGCGGTCCGCAGCGCTGTTGAAAAGGCTGTGGAAGTCCCTGTATTAAACACGTAGACCTGTGACACAAAAATCACCAAACTCGGACGACCACAGACGGTTTTCCTTCGTGGCGATGAAGGAAAACGCTGGGCTGGTATGTAAAAGGGCATTTATTCCCTTCAAGGACCTGCAGTTCAAAAAAGCGCCCCTCCGACAGCCAAACCCATCTGTTCTCTGATTGGATTGTTACATTTGTGATTGACATGACATTGACCAATCAGATGAAAGGAAGAAAAATAGGGTCAAAATTCGTACTTGTAACTTGCAGGGTTTTTTTGGTCCACACACAAATCTTTTTTACGCACACACAAATCTTTTTTACGCACAACATCTTTTTTACGCACACACAAATCTTTTTTACGCACACGCAAATCTTTTTTACGCACACACAAATCTTTTTTACGCACACACAAATCTTTTTTACAAGTACAAAATATTTATGACCACATTTTGAGCCCATAGTGTGGCTGCACGCTGCTAATCTGTGACATAACAGGATTTGCAGCATGAGTGATGCGCTGAGCACCAGCACCTCCGAACACTGGAGGGGGCTCAGTCCTTCTCTTGCCTCGCTGTCTTTTCTTTTCAGTGATTATGTGGACTAATATTAAACAGCTCTTTAATATTAGCACTGATCCATCAATGCCACCGATTCCAGCTGCCATACGGCCGTGGTCAGACCGTCACATGGCCAAGAGACGGACAACCACACCAAGTCACGTCAAAGCCAACATGGAGAAGTTGGAGTAAGAAAAACATCCAAGCTGGGTCGACTGAGACCTGCTGTGAGGTGAAAGTGTTTACAGTGTATCTTCAGCTTTCTCATTTCTCAGGGTTTTTTAGAGATTTGACAGGTTTCCTATAAAATCACAAAGAGATATCAGACTTGAAGTGCCCACTCATCCTCAGAAACACTCAGCTGTGACTGAATTAAAGATGTGACCGTCTCCTGCCGGGTGTCAGTTTAGGGGCGATGATGTTGTTCACACAGGGTTGGACAGCTCCTCCTCTTGATACATGAAATCAGCATTTTAATATTGCATTTTGGATCCACTCAGGTTTGTCTGAGATCAAAATGTGACAACGAGCTGAACCATGTGTAAGAAATATGAAGCTAAAAACACACAAACACACAACGCAGCAGTGTGAAGCAGACACTGATATCACAGCAGCCTCAGCAGCAGAACAAACTCAGAACAGGGACGGTTTGTTGTCTTGTCACGCACACGCACACGAGTGTAAAAGTGATGCCTTGGCATGTCCAGTGCTAACAGTGCACCGCGTACTGACAAAGTAAATAACAGTTGTATTTGTGGGTCTGTAATCAAACGCGGTGAGCGACACAAACAGGTTTGCGCGTCTTCATGTTTACATTTTTCTCCTCGTTGCACCTTTCAACATCAGCTGTAGCTGCTCATGGAGGCAACGCCGACTCCAAAGCCTCATCAGTGCACGCTTCCTCTAAGAGCAGCCGGCTGCTTCCACCGCGTGCATCAAAGCCAAACTCCTGCGTCATCCATTCAAAATCACATGTGACAAAGTAAACCATGAAGATGGACGTCCTGTACTTCAGTCCTCAGCTCTGTGTTTGTCTCATGTACCTGTGTTATAAGAGATCAGGGCTTTATTCTTACAGCTCGTTTGAAGTCCTGTAACAGTGACAGTTTTCATAAAATGAACATAATGAACAAAGTTATGAGGCCACGGTGTGACACTGGCCCATTTAGAAACCCCCGATGAGCGTCTGAACATCGTCATCAGGCGCCGAAATGAGGCCGACAGCTATTTTCAATGTGTCCACTGGATGGAAGGAGCCGCCTCCACATCTGGTCCCCAAACAGACGAGCCGGCCACAGCAGCATCGCTGCAGTTAGAGAGCGGGTTGCATCCCATGACCTCTGACCTTTCCTCCACAGAGAAACACCTGTGGTTTATTAAATCTTGTCAAAAGACGTGATTATTTATTTTATTGTTCTTATTTATCTTATTCATCTTTACCACATGCATTTAGCAAAGAACAAAACAAAAACAGGCCCCATGCTGGTATCACTGAGAGAATAACCCCCGAGCAGCACCAGCAGCCTGGGGGAGGGAGCTGCACATAAAAGAAGACTTGGGAACAAAGACAAGGCTTCCTCTAAGGAAAGCATTCTTTAGAAAGCACTGAAACACAAGCCTTCCAGCACATTTCCTGTGTGCACGGCGAGGAGCCCGCACAGGCTCGCCACGAGAACGTCAGCGATACAAACAGTCGCTGTCAGTGTGCCGATCGTGCGGCTGTCTCACAGTCTGCTCCAGTGGCAGATCCTTTAGCAGCGTACACAGCTTCAGCAGTGTGTGCAGCTGCCACGTTTAGCTGGAAACTGCTGCAGCCAGCATCAGTACAGATGTTACTCAAGCAAATCTGCATGTTTGAACTTGATGTTTGAGTTCATAAGGAGACTTCACTGTGAATCCCACATGGTCCTTTAAAGGCTTTTCACACGTTTCTATTATTATTTTCTACAACGATAACATGCAACCTACAAAAACACGTTTTGTAACATTTCTACTCTGTGATTTTGAGACAAAGTGCACTGAAATAACTGTGACAGAGGTGATGGGACACAATTACATTTCTATGGTAACAGTGCGCTGACCTGCCAGCAGTCACACAATCCTGCCCATTTAGCAGCTGTTAAAACACACGGAGGAATACAGCGTTTGAGTTTCTCTTACAGAGCCAGATTTAGTCTGATGTTTCCCACAGTCAGCTCTTAGAAGTCTTATATGTATATTTATGCTCTGGGTTGCAAAAATGACTTTTCTCAACGTACAATGAAACGTTTCAGACGTTCCTAACACAGCACTGCCAGTACTGGTCACCATACTGGTCCCCAGTGACCCAGCACATTACTGCATGAAGGGTCGAGGCCATCCAGCCTCTCCTTTCAGAGCAGAGAGGGCTTCTCCAGTTATCTGACAGGAGATCCTGTAACTTACAGCACTTTAGGGAAACTTTAATGTTTTATTTTATTGTGAAAATATTTTGAAGAAAAGCAGATTTTTGCTAGTTGATGTAATCAGCCGTAGTTCTTAGAAAGCTAATCAGAGACTATGTACAGTGAACTATGACCTGCAGGTTTCCATCCAACCACAGCTCCAGTCTGTCCCCAGTGTGAGTGTCAGTATCACATCAGTCTGGGCTTCCCCACACATGCTGCTGTAAACTCCACACATCTACACTTAAATCAGGTGGAACTTGGATTTGCAGCCATCATCATCATCATCAGGATCATTTTTTATGTGTCTGTATTATATTAAACACACACTTTAAAAGTGAATCTCTGTCCATAAACTGCACTCAGTTTACTTCTTACTCACTATGAGCATCATTCATTATTCCCCCAGTAATTAAGGTTAGGATGTGTTTTCTATTCCAATCCTTCTTCTTTGGCAGCATTTAAATAACCTTTATCAGATTTGATGGTTTTGTTACAGACTTTAAAAAAAGTGTTTTGCTTTTCCTTCACAAATGTGGGATTAAATTGTGTTAAAAAAAACAGTGATGTCATGTTTTGAGACGAGGACCCAGGCACAGAGAGACCTGATGAATTTAAGAATCTTGTGATTTAATAAAGAAATTTGCAGACGAGCAGAGATGGTAAAATTATGATGACTGATAACGCAGACGAGGACAACAGACGACGAGGACAGGGAGGAACAGGGGTTTAAATGCACCGAGGAGACAGTCAGAGGGAGACATTTAGGGACGCAGGGACTGACAGAGACGGGGAAGACGTCTCATCGTGACGAGTAAAGTTTACCTTGCCTGGCTGGGCAGCTCTCTGGGTGCTCAGCACCCCAAAGCTCTGATCCTAGAATCGCCCCTGGCACCAGGTAAGGAAAGCGCTGGCGTCTGTACTCAGGAATAACTGTGAGCCTCGGACACCTTGGGCGTGTTAACTTAATGGAAACTTGTAACAGAGTCGCTGTGCAGCTGTCTACAAGCCGCCACGCTGACTCATAAAAACTGTTTACCGTGCCAACAGTGACTCACATTTGAGAAAAAACTGTCGTGTGCGTGTGAGAGAGGGTGGAGGAAGGTCGCAGGTCCATTGGAGAGGACATATTTCTGAGGTAAACATTTACGTGTCGTCCTGCTGCCCTCGAGTCTAATTTTCTTTTTCTTTAAAAAGTGTAGACTATGAACAGCATCCTGTCTAAGGTCGCACAGCAAAACCAAAAAGCCCAAAGCAGGTGATGAGTGCTGCCAGAGGGTCAAAGGAAGCTCGGCCTCAGGAAAGAACAGAGGAAACCACCACAACAGACAACACTTCCCACGCGTGGGACGAATAACGGTGATCTCATCTTCTGATGAAACAGCTGGAGAAACATCACTGCTGTCGGTCATCCACCACAGAAGAAGAATGAACAATCACTGTGTCTTTCTGACTACAAACAGGTGAATCTGGTCATAAGTCAACACTGATCATGTGACTATAAATGACTGATAAACAACATCAGGGAGTTTCAGGAATCAGAGACACATAAGAACCGTGTGACCAAAGGTTCAGCTCAGAGTTTCAAGTACGACAAAAACATCCAATACGTGCACAATATAAACCCCACATCACTATTCTGATCCAGGATCAGTTTCAATCAGCAGAATGACATCGTCTAAACTACGCTCAGTCATTCACAATGACTGTTCAGTCTCACTAACGAGGGGAAAGAGTCAGAAGCTTTGACACACTTTCAGGTGAGAATTAAAAATCTGGCAGGTTTTGATCTTTCCAATCACCTTCATTTCAATAAAACTAATATTTCATTTTTCTATTTTTCACCTGTATGGGGGACTACAGCAGCAAAAGCCAGGACAGAGGGAAGTGTGCATGAGCATAATCTACCAACTAACAGAAATCTATCCAGGGAAACGAATCCTATTTGTTACGCAACACAAAACAATGAAAAGAGGATAAACTGACAGTAATAATGATAATAATAGTCTGCCTTAGATCCGCTGACTCGATGCAGGACTGATACACAGTGAATACAGCCTTTAGTGTGTGCTGGTACAGGCTGGGTAAGGACATCGTCTGACGAACTAAATGCTCTGTATGGATATTTCAAACCTGTTTTTCACAGCTAACACGTCCCCCAGCTGCAAAAAGCAGCACTTGTGTCTGTATAAAAGTGAAGAGATAATTGGCCAGACACAAGGTCACAGCTGGCAAATTAACTCCAGTCCTAAACTACAGTCAACAAAAGCTCTAAAGTCCCACCTGGTGGCGTTTGTCCACGTGTGCGCTTAACGTTTCACTGCAGTCGCTTCCTGAGTACGCAGCCTGTTTCTGGCTTTAGTCTTGTTATTCAGCAGTTTGGCTGCTTCATCACAGCAGCTGCACAATCACTCTCAAAGCCAGCAAATGATGCAGGTAATATTTCTTTAGACACCATTGATAACAGGGGCTTCTCACTGCGGGAGGTCACACAAAGCAGCTCTGTTGCATAATTACAGCTGAGGGATCCAGCGCAGGTTTGAGGCTCAGCAGGAATACTTCTGTTTGAGGCTCCTGCTTATCAAAGGTGTTATGGTCGCAGGGTCACATACTGAGGATTTGGATCGTCCCTCTCTGGCGAATGCTGCCCTGCTTATTGCCATGAAGGCTTCAAGTACAGTAGTGAAGTGTGTCTCATGTTGGTGTACAGCAGTGGTTCCCACACTTCCTTTGCTGCCCCCCCCCGCGATGGCTCTGCGGCCACCCTAAATGCCCCCCGCTGGTATACACTTTGTCGTTTTGACAGATCTGTTCCAGCTTGCCTGACATTACGCTATGTGCCGAGTTATGAATGTTATGGATGGTTGCAGAGACCGGCGTAGAGCAGAGAAGGTGCACTGAGATTCCTTGGAGCGTTGATTTGTATTTGTCTACACTTGGATTAAGTATGGAAATAGAATCGTGTGCATTTACAATATTGCACATGCAGATGTGAAAATGATTGGTCAAACCTTCAAAGGCCAGGGTTCGGTTAGTTCGAGCCTTCTGGTGGTCTTCTTATACCCTGGCTGATGTAAGTACTCATTGCAGGGTGATAAGCTTTTATCTCCCTGTAGGTTCATGTTTGCAGAGACAGTATGGTGTGCATACAGTGGTCGGTTTTCTTTCCCTTCTGTTTTGCAAGAGTTTCTAAGGGTTTGGCATCACACCCAGTTGTTTGCATTTTCTGGAGCAATTAGAGCTACTGCACATGTGCCAAAGCAGGTACGGGCTTGCACGGACTGCCAGAGCGTGCAGGAATGTGCTGCTCAGCGACTGGCTGGCAGCTGTTCGATCCAGCTTTTTGTGGAGGTTCCTGTCACGACCTGTTGTGTACAATGACAGCAAGTCTGTGCACCATGTCTACTGCACAGGCCAGAGCTTTTTTAACACATACTATACACACACTGCTACGCACAAAATGCAAGAAAACGTTTCAGCACTTGGGCCAAACACAGTGTAACCAGGCTACGGAGGCATGCAAGGAGGACAAACCACCACTGGGACGCCAGATAAGGGTCATGGATTCAGACTGGATGTAGCTGCGCTCCAGTCACGGTCCAGTTCGTTCTGTTTCAGATCCATTTATAGGGGTTTGCTTTATCCCGACTTTATCCCATCACAGACTTTGAAAGTGACATAGATTTATTTTATTGGCCAGTCTTACTGTTAACAGTAACTGAGTGAAAGAGCAACCACCCATCAGTGAAGACTGATATCAGATCCCAGGAGAAACGCTTACACTGCGGAGCATCAGAGATTTAAAAAGTCCCATTTAGTATTTTGTATCCAGTAATGGCAAAAACAATGATATTGTTACATCTCATCAATACATGAAGTTTTTACTGAACAATAGTTGGAACAAATTAAGTGACCATGAACTGTTAAACCAAAACCCTGAGCTGGGGCAGACCTGTCCACAGCCACTACCTGAGTAACTAACATGACAGGAGCTTCAGTCGTGTGTTCGATCTCCTCAGTTTCTGCCACCTACGCTTTGTCCCTGCCAGCTCACAGTGAAGAGTTACAATTCAAATCAGACATCCAGCTTCATCTAATTCCAGTCGGCCAAATGACGAGCATCTAACGCCGCCGCCGACTAAAACGACGCCACTAAAACGACACCGACTAAAACGACACTGACTAAAACGACGCGACTAAAACACAGCGACTAAAACGACAGCGACTAAAACGACGCGACTAAAACGACGCGACTAAACCGACACCGACTAAAACGACGCGACTAAAACGCTGCCGACTAAAACGACAGCGACTAAAACGACACCGACTAGTCCTGGTGGTGCTAACATGAACACACTGACAGCTGATTGCTCTGGAACTGAACACAGAGTTTGTTGGTGGCTTGTGGCCAACCAGTACCTTACAACACATGTTACTTAGTCACCGTTCAATAACTTCAATAACACGACCCGTTCAATGACTAAAACGACGCGACTAAAACGACAGCGACTAAAACGACGCCGACTAAAACGACGCCGACTAAAACGACGCCACTAAAACGACAGCGACTAAAACGCCGCGACTAAAATGCCGCCGCCGACTAAAACGACGCGACTAAAACGTCGCCGACTAAAACGCCGCCGACTAAAACGCCGCGACTAAAACGACAGCGACTAAAACGACGCGACTAAAACGCCGCCGACTAAAACGACAGCGACTAAAACAACGCCACTAAAACGCCGCCACTAAAACGGCGCGACTAAAACGCCGCCGACTAAAACGACAGCGACTAAAACGACAGCGACTAAAACGACGCGACTAAAACGCCGCGACTAAAACGACACAGACTAAAACGACCCGACTAAAACGACAGCGACTAAAACGACGCGACTAAAACGACGCGACTAAAACGACACCGACTAGTCCTGGTGGTGCTAACATGAACACACTGACAGCTGATTGCTCTGGAACTGAACACAGAGTTTGTTGGTGGCTTGTGGCCAACCAGTACCTTACAACACATGTTACTTAGTCACCGTTCAATAACTTCAATAACACGACCCGTTCAATGACTAAAACGACGCGACTAAAACGACAGCGACTAAAACGACAGCGACTAAAACGACGCCACTAAAACGCCGCGACTAAAACGACAGCGACTAAAACGCCGCGACTAAAACGCCGCCGCCGACTAAAACGACGCGACTAAAACGCCGCCGACTAAAACGACGCCACTAAAACGCCGCCACTAAAACGCCGCCACTAAAACGGCGCGACTAAAACGCCGCCGACTAAAACGACAGCAACTAAAACGACAGCGACTAAAACGACGCGACTAAAACGACCCGACTAAAACGACAGCGACTAAAACGACCCGACTAAAACGACAGCGACTAAAACAACGCGACTAAAACGACGCGACTAAAACGACACCGACTAGTCCTGGTGGTGCTAACATGAACACACTGACAGCTGATTGCTCTGGAACTGAACACAGAGTTTGTTGGTGGCTTGTGGCCAACCAGTACCTTACAACACATGTTACTTAGTCACCGTTCAATAACTTCAATAACACGACCCGTTCAATGACTAAAACGACGCGACTAAAACGACAGCGACTAAAACGACGCCGACTAAAACGACGCCGACTAAAACGACGCCACTAAAACGACAGCGACTAAAACGACAGCGACTAAAACGCCGCCGCCGACTAAAACGACGCAACTAAAACGACAGCGACTAAAACGCCGCCGACTAAAACGACAGCGACTAAAACGCCGCCGACTAAAACGACGCGACTAAAACGACACGACTAAAACGACACCGACTAGTCCTGGTGGTGCTAACATGAACACACTGACAGCTGATTGCTCTGGAACTGAACACAGAGTTTGTTGGTGGCTTGTGGCCAACCAGTACCTTACAACACATGTTACTTAGTCACCGTTCAATAACTTCAATAACACGACCCGTTCAATGACTAAAACGACGCGACTAAAACGACAGCGACTAAAACGACAGCGACTAAAACGACGCCGACTAAAACGACGCCGACTAAAACGACGCCACTAAAACGCCGCGACTAAAACGACAGCGACTAAAACGCCGCGACTAAAACGCCGCCGCCGACTAAAACGACGCGACTAAAACGCCGCCGACTAAAACGACGCCACTAAAACGGCGCGACTAAAACGCCGCCGACTAAAACGACAGCGACTAAAACGACGCGACTAAAACGACCCGACTAAAACGACAGCGACTAAAACGACCCGACTAAAACAACGCGACTAAAACGACGCGACTAAAACGACACCGACTAGTCCTGGTGGTGCTAACATGAACACACTGACAGCTGATTGCTCTGGAACTGAACACAGAGTTTGTTGGTGGCTTGTGGCCAACCAGTACCTTACAACACATGTTACTTAGTCACCGTTCAATAACTTCAATAACACGACCCGTTCAATGACTAAAACGACGCGACTAAAACGACAGCGACTAAAACGACGCCGACTAAAACGACGCCGACTAAAACGACGCCACTAAAACGACAGCGACTAAAACGCCGCGACTAAAACGACAGCGACTAAAACGCCGCCGCCGACTAAAACGACGCAACTAAAACGACAGCGACTAAAACGCCGCCGACTAAAACGACAGCGACTAAAACGCCGCCGACTAAAACGAAAGCGACTAAAACGACGCCACTAAAACGACGCCACTAAAACGACGCCACTAAAACGGCGCGACTAAAACGACAGCGACTAAAACGACAGCGACTAAAACGCCGCGACTAAAACGACACCGACTAAAACGACCCGACTAAAACGACCCGACTAAAACGACGCGACTAAAACGACACCGACTAAAACGACACCGACTAGTCCTGGTGGTGCTAACATGAACACACTGACAGCTGATTGCTCTGGAACTGAACACAGAGTTTGTTGGTGGCTTGTGGCCAACCAGTACCTTACAACACATGTTACTTAGTCACCGTTCAATAACTTCAATAACACGACCCGTTCAATGACTAAAACGACGCCGACTAAAACGACGCCGACTAAAACGACGCCACTAAAACGACAGCGACTAAAACGACGCCGACTAAAACGCCGCGACTAAAACGCCGCGACTAAAACGACAGCGACTAAAACGACGCGACTAAAACGACAGCGACTAAAACGACAGCGACTAAAACGCCGCCGACTAAAACGACAGCGACTAAAACGACAGCGACTAAAACGCCGCGACTAAAACGCCGCCGACTAAAACGCCGCCGACTAAAACGACAGCGACTAAAACGACAGCGACTAAAACGACGCGACTAAAACGACACCGACTAGTCCTGGTGGTGCTAACATGACCACACTGACAGCTGATTGCTCTGGAACTGAACACAGAGTTTGGTGGTGGCTTGTGGCCAACCAGTACCTTACAACACATGTTACTTAGTCACCGTTCAATAACTTCTCTTCTTTCCAAGCAACAGGACACTGAGAAGAAATGTTGTGATTGAGTTATTGAGAATGAATGAAAGAGTTTCTACGAAAACACAGCAATAATTCAACAACTGCACTACTGGTACAGCTGCTGTTAGAGGCTGGGAGCAGACAGAAGAGGATGTGTCCACGTTTATTTCTTATGCATCAAACCTGTGAGTCGTGCAGTGAAAACTACTGAAGTCTGTCACTGCTCAAGCATTATGTGACAGGAGGCCAGAAGCACAATAAATACATTTGATGGTCATTTTTAAAGTCAAATGTTCCCTTCAATTTCACTTTTTCCATCTTTCTGTGCTCAGTTCACACTTTTGCCTTCAATTCATCTGAAATTGTGTCCAGTAATATGCTGCTGCCACTAGTCCTGCATGTGACTGTGATATTGGGATCCAAGCTGAACAACCACACAAACATGTCTCTGACACTTTAAACCATCCACATCCCTCCTTCGAAATCTCATTAATCTTTTAAAAACATATTTTTATTAATACAAACATTTATTTCTGCAGAAGTACGCGTCTCACTGACCACTGCCTAATGTTGCTGCTGCAATAGACAGGCTCCTATTTGAATGAGCCTGGCATAATCTAGACACATTTGCATGAGCAGCAGAGGAGGAAGACGGCTAAAAATAGATGTTACTATAAACCAAAGCTCTGTATTCTTTCAGACGTTCGTTACACGAGTTGTTTAAAAGCCAGTACAGGAAAAACAAGCTGTTTAACTTTGTGTGTCCAGAATGAATTGCTGCGCTGCTGTTGTCAGCTGTTGAGCTGTACATTTAGAGACTAACTGGATCTGCAAAAATATCTTTCTGCTGAAGCCATTCATGTTAAGTCTCAAAGTGTATTTATACTTTTACCAGGCGCCAGTCAGCTCTGAGCTAATCCTGCAGTGATCTTTTTATTTATACGATACGTTTAAAAATGCCTGACAACCTCACTTCCTCTTAACGACATGAATAGTTTGGTTAACTTCACACAAAGTCTATAAAATCAAATCACACATATTAGATTTGGATGCCCTCCGTGATGCAACCCACAGATTTGCATCTCCTCCATATTTGAACCGAGGCTCTTTGTCGTGTTAATAACTACAGGGAGTGCAGAATTATTAGGCAAGTTGTATTTTTGAGGAATAATTTTATTATTGAACAACAACCATGTTCTCAATGAACCCAAAAAACTCATTAATATCAAAGCTGAATGTTTTTGGAAGTAGTTTTTAGTTTGTTTTTAGTTTTAGCTATTTTAGGGGGATATCTGTGTGTGCAGGTGACTATTACTGTGCATAATTATTAGGCAACTTAACAAAAAACAAATATATACCCATTTCAATTATTTATTTTTACCAGTGAAACCAATATAACATCTCCACATTCACAAATATACATTTCTGACATTCAAAAACAAAACAAAAACAAATCAGCGACCAATATAGCCACCTTTCTTTGCAAGGACACTCAAAAGCCTGCCATCCATGGATTCTGTCAGTGTTTTGATCTGTTCACCATCAACATTGCGTGCAGCAGCAACCACAGCCTCCCAGACACTGTTCAGAGAGGTGTACTGTTTTCCCTCCTTGTAAATCTCACATTTGATGATGGACCACAGGTTCTCAATGGGGTTCAGATCAGGTGAACAAGGAGGCCATGTCATTAGTTTTTCTTCTTTTATACCCTTTCTTGCCAGCCACGCTGTGGAGTACTTGGACGGGTGTGATGGAGCATTGTCCTGCATGAAAATCATGTTTTTCTTGAAGGATGCAGACTTCTTCCTGTACCACTGCTTGAAGAAGGTGTCTTCCAGAAACTGGCAGTAGGACTGGGAGTTGAGCTTGACTCCATCCTCAACCCGAAAAGGCCCCACAAGCTCATCTTTGATGATACCAGCCCAAACCAGTACTCCACCTCCACCTTGCTGGCGTCTGAGTCGGACTGGAGCTCTCTGCCCTTTACCAATCCAGCCACGGGCCCATCCATCTGGCCCATCAAGACTCACTCTCATTTCATCAGTCCATAAAACCTTAGAAAAACCAGTCTTGAGATATTTCTTGGCCCAGTCTTGACGTTTCAGCTTGTGTGTCTTGTTCAGTGGTGGTCGTCTTTCAGCCTTTCTTACCTTGGCCATGTCTCTGAGTATTGCACACCTTGTGCTTTTGGGCACTCCAGTGATGTTGCAGCTCTGAAATATGGCCAAACTGGTGGCAAGTGGCATCTTGGCAGCTGCACGCTTGACTTTTCTCAGTTTATGGGCAGTTATTTTGCGCCTTGGTTTTTCCACACGCTTCTTGCGACCCTGTTGACTATTTTGAATGAAACGCTTGATTGTTCGATGATCACGCTTCAGAAGCTTTGCAATTTTGAGACTGCTGCATCCCTCTGCAAGATATCTCACTATTTTTGACTTTTCTGAGCCTGTCAAGTCCTTCTTTTGACCCATTTTGCCAAAGGAAAGGACGTTGCCTAATAATTATGCACACCTGATATAGGGTGTTGATGTCATTAGACCACACCCCTTCTCATTACAGGGATGCACATCACCTAATATGCTTAATTGGTAGTAGGCTTTCGAGCCTATACAGCTTGGAGTAAGACAACATGCATGAAGAGGATGATGTGGACAAAATACTCGTTTGCCTAATAATTCTGCACTCCCTGTATATCTGGGACTCTCCACCATTTGACCTTAGAACTGAAGAAGCTTCTTGGATGAGAGGTGAAACGTCTTCAAGTAACTTAAAGAAGTCCAGACGCTTTTCTTTGCAAGCTCCTTTGACAACAGGTCCTATTGGCTAATTGGTTAAACTATCTAGATTCTGGACTGAAAATTCCCCACGTCTTAATGTGAAACACATTAAGTAAAACACACTCCAAATTACACAGAAAAATGAAAAGTTGATATGAAAACAGAAACATTCAAATGGAGAAACGACGCAGAAATCTAGTTTAAAAACAGGTTGACAGAAGCTCAATAAGAGAGAGACCCTCATTCATGCATGTCGGGCGTAAACTCTTTAAACAAAATATCCAGAACGCTTCCTGATAAATGAATATTGCCCCTCTTTGACTGGGTTTAATGGCTTCACTGCCTGTAAAACAATAAAGCTGAATTATACTGTCTTAAATCATTTCTCTTAATCGAACTTATGTGTTCATTAGGGCTGCACGATTTTGCATAAAATGAGAATCACGATTTTTTGGCTTAGAATTGAGATCACGATTCTCTCACGATTTTCTTTTCCAGTATAAATATTTATTGCACTTATTAACTGCACATCAACTTGGTAACAGTTGAGACTGAACATAAAAACAATAAATAAACAGTAAAAACAACAAATGTCTCACACTTTGTCGTTGCCGCAAAATGTTGTACTGCTTGAAATTCCGTCTCCACCGTTGCTCGACACTGCGTGTATAGAGCAGGTAGTGCAACAATAGAAAAATAGTTGCGTGACGGCACTGTGTAGCGTTTGTCTAGGGTGTTGATCGTTTTCCTAAATCCCTCGTTTTGCACAGTGTTGATGGAGCCATATCTTTGGTCAGGTGATAAGTGATAGCCTCCGTAATTTCTTTGTGCCTGCGGGAGTTCGACGGGAATGGGGAAGCGCTGTATAAGGTTCCCGTTATTGATGTTTGGGTGGTTGACCGGGACGGATTTTCTCCTGTCACTTTCTCGTCATCCCTGACCTGCTCTCCGTTGTTTTTTCCTGCTAATTTTAGCATCACACGGCACAGCTTCTGTATCACGTGGTATAAGGCTCTGCCCTTGTCATTTTTTGAGCAGGAAGAGTGAGCGCTTGTTTTCATGCAGATTACGTCCCGGATCAAAATGCGGTACAATCGTCGTCGTCTTTTTTTTTTTCTTTTTTAAATCGTTGTCATTTGGAAATGAGATCGCACATACGTATGAATCGAGATCGCGATTTCCTAACGATTAATCGTGCAGCCCTAGTGTTCATTAATTCCTTCTTTTAGAGGGCGGGATGTTTCTCCTATATTGTTATTGTATCATGTAGATTACATTTTTAGTTCTACAAGTGATAAAACCCTTTATGTCAATGAACTTGCCACTTATGGGTCTTTAAATGATTTTACACTTTTTGTGTTTTGACCGGTTATGCAAGACCTACATTATCAAGGTTTCTTGGGAGTTTTAGGCTTGTCAGAGCTTTCCAAGACCTTCGCTCTAATTTTTTTACCCCTCTTATCAGGTATCGTTGGTGGTTCTTTAAAGGTCCCTGATACATGTGGATCACTTTGAGGTGGCTTGGGTGGAAACTTCCAGCATGAAGTGATGTATTCAGATCAGTAGGTCTGGAGTGCAGAGAGGGGGGCGGAGATTTGTCTTTTTGTTGGTACTTTGTGTCAAGGAAGTTAATTTCTTCAGGGCTGTGATTAAGGGTTAAACTTCCTTCCTCCTTCGCTCCTTCCAGAGTAAAAATGCTGCTCCAAAGACATAATAAGTGGTAGAAAAGGGTCAGTTTGGTGGTTATATCGAATTGGTTCTTCCAGGTGACCAACAAATAGTCAGGCAAAACTGGGCACCATTTTTGTTACCATTGCAGTGTCAGATTAACACAAGAACAGTGTGTAGAGAGCTTCATGGGTTTCCATGGCTGAGCAACTGCATCCAAGCCTCACATCCCCATGCACAATGCAAAGCGTTGCATGCACATAGTTGTGGAAACACACCACCACTGGACTGTCGAGCCGTGCAGGAGTGACCAGTCGCACTTCTCCGTGTGGCAACCCGATGGATGAGTCAGGGTTTAGCTCCGGTTGCCAGGAATACAGTACTTTGCACGTTTGGTGGACGGGGGATGATGGTGTGAGGTTATTTCTCAGGAGTTGGGCTTACTGCTTTAGATTTAGCACCTCCAAATTTGATTGATCCGAACACTGTAACGGTCCATCGTGGTAAAGGGAGAGTTGAGCATAAAAGCGAAGCAGTTGATTTACACCCTCACCGATGGTCAGGAGCTCTGGGTCAAGAACAAGATTGTGGACGCAGCAGAAATGAGCAATAGTGGCTGGCCTCTCCTTTATTGGAGCGGAGCTCAGTGGAGAGACTCCTCTATGTCAGATATAGCCAGTTGAGGTGCTTCGGGCATCTGTTTAAGATGCTGGAGAGATTGTATTTCTCGGCTGACCTGGGAATGCCTCAGTGTTCCCCCAGAGAAGCTGGAGGAGGTGGCTATGAAGAGGGAGATGCTTGGGCTGCTCCCACAACCCTGGATAAGTGGAAGAAGATGGATGGATGGAGTCCACAACCTTCAGTGAAGTTCACCATCGAGCAGAGAGAGGACTCAAAGCAGGCTAGCAGGAACACCCAGCACATCTGCTGTTGGATGTCTGTTAAAAACCAGATTGATGTTTCTTACTGTGCATGCTAGTAAAGCTTTGTGTCTGTGCAGCCTTCACTGCGTGGCATCAATATGAGGCCATAGCATCAGCATGAGCACAGGCAGGTGGCATCATCAGTGGACGCTGCTGTCGGCACGGCACACGGTCCGCTGTTATCAACAGCCGTCCAGCATCCACCCTAACCCCAGCTCAGGGCGTAGAGTGCCGACACGCTTCAGTGCGCTGAGCGGAGGAGGATGTGCTTCAAATGAAAACGTACCTCAGAATTTTGGCAATGAATAAAAATAAATGTGGAGAAAGATGATCCCAGCAGAGTTACTGGCAGATAAGGACGTGTTCGTGTGCTTTCATTCAGCGTCTATAAGCTCCAAACATTTACAGCCTGCATGCTCGTGGCTCCGCCTCTTATGTGAGGGAGTAGCTGTAAACAGGAAGAGGACAGACCCAGCTGTTAGAGAGGGGGAGGAGGAGGGGGGGCTGCACCGACCAGCTGGGTTTCACTGCTGCCCCCCCCCCCCACCCCCACCCCCCAGGGGCAGTGATCTACACAGAGCTGCTCTTTTTATTTATTTCACTATTTTTAGCCCACACAGTTCAGTATTTTTAATGTGTGTTTTTAAAACATAACATAGTTTAGATTCTAGCAAAGTGTTTGTCTCCATCCTCAGGTACCCACAGCACTAAAGCTAAAGCTGTTTCCACAGCCAGTGCTTCCTCTTTGCTCACTGATGTTTACTTACTCTGTTGTTGATGTTCAAACATGGAACAGAACGCTAACCACATCTACACGCGACCACGGTTTCACACTTTGCAGCAGGATTGCAGGAGGGTCACTTTGAGGCCAACTCGTACAGCCCGTACTCAGGTCAGTGACCGGCCCGTGACCTCCCCGTAACCTCTGGTTGCTAGGCAAATATGTGTATCCCTGAATGATTGGTCGGTAGTTGTGGCAGGATGCCAATAAGATAAGATAACCTTTATTGTGACATTAGTCACAAAGAAGTTGCTTTAAAACTCTGTCAGTGTGTGTTCTTCCCTGTAAAGCTGGTGTGCAGATGCATGGACCTGCAGCCTCCTGCACTGGTGCCCCCTTACTGCCTTTAACCCTTTAAGACCTACCATAGAACCAAGTCCTCCAGAGCTTATATTATATGTTTACATGCTGTGGAGCCATTTTTGGGAGCATTTCAAGTTGCTATACATCAATACAACCATTACAGCCTAAATTTTAATAATATGTCTGCATTAAGTGCATAGTAATTACATAAATTGCAAAAAAGTGCAATAAACTACAAAAAAATTGAAAATTGTTTTTGTTTTTTAACATATATTTCTAGTTAGAGAAATTCAAGAGGCTTATCCCTCAAAACTGTAAGTACAAAAAAGTTGCACAAAGTAGTTTCCTACCACAGGAAATTTATTTTGAGTGTCTTCATAGTTTTATTTTTGAAATACACCAATTTTTATACACTGCAGGAAAAACGAAAATAATTATTATAGTGCAAATTTGCAAAAAAGCAGCATATGCATCAAAATAAACTATTTCCAGCAGTGCAATATGAGTCCTCAGCATCCCAGAAACGACACAGAAAGTCATAAAGTCAAACATGACTTTTAAAAACACCAGCATAAGCTCATGAGGCCCTGATGGTAAAAAACTACATTTCCGCGAAAATGACGTCACTTACGGTTTCGGACAGGTCATGGGGACATGCGATAGTTCACGCTGATGGACGTAGGAAGTGTTACGAACAGCTGATCGGATCGGCAAAGTGTGTTTTTGGAATATTATGTTTTTGTTGCTGCAAGCGCTTTTTATGCAGTTTTTGCAAAGCTATATGTGGAAGGAAGCCGTGACCGAGGACAAGCTGATGGCATAAGATGTAAGTACAACTCCTCCGGTTTCATATGCAGAAAAAATTATTGCGCTAGCTCACGTGGTTGCAGTGCTACCGGGATTTAAAAATAGTTACGCAAAACGGAGCGTGCCCGCTCCGACCGGCTTTAAAGGGTTAACCCAGACCTCAGTGGGCTGATTGAAACCAGGTGTCACTGTTTTAGCAGCTTTTACCTCAGGGTGCCTCACATCCTCAGTCATCTCTGCACCCACGATTCAAGCGTTACACAGGCTCAGTGTGAGGAATACACTTTCTGAACAGTGCATCTCAAAATTGACTCCCAGCAACATTTAGCAGGACACCCATTGGACTGTTGGGCTATTTATGTAACCAACAACACTTCAGTTGTTGTTAGTAGCATACGGATGATTGTAGCCATATACTTTTATTCAACTACAGGTGACCTCTAGTGGATTCAATTCTATTCAATTCAATTCAATTTTATTTATATAGCGCCAAAGAGCCTATGTTCAAAGTCAGTGAACAGTTTACCCATCAAAGTTCTCTGGTGCAGCTTCATGACTCACAGAGTTGCTTTGTCGTTGACATCAGCTGTGACTTGTCGTTTATTTTGTTTTTTTCAAACATAAATTTTGTGTGTTTTGCACCACCAACTTCATCAGTCTGATGTTTACAAAGGGTCGCCGTCTCTCATTGGGACAAAGAATAATATCCGGTCTATGCAGCTGTCTCTTCAGTGAGTGAGAAACTACGTTTTTGGTTAAATGATCCAAATAAGTCTGCGTTTCGTCTGCGTCACACAGCTAACACCAGGTGAGAAGAGTCGATGTGTAGTTGAGCTTTGACAGTAGGAGAGCTTGTTAGTCTCACACTCAGCTGCTCAGCGGCTCTGGAAAGACTCTGAGCGAGCTGAAGGTTAAACTCCAGCGTGTCTCTGTGCTCTCTGAGGAGCTGTATGTCACCGTCAGCAGCACCGATGCAGCCATCACTCACAGGAACAGTAACGTTTCCACTCAGAGTGCCTTAATCAGCTATGCAGCTGCACCAGGGCAGGGGTGTGATTTAAATTCACCCCACGAGGCCCAGGCTGCATCGCTTAATGACTCCATCGATTTTCTGGACAATATACATCCATAAGTACTGTTGACAAACGTGAGAGGATTGGAGGCTTAAGAGGTCCTTTATTTATCTAACTAAATGCTGTTTGTATTATTTTATTGATGCCATTTTAAGTATGATCCAACTGATTTAGCCTCCATCCACCCAGCCACCATAAATGCTTATCCAGCTTGGGTTAATCTGCAGATTACCACAACACGCTTTGAAACCCTGACAGATAACCACGCATTTGTCCACTACCCTGGATAACTGTGGGACATGAAGGTTGAATTGGTAATCAGCCTAGCAGGCGTGCCCTTGGGTCAAAGAAACCCACAGAGACACAGGAGGACGTAGAAGTTCCTCACAGCGAGAAGCTGCAGTTTCCAAACAAAACAGATGGAAGGTCTTAGACAGCCTCCTGAAATGTTGCTTCCTCTGTTCATAGGCTGCAGTTCTTCCACTACAAGCTTGTACTTGTGACAGTCATTGAGCTCGTCCGCACTCATTACTTTCACTTTGTGTGGAGCATGAAAAAGGTAAGCAGGCTGAAAGCTGCAGGGCAAGTTGAGCTGGATGCTGCCTGGCAGCTAAACGTAACAACAGTCTTTCCATCTTCAGTCGACTGCATGAAAGGAAAGACGACATTTTCAGCACTTGATTTCATTTAGACCGTCCTCTGGCTGCATGTCAACCTTTTAAAGTTGCGTTTTCACTGAGCACGTGGCAGCAGACTACGAAGATCCGGTCAGCAGTGCAGTCTAGCAGCCTTTGATCCTCCTGAACACAAGCAGGAGGAAAGTGCTCATCTCCTCCTGCACAAATGCAGTTTCCCTCAGTAGTAGATGATCAAAGATGTGAGAGGGCAACAGAAAAGATTTAGATTTGTATTTCAGAGGGAGATGGTGGATAGATCAAGCTGAGAGCAAGCAAAGCAATGCAGCACTTTTGCTTTTTCCCCTTGTTGCAATGAAGAGAACATCTATATGTGCAAGTCTACCCACTGCCAGCCACGTCTGATTGGTTGTGCAGCATCTCTCAGTGTAGAGTCTGCAAAGGACCCTGGCTCTTACTAGTGAAATGTTTCTGCCGCTAAATTGTTCCTGCTGAGATTTAAACTTTTTCCTGAACCGTACAATGCAAGTATTTTCATTCTTTCCATTGGTATCTATGGTATGATCATTATTATTAGAGATGATAGTGATGTGAAAAATACATGCGAGTCATTAAACAATCATGTTCAACCAGCCTGTGAAGTCACAACACAACAACAAACCTGAGTGGACTGCTTCAGTTGGATCGCACCAACACAGTGTACAGGGAGTGCAGAATTATTAGGCAAATGAGTATTTTGTCCACATCATCCTCTGCATGCATGTTGTCTTACTCCAAGCTGTATAGGCTCGAAAGCCTACTACCAATTAAGCATATTAGGTGATGTGCATCTCTAATGAGAAGGGGTGTGGTCTAATGACATCAACACCCTATATCAGGTGTGCATAATTATTAGGCAACGTCCTTTCCTTTGGCAAAATGGGTCAAAAGAAGGACTTGACAGGCTCAGAAAAGTCAAAAATAGTGAGATATCTTGCAGAGGGATGCAGCAGTCTCAAAATTGCAAAGCTTCTGAAGCGTGATCATCGAACAATCAAGCGTTTCATTCAAAATAGTCAACAGGGTCGCAAGAAGCGTGTGGAAAAACCAAGGCGCAAAATAACTGCCCATAAACTGAGAAAAGTCAAGCGTGCAGCTGCCAAGATGCCACTTGCCACCAGTTTGGCCATATTTCAGAGCTGCAACATCACTGGAGTGCCCAAAAGCACAAGGTGTGCAATACTCAGAGACATGGCCAAGGTAAGAAAGGCTGAAAGACGACCACCACTGAACAAGACACACAAGCTGAAACGTCAAGACTGGGCCAAGAAATATCTCAAGACTGGTTTTTCTAAGGTTTTATGGACTGATGAAATGAGAGTGAGTCTTGATGGGCCAGATGGATGGGCCCGTGGCTGGATTGGTAAAGGGCAGAGAGCTCCAGTCCGACTCAGACGCCAGCAAGGTGGAGGTGGAGTACTGGTTTGGGCTGGTATCATCAAAGATGAGCTTGTGGGGCCTTTTCGGGTTGAGGATGGAGTCAAGCTCAACTCCCAGTCCTACTGCCAGTTTCTGGAAGACACCTTCTTCAAGCAGTGGTACAGGAAGAAGTCTGCATCCTTCAAGAAAAACATGATTTTCATGCAGGACAATGCTCCATCACACCCGTCCAAGTACTCCACAGCGTGGCTGGCAAGAAAGGGTATAAAAGAAGAAAAACTAATGACATGGCCTCCTTGTTCACCTGATCTGAACCCCATTGAGAACCTGTGGTCCATCATCAAATGTGAGATTTACAAGGAGGGAAAACAGTACACCTCTCTGAACAGTGTCTGGGAGGCTGTGGTTGCTGCTGCACGCAATGTTGATGGTGAACAGATCAAAACACTGACAGAATCCATGGATGGCAGGCTTTTGAGTGTCCTTGCAAAGAAAGGTGGCTATATTGGTCGCTGATTTGTTTTTGTTTTGTTTTTGAATGTCAGAAATGTATATTTGTGAATGTGGAGATGTTATATTGGTTTCACTGGTAAAAATAAATAATTGAAATGGGTATATATTTGTTTTTTGTTAAGTTGCCTAATAATTATGCACAGTAATAGTCACCTGCACACACAGATATCCCCCTAAAATAGCTAAAACTAAAAACAAACTAAAAACTACTTCCAAAAACATTCAGCTTTGATATTAATGAGTTTTTTGGGTTCATTGAGAACATGGTTGTTGTTCAATAATAAAATTATTCCTCAAAAATACAACTTGCCTAATAATTCTGCACTCCCTGTAAACCTAGTGGGAGTATCCCCCCACAGAGGGACAAAAGGACCCCCTGATGATCCTCTAATCGCCTGAGCCAAGGTGTGAAAAGGATGGAGGATTAGAGGATCATCAGGGGGTCCTTTTGTCCCTCTGTGGGGGGAAACTCCCACTAGGTTTATATCTGGGACTCTCCACCATTTGACCTTAGAACTGAAGAAGCTTCTCGGATGAGAGGTGAAACGTCTTCAAGTAACTTAAAGAAGTCCAGACGCTTTTCTTTGCAAGCTCCTTTGACTACGATGACCTGGATGACTGAGAACCTTCAGAGACAATAGGACCTGTTAAATGTCAATTGGTCAGCTGGTTTATTTGTGAAGGTGTGATTGGTCCATTTAAATTTACTTTTTTTTTTTTTTTAAATTGATGGAGCCACAAGCCGAAACACATTGGTTACTTAAGTTGTTTCCTGTTACTTTGAGCGGAGTCTCCACGTCAGCTATTGTGACGTCTGCAATTTTATGGTGTTATTTTTGTGCCATTATTCTGAGCGCACGTAAAAAAGTTCTGAGCGCACGTAAAAAAACTTTGAGCGCACGTAAAAAAATTCTAAGTGCACGTAAAAAAAGTTTGCAGGTGCAAGTGTTGCATTTTGAGGAGATGCAACACTTGCACCTGCAAGCAGCCCCTCTCGCTCAGTTTTTGCATTTGCTCGCGCTCTCAACGTGTTGCTCGCGCTCTCAACGTGTTGCTCGCGCTCTCAACGTGTTGCTCGCGCTCTCAACGTGTTGCTCGCGCTCTCAACGTGTTGCTCGCGCTCTCAACGTGTTGCTCGCGCTCTCAACGTTTCTGCCCGTGCGCGCTCAACTCTTTGTGTACGCCGTTATATTTGTGCCACAAAACCAGCCAATCACAGACTTGGATGCAAAAAAATCTGATTGGCTGTTTTTGTCTCCAATCAGCTCGAAATGACAAAATGCAATATCCCAGAATGCATTTCGTCCAAAACTCAAAGGAGGCAGTGGCGGAGGAACACAGAGGGGCGGAGTTTGAAATATCACTCTTTCTGGGTCACAAAATAAACTTTAAGATATTTTCATGCAAGAATGTTTCTGTGTAAACTTCAAATATCTGCTCGATTCATTGAGACATCACATATTTGCATAACTGCTCTAACGTTTTCAGAGACGTGGGATCTCCTCACAGTTTGCCTGAAGCAGCACGGCGCTGAAACCTTAAAGAGCTGCGTTTGAATCAGTGTGTTCATGATCCTCCTTCATGGTTATTGGCAGACTGTGACAGGCTCTCCTGATATTTCCCATGAGTGCATCTTTATTCACATTCTATTGTTTTGATGACATACTTACACTAGTTGCAATAACAACGTAAATACTGTGAAGGTAAAAATGGGACATATGTTATAACTCATCCTTTAATCCCACATGATGACCTGTGATGAAATAACACTGTGTGTCTGGATTTGGACTTTTATTGCGACCTCACTGCTCGTCACAGATTTCTCCTCTTCACCTCTCTGTTTGTGAATATTTGTCATCTTCCAGATGTAGCTCACTCCTGCTACGTCTACACAGACAGCACATCGACATATATCTGACGTGGGAGACGTGCTGTAAGGATGATTGGTATAACCCAGGAAAGTTTGATTTGAGGGATCGGGTGAGAATCAGGTCAGTGTTTACATGAAGCACTTTTATTCTGGTTAGGCTTTTAATCCGGTTACTTGTGTCCACGTAAACATGGCTCCTGCAGGAAACATGGCCTGACGCCAAACTCGCATTAGATCGGGACTCTAATCTCATGCGATTAAAGAAGAAACCGGTCCTACTGTTAGCCCGCAGCACATGTGTGTTGCAGACGTGTGTGAGGAAAATCCTAGAAATCCATCATATAATCCTAAAGCGTCACCGCATTGTTCTCCAGATTCCTGCTGATCGTCACAATTGGGCTAAAATTCATGAGGAAAGTCCGTCGGCCTGCACAGGACCGTTATAGGACACAGTTGTTGCAACTGTCACATCCTCCTCCCAGATGTCATTTGTTGAAACCGGTCCTGCAGATTTAGGGACTGTCTGAGGAAACAATCAGGAGGACATAATCCCAAGTAAGGGAGCGAGCGAGGAGGTGTGTCTAGCTGCGCTGCAGTGACGACAGCACGAGAGTGGGATTATAAACCCTGGATTACACACAGAGGCACACAAAAACACAAATCCACCACAGGATTTGGCCCAGGTTCTGCTTTTGACACACGAGCTGAGATGAGGCTATATTGAGCCATACAGGCTATTTAAGGTCAAACAGTTGCTTTAACCCTTTAAAGCCGGTCAGAGCAGCACGCTCTGTTTTGCGTAACTATTTTTAAATCCCGGTAGCTCTGCAACCACGTGAGCTAGCGCAATAATTTTTTCTGCATATGAAACCGGAGGAGTTGTACTTACATCTGATGCCATCAGCTTGTCCTCGGTCACAGTTTCCTTCCACATAAAGCTTTGCAAAAACTGCATAAAAAGCACTTGCAGCAACAAAAACATAATATTCCAGAAACAGGCTTTGCCGATCCAATCAGCTGTTCATAACACTTCCTACGTCCATCAGCGTGAACTATCGCATGTCCGCCATGACCTGCCCGAAACCGGAAGTGACGTCATTTTCGCGGAAATGTAGTTTTTTACCATCAATTCAATTCAATTCAATTCAATTCAATTTTATTTATATAGCGCCAAATCACAACAAAAGTCGCCTCAAGGCGCTTCATAGATACAGAGAAAAACCCAACAATCATATGACCCCCTATGAGCAAGCACTTTGGCGACAGTGGGAAGGAAAAACTCCCTTTTAACAGGAAGAAACCTCCGGCAGAACCAGGCTCAGGGAGGGGCGGCCATCTGCTGCGACCGGTTGGGGTGAGAGAAGGAAGACAGGATAAAAGACATGCTGTGGAAGAGAGACAGAGGTTAATAACAGATATGATTCAATGCAGAGAGGTCTATTAATACATAGTGAGTGAGAAAGGTGACTGGAAAGGAAAAACTCAATGCATCATGGGAATCCCCCGGCAGCCTACGTCTATTGCAGCATAACTAAGGGAGGATTCAGGGTCACCTGGTCCAGCCCTAACTATATGCTTTAGCAAAAAGGAAAGTTTGAAGCCTAATCTTGAAAGTAGAGATAGTTTCTGTCTCCTGAATCCAAACTGGAAGCTGGTTCCACAGAAGAGGGGCCTGAAAACTGAAGGCTCTGCCTCCCATTCTACTTTTAAATACTCTAGGAACAACAAGTAGGCCTGCAGAGCGAGAGCGAAGTGCTCTAATAGGGTGATATGGTACTACAAGGTCATTAAGATAAGATGGGGCCTGAATATTTAAGACCTCGTATGTGAGGAGCAGGATTTTGAATTCAATTCTGGATTTAACAGGAAGCCAATGAAGGGAAGCCAAAACAGGAGAAATATGCTCTCTCCTTCTAGTCCCTGTCAGGACTCTTGCTGCAGCATTTTGGATTAGCTGAAGGCTTTTCAGTGAGTTTTTTGGACATCCTGATAATAATGAATTACAGTAGTCCAGCCTGGAAGTAATAAATGCATGAACTAGTTTTTCAGCGTCATTCTGAGACAGGATATTTCTAATTTTAGAGATGTTGCGCAAATGGAAGAAAGCAGTCTTACATATTTGTTTAATATGTGCGTTGAAGGACATGTCCTGGTCAAAAATGACTCCAAGGTTCCTCACAGCGTTACTGGAGGCCAAGGTAATGCCATCCAGAGTATGAATCTGGTTAGATACCATATTTCTAAGATTTTCAGGGCCGAGTACAATAACCTCAGTTTTATCTGAATTAAGAAGCAGAAAGTTAGCGGCCATCCAGGTCTTTATGTCTTTAAGACATTCCTGCAGTTTAACTAATTGGTGTGTGTTATCTGGCTTCATGGACAGATAGAGCTGGGTGTCATCTGCATAGCAGTGTAAATGTATGCTATGTCTTCTAATGATGCTGCCTAAGGGAAGCATGTATAATGTAAACAGAATTGGTCCTAGCACTGAACCCTGTGGAACTCCATAATTAACCTCAGTGTGTGAAGAGGACTCTCCATTTACATACACAAATTGGAGTCTATTAGATAGATATGATACAAACCACTGCAGCACAGTACCTGTAATACCTACAGCATGTTCTAATCGCTCTAATAGGATATTATGGTCGACAGTATCGAACGCTGCACTGAGGTCTAGCAGGACAAGCACAGAGATGAGTCCACTGTCAGAGGCCATAAGAAGATCATTTGTAACCTTCACTAAAGCTGTTTCTGTGCTGTGATGAGCTCTGAAACCTGACTGAAACTCTTCAAATAAACCATTCCTCTGCAGATGATCTGTTAGCTGTTTGACAACTACTCTTTCAAGGATGTTTGATATGAAAGGAAGGTTGGAGATTGGCCTATAATTAGCTAAGACTGCTGGGTCTAGAGATGGCTTTTTGAGTAAAGGTTTAACCACAGCCAGCTTGAAGGCCTGTGGTACATAGCCGATTATTAGAGATAGGTTGATCATATTTAAGATCGAAGAATTAATCAATGGCAGGACTTCTTTGAGCAGTTTTGTAGGAATGGGGTCTAAAAGACACGTTGATGGTTTGGAGGAAGTAATTATTGAAGTTAACTCAGAAAGATCAATTGGAGAAAAAGAGTCTAACTTAACATCAATGGTACTAAGAGTAGCTGTAGAAAATATTACATCTGTGGGATGATTACTGGTAATTTTTTCTCTAATGATAAAAATTTTACTTGAGAAGAAGTTCATGAAGTCATTACTAGTTAACGTTAAAGGGATGGTTGGCTCAACAGAGCTCTGACTCTTTGTCAGCCTGGCTACAGAGCTGAAGAGAAACCTGGGGTTGTTCTTATTTTCTTCAATCAGTGATGAATAGTAAGATGTTCTGGCTTTGCGGAGGGCTTTCTTATAAAGCAGCAAACTATTTCTCCAGGCTAAATGATGATCCTCTAAATTTGTGACACGCCATTTCCTCTCCAGATTACGAGTCATCTGCTTTAGGGTACATGTTTGAGAATTATACCACGGAGTCAGGTACTTCTGATTAGAGACCTTAGTTTTCACTGGAGCTACAGTATCCAGAGTCGTACGTAGTGAGGAGGTGAAATTATTAACAAGATACTCAACCTCTGTTGGGGTAGCGTTCAGATAGCTGCTCTGCTCTGTGTTGGTACAGGGCATTGAAGATGATAACAGTGGGTGGATTATATTCTTAAACTTAGTTACAGCGCTTTCAGAAAGACATCTACTTTGATAAAATCTACTCTCCACCGCTGTGTAATCAATTATTGTAAATGTAAATGTTATCAGGAAATGATCAGACAGGAGAGGGTTTTCAGGAAACACTGTTAAATGTTCAGTTTCTATGCCATATGTTAAAACAAGATCTAGAGTGTGATTAAAGTGGTGGGTGGGTTCTTTTACATTTTGAGAGAAGCCAATTGAGTCTAATAACAGACTAAATGCCATGTTGAGGCTGTCATTTTTAGCATCTACATGGATGTTAAAATCACCCACAATAATTATTTTATCTGAGCTCAGAACTAAATTAGATATAAAGTCTGAGAAATCAGACAGAAACTCTGTGTAAGGCCCAGGTGGACGATAGATGATAACAAGTAAGACTGGTTTCTGAGTTTCACAGCTGGGGTGGACAATGTTAAGCATCAGGCTTTCAAATGAATTAAAAGTCTGTCTTGGTCTTTCATTAATTAATAGGCTGGTGTGAAAAATTGCTGCCACACCGCCCCCTCGGCCTGTGCTTCGAGGTTTCTGGTAGTTAGAATGACTCGGGGGTGTTGATTCATTTAAACTAACATAATCATCCTGCTGCAACCAGGTTTCTGTAAGGCAGAGTAAATCAATTTGTTGATCAATTATTAAGTCATGTACTAACAGAGACTTGGAGGAGAGAGAGACCTAATATTTAATAATCCACATTTCACTGTTTTACTCTTTGGTTCAGATGTGGATACTGTACTGTTCTTTCTTTTTGATTGTTTATGTTTAAGTTGTTTGTTGCTGGTTTTTAGTTTGTTTTTTGTCTTTTTGGAAGCTGACACAGTCTCTATGGAGATGGGTTTTTGGGGGGTAGCAGGAGGAGAGAAGCTGCAGAGAGGCGTGTAAGACTGCAACTCTGCTTCCTGGTCCCAACTCTGGATAGTCATATTTTGGGGGGTTTAATAAATTTGTCCATATTTCTAGAAATGAGAGCTGCTCCATCCAAAGTGGGATGGATGCCGTCTCTCCTAACAAGACCAGGTTTCCTCCAGAAGGTTTGCCAATTATCTATGAAGCCCACATCGTTTCTGGGACACCACTCAGACAGCCAGCAATTTAAGGAGAACATGCGGCTAAACATGTCACTCCTGGTCTGATTGGGGAGGGGACCAGAGAAAACTACAGAGTCCGACATTGTTTTAGCAAAGTTGCACACCGATTCAATATTGATTTTAGTGACCTCCGATTGGCGTAACCGGGTGTCATTACTGCCGACGTGAATTATGATTTTACTGAATTTACGTTTACCCTTAGCCAGCAGTTTTAAATTCAGGGCCTCATGAGCCTATACTGGTGTTTTTAAAAGTTATGTTTGACTTTATGACTTTCTGTGTCGTTTCTGGGATGCTGAGGACTCATATTGCACTGCTGGAAATTGTTTATTTTGATGCATATGCTGCTTTTTTGCAAATTTGCACTATAATATTTATTTTTGTTTTTCCTGCAGTGTATAAAAATTGGTGTATTTCAAAAATAAAACTATGCAGACACTCAAAATAAATTTCCTGTGGTGGGAAACTATTTTGTGCAACTTTTTTGTATTTACAGTTTTGAGGGATAAGCCTCTTAAATTTCTCTAACTAGAAATATATGTTAAAAAACAAAAACGATTTTCAATTTTTTTGTAGTTTATTGCACTTTTTTGCAATTTATGTAATTACTATGCACTTAATGCAGACATATTATTAAAATTTAGGCTGTAATGGTTGTATTGATGTATATCAACTTGAAATGCTCCCAAAAATGGCTCCACAGCATGTAAAAATATACTATAAGCTCTGGCGGACTTGGTGCTATGGTAGGTCTTAAAGGGTTAATTACAGTGCAGAGCGCTGATTAGCTGTGACGCTCATCACTCGAGTCTGAGATGGCCAAGCTTTTATATCAGACAGCGTCGGGCCGAGCAGTCGTATCCACGGTGTAGCGATGAGGCCGTCACTTTCACACGGTCACAATGAGAAGAGAAGTGTGACAGCAGAGCCTGTTCAGGCTGCTGGATCTCAGGCTTGTGTGGGAGGAAACAGGTGGCAGGTCTCACTGCCATTTCTCAAAATGACGACAACGAGAAAAGTCAGCGCTGGAACAACGTGCGTTTGGATGTGCCATACAGGATCAGAAATATTCTCTTTAATCCTGACAGTTTCATTTCAGAACGTCTCAATAACGCTTGAATCTTCCACAACAGCTCATTTGTTTAACAGGGAGTCATCTGTGCATCGATTTGCATTCGACTCCAGCTTCTCACACACAAAACCTCTGAAACACACACACGGGTGTCTCTGCTGTAGCTCACGGAGGCAGTTTGCAGAAGTGAGTCACCCTCGAGTGGAGGCGTTTAATCTCAACAGCGGTGTGACACAACCTCAAGTATCTTAGGCTGCAGCTGCCATGACGGCTCCCACACTCAAATCTAAACGGGTAGAAAAAGAAATTTGTTTCATATGATAATGAGTTTGGCCTTTGATTAAACCTGCAGTCCTACATGAGGTGATCACCAACAGTCCCAGCACTGAAGCGCTGTTACAGCAGACATGCTTTACAGGTTTGTTCAGTGCTGATTTAAAAGGAAAATCAATCAAATGCATAATTTCCCTCTATTTAATCAGACTTTTCTTTGTGGTCTGCGTTCCACGCCAAAGTAAACCACAGCTGGGAGAGGATCCAAACGATCTAAATTACTGGGAGTCACAGCGTACGGGGTCAACGGGGGAGCTGAAAGAGAACTGAAATACTGGGAGTCTGTGCCACCTGAAAATCGTCTCCAATATTAAAGATTAACTTGGCTAACCTGGTTTGGAAACCAAACTAAGTTCATGCAGAGGTCGTGCTGTTCTTTGTGCTTACAGCGGAGTAGGGTTGGCCGATTATATTGACCGTCGATGACAGGCCGAGCCTTTCACCGATCGTTTTTATAAGAGCGATTGATTTATGTGCCCAAGAGTACGTTTGTAACAATGTTGGTGGAAGCTAGGCAACGCAAAAAGATACTAGCGCTGTTTTAACACCACCATCTTCCAGCTGGAGCAAATGCAGCGACTCATTTGGGGGTGGCTGTGGCTCAGGTGGTAGAGCAGGTCAGCTACTGACTGGAAGGTCGGTGGTTCGATTCCTGGCTTCCAGTCTGCATGCCTCGGGCAAGATACTGACCCCGAGTGTGCCCTCAGTGTGAATGTTGCTTAGTTTGAGTTTAGAAGTGCTTGTATTAATGTGGCACAGCGAGTGGGACAGCAGAAAAGTGCTACGTAAGAGTCAGTCCATTACCATTTACTCGTAACAGAAAGACCGTGGCCCATGTTCAGAAAAACCTAAATACTTTATTTTTTAAATCTACAATGGTGGGAAAACGAGAAAGTGGCTTCTTTTTTCCACTGTAAGCGTCTTTTGTGCGACTGGCACGTCTCAAATAAAGAAATGAATAATCTAAAAACTATTAATACTGAAACAGACAAGAAAAGAAGGTCCAAACAAAACGTATAAATTCTAAATGCACAAATCAGTCGGTGCATGAGTACATCGCTCCACCCATGGAAAAGTCTGCATCGGTTATCGGACTGACGAATGCTGGTGGGAAAGTCTTTACATATCGCCCAACCTTACAGCAGAGGAGGGATTTACAGGACAGACAAACCTATTAGGCATTTTATTTCAATGCTTTTTCTCAGACTCATCCTTTCAGATCCTGATAAAATTCAAAGATTATTCACAATTAGCAACTGTACAATACGTTTAGTATTGCCACAGACGGGGCCCGACTGAAACATGTACAAATGCATCGACAAACGGAGAGAGTTTCACTGAGAGGGGAGCTGGAGAGAGGGACTGTGACAGGGAGAGATTTGTTCAGACGTAGCTGCACGCTCAGAGAGGCTGCAGCTGAAATGTGCCAGGCGCTACAACCAATGGCTGTTTAGCTCTGCTTCAGAAATCTGACATGTTTCCCTGAAAGATGAAAAATAAAATGACTGGAATCAACCACAGAAATGTGAAGTGAGTCATTGTGCTTATGCACTTAAAAACTAACCAAATATTCAACTGAATCAGAGCTTGTTACACTTTTGATTGACTGCTGGCACTTCAGCAGCATCACGGCTGGGTTTGTATTGTTCTCTCAGAAAGGACAACTGTGCACACTGAAGTAGAGACGCTGAGAAGATGCTGCTTCTCTCCAGAGCTTCCTTCATTTAACAAATACAAACAAGTCTTTGAAATTTTGAGAGAAAAAAGCATAATCTCCATAACTGTTTCTGTGACGCTTCTTTGAATAGTGTTTTTACTGAGGCAAACTAATAGCTAGTGGACATCACGGGAAACTATAAAAACAGCAAATAAATCGAATGCAGTCGTCTCTGAAGCAGTTAATTCAAGTGGAGCAGGAAACAGCTGACTAGTTCTGTCATAAAAATACATTCAGTTTAATAAAATATACTTAATCCACCAGAGCAAAGTTATCATATCGGGAACTCCTAACACTCCACCGTTCTCCTCGTTCTCACTGGAAGCGTTTCTATGCCCGGGTCAGGTCATCTGTTTGGGGAGACTCCCACAGGCCTTCAAGCACAGCCCACTCACAACGTTTATTAAAGTGAAGTAAAAAGACATTCAGGTCCTCTGGAAAGGTTCAGGTGTTATCTAGCTGACGCCGCCACGCGTTCAAACAGACCCTCGAGTTCCCACGGCAACAGGTTTGTCTCACAATCACATGCGATCCTTTGATACGGTGCTGCAGAAAAATGCTCTCACGGTTACAAACAGGTTTTTGCCTCTGTACATCACCACAGTGGGTTTTAAACCAGTCAAGGTGGGATTCAAGTGCAGACCGTTAGCTTTGATTCAAGGGGTTTGAGAAACTTCAAAGTAACAGGACAGCTGACACAACTCAGTTTCATGTATGTAGGACCAAATCACAACAGTCAGCTTTACACTGGTCCAACATTATTCTGACCACTGACAGGCAAAGTGAACACCACCATCTCTGTATCGGGTACCATTAGCATGTGCAATACATTAAGGAGCAAGTGAACATGTTGCCCTCAAAGCTAATGTGTTACAAGCAGGAAAAAGAGCAAAAGGACTGGAGCAGGTTTTTGACGAGGGCTGCATCGTGATGACAGATGAACGGGTTGGAGCACCTGCAGCTCTTGGGGCTATTCCTGGTCTGCATTTGTTAGTAGTTATCAAAAGCAGTCTGAAGAAGCAGCGTTGGTGAACCTGCAGCAGGATCATGGGCGGCCAGGATCATCCACTCCCCGCATTGATCGATTATCAATTATGACCTGATGACTTGGTCCCAGGTCGACCAATGGAGCCATCAGGCCGTGACTTACTGTTCCAGGTGATGGACCGGCTGCCTGTTTAGCAATAAAGTGGTGGCTGACTGGCATTACCATCTTCAGAGAGCCACGCCCACCTGGTTTAGAAATGATGAAGTGTGTGTTGCTCGGGTATCTGTAGTAAACATTCAGAGGACAAAAATATCTCAAGCTTTGGTGGACCAAAGACGTCACCCCTCACAGCGACGTCACCTACGCAGCTCAATCAGTGCTACTTTCATCAAGTGAACCCACACACTTTCCTTCCTGGCTGACATCCCTGCTTCTCTACACACAAGTGCTCTGTAGCTTCACACTATAACCTTTGTCTCCCATTCACTCTAGATCTGCGGGTTAATCACACCATTAACCTGTCTACGAGTCTCTTCCTTCTTTTATCACCTCTCATTCTTTTACTTTATTTTCCTTCAAGAAAGCGTTTGTTTCAATTGAAGAGCAACTCCTCAGTTTTAACGATTTGTTACTAAAAAGTAACCAAACAGATTTGGAAGCCTGTTTGTTTGGATCACAGACTCAGAGCTCGTTTTTACAGCAGATTTTTATTTTCTAATTATGTTTATCCAACTAACTTATTTATTAGTTGTGACTGTTCAACTATAAATTGTAAAAGTACAACAAAGGACTGTTGTCCTGTAGCTGAGCATTCAAAGGTCTTTAAAGAGACGCTCACAATGCTGCCCAGAAACAACTGAAACTCTGTTGCTCTTCTAGCTGACAACGTTTTAATGATGATCCCAGTCTGCATGATCACATTGTCATGGAAACATCATGCAGCAACAAAATAGTTAGTAGTGAGGAAAAGTTGAAAGAGATGTGGATTAAGGTCCATTCTGGTAAACTTGTACAAACATGACAACAGGTCAGTCTCTCTTTTGCTGTCAGTCATAACTGAGCCATCTGTAAAGTTATAGCAGCTTAGAAACCAGCACAAAGACCACATGTGGTCCCTCACTACCAATCCGAAATGAAAAGTTGCATTGTGGGAAACAAAGTGTTACTCTGCCCATTCGTGCACGCCGAGTTTCCCTTTGCAACTTTCTTTACTTCACTTCATGTTATTTCTCAAACTTCATGGAAGCAAAGCAAAGCTACAACCAATGACTCATTTATGAAACATGGTCATCCCTGAACTCCACTACTCATTTGAAGCTTGATTCTTCTGTGAATGTAAAGCAAGGAGAATAAAGAAAGTCACTGCTACGTCCATTTCCATTCAGAACTCACTGAATAAACTGTGCATGAGCTTAGGGGTGGCGATATAAACGATATACGATAGAAACGATAGAAATTTGGCCAACGATAGAGATTTTGACTATATCGCTCTATCGCGATAGCGCATGTTGATGATGTCATCAAGCTGCGCCTGTTTTGGTCAAAAGCATCGCAGCGGCTAAAACCATTATCCTCTGCAAATTATGCTGACAGTCATAGCAAAGAGATGAAGCACTTTTGAAATATGGGGAAAGCCAAAAACTGCGCTTCCTCCACTTCCGTAACATTGATCCATTAATGCTGAATTCTCTCTGCTCTGTTCCCATGTTGTTGCAGTATATTAATAACTCACGTTAACTTTTATCGAGTGGAAGAAAGTTGGCGTTCATCCTCCAGCTTCACTGTGCTAATGTTACGCTAACATAGCTGTGTCGCTAGCAATCACGTAGCACAACATTATATACCAGGTAGTCCAACTTCAGTAACCCTGCAAACGCCACTGCTGTTTACTTTTCTGTCTTCATTTATGTTGGAAGTGACAGCAGAGCTGTACGTTTTAATTTGTTTCAAAAATCTCTGTCAGAACATGCTATGAAATGTTTAGGTGGAAACTAGCAAGCTAACTTCCTGTTAACTTCTAACTCCATTAAATTTAATAACTTCTGTTTTCATGGATGTTAAACTTAATTGTTACACCTGGTAAAGCAGCAACGCTGATAATTTTATTAAAGATGAAAGAATTTAGACCGTTTTTAACTCTTAGTGTTCGTTTGACTTTGGGACCTGAAGCGGACGGAGTTTTGGACCCAGATTCCTCCGTGAAGCTCCTCACTACGGCAGCCGTGATGCTCTGACGATCCATGAAGCAGTGCGGCTTACCAAAGCTGTACTAAAACATTTTTAACAGATTTCTGCCCAAATCGGTTCGAGGTCAGTAAGAACAACCAGAATTCATACATAAGGCACACTCTCGATTTTTGAGAAAATTAAAGGATTTTAAGTGTGGAAAATACGTTATACAGAAGAAAAGAATATATCGCGATATATATCGTTACTGCACATGCTTCAAATTATATCACGATATGGATTTTAGGCCATATCGCCCAGCGCTACATGAGCTCCAACTGCATTGACAAGTGTTTTTTATTCAGCCCACTGGGCGGATCATTTGAATCCCATCATACAGACGGTTTGTCTCCAAGAAGGCTGAGATTATCCTTAACAGAGCAAAAATGATCTCAGCATGAGGATCCCACCTGAGTAACAGGTAAAAAGGACAAACGTAGCAGCTCAGGAATCTGTCTGAAGCACCTTCTTCTCAGTGCTTCGTTCTGAGTCAGAAGAAGAGCTCTTACCGTGGCCGCAGCTTTTTACGTTGGCCTGTTTGTACACACTGTGTGCTACGCTGTTAATATTCATTATTAACGTTCTAAATAAATCCCCATGGTTAGTGATGGAGAAGATAACACACGTCAGACATCATTAAATGCTGGTGTTGTGTGTTTCAGTATTTCAGGCACCAAGGATGCAATTTGATATATGAAAGTGAGTTTAAGCAGCACATCTATAAGCTATCAGAGAAGAATCATTTCTATTGCATCGAATGATAAAGGATGAACTGAAACAATTATTCTTTGATTCCCGGAGTAGGATTTACCCCCACCAGGGAGCAGAACCTATTTAGCAGGGACATACTCATCAAACTCAACGTAAACCAGGAGGTTTTTGGCACTTCTGCGCACAGCTCTTTGCATCTGAAAATAACTTCTGTGTTATTTTAAGTGACAGAGTTAGTTAAAACTCCAAAGCTGTTTGCAGTTTTTTATGTTTTCATGGCTTGTTGCAGTTTGCAACTTTCAAAATCTGAGCCTTGTATTCAGCGGGCGCACCTCTTCCTTTATATTTTTATTTCCTGTCACTCCTGAAAACCACCGATTTCAAGAAAACCAGTTTTCCTTTTAAAGAGCTCGAGGAACCTCCCACAATCGGCGCACTTGTAGGCCATTACACGAATACACAAAGCAGGGAGGTGTTTAGTAGGTGGACGGGAGTCGTCCTTCATGGGTCACATTAACGCGCCAATGAACACAACCAACCAATGGACTGAACCATCAGAGGTTCAGAGCTCATGAGCAACAATGCCCTCTCTCTTTCCCTTTCCAGGAAATCTAAAGTAAACCAAGATAAGGACATGACTGAGAGGACAGAGTACGACTCTCCGCTCACTGAGCCAACCAGCAGTTTATTAAGGCGGAGGAGCGCACCACTGGAAGACGGTGTCCCTCCACAGGAGCACCCAGTCTCTGTCTGACAGACAGAGAAGCCTAATTAAAACAGGCACCTGTCCCTCAGGTGGCTGCCCTACTTGGCTAAATAAGGATTTAGAGTGAAGCCCAAAGGAATTACTCCAGTTTGTGTCTGTGGGTCAGAGACAGCACCCGAGTTAGGAGGGTTCTCGCTCCTTAGTTATAACAAAGCTACGACCAATGAAAGAAAGAAAACGCTGCACACTTTCCAGGGTAACTTGGAACAAAAAAGACCAAAGTATCATTTTCTGGCAGAGTAGCTCAAGGATTACTCGTAATCCTGCCTCGAGGTTTGGAGGCAAAGCTCATGTGCATCTTAATGATGGAAAAGCTGGTGGAGCCAAACTTTCACCAAGAAGTCACTCAACTTCTTGCAGAAATTATGGACACATGCATGACTGTACAAGTGGCAACTGAGCCTCCAATTCCTCAGTGTGAATTACAGCTTTAAATCCAACCTTTGGCAATGAATCAGGTCACAGACGTGAGCCATGACATTGAGACGTCTGAGGGACTTCCTTCCAGGTGAATTCACCCTCAGTATCTGGCTGAGGCACCCGGACACCCAAGAGGAACCAACTGAACTTAAATGTGAAAATGACTGTTACACTAACAAAGCTGAAGAAGCACTTGGTCACAGTGGGAAGTTAAAAGTGCATTTTAAGCAAGAGGAAACCTGTAGCAGTACCAGGGAGGGAGGGGCATGACGGGGTTAGCGGAGGGAGGCGAGACGAACACAAGAACGACCTGCAGAATTTATCCAATCCACTTAAAACCAGAGTAACTTATGCAAACTGATATTTTACAGCTGAACAGCTGAGGCCTCGTTTCCTGGACTCTGTTAATGCGTCTTGCTGTTGGACCGAAGCTGTTCTACTGCTTGTGCATCTTTCTTGTTGATCTCTTCCACGTCTCATGATGTTCTGATTTCTTATCATCTCTCCAAACGGTAAATGGTACATGGCCTGGTTCTGATACAGCGCTTTTCTACTGGGAAAAACAAGTGTAAAGTGCACGCCTCATTCACTCATAGAAGCACTTTTTCCTTTGTATTCATCATTAACCTGCTTTCATACTCCAGGAACTTGTGGTTAGTATCTTGCCCAAGGATTCGAGGGATCGAACCACCAACTATCCAACCAGGAGATGGCCTGCTCTGCTACACCCTTCTTTCACTTTTCATGTACAGTTAGTCAGAGCTAAAACAGGACTATCATTAATCACATTTAGTTAAAGAAAACTCAAACAAAAGGCTGCCTAGCTTCCCCATCGTTTGATCAGATGAGAACTGAGGCAGCCTTTTGCCACGGACTGGGGAGTCCTCACGCCCGCTGACAGTTGCTCTGTTACATGGCAGCCTAATTTCTGTTTTTCATGCTCCCTTGAGTAGGTCTGATGAGATATTTTTAGCCTGCTGCACACAGCTGTGCTTCACTTAAAAGAGGAGAAAGTCTGGGGTCAAATCACCAATATTCTAATATATACACAAACACTTGAGCTGATCTGCAGCATTCACAGGGATGTACACAAACTGTGGCTCCCTCACTGATAGATCAAACTGGTGTTATAGGCCATCCTGGGTTAAACACAGGTTTCCACGTGCAGATGCATCAATAACATAATAAAAACATTAAATAAAATCAGATTAGTAAACTTTAGTGCCTGCATATGCACCCCTACACCCAGACATGTATGTTGACAGCTTTCTATGTGTGTTTCATGTTTCACCTTTTATTGTTTGTCGAGGTTTCAACTGTTTAATGTTCTTCTACAAAATGTGACTTAAGTTCTGGTGGATGAATCATACCAGGACCATTTCCATCCACGTGCAAAGCAAAGCATCATAAACTAATGTGCGAACATGACCCTATTTTACAAACGTTCAGCTTCATATATCGGATTGTTTTTGCTTCCATAAAGCTTGGTGAGCATGCATGAGTATGACAAACACAGAACCTCTTGAACCTGGTCTCTCGTTGCCTGTTTTTAGGATATATGAAGTGCAGCTTGCAGTCTGCAGGCAGGAGCAGCTGCAGGCGGTGGGCGCCCTCGGCATGAGAAGCTGTTTAAGTGATGGCAGAGACACAAGGACGTGCACTTAGGGATACTGAGTCATCACTTCTGTCAAAAGAACAGCTCACTGGTCATTCAAGTCATAGACCATGTGGGTCAGTCGAGACCTGAAGGATGAGCCGTGGACACAATGAGACCACGTCATGTAGAACTGTACACGCTGCACGAGGCTCTGCTTTGTGTTACAGCATCTTCCTTTTGTAACACACACACTACATCTCTCTTTATCCACCTCTTTCATGTGTGGCCTTAGGAAGGCTGCTGTGTAACTGGTGTGTTAAGCCTGTGACATTAAATGCACGGCACACACCTCTGATGGAGCACTTTACTCAGGCACTCTGAATATGATTTAGGTACTGATGCTGACCCTATAAAAACAGGACTGAGGGGGTCAGGGGTCACTACTCGTGGGTTTCGGTGTGTTAGGAGGACTTGTGTTACGCCGTTCATCGTTTAGCCAAACGTGTCTGAGCACTGATCTTGCACAATCAACAGCACAAACACTATAATATACTTCAACACCCACATGACCCCGCAGACTATATTTAGCTTTCCATCTCGTTGTGTTTCCATGGGGATGAAGAGTTCACATTCAGCGGCTGGGCCTCGGGTATTTTCCAGAAGCAACAACAAATGGCTCCTGAACCAGAGCTTTTCCACAGCCCGGTGGGTTTTCAAGTGATCATTTCCACTCCGTTGAGTCCAAGCATCACTAGGTCTGACTTTTTCCTTCATACAAGACTGCCGTCAGTGAAGACCGGCTTCCAGTTCGCTACATCTGGATCCGTTGCAGTTATGTTCGGGATTCTTCCAATATTATGCTTTTATTTTAAACCAGGGGTCTCAAACTCGCGGCCCGGGGACCACTTACATTGACGTGACGAACTATAGTGCGCTTTGACCTTTGAAGTGAGTTTTTGTTAGGGAGGATTTGTTTGTTGTTGACTGCATTGATTTTATGAAGGCAACATGAATAACAACAACAACAGCTGCAGCCAGTGCAGAGAGCCTGACGAGCCCGGCTGTAAGTAAGCTGTCCAGACTCAACTGTACGCCGTGTTCGTGTTTCCCTCCAAAACTCTAAAGTTCTGTTGGAGCCTTTCAACGCCTCTCTGATAGTTACCGGCTACGGGCCCAACACGGAGCCCGACGTATTAGCCAGAGCAACCTTTATCACGGTCCAGAGCCGCCGACCTGACCGAGGAAACAGGAGAGTGCAAAGATGCTGAGGGATCGGCTGTGTTAGTGCAGTACTTACAGTGGGGCAAAAAAGTATTTAGTCAGCCACCGATTGTGCAAGTTCCCCCACTTAAAATGATGACAGAGGTCAGTAATTTGCACCAGAGGTACACTCCAACTGTGAGAGACAGAATGTGAAAAAAAAATCCATGAATCCACATGGTAGGATTTGTAAAGAATTTATTCGTAAATCAGGGTGGAAAATAAGTATTTGGTCACCTCAAACAAGGAAAATCTCTGGCTCTCACAGACCTGTAACGTCTTCTGTAAGAAGCTTTTCTGTCCCCCACTCGTTACCTGTATGAATGGCACCTGTTTGAACTCATCATCTGTATAAAAGACACCTGTCCACAGCCTCAAACAGTCAGACTCCAAACTCCGCCATGGCCAAGACCAAAGAGCTTTCGAAGGACACCAGGAAAAGTATTGTAGACCTGCACCAGACTGGGAAGAGTGAATCTACAATAGGCAAGCAGCTTGGTGTGAAAAAATCAACTGTGGGAGCAATCATCAGAAAATGGAAGACATACAAGACCACTGATAATCTCCCTCGATCTGGGACTCCACGCAAGATCTCATCCCGTGGGGTCAAAATGATCATGAGAACGGTGAGCAAAGATCCCAGAACCACACGGGGGGACCTGGTGAATGACCTGCAGAGAGCTGGGACCACAGTAACAAAGGCCACCATCAGTAACACACTACAACGGCAGGGAATCAAATCCCGCAGTGCCAGACGTGTCCCGCTGCTGAAGCCAGTGCATGTCCAGGCCCGTCTGAAGTTTGCCAGAGAGCACATGGATGATACAGCAGAGGATTGGGAGAATGTCATGTGGTCAGATGAAACCAAAGTAGAACTTTTTGGTATAAACTCAACTCGTCGTGTTTGGAGGAAGAAGAATACTGAGTTGCATCCCAAGAACACCATACCTACTGTGAAGCATGGGGGTGGAAACATCATGCTATGGGGCTGTTTTTCTGCCAAGGGGACAGGACGACTGATCCGTGTTAAGGACAGAATGAATGGGGCCATGTATCGTGAGATTTTGAGCCAAAACCTCCTTCCATCAGTGAGAACTTTGAAGATGAAACGAGGCTGGGTCTTCCAACATGACAATGATCCAAAACACACCGCCCGGGCAACAAAGGAGTGGCTCCGTAAGAAGCATTTGAAAGTCCTGGAGTGGCCTAGCCAGTCTCCAGACCTCAACCCCATAGAAAATCTGTGGCGGGAGTTGAAAGTCCGTGTTGCTCGGCGACAGCCCCAAAACATCACTGCTCTCGAGAAGATCTGCATGGAGGAATGGGCCAAAATACCAGCTACTGTGTGTGCAAACCTGGTAAACGTTTGACCTCTGTTATTGCCAACAAAGGTTATGTTACAAAGTATTGAGTTGTATTTTTGTTATTGACCAAATACTTATTTTCCACCCTGATTTACGAATAAATTCTTTACAAATCCTACCATGTGGATTCATGGATTTTTTTTTCACATTCTGTCTCTCACAGTTGAAGTGTACCTCTGGTGCAAATTACTGACCTCTGTCATCATTTTAGGTGGGGGAACTTGCACAATCGGTGGCTGACTAAATACTTTTTTGCCCCACGGTATGTCTGCGTTTTTATTTTGTTAAATGCAATCACAGTGTTAGTGCTGCCACGTGTGTGCACAGACACAGAGGACCGATGTGTTTATTTGGTAGTTCAATGAAAGGCTTCAGTTGGTAAAAGATCTGTGTTCACGTTTGCAGTTTTGTCTTGTTATACGATATTTGAAATTTAAAAACATTTTAGGAAATATTTGTACCACTTGAACACTAACGTGTCCAAAGAGACGACGGCGCCAGCAGGGCCCACAGCTCATTCAAGTTCGACAAACCTGCTTTACAGCGGACACAAGGAAGACTGGGAGGAGCGCTCTAATGTTCCATATGCAAGTTTACTTACTTCATAACTCACACAATGCTTATGTGCACAGTAAAAGTGGCACATAACCCAGCACTGTCCAACCACCTCATTTTCTAGGGAAACAAAAAAAGACATGGACGTCCGGTGTAACAGGTAAGATCACAGTTTATGAAGCTCCAGTGAGCCTGAAAGGAAAGTCCTTGCACTGCTTCAGTGATGTTGAGGCCAGGACAGTGTTTTTCTGTCCACATGTGTGTCTGCTACGCTGGCAGTGTGACACATGAACCAACGATTTCCAGAGGGGACTGCATGTTGCATCAACATCTGACAGTACTGCACAAAGGTCTTTGAGCACAGTTACATGCATTGTTATCATTGCACTACTCGTGATTGTCATTAGAGATTATGAACACATTTACTGGTAATAGCTACCTGCTAACGTGTTAGCAAAACCTGGTAATGACTTTTCAAATTAACCGATGCACTCTGAGCCTCACAAGTGTCAGCTTGTTTAGGCCAGGGGGGGGGGGGGTCTCCAGGTCAGGTGGCAACTCAAAGCTGCACAATCACCAGTGTGAACATCAAAATTAAAATCCATTAATTAAAAACTGTCCTCCTGCCTTGGCTGCTTCACCCTGCTGGAGTGCTGTGGGGCCCTGATGGTGCTGGCAGCTCAGGGCACACACTGCTACCAGTGCGTTCCCAGCATTGTCTATTACAGGGAGTGCAGAATTATTAGGCAAGTTGTATTTTTGAGGAATAATTTTATTATTGAACAACAACCATGTTCTCAATGAACCCAAAAAACTCATTAATATCAAAGCTGAATGTTTTTGGAAGTAGTTTTTAGTTTGTTTTTAGTTTTAGCTATTTTAGGGGGATATCTGTGTGTGCAGGTGACTATTACTGTGCAGAATTATTAGGCAACTTAACAAAAAACAAATATATACCCATTTCAATTATTTATTTTTACCAGTGAAACCAATATAACATCTCCACATTCACAAATATACATTTCTGACATTCAAAAACAAAACAAAAACAAATCAGCGACCAATATAGCCACCTTTCTTTGCAAGGACACTCAAAAGCCTGCCATCCATGGATTCTGTCAGTGTTTTGCTCTGTTCACCATCAACATTGCGTGCAGCAGCAACCACAGCCTCCCAGACACTGTTCAGAGAGGTGTACTGTTTTCCCTCCTTGTAAATCTCACATTTGATGATGGACCACAGGTTCTCAATGGGGTTCAGATCAGGTGAACAAGGAGGCCATGTCATTAGTTTTTCTTCTTTTATACCCTTTCTTGCCAGCCACGCTGTGGAGTACTTGGACGCGTGTGATGGAGCATTGTCCTGCATGAAAATCATGTTTTTCTTGAAGGATGCAGACTTCTTCCTGTACCACTGCTTGAAGAAGGTGTCTTCCAGAAACTGGCAGTAGGACTGGGAGTTGAGCTTGACTCCATCCTCAACCCGAAAAGGCCCCACAAGCTCATCTTTGATGATACCAGCCCAAACCAGTACTCCACCTCCACCTTGCTGGCGTCTGAGTCGGACTGGAGCTCTCTGCCCTTTACCAATCCAGCCACGGGCCCATCCATCTGGCCCATCAAGACTCACTCTCATTTCATCAGTCCATAAAACCTTAGAAAAACCAGTCTTGAGATATTTCTTGGCCCAGTCTTGACGTTTCAGCTTATGTGTCTTGTTCAGTGGTGGTCGTCTTTCAGCCTTTCTTACCTTGGCCATGTCTCTGAGTATTGCACACCTTGTGCTTTTGGGCACTCCAGTGATGTTGCAGCTCTGAAATATGGCCAAACTGGTGGCAAGTGGCATCTTGGCAGCTGCACGCTTGACTTTTCTCAGTTTATGGGCAGTTATTTTGCGCCTTGGTTTTTCCACACGCTTCTTGCGACCCTGTTGACTATTTTGAATGAAACGCTTGATTGTTCGATGATCACGCTTCAGAAGCTTTGCAATTTTGAGACTGCTGCATCCCTCTGCAAGATATCTCACTATTTTTGACTTTTCTGAGCCTGTCAAGTCCTTCTTTTGACCCATTTTGCCAAAGGAAAGGACGTTGCCTAATAATTATGCACACCTGATATAGGGTGTTGATGTCATTAGACCACACCCCTTCTCATTACAGAGATGCACATCACCTAATATGCTTAATCGGTAGTAGGCTTTCGAGCCTATACAGCTTGGAGTAAGACAACATGCATGAAGAGGATGATGTGGACAAAATACTCATTTGCCTAATAATTCTGCACTCCCTGTAGTTTAACACTATTTCATAATTACTGTTCATTATGATGTAAATGAAGCGTGTTCACACTGTAACAGCAGATTAACATGCAGAACAGTCCCCATCACAGACGTGTAGATTCTCAGTGAGATCTATCAGAAAGCCTTCCTGGGCCAAGTGCAGCTGCAGCACTTTGCAATCACGTGTTCCTTCACTAGAAAGAATATGCTGATCTGATGTTTGCAGACACAGAAGAACTCTCAGGTGGAGCTTCTGTTTAGGACTTCTCCTCACAAAGCAGCCGTGGCATTGTTGGCACTCTGGCCTCTCCCTGAATGAGACCTTCAGTTCGGATCAAACAGCACTGTATCTGCATGTGTTTGACTTTCAGAGCGTCTGTCCTCCGGCTGTGTGCTGACATCCAAAACTGCTGCAGGCCAGATTAAAGGGATTTCACAATTTGAATGAAGAGATTTCAGTGTAAATGTTGTGATTTATCAGAATGTAACCAACCCATAAACGTGTTAACCAGAACGCGGTGCTTCAGTGTAAGCAGGGGTCAGCTGTGTTTTAGCAATGTGGTGATCTGGCCAAAAGACCATGACAACAGCATCATATCTGCACCGTGCTTTCTTTGGGATTTCACTTATTCTGAAGGCGTAACCCAAAGTTCTCATCTGTATCTCTGCCACTGCTTCAAAAGCTAGGATTATTTTCACCTCATGATAGACAGCTGAATGATGTTTTTCCAACACCTCAACAAACAGCAGGTGAAAACAAAGCTAACAACAAGAGAACATAATGATTCATATATGAATTATATTTCTGCCTCTGGTTATAAAAGCATTATAAACACAATCTGGGACGTTACTGTAAAGCTGCAACTAGTCTGCTAGCCAACCAGTTAGTTAACATTATTTATTACAATTCCACTGTGGTTAAACTACCACCTGGGAGCAACACACTGGTGGGTTTATATAGCTAAGGTGTTGCAGCCTCCCTCGCTCTCTCCTGAAATGAACGACAGATGCTACAAAACCTTCGCTAACTGACTCAAAAAGATTATGAACCATAAGATTTGCCAATTCAAAACAGGCTTATATTTTTGAACATTTGACAGTTAACCCCTAGAATAAGCTTTAATTCTCTGCTTTTGTCTGTAAAAGTGTTATTTGTGCTGTGTCTAACTGCCTCGCTGACAGACCACAGCATGTCGAGCTGAAGGACATCACGTCTGACGGTGTGTTCAGCAGCACAGGAACACCACAGGGAACTGTCCCCTCGTCACCTCTGACTTCTGCTACAACTCTGAATCATGCCATATTCAGAAGTTCGCAGATGACGCGGCCATCGTGGGGCGTATCGGGGATAATCAGGAAGAGGAGTACTGGAGTCTGGTGAGGAACTCATCACACCGAGTCACACAGACCACCGGCAGCACCCCGAAGACCAAGGAACTTGTTGTGGACTTCTGGAGGTCCAGACCAAGACCAAAGGCCAAAGCTGACTGTTCTTCCTCAGGAAGCTGAGGTCTTTCAACATCTGCAGGAAGCTCCTGAGGATGTTTTACCAGTCGGTGGTTGCAGGAGTACTGTTCTACGCTGTGGTGTGCTGGGGGAGCAGCACAGCAAAGAAGGATCATCCAGGCTGGAAGAACTGATCAGGAAGGCTGGCTCTGTGGTCGGCATGAAGCTGGACACTCTGGTGTCAGTGGCAGAGAGAAGGACACTAAAGAAACTGCTGGACATTATGGACAATGCTGGGCGTCCTCTGCACACGGCCATAAGCAACCACAGGAGTCTGCTCAGCGACAGGTTGCTTCACCCAAAGTCTGACTCAAAAACTCTGTTTTCCTACACGCCATCAACTGTTTAACTCCTCACTGGAGGGGCGGGGGAGGAGACACAGCGGGACACAGGAGGGCGGGGACACAGGGGGACACAGGAGGGCGGGGACACAGGGGGACACAGGAGGGCGGGGACACAGGCGGACACAGGAGGGCGGGGACACAGGAGGACACAGGAGGACACAGACACAGGGGGACACAGGAGGGCGGAGACACAGGGGGACACAGGAGGGCGGGGACACAGGGGGACACAGGAGGGCGGGGACACAGGGGGACACAGGAGGGCGGGGACACAGGGGGACACAGGAGGGCGGGGACACAGGGGGACACAGGAGGGCGGGGACACAGGGGGACAAAGGAGGGCGGGGACACAGGGGGACAAAGGAGGGCGGGGACACAGGAGGGAGGGGACACAGGAGGACACAGGAGGACACAGACACAGGGGGACACAGGAGGGCGGGGACACAGGGGGACAAAGGAGGGCGGGGACACAGGGGGACAAAGGAGGGCGGGGACACAGGGGGACAAAGGAGGGCGGGGACACAGGAGGGCGGGGACACAGGCGGACACAGGAGGGCGGGGACACAGGAGGGCGGGGACACAGGAGGGCGGGGACACAGGGGGACACAGGAGGGCGGAGACACGGGGACACAGGAGGGCGGAGACACAGGGGGACACAGGAGGGCGGGGACACAAGGGGACACAGGAGGGCGGGGACACAGGGGGACAAAGGAGGGCGGGGACACAGGGGGACAAAGGAGGGCGGGGACACAGGAGGGCGGGGACACAGGCGGACACAGGAGGGCGGGGACACAGGAGGACACAGGAGGACACAGACACAGGGGGACACAGGAGGGCGGAGACACAGGGGGACACAGGAGGGCGGGGACACAGGGGGACACAAGGGGACACAGGAGGGCGGGGACACAGGGGGACAAAGGAGGGCGGGGACACAGGGGGACAAAGGAGGGCGGGGACACAGGAGGGAGGGGACAACTAAGCTGTAGTGTTTGCACAAACCAACTAAATAAGAACTAATCACTGTGCATGTAGCAGCATTTGGCTGCTACATCTCATTAGTGAGTATATTTCATTGCTTATTTATATATGCTGTACTTATGTATGTGTGTATAAATGCTGTAATTATGCTTACATTCATATTCTCTGTTTCCCGTGTATTTGTTATTATGCAAAGGTGTGCTGCTACTGGACACTGAATTTCCCGGAGGAACCTAACCGAGGGATCAATAAAATTCTCTTTCTCTAAACAATACAAGTGGTCACTTTGTAGCCTGTTGGTTACTGGACAACCTCATTACAAGACCTGAAGTTACCATGTTCAACCAAGAAATGTCCAGCAAATAAGCTCCACAGAAAAAAAGCACTGAAAAGGCCAACAGCCCTGTGTGACAGTAAATCCACAAGGGCCACAAGCAGACAGGTCATGTCAGGTAGGTCCTGAAACTATCCACATGATTACCACTGTGGTCCTGTCCTACTGCGAAACTCAGAATGCAATCTAACAAACAAACCATACAAATGTGATCCAAGCAAAGAACAGGAATTATATTTAAATGCATCCATGGCCTCATGAACAGTCCCATTAGATATAAATGTTATATATACATATATGCAATTCTTTTATAAACACTCCTCTGTCCAACTGACCTTCTTCTCCTCATTGGGCGAGAGCAGGCATTCAGCCTAAATAAGCCACGCGTGGACTTGCCTATGACAAACTAGTTCAATATAACAGATATGAATATGAAACGTCCATCGTTTCATATTCATATCTGTTTTGTGGTGTCGTAAAATAAACTGTTTACGGCGATATTTACATCGTGTTAATGGTCAATGTAGAATTTCTTAGCGTTCTCTCTTCTCTTATATTTAAAATAACCACACTACGGACAAGCGACTGTTTTTATGCGTTGTCGTTAGCAACAGCGAGGGCAACGCCGAGCATCGCGCGGCTCCGCTAGTTTATTTTCCACATAAACCTTTCACAATAAAGCTGAAGATCCTGTTGAGATTTTTCATAATAAACGGAATCAGGTCAAATAGTACGCAGAGTGTTTACGGACGAGATGCTAAAAAGAGCCGTAAGCGCCGCCCCGCAGCGCGCCATGTAATACATACAAAGAAAATCGCGACCGTTCCAACTCATCTAACACTCGACTGCAGCTACACGACGCCCAGCTGAAAACACTTCATGCAAGTCGAGCTGCCCGAGACTCACAGAAGTTACAGAAAACATAAAAGTTTTGTGATAAATATCGTTGTCAGCACGACAAATGTCTGATATCAGGGATGTGAGATCATCATCGCACAGCCCTGGCACAAACCATCTACTGTGCCTGCTCTCCCTTCTCATTGGTTATGGTCTCCCCTCACTGCAGATATAGCAGCAGTAATTAGACCCCCTCCAAGGCTACAAGGTTAAAATGAGTTCCTAATCTTTCAACAGCTAAATGCGTCTTTTTCTTTTAGTTTTTGTTTCATTGTTGCCAGTCTCCCTTTTTAAAACCACATATGCAAACCCTTTGCTTTCTACACAGCTGCTAGCTGCAAGGAAATCCCCTGCTCCCCTCCTGAGAGGCTCCACTGCAGTCACTCACCATCACCACGGCCTATCTATTCAAGCCTGTCTCCTTTAGTTTGTGTGCTGTGCTTCTGCCGATTAGCACTTTGACAGCAGTCGAAGCCTGGGCTCCTGCTGCACGGACACTGATAAAGGGAATGTTTTTGTTTTTTTAGTGAGAAGATGAAAACTTTAAAAACAAAAAAGAGAAGCTTCTGGGTTGGACAGACACTATCACAAGAAGTTCATGAGGCAATGCTCTATAATCATGTTTTTAATGTGAAGACCTCATCACAAATCACCGGCTCACACAGCAGAACGAGTCATGAAAAGGCCACTTTGATGATGCAATAACAAAGACGGAAAATAAAAGTGAATTTGAAGCTGCAGTCAGTGAAACCTGACCACATCTGGCTGCTACTGAGATGACACGGGCAACAATGGCATGAAAAACCATACAGAGTCAAAAAGAAAGAGGAAGCTGGTTTGAGGGGTGACGGGGCTAAAAAGAAGCTATTCCCCTCTGAGTGCTCCACCGCTGCATGTTTGACACACCAGTGAGAGGCCTGAACCAGCGTGTACTCACCCCTAGCAGACAACTTCTTGGTGTTGATTATTTTTGCAGCATACTCCTGCCCCGTGGAAATCTTCATGCACCGCCTCACCACAGAGAACGCACCCCTACAGGACACAATGAAGGAGGGATCAGCCACTGCACAACGAGACTCTTCATAATGTGCAAAGACACAGCTGTGAAAATGACATTTAAAGTGTTTTCTGTTGCACTTGCACTGTGTTACAAGGACATTTGAAAGTCCCAGTCGAGTCTCGGTGTCACAAGTCCACAGGTTTGCATTTCAAGAGCTATTTTACAACACGCACCATTCGATGGTGATACTGAAACAAGTCAGAGACTGTCTAACTCCCCACTTGTCACTTTTCAACGTGCAGAGTAATCGTTGTGAAGCAGCTTATTTTCAGCTTCTTGGTTTCTGTTCCTAAACCCAGCAGCAAGTGAACCTACAGTAAAGTGAGTGAAACATGCAACAAATGAGCAAGTGTGCAGCTGTCCGTGTGCAGCTGTCCGTGTGCAGCTGTCCGTGTGCAGCTGTCCTTGTCCAGCTGTCCGTGTCCACAGCCAAGTGTAACCCAGGCTTCATACTCTGCTGCAGACACAGACAGTTGGACTTCTCTGGCATCTGCCTGAAGTCGCCGCCTTGACATCGTTGGTGCACTTTAATGACGGTTTAACACGATCGAGCGAGGCAGCGCTCCTTTTTACGTGACCCTACAGAAGAAAGCCCGGGTTAGCACCCGGCGCTGTGACAGGCTTTACTGAGCCAAACGCCACGAACGAAAGCGACTGTGCTGAACATCATTGGTAGTATAACTCTGATGACTTTGCATATGGAATTATGCAAAGTCATCATACATGAAGAACTTTGTTGTAGCAAAGTGTAAAAACTGTCTGCTTCACCTTCATGCTTTTTTAGTTTTGAATCATTTCTGTCTTTGTTTCGTTTGCCTTCTCGCGCTTCTTCTTCTCTTTGTGCCGACGTTCACTGTCGCTCTTTTCAACCAATCGGTGCTCTAGCTACACATAGTGTATTTGGGAGGCCTGTACGCGAGCGTGTCTGCGCAGATACACGATGTTTCACTCTGCTCATCTACACAAAGAACTTAAAACAGGAACATTAAGCCAGTGACCAGTTTCTCTTAGAGTAAGAGGAAGATGAAGGAGGCGACACTGAAAACAGTATCAGGCAGGACGGGAGCACACTGGTCTGACAGCGTCGGACGGATTTGCAAAGTCGGGTTTGAATCAGTCCAGCATCCTGCACACATGCTGGACAGGTTTGGCTTCCAAGCTACAGAGTAACCCAGTTTCCTTTTTCATGTGGCTCTTATCAGCACGTCTTCTGCTGTTACTGTGCGTCACCCACAGCTCAGTGCTGCACGGCTGTCGACACAGACAGACACACTAATGACAACTGAACATACAGGTTAACCAGAAGAAGTTTAAAGTGACTGCGGGTTGCAAACTACACCACACACAGGTGAGCTGAGCCATCAGGTGGAGCTACACTGCTGATGTCAGGCAAGTATATGCACATCCTCTCAGAGCTCAGACTAAAGGTCTGGTCAGAGGTCATCAGCTGAAGCACATGTGGAAGCATCAGCATCAGCATCAACAGATCCCTGAACAGCAGCCACACCTGCTTCCTGCTCACCTCGCTTGCACACGTAAACTGGAAAAGGCTTCAAACAGGCGGCCTTTCTAAGAAGTGCCTCGTTGTAGGAGTGGCAAAGCATCCAATTTACATCATTCACAGAACTTTGCATCCAATGGTTCTTCAGTGAAGGCCCTCAATAACTGAAGTCTTCGTTTGGGTCAGAATATCCTAATATGTCACAATGCTGAAAACAAAGTGAAGCAATCATTTGAATGAACCATAGTGACGTTCCCACGTGACGACCGTTCACAGTCTGACCCCAGATCAGGCCGAGAAGCTCAACCACACCTTCCCAAAGCCAGCTTAGGTTCAGGTGCATGTGTGATGAAGCGAATGCATGAAAACATGCAGTTGTTGCCATTAAGGCTTTGGCGTCTTTGCACAGAGGGGCGGGACTGTGGACAGAAACACGTCGTTGTTTACAAGTGACCCCGCTGACCCAAACAAAACCAACTTCCTGCAGTTTTGACACACTGACTGATTTTGTGACAGAAGTTGTCCTCAGCCGTGTTTTCTCATCAGCACGCAGCATTTAGAGGCCACCACCCAAAACACGTACTGACGTCCCGAAACACCCACGATACAGACAGAAAACGTGGAGTCAAACACGGATCCTACAATATCTCTGCGGCTGTTAGGTGACAGTAAGATTACAGGTACAGTGAAGGCTTTGAAATAAGGCTTGGTCTGCCCACAGCGCCGACTGCACCCTTCAAGGTGGGGTCAGGTAGGCGGAGGTCGCTCCGTGAATCCAAAGAGAGGCAGTAAATGAAAGCAGCAGTAATTTCAGAGAATCTGGACACAAAGAGTCACAAACTCACTTCCCCAGCTCCTCGTACAGCTGGTACTCATCGGTAAACCTGGTGCAGGTTGTTGAAGCCATGCTGAGGTGATCGACTCGGGAACTGAAAGCTCGCTCGGTAAACAGTCTCCACAAATCCCTCCGAGTCCCAAAGAGCCACTTGTCGCGCTGGGGAAAGAAATGAAAGCGCAGCCGGGAGGTCCTGTGGTCGGAAGTCCTGCAAGCAGCGCAGCCTCCGCGTGTCTGTCCCGGTCCTGCTCGCAAACCTCGGCTCAGTCCTGGACAGGGACGTCGCGACCTACTGCTGCGTTTGTCTCTGCCGCTTGGATTAGTTACCACAGTCAAGACGAGGCCACAGACACGGACACACTTCCGGTGATGAAACCACAATAAAGCCAACTTCGGACCCGCGCTTTCACGTCCTCGTGTGACATGAATATTTTTGGCAAAATTAATAGCAAATATATATATATTTTTTTATATATTAGAATTTGGGGTTTATCTGATATTTATGTCACACCAACTAATCTTAATCTCAATGTGATTTTTTTCCTTCTTTTTACATTTTGTGATTCTTAAACCAAGGTTCATGCAGTTCATGATACATATTTTGATAAAATAAATTTGATGTTATTTCAATTATTCCAACTATTTCACGTCACGTTTGAGCACCATCGTTAGAAACACCGTTTTACTTCTTTGTGCTTTGTTTTATTTTGTAGGAAACTAGCACAACTTCCGCTTATTTCCGCGGGCCTGATGAAGCACAATTTCACCTCAGCGCTTCCTTATTGGAAATCCTGCACAAGGGCTCCCTCTACAGGCAGCAAGTCTGCCCTGCTGAAGTCGAGGCTGTTGGAACACAACAAGTCCCTAAAACACACGGTTCTCTTTCGTTTAACAGAACAAAACAACTATTTCTGATGGTAAATAAAAGTCACAAAAAATCATATTTTCAACTGGGCAAAATTGAGTGTTATAGGTTGGTTAATTCACCCTTATTTCCACTGAAAAGGTCCCCAACAACTTGTTCTGAAGGCAGGAATTAACTTAAGATAAATGGGAGATATTTTATATATATTTAATAGGGTGGAGGAGCTGTGTTTCCACATGAAAACTGGACAAAGGTATGAAATAAAATACAAAATATAGAGTGATGTACTAAAACACAGCTTGATCCAAAATACACAGTCTGCACTTCCATCACTCTTTCTTGCAGCAACTTTCTGCACCAGATGCAGACGAGACAACGTGAGTGAACGATTTCCAAGTACAGCGAGTTACAGCAATCTAATCATGAGGAGATTGTTGTGGTGCTAACAGTCTTTGTGTCACTGAGGGAAAGGATGGAGTTTATTAATGTTCTTGTGCTGAAAAAAACAACCTTTAAAAACCAGTTCAACACATGTAACATGTCCAACCTGAGTAGAAATGATACCAAGATTCAATCCACGGGCTTGAAATGGATACTTCTACTGACTGTGGTTTGTAAGGACCAAAAAGAATCTGTCTTTACTTTGAAACAGTCACAGATTTCCACTTCCACAGGCAAGCCATGCTTACAGAGTTACAGTAAGCACATGAAAAGAATGGTACATTTGTCTGTTGTCAGTTTGGAAGTGTTAGCAGACTTTATGCTTACAGAAAATTTAAGCAAAACTGAGATAAATCAGTGGCCACCTAGTACAGGAAAAGAAGCTTGCTATCTGTACAGAAAGGACTCTGTATAAAGTATAAGGTCTGTACTTTGGCAAATTGATCATTGAGGTACTTTAAAAGACACTTTAAAATCAAGTGCTGCAGTAAGATCTTAAAGAACTGAACTGGCACCATCTCCAGTCTAATCTAAAATCAGGAGGCCGTTAGAAAGACTGATGTAAATGTTTCTGTTGTGTTACAGCTGAATGGCTGTGTGGACACCACTTTCTCGAGTTTGGACATATTTATTTAAGACTTGTCAAGGTTTGCACTGTTACGTGTACACAAAAGGAAAAGCCACAGGAAAACCCCTCGTTCTGTTATTTGCTTTATCTGCAGCAACAGAGTGTTTTAGGTCAACACTGCTATGACTCACAGTCAACAGGATCAATAAGTCACAACCTTTGAAGTTCTTTTTGATACCACAAAAAAGCCTTGGAAAGCCCTTCCCTACTGTTCGAACCAACTGAAGGGACATGGAGCCACGTACAGGAGACTGAAAAGCCCTGTGGGGCCCAGAAGGTCAGCCTGCTGTTAGAACCAGCTTCCTGTTTTCAGACACTGATTTTATTTCTTGTGTGCAAAAGTCACTGAGTTCAGGCTACAAATAAAAGCAACCAAATATATTCAAAATGACTCAAGTTCAGGGGATACACATGCATCTTATGTATATAAAAGAAATATAAACTAATATAAGATAAGAAAATGAAATGTCGCGATTGAATATGGGTAAAACGCACATGTGCAGTGCCTTTGTTTTCATACGCACATGGTGGAAAAAGCACGGCGGCAACGGAGAACGAGAAGGGCGAAAGCGGATCGTTGAATGAAACAGATGAACCTGAACTGGTTTGTGAAAATGCTGCAACTTCAGTGGTGTGGAACTGGTTTGGCTTTCGACCGTCAGATACACAACAAAGAACATTTTTTGCAGAACATGCAAGAGGGCTGTCGTTATTACCGTGTTTTTCAGACTATAAGGCGCTCTCAAGCCTTTAATTTCCCCCAATGTCGACAGTGCGCCTTATGTATGAATTCTGGTTGTGTTTACTGACCTCGAACTGATTTTACGTGGAACACGGCGCTCGAAAATCTGCCATAAAATGTTTTAGTAGGACTTTGGTAAGCTATGAAGCCGCACCGCTTGATTGTCGGAGCATGAATTATATCGTCAGTCATGTCGTTATCAAAGATATATCCTGATAAATGTTTTTGCCCGTACCGCCCTGCCCGCCCAGATAGATAGATAGAGTCATATTTGTATTCGTATGCTGAATTGATATCATATACAGATGCACACAGTTTTCATTTAATGTCACTTTCTCAGTTTTTCTCTGTCATATATGTGGACGGACAGCATTCAGCATTATTTATTCATTAACCTTTATTTAACCAGGAAGACCCATTGAGATTAAAAACCTCTGGCCAAGATAGGCAGCAACCAGTGTCTCAGAAATTACTCAATTAAACACAGGCAGCAACAACACACATGCAAACATAAATGAAAAAATTAAATAAAATTCAGTAAAATTCAATAAAGTTCAAATAAAAATAAAAAATCAGTTAAAATAAATCAGTCTAACTGAAACAGTTGCATGTTATGGCCTCAAGGATTCGTAGTTTAGATTTAAAAGCACTTATTGAAATGAATTCAGGACGAAGAGGATACCGACCAGCATGTTTCATTACAAGCAGGGAACATATATAAGAAGGCAGCAACCCAAGAATCGCTTATATATAAACTGTATAGATGAGAGTTCCTCTGACTTACCAAAGCAGGCCGTCCTACCTGAGAGTATACGAGATACTGAGATTCACGGTTAGTGATGAGCCTCAGAGAAGGATACACAGTATGAACCATTCAAAGACACTGAGCAGAAGCATTCATATATAGAATATCTCCATAATCCAGCACAGGCAAACATGTTGCAGCAACCAGCCGCTTCTTTGTATTAAAAGAGAAACACAACTTCTTTTGAAAATAAACTCTCAGTTTTAACTTCAGATTTTTCACAAGATTCTCTACATGTGGTTTGAAGGTGAGTCATCAATTAAGAGTCCCAGATATTTATAGGTGTGAACCAACTCTATCTGTACTGAAAGCATCGTCATCATCAGTTGGCTGCCTGACTTGCTGAGTGGGCTGATTATCTCCTCTCGTTTAGCTTCTAAGAATAGACCTTTTCATGTCACGGCTACATGTTGTCAGACATGCACACACACACAAGCTGTCTATTTGCATCACCATGATGATGGGTTATTTTTAGGACTCCAAAGCAGCGATCTCCTGCTCCATGCTGCCCTCTAGTGTTAGGATGTGGTCCAAATCTATTGTGCGCCCTAATAATGATGAGTGGTGATTGAAGAGGAAGCTTGAACCCAGGCTCTGGACATTTTCATGACAAGTGACAGCGCAGACATCTGCTAACGAGAGAACATGTTTTATCATCATAAAGTCACCATGAAGCATCGTTAAAGTGTCACTTCAGTAATGCTGCTGGGAGAAAGAAGTGTTGACTCATGTTTTTAATAACACTGTCCGTGTTATGTGTATCCATTTATCATGTACGCTACTTTGCTCTGTGGACTAAAAGGTTTCGTTGTATTCATGAAATAAACCAGAATTGCAATGACTGCATGTTTTACTGTTTTTCTGCTTTTGTTCACTCCAAGTTTGACAAAGCCCACAGCTCACAAACATCACAGAGCAGTCTCAGTGTATTTAGCTGCTTTTACCCTGAACACAATCAGCTGACTGAGAGAAATGCCTGTAGTCATCCACTTTGGTCATTGTGAATGTTGAAGGAGATTTGTTCCACCTTATACTAGTGTTTCCTGCACTTAATCCAACACTACTACGTTCTATTTAAATCCAGATTCCTTTTATAGTTTGCAGTGAAATTTGTTAAACCGTTGCTTATTGGGACAGAAGTACAAGTTGCTCTTTACTAATGTAACGATGTAAAAGAATGAATATGGTTTTGTTGTTGTTAAATTCCTGTTAAACTTGGGATCTCAACCATGGGTTTATTTTGAAACCTTTATTTTGAAAATCCGCAGCGGAAGTCTGCTACTGTAAACGGGCTTTCCCTAAGCTTATCCGTTAGTAGCAATGAAGCTTTTGCTGTGGTAAGTTCTTCCTCAGTCCGCCCTGACTGAACATGAGTTTAAAACATATTTGAAAATCCTCATTGAAGTTAACATGACAGTGCGTTAGCAGCATGAACTGCCCATACAGTAGCATCTGAGTAGATTTCAGTTCTATGATCTTGTTTTGCAATTAATGGGTTAGACGGTAAGAAAAATGGACACGCTGAGCTAGCGGCTAACAGCTAGAGGAGACTGTCGTGTCTAATAATTTGAAACTTCTCTTGATAGTTTGGGCGGAGTCCTGTTGCTGGAAACCCATGGTTATTCATGTCCCATGTTATTGCAGGTATGTGTATTTTGAAACATGTATTTGGTTGAGCTGCAGGCTAATTCTGAAATACTGCTTATTAAGTTTTGCCCAGTAGATGGCAGCATTTTTCCATTTACTATTGTACATGAAAGGAAATTTTGGCTTTGGTCTGGAAGGTTATTTATATTCACATGAATCTGCATTTAAGTGAATTAATTTCTCTTTTTTTACCTAAACCACAATGCAGTAATATTTTTATTTTATTTTCCGTGATAAGTTTTGTTGCCATTTTATTTTTCAATCAATATTTGTTTTTTATTTATTTTAAGAAAACTGAGAGTTCCACTATACGATCATTTGTTTATCCGTTAGTAGCAATGAAGCTTTTGCTGTGTTTGGGCGGAATCCTGTTGCTGGAAACCCATGGTTATTCATGTCCCATGTTATTGCAGAGACCCACAAAAGGGGAATAAACCACGCCTGAGCTCTACCCATCTCGAGTCCAGAGTTTTACTCATACAGCACCGGAAATAGAGACTGAGGGGGGTTACACTAATACATTGTAGATAAGTTTATTGCTGAACGACACAGCTAACAGTCTCACACACTCTTTAGGTCTTTGAAGTTTTGTGTGTAATGGTTTAGTCTCTCACACCTCACCCTTTCCTCCCAGTATCACAACAGTATGACCCCCAAAGTACGGCTCAGTAACAAGGACTCTGAAGCCAGAACACAAAGATACAGTTGGAAGATGAATGATTGCTTTTTTTATGATGCGTAGTAAACTACCCCTCTTCTTCTTCTCTGTGTTGTTGTTCTTGTGTGTGTGTGTGTGTGTGTGCGCCTTAGAAGTCAAAGTATACATTAGCCACACTTACAAATAGGGATGGGTACTGGTATCCGGTGCCATGATGGCACCGGTTCTGACATAAACGGTAGTAACCAGACCGAAAAGCAGCTCACATTTCGGTGCTTTATTTCGGTGCTTTTTTTTCCTGAGCTGTGATACACTTTAGATTCTAGCCAATCATTTTACGTTTCCGAGGATAGTAGGCGGGTCCAGGTACATACGTTCTTTTAGAGCAGAGCTACAGATTAAAAATGCCCAAGGCGAAGCGGTCAAAAGTCTGGCTGTACTTCACAGCAAAATATGCAAACTCAGCAGCCTGCAACAAGTGCTTTAAGCTGATACTGTGATACTGTGACACTGTCAAAGGAGGTAACACCTCGAATCCGATGAAACACCTGGCGACGCATAGCGGGTTTTTTTTAAAGCCGAGAAATGCGCCGTATTTGATAGCTTGCTGCGAGACCTCACACCGTGCACATCTACTGCGGGTGGGTTGCCAGTTATCGGACCCGGAGTTAGCAACATCCCCCAAAAACCCGAAGAATAGAGTCCTGGCCCCTAGCCCTGCCAGTGTAGCAGAAATGATGAGGATGATGATGGCAGCAGCAGCCGTTCTTCTCTGCGTGAGTAGCGTAATGTTGTTCGTGTGTAATTTACGTTGAGTAGGCTAACCACGTTATTACATTAATGCATGTAAGGTGAACTAGCAAACATCATCATAGCTACATGCGGCTGTCTTCTTGTTTGATGGAAGATACTCCCTTCACCCTGGCCAAAAAGGCTAAAATGACCAAAGAAAAAGTGGAAAACAGTTAAACATGAGAGGTTTTTGGATAAAGTTTGTGTTTTTTCCATTGTTTAAGCACTGCTTCCAGCCAAGAGTGATACCATATATGCCCCATAGCTGCAGAAAAGGCTAACATTGTTATCTTTTTACAAAAAAACAGCTGAACATGAGAGGTTTTTGGACAAAGTTGGTGTTCTCCATTCTTTAAGCACCGGTTTGAGCACCGTTTAAGCACCGGCACCGTTTCAAAAGTACCGGTTTGGCACCGGTATCGGATAAAACCTAAACGATACCCATCCCTACTTACAAAGAACATTTTGAATTTCATTTAGAACTGAGATTACAAGTTGTAAGCAGAAATCTTACGCTCAGCCAGAAACATGTTTCCCCACTTTCACGATGCTAAGGTGTCAAATCCACAACCCCCAACAGATGGTTTGTCACACGCTGGGTTCAAACACTCAAAAAGCAACACAACAGCAGGTTCAAGAAGGGCAAGCCCCCTTTACCTACGCAGCCTCACACACTATAGATTTTTAAAGTTGTGGTGTACAATGGTTTAGCCACAGATGTACCTTCTTATTTATAAATGTCTACACAATAATAGACACCGTGTGCTCTGTGACATTATAGTCTTCTACTTCAGCTTCCATTGGTTTGCATTTTAAACTCCCAGCCTATCAGGTTTTTATGAACGGCTTATATTTCTAACATTTTGTGATGTAAAAGTGAACCACGGGCTTTTTTATTTTCTGTATGATGGGATGACTTAAGACACGAGTTATTAAAACAATTATAAATGACAGCGTGACGGCCATAGTACTTTATGCGCTCAAATATGTTAAGGATAATGTTTCTCAATGTAAAATTGCAAAAACTCAAGCTCAACAGAGCTCTGACTGTTTGTCAGCCTGGGTACAGTGCTGAAGAGAAACCTGGGGTTGTTCTTATTTTCTTCAATCAGTGACGAATAGTAAGATGTTCTGGCTTTGCGGAGGGCTTTCTTATAAAGCAGCAAACTATTTCTCCAGGCTAAATGATGATCCTCTAAATCTGTGACACGCCATTTCCTCTCCAGCTTACGAGTCGTCTGCTTTAGGGTACGTGTTTGAGAATTATACCACGGAGTCAGGTACTTCTGACCTGAGGCTCTTTTTTTCTATAAGGCAGAGTAAATTAATTTGTTGATCAATCATTAAGTCATGTACTAACAGAGACTTGGAGGAGAGAGACCTAATATTTAATAATCCACATTTCACTGTTTTACTCTTTGGTTCAGATGTGGAAACTGTATTGTTCTTTCTTTGTGATTTTTTATATTTAAATCATTTTTTTGCTGGTTTTTAGTTTGTTTTTTTGTTGTATAAAGCACTTGAGTTCTCAGAAGAGTAGAAAAACGCTATATAAGAACCAGTCCATTTACCATTTACCATCAAACAAGACAGTAGCGGTTTTAGATACGGGCGACACGGGCGGTTGCCCGGGGCGGCATCGTGGTGGGGGGCGGCATCACGGGCATCGGCAAAAAAAAAAAAAAAAAATTGCTCGTACTCACGCTGCCCCGACATCATGCCAGCGCATATTGGGGATGGCATAGGCACCTATCGGTTTTCTATCGCCCATTTGCTGGGAGTAAGGGCGCCCTCCTTTTGCGGGGTGCGCCTGCTGCTTGCTGCACAGGGAGGAGAGGGCGGGGGATTCTCTGGCTGGCTGGAGCAGCAACTCGCAAAATAAAACAAAATAAAAACAAACCAACAACACGAAAACACCAGACATTATGATACAAACTTATAATTTGCACCGATGTTTTTCTATACACGAAAAGTGAGCGCGAGAGCCCTCGGTGCGCCTGCTCACTGCTGAAGTCAAAGTAAATTTTATTGTCATCTCCGCTACATACAGTCCAGTATATAGAGAGACGAGACGACGAGGCTCCAGTTACAGCAGTGCAACTAAACGAACAATAAATATTTAAGAGTAAAAAAATTAATATACACTTTAGGACTAGGGGTAAAGGGATCAATAACAATTTAAAATGTATATTTTATATTTTGTTGATTTAAAGTCTCAAACACAACCCGTTTTTAAAGTTTAAAAAAAGAGAAAAGAAGAGGAGGAGTGTAGCGACTTCCACAGTTGCTAGAGGCCGGGGATTGAGCCTGCCTATTTATAAGTTGACGCGCTGTCAACTTTACGCAATAATGCGAGAGGTGGAATTGCTTGCTTGTTTATTAAAGTGCTTGAAAAGTTTACAGAGCAACGTTATCGGCTCACGATTCAAACTCTTAAAACATCACAGACTCTAATGCAACAAGGGGAAACTCGTTGTGCTGCGGTCAACAAAAACTACGGCTACCCAGCCCTCCTCTCTGTCAAAATCAAACCAGTGAAAGACAGACTGACAACGCCCTCTTAATGTCACCGCTACCACCCACGTGACTCCCGTTACACATCACCATAGCAACCAAACAAATGAAAACCCAGTGATCATTAAAATTCAATACATTTAATTATGGCTCCTACAAGGAGAAACGAGCAAAAGATACAGGTAAGCAGATGTGTCATTGGATAATGGCAGGTCATCCTAAAACTTTCAGAATACTTTCTTAATTATGTGGGTTACAGTTCCTCCACGAAGAAATGGTAAAAATAGTTACAGTAACAGACTAAACTCCAAACAATATATACAATAATATAATATTAATTAGTCAGTGTTAATTGTTGATTTGTCTTGTTCTCATTGTATGACGAATTATGATGTCTGTTTAGTAGCCGTTTGCATACTATGCATACTCTCACTCTCTTCATGTGTGTGGGGTGGGGGGTGGGGGGGGTGGGGGGGGTGCCAGAGGGAGTGCTCGCCCAGGGCGCCAAATAGGCTAGGACCGCCACTGAAACAACACATGAATGCCATCCCACCAACTTGCCAGCATTCTCTTATTAGTAGGTTATTGAAAGGGACTCAATTCAATTCAATTTTATTTATATAGCGCCAAATCACAACAAAAGTCGCCTCAAGGCGCTTCATAGATACAGAGAAAAACCCAACAATCATATGACCCCCTATGAGCAAGCACTTTGGCGACAGTGGGAAGGAAAAACTCCCTTTTAACAGGAAGAAACCTCCGGCAGAACCAGGCTCAGGGAGGGGCGGGGCCATCTGCTGTGACCGGTTGGGGTGAGAGAAGGAAGACAGGATAAAAGACATGCTGTGGAAGAGAGACAGAGGTTGATAACAGATATGATTCAATGCAGAGAGGTCTATTAACACATAGCTACGGGTGAATGAAGGGTGCGAAGCCGAGTCTCCAATTCAGTAATCCTGGCCTCCAGAGCTGCAAATATGCTACATTTGTTACAGATATCATTACTGCTAAAGGAGGCCGAGGAGTAACTAAACATCTGACACAATGAGCAGGAAAGTGCAGGAGGGACAGGTGAAGTAGCCATGGTGCTAACGAGTCGGCTACGAGCTAAGCTAAGCTAGCGAAACAGTACAGAGACAGTGAGTGAATACTTTGGCTATAAATTAGGTAGCGAGTACACAGAGATTGTGCTTCGGATGAAGCACGTGAAGATTATACTATGAAAAAAGAATGTATTTAAAAGTTGTTAATTAAATTGCTAAGCACATAAGCTACTCAGAAACACCACTGTGTTTGAGCAGGAACAGGAAGTGATACTCTACCACAGAGCGAGCGAACACTCGCTCTCACACTGAGGCCTTCTCTTAGCCTGTTGATTCCTCCTGGGATTTTCCCACAGGTTATAAGGGGCTCTCAGAGGTGCCTTTTGAAACCTTAGTGTATTGACTTAAAGACTCTGTCACTCAAAACTGAGTAAGCTGCATTGGAAGCATGGAAGTGTCAGCTTTTGATCCACAGCCATTTGCTGATGAGAGCCAGTGTTGGCTTAAGTCACTTTGTCCTGTTGGAGCATTACGCATGTATCTAGACAGGACTAAGGTGTTTAGGAAAGCAACCAGCTCTTTGTGTCCTGGGCTCGCTCTCATAGAGGGAAGCCTCTGTCACGCTAGCAGAGAGCACTAGAACTGAGAGCAGATATAACACCCCAACACAAAACAGATTGGCATCTCTAACAATGGATATGACATGAGTCAGACATGGCATGTAATGAAGGAACCATAGTGAAGGTGGGTCACAAAGCAACTTGGAGAACCAGAGCTCTGGCAATATGTTTTTGGACTGCGGCTGAACATTGTTCCAAGATTTATCACTGCTCATTCTTTTTGTTCCCCAAGTGTCCTCGATGTCTAAACCTTTGTTATGGTTAAACCATCAGGCCAGATGAAACCATACCTCTCATTAGAGCAGGGCCAAAAATATTTAGCACGATATACATTTGAAAATTTGCGATAACGATATAACTGACGATATAATTGACACTAGACAAAATACTTTACAACTCCACACCTTTATTAGTGCAAAAACCCCATCAATGTATTTTCACTTACACAAGCAGCTGTTTTTTATGTGCATTAAAGTTATATAAAAACGTAACAGTGCAAATTCCTCGCTGACAGTTTAACCAAAAGGCATTTCCAGTGGAAACTGGCCGACATATCCTCAGCATAACCATGTATAATATCCACTAAACTTAAAAAGAGGTTATACACACAATACGGTAATATTATGTTGAAGCACAGTACGTATCACTCTGCGAGGCTCCTGCCTACGACAGCCGTAATGCTCCAACAATCCATCAAGCGGTGCGGCTTCGTAGCTTAGCAAAGTCGTACTAAAACATTTGACAGATTTTTGAGCGCCATGTACATAAAATCGTTTCGAGGTCAGTAAACACAACCAGAATTCATACATAAGGCACACGGGATTATAAGGAGCTCTGTCGACTTTCAGAAAAATCAAAGGATTGATTTTAAGTGTGCCGTATTTTCCAAACAACACGGTAATAACGACGGCCCGCTAGCATGCGCTACCAAAAATAGTGCTTTGTTGTGTATCTGATGGACGAAAGCTAAACCAGTTCCACACCACTGAAGTTGCAGCATTTTTGCAAACCAGTTCTGGTTCATCTGTTTCATTCAACGATCCACTTTCGCCCTTCTTATTCTCCGTCGCCACCGTGCTTGTTCGCCATGTGCGTATGAAAACAAAGGCACTGCGCATGTGCGTTTTACCCATATTCAATCGCGACATTTCATTTTCTTATCTTATATTAGTTTATATTTCTTTTATATACATAAGATGCATGTGTATCCCCTGAACTTGAGTCATTTTGAATATATTTGGTTGCTTTTATTTCGCCATATTTCATTTTCTTATCGTTGCCCAACATTATACCGGTGTTACCGTGAACAGTATGATATGGCCCAACCCTACCGCTCACTTATCATCAGACCAGCAAACAGGGAGAAAAGCTAAGCTGGCAGCCAGCAGCTCCTTAAACATCACCTTTGAACATGCTTGACAGCTTGCTCCTTGTATAGTTATTTAGTCAGACAGGCAAAGCCAGCATGAACTAGTACAAACAATTACAGCAACAAATGCCGGATCATTGTTCAGGCGTGTGCATGACTGAGGTTTCATAACAGTTTTTAACAATAGTTATGAAGAAACACATCAGCAGAAACTAAATGGCTGATCAGATTACTATGTGATGCATCATGATGGTGGTGGGAATATTCAAGTCTGTGGGGGTTTTAATCTTCTCAATCTAAACACTTGCACTGAACTGACTCCACCCTACACAAGAAGAAGTAGCACTCTAATCTTGAGAGACATGATCCACTCTCTGGTTTCAGTTTTCTGATGGTTTGGTAGGATTTTAAATGCAGAACATGTATTTATGTAGTAGTATTTGTGCATTTGTTACATTTGTTGCACATTAAAAAAGGCACCTGTAACATTCTGTCCAACTTTAAGCAAAACACATATTTCTAAAATAACTTAAAATATAATAATGAAACAATACTGCCCCCTGTTGCTTGAAATATGGAATTTTATTTGATAGCACTTCTTACAGAAAGAGACAACAAACCAAAGATAAAACCCCTCGAAAAACAAAAGCAAGAAAAATTAGAAGACATTGTCAGAAGAAAGATTCTTCTTCTTACACTTGTGACACTGGACTATATCTACACACTATATCTTGTTGATACATGTTGGTCATGTATAAGACAGCAGTCATGATCATTCCATGAAAGATTTGACTTTTTGTTTTGTTCACATATTTTTTCACTTTGCTGTTTTGCCAAACAAAAAGTTTTGAGACATGTCGCAGTCGCAAGGTTTGGTTCTATGTCTGCATCATTTACAGTTACAAAGTTAATTATCAAACTGCACAGAAATCCATTAATGATAGTTTATAGTCTAACAAAAGGGGAGAAAACCTCAACAGAAAGCGAGATAACACCATCACCCTCTGGTATATAAGCCTGCCGTTTAGCTCGTAAAACAAAGACCCAGAACTTCAACTCTCTAAATGTGATATTTGCAGCACATTTTATGTTTCTTTTATCATTTTTAAGTATAGTGGATCCAATCCCTTGGTGTAATGCTGGTGTTTGGGCATCTGAAGAATCTGGATGCAAAGTTGAAGGTTCTTGCTGAATTTCTGGTTAGGAAAAAAAATCAACTCCGATCAGTACTTGCTTCGTACAAAAAGATAGCAAATTTCTTTTTTGTGGGTGTGTCTTAATTACTCACAGCATCCATAAAGCCTGTTTACACGAGCAATGTCATTGGGACTCATTCGGAAAGCATTTCCAAAATTAAGATTAGGATTGGACCTGGCAACAATGGTTGGCTGCCCATTCTTGGAGAAGTTGAATCTAAAAGAACAAACAACAGCACACAAACACACATACGCGGTTATATTAGGAAAACAGAGGAGAAAATGGGCCCATAAAGTATTTAACATTAAAAATCCATTCCCCACTGAGTGTGTGCATGTTTTTGTTAGTCTGGATTACATTTTCTTGCAGAAAAGGCAAAACATGTAAGGGAATATAAAACCTTACAAAGTCCATCTCACACAGCAACTCACCTGCCATAGTGCATGACAGAGTTGAAGTCATAGGGAGTCCGCAAATTGTTGGTCTGCACTTTCACAAAGTTGTGCTGTTGTCCTAAACAGAAATTTCCAGAAAATATTACATGTTTTTATTAGAGATGGCACGATACCACTTTTTTATGTCCGATACCGATACTGATATCATAAATTTGGATATCTGCCGATACCGATATGAATCCGATATAGTGTGTTTTTTAATCAATAAAACTGTTTTTTTAATATCTTGCTGCATTTTGTATAAGTTCATACTCAAGTTTAAATAAACAACAGCACTAAAGCTATTCTGTTATACCTGTATGTAAAAAATACAACAAAATATTTCATAGTTCAGCAACACTGATCAATCTAATAAACTTAAACCTACTCAATCCTTCCTATTCTAGTATTTTAAAGAGCGCTTAGCAGAAATATTAAGCAACCTAACTAATAGGGTTGCAAACTCACAGCAAAAAAAAAAAAAATAGGGAACCACCCCCCACCCTCCACCTCATGATGCTTAATCGACGTAATCAACTTTAATTTGATGCAGTGTGGAAAAAAATGCACAGAAATAAATTATTTTTCAAGAATAATTAAATAGATTCAACATCTTCCTTCAACAGAATTGCAGACTGCACAGATGGTGTCTTCCCAAAGGAAAAAGTAGTATAGCTTACTAGGGTATATTAGACTATTAGTAATGGACTTCTATATATTTTACATCAGATTAAAACTTTGGGTGTAAGATTCGGATAATTATTTATTAAAAGCTAGACATTTTAAATGAGAATGAGAAAGAAAAGTATGTCTTTGTGCCCCCTTTTCCCTGTTCATGCCCTATCGGCCCCCCTGGCTAAACTTTGCAGATCCGCCCCTGCACAGTTACCAGCCGTCAGCTGCGTAGAAAAAGATCCTGGTCTAGAAAGTAATATTAAATAAATTCTAACAACAGCTTATCAAGCTTAATAGTGCTGCTGTTGTTCAGCTGCTGGTTTCCTCTTTCTGGTGCAAAGTGGGCCAAAAACAAAGAAGAGAGACGGACTCGCGACAGAAAAGCCGAACAGCTGATCATTAATCAGTTTCACGATTGAAGTAGCAGCAAGAAGAGGCAGTCGCTCCATATATCGGTTGTTAAGCTTAACGTGGGAATGCTTTACAAACATTCAGAGATGAACTTACACACTTGCTTTACTTCACTCTGGGAAAACTTCCTCGGATAGCCAAAAAGCTATTTTTAATACCTCGATCTACACAAAATATTAAACTCGAACTATTATATAAGACATCGCAGCAAGCCACAACAAATCACTCATAGTTTGCCATTTGTCTAATGTTACAGGATTTTAAAATGATTATTAATTAATTTATGGCACATTTATCCCAGAAGGTCTGATGAATTGTTTGGTTTGGTTTTCCTTCTCTAGCGCCTTACTTCATATCTTTGTTCATTCAGACCACATATTCAGTGTTTGCATTTTATGTGAGTATTTCCTTAATGTGATGCTTGACTGAATTTCAGAAGGAAGAACTTTATTGTGTAAGCTAGCAATGAAATGTTTTACAAACTGAGGCAAAGGTGCAAATTGAGTACATGTGAGGAAATAAAACGTTGTTGTTATTGACTATTTTGCCCAAAGGTAATTATGTTGTTAAAAGAATTTCATTCCAGTCTGATTGAAATTTAATTTCCATCAGCATTTCTTTGGGCTTTGCAACTTTTAATTGTAATTATTTAATGCTCTGAATGTTTACGTCAGCCTCAAAAAATGTTTGCAATGTCCTTGATTGAAGTTTCCTTCCTGGAAATTTGTTGCTGCTTTAGTGTTTTGGCATCAGCAAAAAGATGGATTGATAACTAAAAAGACAGCCCTGAAACCTCAGCCACACCCTGTGTGACCTGCTAGTCTTACTGGTTCATCAACATGAACTTTCAGTTTGGGAAGTGTGATCTAAATAGGAGTGTTTACTGGAAACTTTAGGGCACCATCGCAGTCACGCTGGCGTTGAGATAGGGACGTGCTATGCGATGTGCTGTGAGGCCAGAGTGCTACCCAATTCAACACTGTGCAGCAAATCACGAGCTTGTGATATCCCAATATGTAGAGCTGGATCACTTTACAAGTGTCAAAAAACTTTCCCTTCTTTCTTATTCTTTTTCTTAGAAAGTGGAGTTCCAAAGATCACTCTTAAACTCAGAGACGGAGAAAAATAAATGCTAAAGATTTGAAAATCAAAACCATACACAAAAGTCCAATTCGATCAGATTAGAAATACAAATCTTTAACAAACTAATAGTGATTTAAGCTACATTAGCTAATGTTTTTGACCCTATTGGAAGAAAAAAGAAAAATAAGCAGACACTTTATAAGTCACAGCAATGTATACGCGTTATGGCAACAGTTTGAACTTTTGACATATTTCATGAATTGTGTTTTAAATCTGTGTCACTGATTTGTGTCATGAAATTATGCCTCCATCTTTCTGTTGCAGCAACAAAAGTCTTATTTACAGCAATAGTGGCAAACCACGCAACTGAAGCAGCAACGCCTCTGTGTGAGCGCACTGTCACATCACAGTATTGTGGGACGCCACTTGGTGTTCGCTCGCTCTGTGGTAGAGTATCACTTCCTGTTCCTGCTCAAACACAGTGGTGTTTCTGAGTAGCTTATCTGCTTAGCAATTTAATTAAAACTTTTAAATACATTATTTTTTCATAGTATAATCTTCTCGTGCTTCATCCAAAGCACAATCTCTGTGTAGTCACGACCTAATTTATAGCCAAAGTATTCACTCACTGTGTCTGTACTGTTTCGCTAGCTTAGCTTAGCTCGTAGCCGACTCGTTAGCACCATGGCTACTTCTCGGCCTCCTTTAGCAGTAATAATATATGTAACAAATGTAGCATATTTGCAGCTCTGGAGGCCAGGATTACTGAATTGGAGACTCGGCTTCGCACCCTTCATTCACCCGTAGCTAGCCAGGCCCCTGTAGCTGGGGAAAGAGGGTGGCTGGGTGACGGTGAGGAGGAAGCATAGTCCTAAACAGAAGCCCCAGGTACACCACCAACCTGTTCATGTGTCTAACCGTTTTTCCCCACTCGGCGACACACCTGCCGGGGGTCAAACTCTGGTAATTGGTGATTCTGTTCTCAGACATGTGAAGCTAGACACACCGGCAACCATAGTCAATTGTCTTCCAGGGGCCAGAGCAGGCGACATTGAAGGAAATTTAAAACTGCTGGCTAAGGGTAAACGTAAATTCAGTAAAATCATAATTCACGTCGGCAGCAATGACACCCGGTTACGCCAATCGGAGGTCACTAAAATCAATATTGAATCGGTGTGTAACTTTGCCAAAACAATGTGGGACTCTGTAGTTTTCTCTGGTCCCCTCCCCAATCAGACCAGGAGTGACATGTTTAGCCGCTTGTTCTCCTTAAATTGCTGGCTGCCTGAGTGGTGTCCCAGAAACGATGTGGGCTTCATAGATAATTGGCAAACCTTCTGGAGGAAACCTGGTCTTGTTAGGAGAGACGGCATCCATCCCACTTTGGATGGAGCAGCTCTCATTTCTAGAAACATGGACAAATTTATTAACCCCCCAAAATATGACTATCCAGAGTTGGGACCAGGAAGCAGAGTTGCAGTCTTACACGCCTCTCTGCAGCTTCTGTCCTCCTGCTACCCCCCCAAAAACCCATCTCCATAGAGACTGTGTCAGCTCCCAAACAGACAAAAAACAAACTAAAAACCAGCAACAAACAACTTAAACATAAACAATCACAAAGAAAGAACAATACAGTATCCACATCTGAACCAAAGAGTAAAACAGTGAAATGTGGATTATTAAATATTAGGTCTCTCTCCTCCAAGTCTCTGTTAGTACATGACTTAATAATTGATCAACAAATCGATTTACTCTGCCTTACAGAAACCTGGTTGCAGCAGGATGATTATGTTAGTTTAAATGAATCAACACCTCCGAGTCATTCTAACTACCAGAAACCTCGAAGCACAGGCCGAGGGGGCGGTGTGGCAGCAATTTTTCACACCAGCCTATTAATCAACCAAAGACCCAGACAGACTTTTAATTCATTTGAAAGCCTGATAGTTAGCCTCGTCCACCCCAGCTGTAATTCAATTCAATTCAATTTTATTTATACAGCGCCAAATCACAACAAAAGTCGCCTCAAGGCGCTTTATATTGTACAGTAGATCGCACAATAATAGATACAGAGAAAAACCCAGCAATCATATGACCCCTATGAGCAAGCACTTTGGCGACAGTGGAAAGGAAAAACTCCCTTTTAACAGGAAGAAACCTCCGGCAGAACCAGGCTCAGGGAGGGGCGGGGCCATCTGCTGCGACTGGTTGGGGTGAGAGGAAACCTGGTCTTGTTAGGAGAGACGGCATCCATCCCACTTTGGATGGAGCAGCTCTCATTTCTAGAAACATGGACAAATTTATTAACCCCCCAAAATATGACTATCCAGAGTTGGGACCAGGAAGCAGAGTTGCAGTCTTACACGCCTCTCTGCAGCTTCTGTCCTCCTGCTACCCCCCCAAAAACCCATCTCCATAGAGACTGTGTCAGCTCCCAAACAGACAAAAAACAAACTAAAAACCAGCAACAAACAACTTAAACATAAACAATCACAAAGAAAGAACAATACAGTATCCACATCTGAACCAAAGAGTAAAACAGTGAAATGTGGATTATTAAATATTAGGTCTCTCTCCTCCAAGTCTCTGTTAGTACATGACTTAATAATTGATCAACAAATCGATTTACTCTGCCTTACAGAAACCTGGTTGCAGCAGGATGATTATGTTAGTTTAAATGAATCAACACCTCCGAGTCATTCTAACTACCAGAAACCTCGAAGCACAGGCCGAGGGGGCGGTGTGGCAGCAATTTTTCACACCAGCCTATTAATCAACCAAAGACCCAGACAGACTTTTAATTCATTTGAAAGCCTGATAGTTAGCCTCGTCCACCCCAGCTGTAATTCAATTCAATTCAATTTTATTTATACAGCGCCAAATCACAACAAAAGTCGCCTCAAGGCGCTTTATATTGTACAGTAGATCGCACAATAATAGATACAGAGAAAAACCCAGCAATCATATGACCCCTATGAGCAAGCACTTTGGCGACAGTGGAAAGGAAAAACTCCCTTTTAACAGGAAGAAACCTCCGGCAGAACCAGGCTCAGGGAGGGGCGGGGCCATCTGCTGCGACTGGTTGGGGTGAGAGAAGGAAGACAGGATAAAGACATGCTGTGGAAGAGAGACAGAGGTTAATAACAGATATGATTCAATGCAGAGAGGTCTATTAACACATAGTGAGTGAGAAAGGTGACTGGAAAGGAAAAACTCAATGCATCCCCGGCAGCCCACGTCTATTGCAGCATAACTAAGGGAGGATTCAGGGTCACCTGGTCCAGCCCTAACTATATGCTTTAGCAAAAAGGAAAGTTTGAAGCCTAATCTTGAAAGTAGAGATAGTGTCTGTCTCCTGAATCCAAACTGGAAGCTGGTTCCACAGAAGAGGGGCCTGAAAACTGAAGGCTCTGCCTCCCATTCTACTTTTAAATACTCTAGGAACAACAAGTAAGCCTGCAGAGCGAGAGCGAAGTGCTCTAATAGGGTGATATGGTACTACAAGGTCATTAAGATAAGATGGGGCCTGAATATTTAAGACCTTGTATGTGAGGAGCAGGATTTTGAGTTCTGGATTTAACAGGAAGCCAATGAAGGGAAGTCGATACAGGAGAAATCTGCTCTCTCTTTCTAGTCCCTGTCAGGACTCTTGCTGCAGCATTTTGGATTAACTGAAGGCTTTTCAGGGAGTTTTTAGGACTTCCTGATAATAATGAATTACAGTCGTCCAGCCTGGAAGTAATAAATGCATGAACTAGTTTTTCAGCGTCACTCTGAGACAGGATATTTCTAACTTTAGAGATGTTGCACAAATGGAAGAAAGCAGTCTTACATATTTGTTTAATATGTGCGTTGAAGGACATGTCCTGGTCAAAAATGACTCCAAGGTTCCTCACAGCGTTACTGGAGGCCAAGGTAATGCCATCCAGAGTAGGACTAATTTTTATAAAACGCTTTTCTACTCTCCTGGAGTACTCAAAGCGCTGTATACAACATGCCACATTCACCCACTCACACAAGCACTTCTAAACTCAAGTGTAAACAAATAACATCATCCTTGGGAAACCAAGGATCAAACCACCAACCTTCCAATCAGTAGCTGATCTGCTCTACCACCTGAGCTACAGCTACCTTTGTAACCACAATTGATCCACTTAGAAGATTCTTTTCATGTGGAAACAGAGGTTTTTTTTGAATTCCTGCTAGTGTCTGGGAAAGGAAAGAAGGAAAGGGACACGTTACTGTACCTGCTAGTCTTACTGGTTCATCAACATGAACTTTCAGTATGGGAAGTGTGATCTAAATAGGAGTGTTTACTGGAAACTTTAGGGCACCATCGCAGTCACGCTGGCTTTGAGACAGGGACTTAAAGAACTCATCAGATCTTTCAGCACAGTTTAACTTAGGAATGTGCCATAGCTGCATGTGTGCAGGTTTTATTCTATGGATGCCTGACCTGACACGTCAAGGGTTTGAAGTGCTGTGAGGCCACAGTGCTACCCATATCAACACTGTCCATCTTTATACACCACAGTTTGGAGTATATTACCACATTATGCAATAATGGGAAACACAAAACAAAACCTAAGAACTGGAACTCAGAAAATACTAAAGAACTAAGGAGCTAGGAATACTTCACATGGAAACTTTCATGTTCAAATATTCAGAAGGACTTCAGGAGACACTAAGGTCAATTATGGAATTCCACAGGGTTCAGTGCTAGGACCAATTCTGTTTACACTATACATGCTTCCCTTAGGCAGCATCATTAGAAGACATAGCATACATTTTCACTGCTATGCAGATGACACTCAGCTATATCTGTCCATGAAGCCAGATAACACACACCAATGAGTTAAACTGCAGGAATGTCTTAAAGACATAAAGACCTGGATGGCCGCTAACTTTCTGCTTCTTAATTCAGATCAAACTGAGGTTATTGTACTCGGCCCTGAAAATCTTAGAAATATGGTATCTAACCAGATTCCATTAACCAAAGTGATACAGAGAAATAGTTTTTTAATAGATAAAATGAACATTTAAACACTGTTTCTCCATTTATTGATTTATATCTTTTATGAAATTGTTTTAAGCACAGCCTTTTTCAGGTTGCACACAAGGAAGCTGCATTTACAAAAACTAATCTTAAAAACCTGTTTCCTGGTTTCCATCCCAGCCCTTTGTCTCACGTAGCACTGAGTCTTTTGTCACTTGAAATTTCTCATCTATTCATACATAATCTTCTTTCATGTGTGTCTTGCTTACTGAGAATTGATAGACACAGTTCTCCTTACTCAGGAGCCGAGGTATTAAAAATAGCCAAAAAGCTATTTTTAATACCTCGATCTACACAAAATATTAAACTCGAACTATTATATAAGACATCGCAGCAAGCCACAACAAATCACTCATAGTTTGCCATTTGTCTAATGTTACAGGATTTTAAAATGATTATTAATTAATTTATGGCACATTTATCCCAGAAGGTCTGATGAATTGTTTGGTTTGGTTTTCCTTCTCTAGCGCCTTACTTCATATCTTTGTTCATTCAGACCACATATTCAGTGTTTGCATTTTATGTGAGTATTTCCTTAATGTGATGCTTGACTGAATTTCAGAAGGAAGAACTTTATTTTGTAAGCTAGCAATGAAATGTTTTACAAACTGAGGCAAAGGTGCAAATTGAGTACATGTGAGGAAATAAAACGTTGTTGTTATTGACTATTTTGCCCAAAGGTAATTGTGTTGTTAAAAGAATTTCATTCCAGTCTGATTGAAATTTAATTTCCATCAGCATTTCTTTGGGCTTTGCAACTTTTAATTGTAATTATTTAATGCTCTGAATGTTTACGTCAGCCTCAAAAAATGTTTGCAATGTCCTTGATTGAAGTTTCCTTCCTGGAAATTTGTTGCTGCTTTAGTGTTTTGGCATCAGCAAAAAGATGGATTGATAACTAAAAAGACAGCCCTGAAACCTCAGCCACACCCTGTGTGACCTGCTAGTCTTACTGGTTCATCAACATGAACTTTCAGTTTGGGAAGTGTGATCTAAATAGGAGTGTTTACTGGAAACTTTAGGGCACCATCGCAGTCACGCTGGCGTTGAGATAGGGACGTGCTATGCGATGTGCTGTGAAGCCAGAGTGCTACCCAATTCAACACTGTGCAGCAAATCACGAGCTTGTGATATCCCAATATGTAGAGCTGGATCACTTTACAAGTGTCAAAAAACTTTCCCTTCTTTCTTATTCTTTTTCTTAGAAAGTGGAGTTCCAAAGATCACTCTTAAACTCAGAGACGGAGAAAAATAAATGCTAAAGATTTGAAAATCAAAACCATACACAAAAGTCCAATTCGATCAGATTAGAAATACAAATCTTTAACAAACTAATAGTGATTTAAGCTACATTAGCTAATGTTTTTGACCCTATTGGAAGAAAAAAGAAAAATAAGCAGACACTTTATAAGTCACAGCAATGTATACGCGTTATGGCAACAGTTTGAACTTTTGACATATTTCATGAATTGTGTTTTAAATCTGTGTCACTGATTTGTGTCATGAAATTATGCCTCCATCTTTCTGTTGCAGCAACAAAAGTCTTATTTACAGCAATAGTGGCAAACCACGCAACTGAAGCAGCAACGCCTCTGTGTGAGCGCACTGTCACATCATAGTATTGTGGGACGCCACTTGGTGTTCGCTCGCTCTGTGGTAGAGTATCACTTCCTGTTCCTGCTCAAACACAGTGGTGTTTCTGAGTAGCTTATCTGCTTAGCAATTTAATTAAAACTTTTAAATACATTATTTTTTCATAGTATAATCTTCTCGTGCTTCATCCAAAGCACAATCTCTGTGTAGTCACGACCTAATTTATAGCCAAAGTATTCACTCACTGTGTCTGTACTGTTTCGCTAGCTTAGCTTAGCTCGTAGCCGACTCGTTAGCACCATGGCTACTTCTCGGCCTCCTTTAGCAGTAATGATATATGTAACAAGTGTAGCATATTTGCAGCTCTGGAGGCCAGGATTACTGAATTGGAGACTCGGCTTCGCACCCTTCATTCACCCGTAGCTAGCCAGGCCCCTGTAGCTGGGGAAAGAGGGTGGCTGGGTGACGGTGAGGAGGAAGCATAGTCCTAAACAGAAGCCCCAGGTACACCACCAACCTGTTCATGTGTCTAACCGTTTTTCCCCACTCGGCGACACACCTGCCGGGGGTCAAACTCTGGTAATTGGTGATTCTGTTCTCAGACATGTGAAGCTAGACACACCGGCAACCATAGTCAATTGTCTTCCAGGGGCCAGAGCAGGCGACATTGAAGGAAATTTAAAACTGCTGGCTAAGGGTAAACGTAAATTCAGTAAAATCATAATTCACGTCGGCAGCAATGACACCCGGTTACGCCAATCGGAGGTCACTAAAATCAATATTGAATCGGTGTGTAACTTTGCCAAAACAATGTGGGACTTTGTAGTTTTCTCTGGTCCCCTCCCCAATCAGACCAGGAGTGACATGTTTAGCCGCTTGTTCTCCTTAAATTGCTGGCTGCCTGAGTGGTGTCCCAGAAACGATGTGGGCTTCATAGATAATTGGCAAACCTTCTGGAGGAAACCTGGTCTTGTTAGGAGAGACGGCATCCATCCCACTTTGGATGGAGCAGCTCTCATTTCTAGAAACATGGACAAATTTATTAACCCCCCAAAATATGACTATCCAGAGTTGGGACCAGGAAGCAGAGTTGCAGTCTTACACGCCTCTCTGCAGCTTCTGTCCTCCTGCTACCCCCCCAAAAACCCATCTCCATAGAGACTGTGTCAGCTCCCAAACAGACAAAAAACAAACTAAAAACCAGCAACAAACAACTTAAACATAAACAATCACAAAGAAAGAACAATACAGTATCCACATCTGAACCAAAGAGTAAAACAGTGAAATGTGGATTATTAAATATTAGGTCTCTCTCCTCCAAGTCTCTGTTAGTACATGACTTAATAATTGATCAACAAATCGATTTACTCTGCCTTACAGAAACCTGGTTGCAGCAGGATGATTATGTTAGTTTAAATGAATCAACACCTCCGAGTCATTCTAACTACCAGAAACCTCGAAGCACAGGCCGAGGGGGCGGTGTGGCAGCAATTTTTCACACCAGCCTATTAATCAACCAAAGACCCAGACAGACTTTTAATTCATTTGAAAGCCTGATAGTTAGCCTCGTCCACCCCAGCTGTAATTCAATTCAATTCAATTTTATTTATACAGCGCCAAATCACAACAAAAGTCGCCTCAAGGCGCTTTATATTGTACAGTAGATCGCACAATAATAGATACAGAGAAAAACCCAGCAATCATATGACCCCTATGAGCAAGCACTTTGGCGACAGTGGAAAGGAAAAACTCCCTTTTAACAGGAAGAAACCTCCGGCAGAACCAGGCTCAGGGAGGGGCGGGGCCATCTGCTGCGACTGGTTGGGGTGAGAGAAGGAAGACAGGATAAAGACATGCTGTGGAAGAGAGACAGAGGTTAATAACAGATATGATTCAATGCAGAGAGGTCTATTAACACATAGTGAGTGAGAAAGGTGACTGGAAAGGAAAAACTCAATGCATCCCCAGCAGCCCACGTCTATTGCAGCATAACTAAGGGAGGATTCAGGGTCACCTGGTCCAGCCCTAACTATATGCTTTAGCAAAAAGGAAAGTTTGAAGCCTAATCTTGAAAGTAGAGATAGTGTCTGTCTCCTGAATCCAAACTGGAAGCTGGTTCCACAGAAGAGGGGCCTGAAAACTGAAGGCTCTGCCTCCCATTCTACTTTTAAATACTCTAGGAACAACAAGTAAGCCTGCAGAGCGAGAGCGAAGTGCTCTAATAGGGTGATATGGTACTACAAGGTCATTAAGATAAGATGGGGCCTGAATATTTAAGACCTTGTATGTGAGGAGCAGGATTTTGAGTTCTGGATTTAACAGGAAGCCAATGAAGGGAAGTCGATACAGGAGAAATCTGCTCTCTCTTTCTAGTCCCTGTCAGGACTCTTGCTGCAGCATTTTGGATTAACTGAAGGCTTTTCAGGGAGTTTTTAGGACTTCCTGATAATAATGAATTACAGTCGTCCAGCCTGGAAGTAATAAATGCATGAACTAGTTTTTCAGCGTCACTCTGAGACAGGATATTTCTAACTTTAGAGATGTTGCACAAATGGAAGAAAGCAGTCTTACATATTTGTTTAATATGTGCGTTGAAGGACATGTCCTGGTCAAAAATGACTCCAAGGTTCCTCACAGCGTTACTGGAGGCCAAGGTAATGCCATCCAGAGTAGGACTAATTTTTATAAAACGCTTTTCTACTCTCCTGGAGTACTCAAAGCGCTGTATACAACATGCCACATTCACCCACTCACACAAGCACTTCTAAACTCAAGTGTAAACAAATAACATCATCCTTGGGAAACCAAGGATCAAACCACCAACCTTCCAATCAGTAGCTGATCTGCTCTACCACCTGAGCTACAGCTACCTTTGTAACCACAATTGATCCACTTAGAAGATTCTTTTCATGTGGAAACAGAGGTTTTTTTTGAATTCCTGCTAGTGTCTGGGAAAGGAAAGAAGGAAAGGGACACGTTACTGTACCTGCTAGTCTTACTGGTTCATCAACATGAACTTTCAGTATGGGAAGTGTGATCTAAATAGGAGTGTTTACTGGAAACTTTAGGGCACCATCGCAGTCACGCTGGCTTTGAGACAGGGACTTAAAGAACTCATCAGATCTTTCAGCACAGTTTAACTTAGGAATGTGCCATAGCTGCATGTGTGCAGGTTTTATTCTATGGATGCCTGACCTGACACGTCAAGGGTTTGAAGTGCTGTGAGGCCACAGTGCTACCCATATCAACACTGTCCATCTTTATACACCACAGTTTGGAGTATATTACCACATTATGCAATAATGGGAAACACAAAACAAAACCTAAGAACTGGAACTCAGAAAATACTAAAGAACTAAGGAGCTAGGAATACTTCACATGGAAACTTTCATGTTCAAATATTCAGAAGGACTTCAGGAGACACTAAGGTCAATTATGGAATTCCACAGGGTTCAGTGCTAGGACCAATTCTGTTTACACTATACATGCTTCCCTTAGGCAGCATCATTAGAAGACATAGCATACATTTTCACTGCTATGCAGATGACACTCAGCTATATCTGTCCATGAAGCCAGATAACACACACCAATGAGTTAAACTGCAGGAATGTCTTAAAGACATAAAGACCTGGATGGCCGCTAACTTTCTGCTTCTTAATTCAGATCAAACTGAGGTTATTGTACTCGGCCCTGAAAATCTTAGAAATATGGTATCTAACCAGATTCCATTAACCAAAGTGATACAGAGAAATAGTTTTTTAATAGATAAAATGAACATTTAAACACTGTTTCTCCATTTATTGATTTATATCTTTTATGAAATTGTTTTAAGCACAGCCTTTTTCAGGTTGCACACAAGGAAGCTGCATTTACAAAAACTAATCTTAAAAACCTGTTTCCTGGTTTCCATCCCAGCCCTTTGTCTCACGTAGCACTGAGTCTTTTGTCACTTGAAATTTCTCATCTATTCATACATAATCTTCTTTCATGTGTGTCTTGCTTACTGAGAATTGATAGACACAGTTCTCCTTACTCAGGAGCCGAGGTATTAAAAATAGCCAAAAAGCTATTTTTAATACCTCGATCTACACAAAATATTAAACTCGAACTATTATATAAGACATCGCAGCAAGCCACAACAAATCACTCATAGTTTGCCATTTGTCTAATGTTACAGGATTTTAAAATGATTATTAATTAATTTATGGCACATTTATCCCAGAAGGTCTGATGAATTGTTTGGTTTGGTTTTCCTTCTCTAGCGCCTTACTTCATATCTTTGTTCATTCAGACCACATATTCAGTGTTTGCATTTTATGTGAGTATTTCCTTAATGTGATGCTTGACTGAATTTCAGAAGGAAGAACTTTATTTTGTAAGCTAGCAATGAAATGTTTTACAAACTGAGGCAAAGGTGCAAATTGAGTACATGTGAGGAAATAAAACGTTGTTGTTATTGACTATTTTGCCCAAAGGTAATTGTGTTGTTAAAAGAATTTCATTCCAGTCTGATTGAAATTTAATTTCCATCAGCATTTCTTTGGGCTTTGCAACTTTTAATTGTAATTATTTAATGCTCTGAATGTTTACGTCAGCCTCAAAAAATGTTTGCAATGTCCTTGATTGAAGTTTCCTTCCTGGAAATTTGTTGCTGCTTTAGTGTTTTGGCATCAGCAAAAAGATGGATTGATAACTAAAAAGACAGCCCTGAAACCTCAGCCACACCCTGTGTGACCTGCTAGTCTTACTGGTTCATCAACATGAACTTTCAGTTTGGGAAGTGTGATCTAAATAGGAGTGTTTACTGGAAACTTTAGGGCACCATCGCAGTCACGCTGGCGTTGAGATAGGGACGTGCTATGCGATGTGCTGTGAAGCCAGAGTGCTACCCAATTCAACACTGTGCAGCAAATCACGAGCTTGTGATATCCCAATATGTAGAGCTGGATCACTTTACAAGTGTCAAAAAACTTTCCCTTCTTTCTTATTCTTTTTCTTAGAAAGTGGAGTTCCAAAGATCACTCTTAAACTCAGAGACGGAGAAAAATAAATGCTAAAGATTTGAAAATCAAAACCATACACAAAAGTCCAATTCGATCAGATTAGAAATACAAATCTTTAACAAACTAATAGTGATTTAAGCTACATTAGCTAATGTTTTTGACCCTATTGGAAGAAAAAAGAAAAATAAGCAGACACTTTATAAGTCACAGCAATGTATACGCGTTATGGCAACAGTTTGAACTTTTGACATATTTCATGAATTGTGTTTTAAATCTGTGTCACTGATTTGTGTCATGAAATTATGCCTCCATCTTTCTGTTGCAGCAACAAAAGTCTTATTTACAGCAATAGTGGCAAACCACGCAACTGAAGCAGCAACGCCTCTGTGTGAGCGCACTGTCACATCATAGTATTGTGGGACGCCACTTGGTGTTCGCTCGCTCTGTGGTAGAGTATCACTTCCTGTTCCTGCTCAAACACAGTGGTGTTTCTGAGTAGCTTATCTGCTTAGCAATTTAATTAAAACTTTTAAATACATTATTTTTTCATAGTATAATCTTCTCGTGCTTCATCCAAAGCACAATCTCTGTGTAGTCACGACCTAATTTATAGCCAAAGTATTCACTCACTGTGTCTGTACTGTTTCGCTAGCTTAGCTTAGCTCGTAGCCGACTCGTTAGCACCATGGCTACTTCTCGGCCTCCTTTAGCAGTAATGATATATGTAACAAGTGTAGCATATTTGCAGCTCTGGAGGCCAGGATTACTGAATTGGAGACTCGGCTTCGCACCCTTCATTCACCCGTAGCTAGCCAGGCCCCTGTAGCTGGGGAAAGAGGGTGGCTGGGTGACGGTGAGGAGGAAGCATAGTCCTAAACAGAAGCCCCAGGTACACCACCAACCTGTTCATGTGTCTAACCGTTTTTCCCCACTCGGCGACACACCTGCCGGGGGTCAAACTCTGGTAATTGGTGATTCTGTTCTCAGACATGTGAAGCTAGACACACCGGCAACCATAGTCAATTGTCTTCCAGGGGCCAGAGCAGGCGACATTGAAGGAAATTTAAAACTGCTGGCTAAGGGTAAACGTAAATTCAGTAAAATCATAATTCACGTCGGCAGCAATGACACCCGGTTACGCCAATCGGAGGTCACTAAAATCAATATTGAATCGGTGTGTAACTTTGCCAAAACAATGTGGGACTTTGTAGTTTTCTCTGGTCCCCTCCCCAATCAGACCAGGAGTGACATGTTTAGCCGCTTGTTCTCCTTAAATTGCTGGCTGCCTGAGTGGTGTCCCAGAAACGATGTGGGCTTCATAGATAATTGGCAAACCTTCTGGAGGAAACCTGGTCTTGTTAGGAGAGACGGCATCCATCCCACTTTGGATGGAGCAGCTCTCATTTCTAGAAACATGGACAAATTTATTAACCCCCCAAAATATGACTATCCAGAGTTGGGACCAGGAAGCAGAGTTGCAGTCTTACACGCCTCTCTGCAGCTTCTGTCCTCCTGCTACCCCCCCAAAAACCCATCTCCATAGAGACTGTGTCAGCTCCCAAACAGACAAAAAACAAACTAAAAACCAGCAACAAACAACTTAAACATAAACAATCACAAAGAAAGAACAATACAGTATCCACATCTGAACCAAAGAGTAAAACAGTGAAATGTGGATTATTAAATATTAGGTCTCTCTCCTCCAAGTCTCTGTTAGTACATGACTTAATAATTGATCAACAAATCGATTTACTCTGCCTTACAGAAACCTGGTTGCAGCAGGATGATTATGTTAGTTTAAATGAATCAACACCTCCGAGTCATTCTAACTACCAGAAACCTCGAAGCACAGGCCGAGGGGGCGGTGTGGCAGCAATTTTTCACACCAGCCTATTAATCAACCAAAGACCCAGACAGACTTTTAATTCATTTGAAAGCCTGATAGTTAGCCTCGTCCACCCCAGCTGTAATTCAATTCAATTCAATTTTATTTATACAGCGCCAAATCACAACAAAAGTCGCCTCAAGGCGCTTTATATTGTACAGTAGATCGCACAATAATAGATACAGAGAAAAACCCAGCAATCATATGACCCCTATGAGCAAGCACTTTGGCGACAGTGGAAAGGAAAAACTCCCTTTTAACAGGAAGAAACCTCCGGCAGAACCAGGCTCAGGGAGGGGCGGGGCCATCTGCTGCGACTGGTTGGGGTGAGAGAAGGAAGACAGGATAAAGACATGCTGTGGAAGAGAGACAGAGGTTAATAACAGATATGATTCAATGCAGAGAGGTCTATTAACACATAGTGAGTGAGAAAGGTGACTGGAAAGGAAAAACTCAATGCATCCCCAGCAGCCCACGTCTATTGCAGCATAACTAAGGGAGGATTCAGGGTCACCTGGTCCAGCCCTAACTATATGCTTTAGCAAAAAGGAAAGTTTGAAGCCTAATCTTGAAAGTAGAGATAGTGTCTGTCTCCTGAATCCAAACTGGAAGCTGGTTCCACAGAAGAGGGGCCTGAAAACTGAAGGCTCTGCCTCCCATTCTACTTTTAAATACTCTAGGAACAACAAGTAAGCCTGCAGAGCGAGAGCGAAGTGCTCTAATAGGGTGATATGGTACTACAAGGTCATTAAGATAAGATGGGGCCTGAATATTTAAGACCTTGTATGTGAGGAGCAGGATTTTGAGTTCTGGATTTAACAGGAAGCCAATGAAGGGAAGTCGATACAGGAGAAATCTGCTCTCTCTTTCTAGTCCCTGTCAGGACTCTTGCTGCAGCATTTTGGATTAACTGAAGGCTTTTCAGGGAGTTTTTAGGACTTCCTGATAATAATGAATTACAGTCGTCCAGCCTGGAAGTAATAAATGCATGAACTAGTTTTTCAGCGTCACTCTGAGACAGGATATTTCTAACTTTAGAGATGTTGCACAAATGGAAGAAAGCAGTCTTACATATTTGTTTAATATGTGCGTTGAAGGACATGTCCTGGTCAAAAATGACTCCAAGGTTCCTCACAGCGTTACTGGAGGCCAAGGTAATGCCATCCAGAGTAAGAATCTGGTTAGATACCATATTTCTAAGATTTTCAGGGCCGAGTACAATAACCTCAGTTTGATCTGAATTAAGAAGCAGAAAGTTAGCGGCCATCCAGGTCTTTATGTCTTTAAGACATTCCTGCAGTTTAACTCATTGGTGTGTGTTATCTGGCTTCATGGACAGATATAGCTGAGTGTCATCTGCATAGCAATGAAAATGTATGCTATGTCTTCTAATGATGCTGCCTAAGGGAAGCATGTATAGTGTAAACAGAATTGGTCCTAGCACTGAACCCTGTGGAACTCCATAATTGACCTTAGTGTCTCCTGAAGTCCTTCTGAATATTTGAACATGAAAGTTTCCGTGTGAAGTATTCCTAGCTCCTTAGTTCTTTAGTATTTTCTGAGTTCCAGTTCTTAGGTTTTGTTTTGTGTTTCCCATTATTGCATAATGTGGTAATATACTCCAAACTGTGGTGTATAAAGATGGACAGTGTTGATATGGGTAGCACTGTGGCCTCACAGCACTTCAAACCCTTGACGTGTCAGGTCAGGCATCCATAGAATAAAACCTGCACACATGCAGCTATGGCACATTCCTAAGTTAAACTGTGCTGAAAGATCTGATGAGTTCTTTAAGTCCCTGTCTCAAAGCCAGCGTGACTGCGATGGTGCCCTAAAGTTTCCAGTAAACACTCCTATTTAGATCACACTTCCCATACTGAAAGTTCATGTTGATGAACCAGTAAGACTAGCAGGTACAGTAACGTGTCCCTTTCCTTCTTTCCTTTCCCAGACACTAGCAGGAATTCAAAAAAACCTCTGTTTCCACATGAAAAGAATCTTCTAAGTGGATCAATTGTGGTTACAAAGGTAGCTGTAGCTCAGGTGGTAGAGCAGATCAGCTACTGATTGGAAGGTTGGTGGTTTGATCCTTGGTTTCCCAAGGATGATGTTATTTGTTTACACTTGAGTTTAGAAGTGCTTGTGTGAGTGGGTGAATGTGGCATGTTGTATACAGCGCTTTGAGTACTCCAGGAGAGTAGAAAAGCGTTTTATAAAAATTAGTCCATTAACCAAAGTGATACAGAGAAATAGTTTTTTAATAGATAAAATGAACATTTAAACACTGTTTCTCCATTTATTGATTTATATCTTTTATGAAATTGTTTTAAGCACAGCCTTTTTCAGGTTGCACACAAGGAAGCTGCATTTACAAAAACTAATCTTAAAAACCTGTTTCCTGGTTTCCATCCCAGCCCTTTGTCTCACGTAGCACTGAGTCTTTTGTCACTTGAAATTTCTCATCTATTCATACATAATCTTCTTTCATGTGTGTCTTGCTTACTGAGAATTGATAGACACAGTTCTCCTTACTCAGGAGCCGAGGTATTAAAAATAGCCAAAAAGCTATTTTTAATACCTCGATCTACACAAAATATTAAACTCGAACTATTATATAAGACATCGCAGCAAGCCACAACAAATCACTCATAGTTTGCCATTTGTCTAATGTTACAGGATTTTAAAATGATTATTAATTAATTTATGGCACATTTATCCCAGAAGGTCTGATGAATTGTTTGGTTTGGTTTTCCTTCTCTAGCGCCTTACTTCATATCTTTGTTCATTCAGACCACATATTCAGTGTTTGCATTTTATGTGAGTATTTCCTTAATGTGATGCTTGACTGAATTTCAGAAGGAAGAACTTTATTTTGTAAGCTAGCAATGAAATGTTTTACAAACTGAGGCAAAGGTGCAAATTGAGTACATGTGAGGAAATAAAACGTTGTTGTTATTGACTATTTTGCCCAAAGGTAATTATGTTGTTAAAAGAATTTCATTCCAGTCTGATTGAAATTTAATTTCCATCAGCATTTCTTTGGGCTTTGCAACTTTTAATTGCAATTATTTAATGCTCTGAATGTTTACGTCAGCCTCAAAAAATGTTTGCAATGTCCTTGATTGAAGTTTCCTTCCTGGAAATTTGTTGCTGCTTTAGTGTTTTGGCATCAGCAAAAAGAAACTAATGGATTGATAACTAAAAAGACAGCCCTGAAACCTCAGCCACACCCTGTGTGACCTGCTAGTCTTACTGGTTCATCAACATGAACTTTCAGTTTGGGAAGTGTGATCTAAATAGGAGTGTTTACTGGAAACTTTAGGGCACCATCGCAGTCACGCTGGCGTTGAGATAGGGACGTGCTATGCGATGTGCTGTGAGGCCAGAGTGCTACCCAATTCAACACTGTGCAGCAAATCACGAGCTTGTGATATCCCAATATGTAGAGCTGGATCACTTTACAAGTGTCAAAAAACTTTCCCTTCTTTCTTATTCTTTTTCTTAGAAAGTGGAGTTCCAAAGATCACTCTTAAACTCAGAGACGGAGAAAAATAAATGCTAAAGATTTGAAAATCAAAACCATACACAAAAGTCCAATTCGATCAGATTAGAAATACAAATCTTTAACAAACTAATAGTGATTTAAGCTACATTAGCTAATGTTTTTGACCCTATTGGAAGAAAAAAGAAAAATAAGCAGACACTTTATAAGTCACAGCAATGTATACGCGTTATGGCAACAGTTTGAACTTTTGACATATTTCATGAATTGTGTTTTAAATCTGTGTCACTGATTTGTGTCATGAAATTATGCCTCCATCTTTCTGTTGCAGCAACAAAAGTCTTATTTACAGCAATAGTGGCAAACCACGCAACTGAAGCAGCAACGCCTCTGTGTGAGCGCACTGTCACATCATAGTATTGTGGGACGCCACTTGGTGTTCGCTCGCTCTGTGGTAGAGTATCACTTCCTGTTCCTGCTCAAACACAGTGGTGTTTCTGAGTAGCTTATCTGCTTAGCAATTTAATTAAAACTTTTAAATACATTATTTTTTCATAGTATAATCTTCTCGTGCTTCATCCAAAGCACAATCTCTGTGTAGTCACGACCTAATTTATAGCCAAAGTATTCACTCACTGTGTCTGTACTGTTTCGCTAGCTTAGCTTAGCTCGTAGCCGACTCGTTAGCACCATGGCTACTTCTCGGCCTCCTTTAGCAGTAATGATATATGTAACAAGTGTAGCATATTTGCAGCTCTGGAGGCCAGGATTACTGAATTGGAGACTCGGCTTCGCACCCTTCATTCACCCGTAGCTAGCCAGGCCCCTGTAGCTGGGGAAAGAGGGTGGCTGGGTGACGGTGAGGAGGAAGCATAGTCCTAAACAGAAGCCCCAGGTACACCACCAACCTGTTCATGTGTCTAACCGTTTTTCCCCACTCGGCGACACACCTGCTGGGGGTCAAACTCTGGTAATTGGTGATTCTGTTCTCAGACATGTGAAGCTAGACACACCGGCAACCATAGTCAATTGTCTTCCAGGGGCCAGAGCAGGCGACATTGAAGGAAATTTAAAACTGCTGGCTAAGGGTAAACGTAAATTCAGTAAAATCATAATTCACGTCGGCAGCAATGACACCCGGTTACGCCAATCGGAGGTCACTAAAATCAATATTGAATCGGTGTGTAACTTTGCCAAAACAATGTGGGACTCTGTAGTTTTCTCTGGTCCCCTCCCCAATCAGACCAGGAGTGACATGTTTAGCCGCTTGTTCTCCTTAAATTGCTGGCTGCCTGAGTGGTGTCCCAGAAACGATGTGGGCTTCATAGATAATTGGCAAACCTTCTGGAGGAAACCTGGTCTTGTTAGGAGAGACGGCATCCATCCCACTTTGGATGGAGCAGCTCTCATTTCTAGAAACATGGACAAATTTATTAACCCCCCAAAATATGACTATCCAGAGTTGGGACCAGGAAGCAGAGTTGCAGTCTTACACGCCTCTCTGCAGCTTCTGTCCTCCTGCTACCCCCCCAAAAACCCATCTCCATAGAGACTGTGTCAGCTCCCAAACAGACAAAAAACAAACTAAAAACCAGCAACAAACAACTTAAACATAAACAATCACAAAGAAAGAACAATACAGTATCCACATCTGAACCAAAGAGTAAAACAGTGAAATGTGGATTATTAAATATTAGGTCTCTCTCCTCCAAGTCTCTGTTAGTACATGACTTAATAATTGATCAACAAATCGATTTACTCTGCCTTACAGAAACCTGGTTGCAGCAGGATGATTATGTTAGTTTAAATGAATCAACACCTCCGAGTCATTCTAACTACCAGAAACCTCGAAGCACAGGCCGAGGGGGCGGTGTGGCAGCAATTTTTCACACCAGCCTATTAATCAACCAAAGACCCAGACAGACTTTTAATTCATTTGAAAGCCTGATAGTTAGCCTCGTCCACCCCAGCTGTAATTCAATTCAATTCAATTTTATTTATACAGCGCCAAATCACAACAAAAGTCGCCTCAAGGCGCTTTATATTGTACAGTAGATCGCACAATAATAGATACAGAGAAAAACCCAGCAATCATATGACCCCTATGAGCAAGCACTTTGGCGACAGTGGAAAGGAAAAACTCCCTTTTAACAGGAAGAAACCTCCGGCAGAACCAGGCTCAGGGAGGGGCGGGGCCATCTGCTGCGACTGGTTGGGGTGAGAGAAGGAAGACAGGATAAAGACATGCTGTGGAAGAGAGACAGAGGTTAATAACAGATATGATTCAATGCAGAGAGGTCTATTAACACATAGTGAGTGAGAAAGGTGACTGGAAAGGAAAAACTCAATGCATCCCCGGCAGCCCACGTCTATTGCAGCATAACTAAGGGAGGATTCAGGGTCACCTGGTCCAGCCCTAACTATATGCTTTAGCAAAAAGGAAAGTTTGAAGCCTAATCTTGAAAGTAGAGATAGTGTCTGTCTCCTGAATCCAAACTGGAAGCTGGTTCCACAGAAGAGGGGCCTGAAAACTGAAGGCTCTGCCTCCCATTCTACTTTTAAATACTCTAGGAACAACAAGTAAGCCTGCAGAGCGAGAGCGAAGTGCTCTAATAGGGTGATATGGTACTACAAGGTCATTAAGATAAGATGGGGCCTGAATATTTAAGACCTTGTATGTGAGGAGCAGGATTTTGAGTTCTGGATTTAACAGGAAGCCAATGAAGGGAAGTCGATACAGGAGAAATCTGCTCTCTCTTTCTAGTCCCTGTCAGGACTCTTGCTGCAGCATTTTGGATTAACTGAAGGCTTTTCAGGGAGTTTTTAGGACTTCCTGATAATAATGAATTACAGTCGTCCAGCCTGGAAGTAATAAATGCATGAACTAGTTTTTCAGCGTCACTCTGAGACAGGATATTTCTAACTTTAGAGATGTTGCACAAATGGAAGAAAGCAGTCTTACATATTTGTTTAATATGTGCGTTGAAGGACATGTCCTGGTCAAAAATGACTCCAAGGTTCCTCACAGCGTTACTGGAGGCCAAGGTAATGCCATCCAGAGTAAGAATCTGGTTAGATACCATATTTCTAAGATTTTCAGGGCCGAGTACAATAACCTCAGTTTGATCTGAATTAAGAAGCAGAAAGTTAGCGGCCATCCAGGTCTTTATGTCTTTAAGACATTCCTGCAGTTTAACTCATTGGTGTGTGTTATCTGGCTTCATGGACAGATATAGCTGAGTGTCATCTGCATAGCAATGAAAATGTATGCTATGTCTTCTAATGATGCTGCCTAAGGGAAGCATGTATAGTGTAAACAGAATTGGTCCTAGCACTGAACCCTGTGGAACTCCATAATTGACCTTAGTGTCTCCTGAAGTCCTTCTGAATATTTGAACATGAAAGTTTCCGTGTGAAGTATTCCTAGCTCCTTAGTTCTTTAGTATTTTCTGAGTTCCAGTTCTTAGGTTTTGTTTTGTGTTTCCCATTATTGCATAATGTGGTAATATACTCCAAACTGTGGTGTATAAAGATGGACAGTGTTGATATGGGTAGCACTGTGGCCTCACAGCACTTCAAACCCTTGACGTGTCAGGTCAGGCATCCATAGAATAAAACCTGCACACATGCAGCTATGGCACATTCCTAAGTTAAACTGTGCTGAAAGATCTGATGAGTTCTTTAAGTCCCTGTCTCAAAGCCAGCGTGACTGCAATGGTGCCCTAAAGTTTCCAGTAAACACTCCTATTTAGATCACACTTCCCATACTGAAAGTTCATGTTGATGAACCAGTAAGACTAGCAGGTACAGTAACGTGTCCCTTTCCTTCTTTCCTTTCCCAGACACTAGCAGGAATTCAAAAAAACCTCTGTTTCCACATGAAAAGAATCTTCTAAGTGGATCAATTGTGGTTACAAAGGTAGCTGTAGCTCAGGTGGTAGAGCAGATCAGCTACTGATTGGAAGGTTGGTGGTTTGATCCTTGGTTTCCCAAGGATGATGTTATTTGTTTACACTTGAGTTTAGAAGTGCTTGTGTGAGTGGGTGAATGTGGCATGTTGTATACAGCGCTTTGAGTACTCCAGGAGAGTAGAAAAGCGTTTTATAAAAATTAGTCCATTAACCAAAGTGATACAGAGAAATAGTTTTTTAATAGATAAAATGAACATTTAAACACTGTTTCTCCATTTATTGATTTATATCTTTTATGAAATTGTTTTAAGCACAGCCTTTTTCAGGTTGCACACAAGGAAGCTGCATTTACAAAAACTAATCTTAAAAACCTGTTTCCTGGTTTCCATCCCAGCCCTTTGTCTCACGTAGCACTGAGTCTTTTGTCACTTGAAATTTCTCATCTATTCATACATAATCTTCTTTCATGTGTGTCTTGCTTACTGAGAATTGATAGACACAGTTCTCCTTACTCAGGAGCCGAGGTATTAAAAATAGCCAAAAAGCTATTTTTAATACCTCGATCTACACAAAATATTAAACTCGAACTATTATATAAGACATCGCAGCAAGCCACAACAAATCACTCATAGTTTGCCATTTGTCTAATGTTACAGGATTTTAAAATGATTATTAATTAATTTATGGCACATTTATCCCAGAAGGTCTGATGAATTGTTTGGTTTGGTTTTCCTTCTCTAGCGCCTTACTTCATATCTTTGTTCATTCAGACCACATATTCAGTGTTTGCATTTTATGTGAGTATTTCCTTAATGTGATGCTTGACTGAATTTCAGAAGGAAGAACTTTATTTTGTAAGCTAGCAATGAAATGTTTTACAAACTGAGGCAAAGGTGCAAATTGAGTACATGTGAGGAAATAAAACGTTGTTGTTATTGACTATTTTGCCCAAAGGTAATTATGTTGTTAAAAGAATTTCATTCCAGTCTGATTGAAATTTAATTTCCATCAGCATTTCTTTGGGCTTTGCAACTTTTAATTGCAATTATTTAATGCTCTGAATGTTTACGTCAGCCTCAAAAAATGTTTGCAATGTCCTTGATTGAAGTTTCCTTCCTGGAAATTTGTTGCTGCTTTAGTGTTTTGGCATCAGCAAAAAGAAACTAATGGATTGATAACTAAAAAGACAGCCCTGAAACCTCAGCCACACCCTGTGTGACCTGCTAGTCTTACTGGTTCATCAACATGAACTTTCAGTTTGGGAAGTGTGATCTAAATAGGAGTGTTTACTGGAAACTTTAGGGCACCATCGCAGTCACGCTGGCGTTGAGATAGGGACGTGCTATGCGATGTGCTGTGAGGCCAGAGTGCTACCCAATTCAACACTGTGCAGCAAATCACGAGCTTGTGATATCCCAATATGTAGAGCTGGATCACTTTACAAGTGTCAAAAAACTTTCCCTTCTTTCTTATTCTTTTTCTTAGAAAGTGGAGTTCCAAAGATCACTCTTAAACTCAGAGACGGAGAAAAATAAATGCTAAAGATTTGAAAATCAAAACCATACACAAAAGTCCAATTCGATCAGATTAGAAATACAAATCTTTAACAAACTAATAGTGATTTAAGCTACATTAGCTAATGTTTTTGACCCTATTGGAAGAAAAAAGAAAAATAAGCAGACACTTTATAAGTCACAGCAATGTATACGCGTTATGGCAACAGTTTGAACTTTTGACATATTTCATGAATTGTGTTTTAAATCTGTGTCACTGATTTGTGTCATGAAATTATGCCTCCATCTTTCTGTTGCAGCAACAAAAGTCTTATTTACAGCAATAGTGGCAAACCACGCAACTGAAGCAGCAACGCCTCTGTGTGAGCGCACTGTCACATCATAGTATTGTGGGACGCCACTTGGTGTTCGCTCGCTCTGTGGTAGAGTATCACTTCCTGTTCCTGCTCAAACACAGTGGTGTTTCTGAGTAGCTTATCTGCTTAGCAATTTAATTAAAACTTTTAAATACATTATTTTTTCATAGTATAATCTTCTCGTGCTTCATCCAAAGCACAATCTCTGTGTAGTCACGACCTAATTTATAGCCAAAGTATTCACTCACTGTGTCTGTACTGTTTCGCTAGCTTAGCTTAGCTCGTAGCCGACTCGTTAGCACCATGGCTACTTCTCGGCCTCCTTTAGCAGTAATGATATATGTAACAAGTGTAGCATATTTGCAGCTCTGGAGGCCAGGATTACTGAATTGGAGACTCGGCTTCGCACCCTTCATTCACCCGTAGCTAGCCAGGCCCCTGTAGCTGGGGAAAGAGGGTGGCTGGGTGACGGTGAGGAGGAAGCATAGTCCTAAACAGAAGCCCCAGGTACACCACCAACCTGTTCATGTGTCTAACCGTTTTTCCCCACTCGGCGACACACCTGCCGGGGGTCAAACTCTGGTAATTGGTGATTCTGTTCTCAGACATGTGAAGCTAGACACACCGGCAACCATAGTCAATTGTCTTCCAGGGGCCAGAGCAGGCGACATTGAAGGAAATTTAAAACTGCTGGCTAAGGGTAAACGTAAATTCAGTAAAATCATAATTCACGTCGGCAGCAATGACACCCGGTTACGCCAATCGGAGGTCACTAAAATCAATATTGAATCGGTGTGTAACTTTGCCAAAACAATGTGGGACTCTGTAGTTTTCTCTGGTCCCCTCCCCAATCAGACCAGGAGTGACATGTTTAGCCGCTTGTTCTCCTTAAATTGCTGGCTGCCTGAGTGGTGTCCCAGAAACGATGTGGGCTTCATAGATAATTGGCAAACCTTCTGGAGGAAACCTGGTCTTGTTAGGAGAGACGGCATCCATCCCACTTTGGATGGAGCAGCTCTCATTTCTAGAAACATGGACAAATTTATTAACCCCCCAAAATATGACTATCCAGAGTTGGGACCAGGAAGCAGAGTTGCAGTCTTACACGCCTCTCTGCAGCTTCTGTCCTCCTGCTACCCCCCCAAAAACCCATCTCCATAGAGACTGTGTCAGCTCCCAAACAGACAAAAAACAAACTAAAAACCAGCAACAAACAACTTAAACATAAACAATCACAAAGAAAGAACAATACAGTATCCACATCTGAACCAAAGAGTAAAACAGTGAAATGTGGATTATTAAATATTAGGTCTCTCTCCTCCAAGTCTCTGTTAGTACATGACTTAATAATTGATCAACAAATCGATTTACTCTGCCTTACAGAAACCTGGTTGCAGCAGGATGATTATGTTAGTTTAAATGAATCAACACCTCCGAGTCATTCTAACTACCAGAAACCTCGAAGCACAGGCCGAGGGGGCGGTGTGGCAGCAATTTTTCACACCAGCCTATTAATCAACCAAAGACCCAGACAGACTTTTAATTCATTTGAAAGCCTGATAGTTAGCCTCGTCCACCCCAGCTGTAATTCAATTCAATTCAATTTTATTTATACAGCGCCAAATCACAACAAAAGTCGCCTCAAGGCGCTTTATATTGTACAGTAGATCGCACAATAATAGATACAGAGAAAAACCCAGCAATCATATGACCCCTATGGGCAAGCACTTTGGCGACAGTGGAAAGGAAAAACTCCCTTTTAACAGGAAGAAACCTCCGGCAGAACCAGGCTCAGGGAGGGGCGGGGCCATCTGCTGCGACTGGTTGGGGTGAGAGAAGGAAGACAGGATAAAGACATGCTGTGGAAGAGAGACAGAGGTTAATAACAGATATGATTCAATGCAGAGAGGTCTATTAACACATAGTGAGTGAGAAAGGTGACTGGAAAGGAAAAACTCAATGCATCCCCGGCAGCCCACGTCTATTGCAGCATAGCTAAGGGAGGATTCAGGGTCACCTGGTCCAGCCCTAACTATATGCTTTAGCAAAAAGGAAAGTTTGAAGCCTAATCTTGAAAGTAGAGATAGTGTCTGTCTCCTGAATCCAAACTGGAAGCTGGTTCCACAGAAGAGGGGCCTGAAAACTGAAGGCTCTGCCTCCCATTCTACTTTTAAATACTCTAGGAACAACAAGTAAGCCTGCAGAGCGAGAGCGAAGTGCTCTAATAGGGTGATATGGTACTACAAGGTCATTAAGATAAGATGGGGCCTGAATATTTAAGACCTTGTATGTGAGGAGCAGGATTTTGAGTTCTGGATTTAACAGGAAGCCAATGAAGGGAAGTCGATACAGGAGAAATCTGCTCTCTCTTTCTAGTCCCTGTCAGGACTCTTGCTGCAGCATTTTGGATTAACTGAAGGCTTTTCAGGGAGTTTTTAGGACTTCCTGATAATAATGAATTACAGTCGTCCAGCCTGGAAGTAATAAATGCATGAACTAGTTTTTCAGCGTCACTCTGAGACAGGATATTTCTAACTTTAGAGATGTTGCACAAATGGAAGAAAGCAGTCTTACATATTTGTTTAATATGTGCGTTGAAGGACATGTCCTGGTCAAAAATGACTCCAAGGTTCCTCACCGCGTTACTGGAGGCCAAGGTAATGCCATCCAGAGTAGGACTAATTTTTATAAAACGTTTTTCTACTCTCCTGGAGTACTCAAAGCGCTGTATACAACATGCCACATTCACCCACTCACACAAGCACTTCTAAACTCAAGTGTAAACAAATAACATCATCCTTGGGAAACCAAGGATCAAACCACCAACCTTCCAATCAGTAGCTGATCTGCTCTACCACCTGAGCTACAGCTACCTTTGTAACCACAATTGATCCACTTAGAAGATTCTTTTCATGTGGAAACAGAGGTTTTTTTGAATTCCTGCTAGTGTCTGGGAAAGGAAAGAAGGAAAGGGACACGTTACTGTACCTGCTAGTCTTACTGGTTCATCAACATGAACTTTCAGTATGGGAAGTGTGATCTAAATAGGAGTGTTTACTGGAAACTTTAGGGCACCATCGCAGTCACGCTGGCTTTGAGACAGGGACTTAAAGAACTCATCAGATCTTTCAGCACAGTTTAACTTAGGTATGTGCCATAGCTGCATGTGTGCAGGTTTTATTCTATGGATGCCTGACCTGACACGTCAAGGGTTTGAAGTGCTGTGAGGCCACAGTGCTACCCATATCAACACTGTCCATCTTTATACACCACAGTTTGGAGTATATTACCACATTATGCAATAATGGGAAACACAAAACAAAACCTAAGAACTGGAACTCAGAAAATACTAAAGAACTAAGGAGCTAGGAATACTTCACACGGAAACTTTCATGTTCAAATATTCAGAAGGACTTCAGGAGACACTAAGGTCAATTATGGAGTTCCACAGGGTTCAGTGCTAGGACCAATTCTGTTTACACTATACATGCTTCCCTTAGGCAGCATCATTAGAAGACATAGCATACATTTTCACTGCTATGCAGATGACACTCAGCTATATCTGTCCATGAAGCCAGATAACACACACCAATGAGTTAAACTGCAGGAATGTCTTAAAGACATAAAGACCTGGATGGCCGCTAACTTTCTGCTTCTTAATTCAGATCAAACTGAGGTTATTGTACTCGGCCCTGAAAATCTTAGAAATATGGTATCTAACCAGATTCCATTAACCAAAGTGATACAGAGAAATAGTTTTTTAATAGATAAAATGAACATTTAAACACTGTTTCTCCATTTATTGATTTATATCTTTTATGAAATTGTTTTAAGCACAGCCTTTTTCAGGTTGCACACAAGGAAGCTGCATTTACAAAAACTAATCTTAAAAACCTGTTTCCTGGTTTCCATTCCAGCCCTTTGTCTCACGTAGCACTGAGTCTTTTGTCACTTGAAATTTCTCATCTATTCATACATAATCTTCTTTCATGTGTGTCTTGCTTACTGAGAATTGATAGACACAGTTCTCCTTACTCAGGAGCCGAGGTATTAAAAATAGCCAAAAAGCTATTTTTAATACCTCGATCTACACAAAATATTAAACTCGAACTATTATATAAGACATCGCAGCAAGCCACAACAAATCACTCATAGTTTGCCATTTGTCTAATGTTACAGGATTTTAAAATGATTATTAATTAATTTATGGCACATTTATCCCAGAAGGTCTGATGAATTGTTTGGTTTGGTTTTCCTTCTCTAGCGCCTTACTTCATATCTTTGTTCATTCAGACCACATATTCAGTGTTTGCATTTTATGTGAGTATTTCCTTAATGTGATGCTTGACTGAATTTCAGAAGGAAGAACTTTATTTTGTAAGCTAGCAATGAAATGTTTTACAAACTGAGGCAAAGGTGCAAATTGAGTACATGTGAGGAAATAAAACGTTGTTGTTATTGACTATTTTGCCCAAAGGTAATTGTGTTGTTAAAAGAATTTCATTCCAGTCTGATTGAAATTTAATTTCCATCAGCATTTCTTTGGGCTTTGCAACTTTTAATTGTAATTATTTAATGCTCTGAATGTTTACGTCAGCCTCAAAAAATGTTTGCAATGTCCTTGATTGAAGTTTCCTTCCTGGAAATTTGTTGCTGCTTTAGTGTTTTGGCATCAGCAAAAAGATGGATTGATAACTAAAAAGACAGCCCTGAAACCTCAGCCACACCCTGTGTGACCTGCTAGTCTTACTGGTTCATCAACATGAACTTTCAGTTTGGGAAGTGTGATCTAAATAGGAGTGTTTACTGGAAACTTTAGGGCACCATCGCAGTCACGCTGGCGTTGAGATAGGGACGTGCTATGCGATGTGCTGTGAGGCCAGAGTGCTACCCAATTCAACACTGTGCAGCAAATCACGAGCTTGTGATATCCCAATATGTAGAGCTGGATCACTTTACAAGTGTCAAAAAACTTTCCCTTCTTTCTTATTCTTTTTCTTAGAAAGTGGAGTTCCAAAGATCACTCTTAAACTCAGAGACGGAGAAAAATAAATGCTAAAGATTTGAAAATCAAAACCATACACAAAAGTCCAATTCGATCAGATTAGAAATACAAATCTTTAACAAACTAATAGTGATTTAAGCTACATTAGCTAATGTTTTTGACCCTATTGGAAGAAAAAAGAAAAATAAGCAGACACTTTATAAGTCACAGCAATGTATACGCGTTATGGCAACAGTTTGAACTTTTGACATATTTCATGAATTGTGTTTTAAATCTGTGTCACTGATTTGTGTCATGAAATTATGCCTCCATCTTTCTGTTGCAGCAACAAAAGTCTTATTTACAGCAATAGTGGCAAACCACGCAACTGAAGCAGCAACGCCTCTGTGTGAGCGCACTGTCACATCATAGTATTGTGGGACGCCACTTGGTGTTCGCTCGCTCTGTGGTAGAGTATCACTTCCTGTTCCTGCTCAAACACAGTGGTGTTTCTGAGTAGCTTATCTGCTTAGCAATTTAATTAAAACTTTTAAATACATTATTTTTTCATAGTATAATCTTCTCGTGCTTCATCCAAAGCACAATCTCTGTGTAGTCACGACCTAATTTATAGCCAAAGTATTCACTCACTGTGTCTGTACTGTTTCGCTAGCTTAGCTTAGCTCGTAGCCGACTCGTTAGCACCATGGCTACTTCTCGGCCTCCTTTAGCAGTAATGATATATGTAACAAGTGTAGCATATTTGCAGCTCTGGAGGCCAGGATTACTGAATTGGAGACTCGGCTTCGCACCCTTCATTCACCCGTAGCTAGCCAGGCCCCTGTAGCTGGGGAAAGAGGGTGGCTGGGTGACGGTGAGGAGGAAGCATAGTCCTAAACAGAAGCCCCAGGTACACCACCAACCTGTTCATGTGTCTAACCGTTTTTCCCCACTCGGCGACACACCTGCTGGGGGTCAAACTCTGGTAATTGGTGATTCTGTTCTCAGACATGTGAAGCTAGACACACCGGCAACCATAGTCAATTGTCTTCCAGGGGCCAGAGCAGGCGACATTGAAGGAAATTTAAAACTGCTGGCTAAGGGTAAACGTAAATTCAGTAAAATCATAATTCACGTCGGCAGCAATGACACCCGGTTACGCCAATCGGAGGTCACTAAAATCAATATTGAATCGGTGTGTAACTTTGCCAAAACAATGTGGGACTCTGTAGTTTTCTCTGGTCCCCTCCCCAATCAGACCAGGAGTGACATGTTTAGCCGCTTGTTCTCCTTAAATTGCTGGCTGCCTGAGTGGTGTCCCAGAAACGATGTGGGCTTCATAGATAATTGGCAAACCTTCTGGAGGAAACCTGGTCTTGTTAGGAGAGACGGCATCCATCCCACTTTGGATGGAGCAGCTCTCATTTCTAGAAACATGGACAAATTTATTAACCCCCCAAAATATGACTATCCAGAGTTGGGACCAGGAAGCAGAGTTGCAGTCTTACACGCCTCTCTGCAGCTTCTGTCCTCCTGCTACCCCCCCAAAAACCCATCTCCATAGAGACTGTGTCAGCTCCCAAACAGACAAAAAACAAACTAAAAACCAGCAACAAACAACTTAAACATAAACAATCACAAAGAAAGAACAATACAGTATCCACATCTGAACCAAAGAGTAAAACAGTGAAATGTGGATTATTAAATATTAGGTCTCTCTCCTCCAAGTCTCTGTTAGTACATGACTTAATAATTGATCAACAAATCGATTTACTCTGCCTTACAGAAACCTGGTTGCAGCAGGATGATTATGTTAGTTTAAATGAATCAACACCTCCGAGTCATTCTAACTACCAGAAACCTCGAAGCACAGGCCGAGGGGGCGGTGTGGCAGCAATTTTTCACACCAGCCTATTAATCAACCAAAGACCCAGACAGACTTTTAATTCATTTGAAAGCCTGATAGTTAGCCTCGTCCACCCCAGCTGTAATTCAATTCAATTCAATTTTATTTATACAGCGCCAAATCACAACAAAAGTCGCCTCAAGGCGCTTTATATTGTACAGTAGATCGCACAATAATAGATACAGAGAAAAACCCAGCAATCATATGACCCCTATGAGCAAGCACTTTGGCGACAGTGGAAAGGAAAAACTCCCTTTTAACAGGAAGAAACCTCCGGCAGAACCAGGCTCAGGGAGGGGCGGGGCCATCTGCTGCGACTGGTTGGGGTGAGAGAAGGAAGACAGGATAAAGACATGCTGTGGAAGAGAGACAGAGGTTAATAACAGATATGATTCAATGCAGAGAGGTCTATTAACACATAGTGAGTGAGAAAGGTGACTGGAAAGGAAAAACTCAATGCATCCCCGGCAGCCCACGTCTATTGCAGCATAACTAAGGGAGGATTCAGGGTCACCTGGTCCAGCCCTAACTATATGCTTTAGCAAAAAGGAAAGTTTGAAGCCTAATCTTGAAAGTAGAGATAGTGTCTGTCTCCTGAATCCAAACTGGAAGCTGGTTCCACAGAAGAGGGGCCTGAAAACTGAAGGCTCTGCCTCCCATTCTACTTTTAAATACTCTAGGAACAACAAGTAAGCCTGCAGAGCGAGAGCGAAGTGCTCTAATAGGGTGATATGGTACTACAAGGTCATTAAGATAAGATGGGGCCTGAATATTTAAGACCTTGTATGTGAGGAGCAGGATTTTGAGTTCTGGATTTAACAGGAAGCCAATGAAGGGAAGTCGATACAGGAGAAATCTGCTCTCTCTTTCTAGTCCCTGTCAGGACTCTTGCTGCAGCATTTTGGATTAACTGAAGGCTTTTCAGGGAGTTTTTAGGACTTCCTGATAATAATGAATTACAGTCGTCCAGCCTGGAAGTAATAAATGCATGAACTAGTTTTTCAGCGTCACTCTGAGACAGGATATTTCTAACTTTAGAGATGTTGCACAAATGGAAGAAAGCAGTCTTACATATTTGTTTAATATGTGCGTTGAAGGACATGTCCTGGTCAAAAATGACTCCAAGGTTCCTCACAGCGTTACTGGAGGCCAAGGTAATGCCATCCAGAGTAAGAATCTGGTTAGATACCATATTTCTAAGATTTTCAGGGCCGAGTACAATAACCTCAGTTTGATCTGAATTAAGAAGCAGAAAGTTAGCGGCCATCCAGGTCTTTATGTCTTTAAGACATTCCTGCAGTTTAACTCATTGGTGTGTGTTATCTGGCTTCATGGACAGATATAGCTGAGTGTCATCTGCATAGCAATGAAAATGTATGCTATGTCTTCTAATGATGCTGCCTAAGGGAAGCATGTATAGTGTAAACAGAATTGATCCTAGCACTGAACCCTGTGGAACTCCATAATTGACCTTAGTGTCTCCTGAAGTCCTTCTGAATATTTGAACATGAAAGTTTCCGTGTGAAGTATTCCTAGCTCCTTAGTTCTTTAGTATTTTCTGAGTTCCAGTTCTTAGGTTTTGTTTTGTGTTTCCCATTATTGCATAATGTGGTAATATACTCCAAACTGTGGTGTATAAAGATGGACAGTGTTGATATGGGTAGCACTGTGGCCTCACAGCACTTCAAACCCTTGACGTGTCAGGTCAGGCATCCATAGAATAAAACCTGCACACATGCAGCTATGGCACATTCCTAAGTTAAACTGTGCTGAAAGATCTGATGAGTTCTTTAAGTCCCTGTCTCAAAGCCAGCGTGACTGCAATGGTGCCCTAAAGTTTCCAGTAAACACTCCTATTTAGATCACACTTCCCATACTGAAAGTTCATGTTGATGAACCAGTAAGACTAGCAGGTACAGTAACGTGTCCCTTTCCTTCTTTCCTTTCCCAGACACTAGCAGGAATTCAAAAAAACCTCTGTTTCCACATGAAAAGAATCTTCTAAGTGGATCAATTGTGGTTACAAAGGTAGCTGTAGCTCAGGTGGTAGAGCAGATCAGCTACTGATTGGAAGGTTGGTGGTTTGATCCTTGGTTTCCCAAGGATGATGTTATTTGTTTACACTTGAGTTTAGAAGTGCTTGTGTGAGTGGGTGAATGTGGCATGTTGTATACAGCGCTTTGAGTACTCCAGGAGAGTAGAAAAGCGTTTTATAAAAATTAGTCCATTAACCAAAGTGATACAGAGAAATAGTTTTTTAATAGATAAAATGAACATTTAAACACTGTTTCTCCATTTATTGATTTATATCTTTTATGAAATTGTTTTAAGCACAGCCTTTTTCAGGTTGCACACAAGGAAGCTGCATTTACAAAAACTAATCTTAAAAACCTGTTTCCTGGTTTCCATCCCAGCCCTTTGTCTCACGTAGCACTGAGTCTTTTGTCACTTGAAATTTCTCATCTATTCATACATAATCTTCTTTCATGTGTGTCTTGCTTACTGAGAATTGATAGACACAGTTCTCCTTACTCAGGAGCCGAGGTATTAAAAATAGCCAAAAAGCTATTTTTAATACCTCGATCTACACAAAATATTAAACTCGAACTATTATATAAGACATCGCAGCAAGCCACAACAAATCACTCATAGTTTGCCATTTGTCTAATGTTACAGGATTTTAAAATGATTATTAATTAATTTATGGCACATTTATCCCAGAAGGTCTGATGAATTGTTTGGTTTGGTTTTCCTTCTCTAGCGCCTTACTTCATATCTTTGTTCATTCAGACCACATATTCAGTGTTTGCATTTTATGTGAGTATTTCCTTAATGTGATGCTTGACTGAATTTCAGAAGGAAGAACTTTATTTTGTAAGCTAGCAATGAAATGTTTTACAAACTGAGGCAAAGGTGCAAATTGAGTACATGTGAGGAAATAAAACGTTGTTGTTATTGACTATTTTGCCCAAAGGTAATTATGTTGTTAAAAGAATTTCATTCCAGTCTGATTGAAATTTAATTTCCATCAGCATTTCTTTGGGCTTTGCAACTTTTAATTGCAATTATTTAATGCTCTGAATGTTTACGTCAGCCTCAAAAAATGTTTGCAATGTCCTTGATTGAAGTTTCCTTCCTGGAAATTTGTTGCTGCTTTAGTGTTTTGGCATCAGCAAAAAGATGGATTGATAACTAAAAAGACAGCCCTGAAACCTCAGCCACACCCTGTGTGACCTGCTAGTCTTACTGGTTCATCAACATGAACTTTCAGTTTGGGAAGTGTGATCTAAATAGGAGTGTTTACTGGAAACTTTAGGGCACCATCGCAGTCACGCTGGCGTTGAGATAGGGACGTGCTATGCGATGTGCTGTGAGGCCAGAGTGCTACCCAATTCAACACTGTGCAGCAAATCACGAGCTTGTGATATCCCAATATGTAGAGCTGGATCACTTTACAAGTGTCAAAAAACTTTCCCTTCTTTCTTATTCTTTTTCTTAGAAAGTGGAGTTCCAAAGATCACTCTTAAACTCAGAGACGGAGAAAAATAAATGCTAAAGATTTGAAAATCAAAACCATACACAAAAGTCCAATTCGATCAGATTAGAAATACAAATCTTTAACAAACTAATAGTGATTTAAGCTACATTAGCTAATGTTTTTGACCCTATTGGAAGAAAAAAGAAAAATAAGCAGACACTTTATAAGTCACAGCAATGTATACGCGTTATGGCAACAGTTTGAACTTTTGACATATTTCATGAATTGTGTTTTAAATCTGTGTCACTGATTTGTGTCATGAAATTATGCCTCCATCTTTCTGTTGCAGCAACAAAAGTCTTATTTACAGCAATAGTGGCAAACCACGCAACTGAAGCAGCAACGCCTCTGTGTGAGCGCACTGTCACATCATAGTATTGTGGGACGCCACTTGGTGTTCGCTCGCTCTGTGGTAGAGTATCACTTCCTGTTCCTGCTCAAACACAGTGGTGTTTCTGAGTAGCTTATCTGCTTAGCAATTTAATTAAAACTTTTAAATACATTATTTTTTCATAGTATAATCTTCTCGTGCTTCATCCAAAGCACAATCTCTGTGTAGTCACGACCTAATTTATAGCCAAAGTATTCACTCACTGTGTCTGTACTGTTTCGCTAGCTTAGCTTAGCTCGTAGCCGACTCGTTAGCACCATGGCTACTTCTCGGCCTCCTTTAGCAGTAATGATATATGTAACAAGTGTAGCATATTTGCAGCTCTGGAGGCCAGGATTACTGAATTGGAGACTCGGCTTCGCACCCTTCATTCACCCGTAGCTAGCCAGGCCCCTGTAGCTGGGGAAAGAGGGTGGCTGGGTGACGGTGAGGAGGAAGCATAGTCCTAAACAGAAGCCCCAGGTACACCACCAACCTGTTCATGTGTCTAACCGTTTTTCCCCACTCGGCGACACACCTGCCGGGGGTCAAACTCTGGTAATTGGTGATTCTGTTCTCAGACATGTGAAGCTAGACACACCGGCAACCATAGTCAATTGTCTTCCAGGGGCCAGAGCAGGCGACATTGAAGGAAATTTAAAACTGCTGGCTAAGGGTAAACGTAAATTCAGTAAAATCATAATTCACGTCGGCAGCAATGACACCCGGTTACGCCAATCGGAGGTCACTAAAATCAATATTGAATCGGTGTGTAACTTTGCCAAAACAATGTGGGACTCTGTAGTTTTCTCTGGTCCCCTCCCCAATCAGACCAGGAGTGACATGTTTAGCCGCTTGTTCTCCTTAAATTGCTGGCTGCCTGAGTGGTGTCCCAGAAACGATGTGGGCTTCATAGATAATTGGCAAACCTTCTGGAGGAAACCTGGTCTTGTTAGGAGAGACGGCATCCATCCCACTTTGGATGGAGCAGCTCTCATTTCTAGAAACATGGACAAATTTATTAACCCCCCAAAATATGACTATCCAGAGTTGGGACCAGGAAGCAGAGTTGCAGTCTTACACGCCTCTCTGCAGCTTCTGTCCTCCTGCTACCCCCCCAAAAACCCATCTCCATAGAGACTGTGTCAGCTCCCAAACAGACAAAAAACAAACTAAAAACCAGCAACAAACAACTTAAACATAAACAATCACAAAGAAAGAACAATACAGTATCCACATCTGAACCAAAGAGTAAAACAGTGAAATGTGGATTATTAAATATTAGGTCTCTCTCCTCCAAGTCTCTGTTAGTACATGACTTAATAATTGATCAACAAATCGATTTACTCTGCCTTACAGAAACCTGGTTGCAGCAGGATGATTATGTTAGTTTAAATGAATCAACACCTCCGAGTCATTCTAACTACCAGAAACCTCGAAGCACAGGCCGAGGGGGCGGTGTGGCAGCAATTTTTCACACCAGCCTATTAATCAACCAAAGACCCAGACAGACTTTTAATTCATTTGAAAGCCTGATAGTTAGCCTCGTCCACCCCAGCTGTAATTCAATTCAATTCAATTTTATTTATACAGCGCCAAATCACAACAAAAGTCGCCTCAAGGCGCTTTATATTGTACAGTAGATCGCACAATAATAGATACAGAGAAAAACCCAGCAATCATATGACCCCTATGGGCAAGCACTTTGGCGACAGTGGAAAGGAAAAACTCCCTTTTAACAGGAAGAAACCTCCGGCAGAACCAGGCTCAGGGAGGGGCGGGGCCATCTGCTGCGACTGGTTGGGGTGAGAGAAGGAAGACAGGATAAAGACATGCTGTGGAAGAGAGACAGAGGTTAATAACAGATATGATTCAATGCAGAGAGGTCTATTAACACATAGTGAGTGAGAAAGGTGACTGGAAAGGAAAAACTCAATGCATCCCCGGCAGCCCACGTCTATTGCAGCATAGCTAAGGGAGGATTCAGGGTCACCTGGTCCAGCCCTAACTATATGCTTTAGCAAAAAGGAAAGTTTGAAGCCTAATCTTGAAAGTAGAGATAGTGTCTGTCTCCTGAATCCAAACTGGAAGCTGGTTCCACAGAAGAGGGGCCTGAAAACTGAAGGCTCTGCCTCCCATTCTACTTTTAAATACTCTAGGAACAACAAGTAAGCCTGCAGAGCGAGAGCGAAGTGCTCTAATAGGGTGATATGGTACTACAAGGTCATTAAGATAAGATGGGGCCTGAATATTTAAGACCTTGTATGTGAGGAGCAGGATTTTGAGTTCTGGATTTAACAGGAAGCCAATGAAGGGAAGTCGATACAGGAGAAATCTGCTCTCTCTTTCTAGTCCCTGTCAGGACTCTTGCTGCAGCATTTTGGATTAACTGAAGGCTTTTCAGGGAGTTTTTAGGACTTCCTGATAATAATGAATTACAGTCGTCCAGCCTGGAAGTAATAAATGCATGAACTAGTTTTTCAGCGTCACTCTGAGACAGGATATTTCTAACTTTAGAGATGTTGCACAAATGGAAGAAAGCAGTCTTACATATTTGTTTAATATGTGCGTTGAAGGACATGTCCTGGTCAAAAATGACTCCAAGGTTCCTCACCGCGTTACTGGAGGCCAAGGTAATGCCATCCAGAGTAGGACTAATTTTTATAAAACGTTTTTCTACTCTCCTGGAGTACTCAAAGCGCTGTATACAACATGCCACATTCACCCACTCACACAAGCACTTCTAAACTCAAGTGTAAACAAATAACATCATCCTTGGGAAACCAAGGATCAAACCACCAACCTTCCAATCAGTAGCTGATCTGCTCTACCACCTGAGCTACAGCTACCTTTGTAACCACAATTGATCCACTTAGAAGATTCTTTTCATGTGGAAACAGAGGTTTTTTTGAATTCCTGCTAGTGTCTGGGAAAGGAAAGAAGGAAAGGGACACGTTACTGTACCTGCTAGTCTTACTGGTTCATCAACATGAACTTTCAGTATGGGAAGTGTGATCTAAATAGGAGTGTTTACTGGAAACTTTAGGGCACCATCGCAGTCACGCTGGCTTTGAGACAGGGACTTAAAGAACTCATCAGATCTTTCAGCACAGTTTAACTTAGGTATGTGCCATAGCTGCATGTGTGCAGGTTTTATTCTATGGATGCCTGACCTGACACGTCAAGGGTTTGAAGTGCTGTGAGGCCACAGTGCTACCCATATCAACACTGTCCATCTTTATACACCACAGTTTGGAGTATATTACCACATTATGCAATAATGGGAAACACAAAACAAAACCTAAGAACTGGAACTCAGAAAATACTAAAGAACTAAGGAGCTAGGAATACTTCACACGGAAACTTTCATGTTCAAATATTCAGAAGGACTTCAGGAGACACTAAGGTCAATTATGGAGTTCCACAGGGTTCAGTGCTAGGACCAATTCTGTTTACACTATACATGCTTCCCTTAGGCAGCATCATTAGAAGACATAGCATACATTTTCACTGCTATGCAGATGACACTCAGCTATATCTGTCCATGAAGCCAGATAACACACACCAATGAGTTAAACTGCAGGAATGTCTTAAAGACATAAAGACCTGGATGGCCGCTAACTTTCTGCTTCTTAATTCAGATCAAACTGAGGTTATTGTACTCGGCCCTGAAAATCTTAGAAATATGGTATCTAACCAGATTCCATTAACCAAAGTGATACAGAGAAATAGTTTTTTAATAGATAAAATGAACATTTAAACACTGTTTCTCCATTTATTGATTTATATCTTTTATGAAATTGTTTTAAGCACAGCCTTTTTCAGGTTGCACACAAGGAAGCTGCATTTACAAAAACTAATCTTAAAAACCTGTTTCCTGGTTTCCATTCCAGCCCTTTGTCTCACGTAGCACTGAGTCTTTTGTCACTTGAAATTTCTCATCTATTCATACATAATCTTCTTTCATGTGTGTCTTGCTTACTGAGAATTGATAGACACAGTTCTCCTTACTCAGGAGCCGAGGTATTAAAAATAGCCAAAAAGCTATTTTTAATACCTCGATCTACACAAAATATTAAACTCGAACTATTATATAAGACATCGCAGCAAGCCACAACAAATCACTCATAGTTTGCCATTTGTCTAATGTTACAGGATTTTAAAATGATTATTAATTAATTTATGGCACATTTATCCCAGAAGGTCTGATGAATTGTTTGGTTTGGTTTTCCTTCTCTAGCGCCTTACTTCATATCTTTGTTCATTCAGACCACATATTCAGTGTTTGCATTTTATGTGAGTATTTCCTTAATGTGATGCTTGACTGAATTTCAGAAGGAAGAACTTTATTTTGTAAGCTAGCAATGAAATGTTTTACAAACTGAGGCAAAGGTGCAAATTGAGTACATGTGAGGAAATAAAACGTTGTTGTTATTGACTATTTTGCCCAAAGGTAATTGTGTTGTTAAAAGAATTTCATTCCAGTCTGATTGAAATTTAATTTCCATCAGCATTTCTTTGGGCTTTGCAACTTTTAATTGTAATTATTTAATGCTCTGAATGTTTACGTCAGCCTCAAAAAATGTTTGCAATGTCCTTGATTGAAGTTTCCTTCCTGGAAATTTGTTGCTGCTTTAGTGTTTTGGCATCAGCAAAAAGATGGATTGATAACTAAAAAGACAGCCCTGAAACCTCAGCCACACCCTGTGTGACCTGCTAGTCTTACTGGTTCATCAACATGAACTTTCAGTTTGGGAAGTGTGATCTAAATAGGAGTGTTTACTGGAAACTTTAGGGCACCATCGCAGTCACGCTGGCGTTGAGATAGGGACGTGCTATGCGATGTGCTGTGAGGCCAGAGTGCTACCCAATTCAACACTGTGCAGCAAATCACGAGCTTGTGATATCCCAATATGTAGAGCTGGATCACTTTACAAGTGTCAAAAAACTTTCCCTTCTTTCTTATTCTTTTTCTTAGAAAGTGGAGTTCCAAAGATCACTCTTAAACTCAGAGACGGAGAAAAATAAATGCTAAAGATTTGAAAATCAAAACCATACACAAAAGTCCAATTCGATCAGATTAGAAATACAAATCTTTAACAAACTAATAGTGATTTAAGCTACATTAGCTAATGTTTTTGACCCTATTGGAAGAAAAAAGAAAAATAAGCAGACACTTTATAAGTCACAGCAATGTATACGCGTTATGGCAACAGTTTGAACTTTTGACATATTTCATGAATTGTGTTTTAAATCTGTGTCACTGATTTGTGTCATGAAATTATGCCTCCATCTTTCTGTTGCAGCAACAAAAGTCTTATTTACAGCAATAGTGGCAAACCACGCAACTGAAGCAGCAACGCCTCTGTGTGAGCGCACTGTCACATCACAGTATTGTGGGACGCCACTTGGTGTTCGCTCGCTCTGTGGTAGAGTATCACTTCCTGTTCCTGCTCAAACACAGTGGTGTTTCTGAGTAGCTTATCTGCTTAGCAATTTAATTAAAACTTTTAAATACATTATTTTTTCATAGTATAATCTTCTCGTGCTTCATCCAAAGCACAATCTCTGTGTAGTCACGACCTAATTTATAGCCAAAGTATTCACTCACTGTGTCTGTACTGTTTCGCTAGCTTAGCTTAGCTCGTAGCCGACTCGTTAGCACCATGGCTACTTCTCGGCCTCCTTTAGCAGTAATGATATATGTAACAAATGTAGCATATTTGCAGCTCTGGAGGCCAGGATTACTGAATTGGAGACTCGGCTTCGCACCCTTCATTCACCCGTAGCTAGCCAGGCCCCTGTAGCTGGGGAAAGAGGGTGGCTGGGTGACGGTGAGGAGGAAGCATAGTCCTAAACAGAAGCCCCAGGTACACCACCAACCTGTTCATGTGTCTAACCGTTTTTCCCCACTCGGCGACACACCTGCCGGGGGTCAAACTCTGGTAATTGGTGATTCTGTTCTCAGACATGTGAAGCTAGACACACCGGCAACCATAGTCAATTGTCTTCCAGGGGCCAGAGCAGGCGACATTGAAGGAAATTTAAAACTGCTGGCTAAGGGTAAACGTAAATTCAGTAAAATCATAATTCACGTCGGCAGCAATGACACCCGGTTACGCCAATCGGAGGTCACTAAAATCAATATTGAATCGGTGTGTAACTTTGCCAAAACAATGTGGGACTCTGTAGTTTTCTCTGGTCCCCTCCCCAATCAGACCAGGAGTGACATGTTTAGCCGCTTGTTCTCCTTAAATTGCTGGCTGCCTGAGTGGTGTCCCAGAAACGATGTGGGCTTCATAGATAATTGGCAAACCTTCTGGAGGAAACCTGGTCTTGTTAGGAGAGACGGCATCCATCCCACTTTGGATGGAGCAGCTCTCATTTCTAGAAACATGGACAAATTTATTAACCCCCCAAAATATGACTATCCAGAGTTGGGACCAGGAAGCAGAGTTGCAGTCTTACACGCCTCTCTGCAGCTTCTGTCCTCCTGCTACCCCCCCAAAAACCCATCTCCATAGAGACTGTGTCAGCTCCCAAACAGACAAAAAACAAACTAAAAACCAGCAACAAACAACTTAAACATAAACAATCACAAAGAAAGAACAATACAGTATCCACATCTGAACCAAAGAGTAAAACAGTGAAATGTGGATTATTAAATATTAGGTCTCTCTCCTCCAAGTCCCTGTTAGTACATGACTTAATAATTGATCAACAAATCGATTTACTCTGCCTTACAGAAACCTGGTTGCAGCAGGATGATTATGTTAGTTTAAATGAATCAACACCTCCGAGTCATTCTAACTACCAGAAACCTCGAAGCACAGGCCGAGGGGGCGGTGTGGCAGCAATTTTTCACACCAGCCTATTAATCAACCAAAGACCCAGACAGACTTTTAATTCATTTGAAAGCCTGATAGTTAGCCTCGTCCACCCCAGCTGTAATTCAATTCAATTCAATTTTATTTATACAGCGCCAAATCACAACAAAAGTCGCCTCAAGGCGCTTTATATTGTACAGTAGATCGCACAATAATAGATACAGAGAAAAACCCAGCAATCATATGACCCCTATGAGCAAGCACTTTGGCGACAGTGGAAAGGAAAAACTCCCTTTTAACAGGAAGAAACCTCCGGCAGAACCAGGCTCAGGGAGGGGCGGGGCCATCTGCTGCGACTGGTTGGGGTGAGAGAAGGAAGACAGGATAAAGACATGCTGTGGAAGAGAGACAGAGGTTAATAACAGATATGATTCAATGCAGAGAGGTCTATTAACACATAGTGAGTGAGAAAGGTGACTGGAAAGGAAAAACTCAATGCATCCCCGGCAGCCCACGTCTATTGCAGCATAACTAAGGGAGGATTCAGGGTCACCTGGTCCAGCCCTAACTATATGCTTTAGCAAAAAGGAAAGTTTGAAGCCTAATCTTGAAAGTAGAGATAGTTTCTGTCTCCTGAATCCAAACTGGAAGCTGGTTCCACAGAAGAGGGGCCTGAAAACTGAAGGCTCTGCCTCCCATTCTACTTTTAAATACTCTAGGAACAACAAGTAAGCCTGCAGAGCGAGAGCGAAGTGCTCTAATAGGGTGATATGGTACTACAAGGTCATTAAGATAAGATGGGGCCTGAATATTTAAGACCTTGTATGTGAGGAGCAGGATTTTGAGTTCTGGATTTAACAGGAAGCCAATGAAGGGAAGTCGATACAGGAGAAATCTGCTCTCTCTTTCTAGTCCCTGTCAGGACTCTTGCTGCAGCATTTTGGATTAACTGAAGGCTTTTCAGGGAGTTTTTAGGACTTCCTGATAATAATGAATTACAGTCGTCCAGCCTGGAAGTAATAAATGCATGAACTAGTTTTTCAGCGTCACTCTGAGACAGGATATTTCTAACTTTAGAGATGTTGCACAAATGGAAGAAAGCAGTCTTACATATTTGTTTAATATGTGCGTTGAAGGACATGTCCTGGTCAAAAATGACTCCAAGGTTCCTCACAGCGTTACTGGAGGCCAAGGTAATGCCATCCAGAGTAGGACTAATTTTTATAAAACGCTTTTCTACTCTCCTGGAGTACTCAAAGCGCTGTATACAACATGCCACATTCACCCACTCACACAAGCACTTCTAAACTCAAGTGTAAACAAATAACATCATCCTTGGGAAACCAAGGATCAAACCACCAACCTTCCAATCAGTAGCTGATCTGCTCTACCACCTGAGCTACAGCTACCTTTGTAACCACAATTGATCCACTTAGAAGATTCTTTTCATGTGGAAACAGAGGTTTTTTTTGAATTCCTGCTAGTGTCTGGGAAAGGAAAGAAGGAAAGGGACACGTTACTGTACCTGCTAGTCTTACTGGTTCATCAACATGAACTTTCAGTATGGGAAGTGTGATCTAAATAGGAGTGTTTACTGGAAACTTTAGGGCACCATCGCAGTCACGCTGGCTTTGAGACAGGGACTTAAAGAACTCATCAGATCTTTCAGCACAGTTTAACTTAGGAATGTGCCATAGCTGCATGTGTGCAGGTTTTATTCTATGGATGCCTGACCTGACATGTCAAGGGTTTGAAGTGCTGTGAGGCCACAGTGCTACCCATATCAACACTGTCCATCTTTATACACCACAGTTTGGAGTATATTACCACATTATGCAATAATGGGAAACACAAAACAAAACCTAAGAACTGGAACTCAGAAAATACTAAAGAACTAAGGAGCTAGGAATACTTCACACGGAAACTTTCATGTTCAAATATTCAGAAGGACTTCAGGAGACACTAAGGTCAATTATGGAGTTCCACAGGGTTCAGTGCTAGGACCAATTCTGTTTACACTATACATGCTTCCCTTAGGCAGCATCATTAGAAGACATAGCATACATTTTCACTGCTATGCAGATGACACTCAGCTATATCTGTCCATGAAGCCAGATAACACACACCAATGAGTTAAACTGCAGGAATGTCTTAAAGACATAAAGACCTGGATGGCCGCTAACTTTCTGCTTCTTAATTCAGATCAAACTGAGGTTATTGTACTCGGCCCTGAAAATCTTAGAAATATGGTATCTAACCAGATTCCATTAACCAAAGTGATACAGAGAAATAGTTTTTTAATAGATAAAATGAACATTTAAACACTGTTTCTCCATTTATTGATTTATATCTTTTATGAAATTGTTTTAAGCACAGCCTTTTTCAGGTTGCACACAAGGAAGCTGCATTTACAAAAACTAATCTTAAAAACCTGTTTCCTGGTTTCCATTCCAGCCCTTTGTCTCACGTAGCACTGAGTCTTTTGTCACTTGAAATTTCTCATCTATTCATACATAATCTTCTTTCATGTGTGTCTTGCTTACTGAGAATTGATAGACACAGTTCTCCTTACTCAGGAGCCGAGGTATTAAAAATAGCCAAAAAGCTATTTTTAATACCTCGATCTACACAAAATATTAAACTCGAACTATTATATAAGACATCGCAGCAAGCCACAACAAATCACTCATAGTTTGCCATTTGTCTAATGTTACAGGATTTTAAAATGATTATTAATTAATTTATGGCACATTTATCCCAGAAGGTCTGATGAATTGTTTGGTTTGGTTTTCCTTCTCTAGCGCCTTACTTCATATCTTTGTTCATTCAGACCACATATTCAGTGTTTGCATTTTATGTGAGTATTTCCTTAATGTGATGCTTGACTGAATTTCAGAAGGAAGAACTTTATTTTGTAAGCTAGCAATGAAATGTTTTACAAACTGAGGCAAAGGTGCAAAATTGAGTACATGTGAGGAAATAAAACGTTGTTGTTATTGACTATTTTGCCCAAGGGTAATTATGTTGTTAAAAGAATTTCATTCCAGTCTGATTGAAATTTAATTTCCATCAGCATTTCTTTGGGCTTTGCAACTTTTAATTGCAATTATTTAATGCTCTGAATGTTTACGTCAGCCTCAAAAAATGTTTGCAATGTCCTTGATTGAAGTTTCCTTCCTGGAAATTTGTTCCTGCTTTAGTGTTTTGGCATCAGCAAAAAGAAACTAATGGATTGATAACTAAAAAGACAGCCCTGAAACCTCAGCCACACCCTGTGTGAGCTATCTATAAAGATGGAGCAGCCGAACACCTGCTGCATCCAGCAAACACCTGGTACAACAGGTAAGCCTCCTCATATCATCTCCCTGCATGCTGAATCCTCTACGTAGGGAAATCCCAGATATCTGATTCTCTTCATGTGGATGTTGTCTGCTCAGCATTTTCATTGGGAGAAAAGTTAACATCCAGATGAACAGAATCAGCTGTTGGGTTGCCCGTATCCCACTTATTTGCCTTTCTATTCCAGCAGTTACATTCATTGAAGTTCTTTTTAAACAGTGCTGTTCAGATTGTGACTGTAGGTTAACTGCAGAGGACCAACATCATGACTCCAGCCTTTTTCTTCTCCGTCTGCCTGTCAATGACAGCCGTTTGTCTGGTAAGCTTGACTCTTCCAGCAAAGGCATTAAATGTTGTTCAACACTGCCGGCTGTTCTGTGAAAGTCATGTAATTCTAACCGTGTCTGCTTAACAGACATGGCTGCTTGTTATGAGCGTTTAAGCGTGACGCAGTTGAAGTATTTTCACATAATAGTTTTTGTTTGCCAACAATAACATTTGTCAGTGTGATTTCAAATGTGATTAAGAGTAAGTTGAAAATGTCTTGTTTTTTATTGCAGAGGGCTGCTGTCATTAGAAATATAACTGGTGCGTTCAGTGATGAAATACTTCCAACATATTGAGGTGTTTTTAATATAAGAGCTTAAAGTTAATCTGCTGGTTTCCTCTTGTATCCACAGATGAGTCTCTGGGTGCCTCAGCAATCATTGAAAAAGTCAATGCTAACTCAAGTAAGTGAAGATTTACAAAATAAAAATCTTTTTTGTTAACATATAAATTCTGGATGAAAATGAAAGATCCCTGAGAACTGACATGTTAACATACAATAGACTCCCAACAGACACAATGATCAATCAGCCTTTTGGTCATTTACTGGCTTGTCTTAAGTCAGCTGTTTTATTTGTGTTATTATCAAACATTGTAATTGTGCGATCAATAAAGTAAATGCTGTAAGCATTTACCTCTTTGTTTTGACATAACTGAGCAAATGGCAGCCTAAGTATCGAGCATTTAACCACTCTCTGTTTGTTGTTCTGCAGCAAAAGTGTTGGTTCATGGTGACATTGTACCCACTACTACCAGGAATGCTGTTCCATGCACAGCCATTGGCTGCAAGTGGCCTAAAACTGGACCCTTTGTCTATGTACCTGTCTCCATTGGCACTGAATACAGTAAGCAGTACAAACTTTAACCATTAAACACAGACTTTATGAAAAGGAGAGATGGATAAAAATAGTTAAATAAAACCCATTATTATATAAATATATATAATATATATTTCAAGTGGTTTCCAAAAATACTGCTTTGTTAACTATGCTGTTTTATTGTGGGATTAACTAAAAAGCATTTAAACTGAAAAGTCATATTTGTATAAGTATGCTGAATTGATATCATACACAGATGCACACAATTTTCAAATTATGTTTTCATTTAATGTCACTTTCTCAATTTTTCTATTTCAAGATAGACAGACAGACAGACAGAGATAGATAGACAGATAGATAGATAGATAGATAGACAGAGATAGATAGACAGACAGAGATAGACAGACAGACAGATAGACAGATAGATAGATAGACAGAGATAGATAGATAGATAGACAGATAGATAGACAGAGATAGATAGATAGATAGATAGATAGATAGATAGATAGATAGATAGATAGACAGATAGATAGATAGATAGATAGACAGAGATAGATAGATAGATAGATAGATAGATAGATAGATAGATAGATAGATAGATAGATAGACAGAGATAGATAGATAGATAGATAGATAGATAGATAGATAGATAGATAGACAGATAGATAGACAGATAGATAGATAGATAGATAGATAGATAGATAGATAGATAGATAGATAGATAGATAGATAGACAGACAGAGATAGATAGATAGATAGATTTTGGCGGCCCTGTCATTCGATGGGAACTCAGAGATCCTCGAAGCAGCACAGATTGTAAATACTGTTTATGCTGCCAAGTTGAAATGGCTGAAACATATTGAAGATCCTGAATACTGAAGAAGCACCTCATCAGACTCATATTTGAATCTGCAGGCAGCCAACAGCGCGACGTCATCATCAATGCCCTACTCACCTTCCACGCTTCCACCTGCATCCGGTTTGTCTGGCGTACAAGCCACACAGATTTCCTTCACTTCTTCTCTGGACAAGGGTGAGAATGCACTTGCTGTACTTAGACTGTACTTGTATTTATATGGCAGGACAGGACTGATACACCCACACCCTCTAAACCCTTCAAAAATGCAATTCTGAAAATGATTGCATTACAAATATTCTGTATGTGTCATCAAAACAGGTTCTTGAAGGACCATTCTGCATTGACCTTGTACTGTAAAATGTCCAGTTTTATTTTTGTTTGCTACTAGATGAAATTTATACTGTTGCATAGGAGTGTAAAGAGCATTTTATTCATCTGCTCTTAATTATTTCACATACTATTTGGTCCACTAGTTCCAAAACTAGAGACTGGCACCTTGTAAGGCGAGAAGATGAATCTGGTGGGTTATTAGATGATTAAGGGACGACAGATGTTTAAAAATCTTCTGAGATTGATTTGACCGCTATCTGTTTATTTACTTTAGTTGATAATGGATATGTGTGTTTTTTATTTTAAAATATTATTTAAGATATTAAAGTACAAAAGCTAAAGTGTGGTTCGAGCAGTGTCTATAGAGCCACAGTGTCAAAGTCGGTCACATGATTACTGTCTTTGCTTTTCTTGGTACTTTAGCCTTAGCATGACTAGCTGAAGGAGGAGGATGCACAGTGCTAGGCTATAGAACAGTCCATCTATTTTTTAAGTGATGTCATTGTGTATATCAGGTGTTATTCATACCTGGGCCGTCAGAGAGGAAGACAGGAAATCTCCCTACAGAGAAATGGTTGCTTGTTTCAGTCGACAGTGCAACATGAGGTTCTTCATGCTCTGGGCTTCCACCACGAGCAGGTCCGCTCTGACAGAGATCAGCATGTGAGGATCCTTACCGAGAACATCATCCCAGGTCAGCTGAACTACCCAAAACGTTGGTTACAGTTAACTTAGTACACAATGGGACATCCTCCTGTTTCACAGCAGTGTACATATTACAAGTAATCTGTGCTTTTCCAAACTCAGCACATAAAACACTGCAGTTCAAGCGAGCACTGCATAGAAGATTTTGTTTGTATTTCTTTAGTCCCAAGACTATCAAACAAATGACCACAGGAGAGATTAGCTAACATTTCAATGTATGCATGTTCAAAGAGCTGAGACTGAAGACGGATTTTGAAGTGGAAGCATATAAAAACTAGAGATGGACCGATCCGATATTACGTATCGGTATCGGTCCGATACTGATGTAAATTACTGGATCGGATATCGGAGAGAAATAAAAAAATGTAATCCGATCCATTAAATATCAAAAAAGCACACGGCGTAACTCGGCTCATAACCGTAGCACGTCGGAGCAGTGTGGTCACGTGATAGAGCGGCTGAGTATATTTGTAGCCTCGCTACCAAACCAGCATTTCATCTCCGAGGAAGTTTTCCCAGAGTGAAGTAAAGCAAGTGTGTAAGTTCATCTCTGAATGTTTGTAAAGCATTCCCACGTTAAGCTTAACAACCGATATATGGAGCGACTGCCTCTTCTTGCTGCTACTTCAATCGTGAAACTGATTAATGATCAGCTGTTTGGCTTTTCTGTCGCGAGTCCGTCTCTCTTCTTTGTTTTTGGCCCACTTTGCACCAGAAAGAGGAAACCAGCAGCTGAACAACAGCAGCACTATTAAGCTTGATAAGCTGTTGTTAGAATTTATTTAATATTACTTTCTAGACCAGGATCTTTTTCTACGCAGCTGACGGCTGGTAACTGTGCAGGGGCGGATCTGCAAAGTTTAGCCAGGGGGGCCGATAGGGCATGAACAGGGAAAAGGGGGCACAAAGACATACTTTTCTTTCTCATTCTCATTTAAAATGTCTAGCTTTTAATAAATAATTATCCGAATCTTACACCCAAAGTTTTAATCTGATGTAAAATATATAGAAGTCCATTACTAATAGCCTAATATACCCTAGTAAGCTATACTACTTTTTCCTTTGGGAAGACACCATCTGTGCAGTCTGCAATTCTGTTGAAGGAAGATGTTGAATCTATTTAATTATTCTTGAAAAATAATTTATTTCTGTGCATTTTTTTCCACACTGCATCAAATTAAAGTTGATTACGTCGATTAAGCATCATGAGGTGGAGGGTGGGGGGTGGTTCCCTATTTTTTATTTTTTTTTGCTGTGAGTTTGCAACCCTATTAGTTAGGTTGCTTAATATTTCTGCTAAGCGCTCTTTAAAATACTAGAATAGGAAGGACTGAGTAGGTTTAAGTTTATTAGATTGATCAGTGTTGCTGAACTATGAAATATTTTGTTGTATTTTTTACATACAGGTATAACAGAATAGCTTTAGTGTTGTTGTTTATTTAAACTTGAGTATGAACTTATACAAAATGCAGCAAGATATTAAAAAAACAGTTTTATTGATTAAAAAACACACTATATCGGATTCATATCGGTATCGGCAGATATCCAAATTTATGACATCAGTATCGGTATCGGACATAAAAAAGTGGTATCGTGCCATCTCTAATGTAACATGTAATATTTTCTGGAAATTTCTGTTTAGGACAACAGCACAACTTTGTGAAAGTGCAGACCAACAATTTGCGGACTCCCTATGACTTCAACTCTGTCATGCACTATGGCAGGTGAGTTGCTGTGTGAGATGGACTTTGTAAGGTTTTATATTCCCTTACATGTTTTGCCTTTTCTGCAAGAAAATGTAATCCAGACTAACAAAAACATGCACACACTCAGTGGGGAATGGATTTTTAATGTTAAATACTTTATGGGCCCATTTTCTCCTCTGTTTTCCTAATATAACCGCGTATGTGTGTTTGTGTGCTGTTGTTTGTTCTTTTAGATTCGACTTCTCCAAGAATGGGCAGCCAACCATTGTTGCCAGGTCCAATCCTAATCTTAATTTTGGAAATGCTTTCCGAATGAGTCCCAATGACATTGCTCGTGTAAACAGGCTTTATGGATGCTGTGAGTAATTAAGACACACCCACAAAAAAGAAATTTGCTATCTTTTTGTACGAAGCAAGTACTGATCGGAGTTGATTTTTTTTCCTAACCAGAAATTCAGCAAGAACCTTCAACTTTGCATCCAGATTCTTCAGATGCCCAAACACCAGCATTACACCAAGGGATTGGATCCACTATACTTAAAAATGATAAAAGAAACATAAAATGTGCTGCAAATATCACATTTAGAGAGTTGAAGTTCTGGGTCTTTGTTTTACGAGCTAAACGGCAGGCTTATATACCAGAGGGTGATGGTGTTATCTTGCTTTCTGTTGAGGTTTTCTCCCCTTTTGTTAGACTATAAACTATCATTAATGGATTTCTGTGCAGTTTGATAATTAACTTTGTAACTGTAAATGATGCAGACATAGAACCAAACCTTGCGACTGCGACATGTCTCAAAACTTTTTGTTTGGCAAAACAGCAAAGTAAAAAAATATGTGAACAAAACAAAAAGTCAAATCTTTCATGGAATGATCATGACTGCTGTCTTATACATGACCAACATGTATCAACAAGATATAGTGTGTAGATATAGTCCAGTGTCACAAGTGTAAGAAGAAGAATCTTTCTTCTGACAATGTCTTCTAATTTTTCTTGCTTTTGTTTTTCGAGGGGTTTTATCTTTGGTTTGTTGTCTCTTTCTGTAAGAAGTGCTATCAAATAAAATTCCATATTTCAAGCAACAGGGGGCAGTATTGTTTCATTATTATATTTTAAGTTATTTTAGAAATATGTGTTTTGCTTAAAGTTGGACAGAATGTTACAGGTGCCTTTTTTAATGTGCAACAAATGTAACAAATGCACAAATACTACTACATAAATACATGTTCTGCATTTAAAATCCTACCAAACCATCAGAAAACTGAAACCAGAGAGTGGATCATGTCTCTCAAGATTAGAGTGCTACTTCTTCTTGTGTAGGGTGGAGTCAGTTCAGTGCAAGTGTTTAGATTGAGAAGATTAAAACCCCCACAGACTTGAATATTCCCACCACCATCATGATGCATCACATAGTAATCTGATCAGCCATTTAGTTTCTGCTGATGTGTTTCTTCATAACTATTGTTAAAAACTGTTATGAAACCTCAGTCATGCACACGCCTGAACAATGATCCGGCATTTGTTGCTGTAATTGTTTGTACTAGTTCATGCTGGCTTTGCCTGTCTGACTAAATAACTATACAAGGAGCAAGCTGTCAAGCATGTTCAAAGGTGATGTTTAAGGAGCTGCTGGCTGCCAGCTTAGCTTTTCTCCCTGTTTGCTGGTCTGATGATAAGTGAGGTAGGGTTGGGCCATATCATACTGTTCACGGTAACACCGGTATAATGTTGGGCAACGATAAGAAAATGAAATATGGCGATAGAATATGGGTAAAACGCACATGTGCAGTGCCTTTTTTTTCATACGCACATGGCAGAAAAAGCATGGAAAAAGCTGGAGAGGAAATGGCGTGTCACAAATTTAGAGGATCATCATTTAGCCTGGAGAAATAGTTTGTTGCTTTATAAGAAAGCCCTCCGCAAAGCCAGAACATCTTACTATTCATCACTGATTGAAGAAAATAAGAACAACCCCAGGTTTCTCTTCAGCACTGTAGCCAGGCTGACAAACAGTCAGAGCTCTGTTGAGCCAACCATCCCTTTAACGTTAACTAGTAATGACTTCATGAACTTCTTCACAAATAAAATTTTAATCATTAGAGAAAAAATTACCAGTAATCATCCCACAGATGTAATATTATCTACAGCTACTCTTAGTACCATTGATGTTAAGTTAGACTCTTTTTCTCCAATTGATCTTTCTGAGTTAACTTCAATAATTACTTCCTCCAAACCATCAACGTGTCTTTTAGACCCCATTCCTACAAAACTGCTCAAAGAAGTCCTGCCATTAATTAATTCTTCGATCTTAAATATGATCAACCTATCTCTAATAATCAGCTATGTACCACAGGCCTTCAAGCTGGCTGTAGTTACACCTTTACTCAAAAAGCATCTCTAGACCCAGCAGTCTTAGCTAATTATAGGCCAATCTCCAACCTTCCTTTCATATCAAACATTCTTGAAAGAGTAGTTGTCAAACAGCTCTTATCATTATCTTATTATGTATGCATATCATCAAGCAGCTTCTGAAGAAGGCTACAGACAGTCAATCAGATCCTTATTTAGCTCTGCTGAGCTACAGGACTGCTCCTCTTGACTGTGGTTTATCCCCTGCAGAACTGCCGATGAGTCGTAAGCTACACACAACTTTACCCTGCTATGCAGAAAGCGAGCAGAGTGAATTAAAACTAGTGAACTGGATTTGTTTTTATCTTATATTCTGATGGTGTTTAAAAAACTGAAAAATTATTAATGAAAAAAATTATTATGTGTATATGTTAGTTTATAAGACCTATGTTGTACATAATTCAGAGAAAAGGGGATGTGTTGATATGTAGATGTTAATGTAATGATAAGGTTTACCAGCAGGGGGCAGTGTATTTAAGAAAGTTCATGAATGCCTCCAGGGGAGCACATAAAAGAAGACTGGTCTGTGGTGTGACAAAATAATGGTGTTAATAAAATGTTTGGGGCAGTAACTCGAAAAGCACAAGTGGATGCTGTGTTATTTTTAACAAGCGCTCTCCAAATATGTTGGGGGTGTTCCAGGTCATGTTTTAGAGCATGTGCTGACCAACATCTTCAACTTCTTCCTGAAGCAGTTGGTGGTCCCCACATCCTTCATTATCCCGTCCCCAAGAACCCAGGAGTCTGACTAAAGGCTCAGGGTTCTGGCTGAGCAGGAGAGGGACAATGAGAACCAATTTATGCATCCCAGGAAGGAGGAAGGAGGATCATATGAGGACAAACAGCAGAGCCAAAGGAAAGAGATCATCTCTCACTCATGGCTCTACTCCACTTTAACACCACCAGGGGGTTCTGTAAGCAGCCTGTTCTACAGGGGCTTGGTCTACAGGGGAAAGAAGCTGTGGCCAAAGCCCTGGCTCCACACATCAGGATCCAAAACCAAGACTGAGCAGTGTGCCACCATCACCTGTAGAATGTCACACCCTGGTGTCAACACAAGTAATGGAGACATTTCATTGGCCACACCCACATCAGCAGGCGCAATAACAGGACTAATGGTTTGGAAAAGACAAGTGGTGGTGACAGTGGACTCATCTCTGTGCTTGTCCTGCTAGACCTCAGTGCAGTAGAAAAGAAAGTGGTGGATCTATGTTTCTGAGTGTGGGGCTGTTGGGTCTGTGTTTCCACAAGCCCCGCTAGTTTAGAGACTTATTCATCATGAAGAAAACAAGACAGTCAGCGATCGATCGATTTACTTGCGCAAGGGAGGCCTCGTCGGTATCTTAGGAACGCACTTCGAATCCTACCACAAAATGACCCCAAATCCAGCCTCCGCTCGCTGCCTTTTATTGGGAAAAACAGTTCACACAATACACATCACAGCAAAAGCACCTCCCACCGTAAAACCCCCAAATGGTTCTAAGAGAAGGCACTGTGTGTGTATGTAAACATCTATATGCATGTGCAAGAACGTGTGTATGTGTGTGCGTGTGTTTGAGTGAGTGTGTGAGAATGTGTGTCTCTCTGTGTGCGTGACTTCCAACTGTTTCTAACAACATCCTTAGTCATAAAATGGTAATCTCCCCCACACCCAATATATGGTTCACTTCCTGTATTGGTTCACCATGCACAACACAGTGAAGCCACTAAAGGGCAGGAAGCTGACCACACAAGAAACAGAATCTTCACAAGGGATGTGTCAACAATAATCCTCCCCCAGCACAGAGTGGCTGGAGAGGTGGTCAGGATCAAAGGAATGTCTTGATCCTATAGATTGAACTACGACCTGTAAAGTTTAAGAAACACATTGACAACATTCAACAATTAGACTTAACAGTGGCCATTAGGAAAGCCACAATGTTCATAGAGGGGCCATGCAGCTCACACTTGACTGTGACTCCTGACCAGGGCTGGACTGGGACAAAAAATCATCCCGGGCATTTTGACTGGAGACCGGCCCACCAGGTATTATAGGAAAAACCATAAAGCCTTTGAATGAAAACAAACGCTGTTGTCACAGTGATGTACACTGTCTTGTTGGTACATATGTATCAGTCTAATAAACTTAAACCTACACCATCCTCCCTATTCTGGTATTTTAAACAGTACCTGGAAGTAGACTGCTTGGTCGAGCTAACCTCCTGAACATCTACAACACATGGTGAAAACCTGAAATTAAGACAGAGGAGACTAGAGGTGAGACATGATCATTACTGATTACTGATGACAGATTTAGGTATATTTTCATAAACCATTCATTTGCCATATCAATAAACAGCATGGCAGGGCACAATATTTTTTCTAACATGGCAACCTTTAAAAAGTGAAAGGAGACAGAAAGACAGGTGAGAAAGAATAAAACTTAGACTTTTTGATGGCATTTTACACACAGTACTGGTACAGAATCTAGAAAATGTGGGGAAATACTGGCATCATGTACAGTACTTAGCTACTTCTGCAGAAATTATGATGGGACCCTAAAAAAATTACTATGTACAATAATGGATTTCTATACATTTTACATCAGATGAAAACTTTGGGTGTAAGATTCAGATAATTATTTGTTAAAAGCGAGACATTTTAAATGAGAATAAGAAAGAAAAGTATTTCTTTGTGCCCCCCTTTCCCTGTTAATGCCCTACCTGGCCCTCTGGCAAAAGCTTTGCTAGATCCGCCCCTGCACAGTTACCAGCTGTCAGCTACTTAGAAAAGGATCCTGGTGTTATTAGTCTCTCAGAAACAGTTCATAACTTCCCTTCAACTCATTTTTGTTTTGTCATGTTTTGTTCTTTACATTGTCTTTCTTCTATATAATTGTTAAACATTTAATAAATATGTCTACAAAAAGATTTTAAAAAAATCAGACATTTCACACAGACACCCAAATGATTTCTGACTGATGAAGGGGGCTGAAGGTGCCCTGCTCTTGACCAGCTTCTGCTGCTCTCTCCCTGCTCACTGTCAGCAGCTGGCAGGCTCAGGTCCTGCCTGAGACTCTTCATGTCATCTATCAGTGCCAAAGAATATGGGAAATAGCAACGCACAACATGCACATTACAAAACAAGTACATGAATCAGCATGACATTCATTAGTGAAGTGCTGACGTTCTTTCCTAAACTTTGGGCCTTAATTAACATCACTGTTAACTCATGTTTGCTTTGCTTCTTAACCAGTGAAGCACCGAGGGGCTTTCTGAGGTTCCTGCTCGTAAATGCCCAAAATGAGTCGAGTATTTCTCTGCAACCACAAACTCTGTTTTCATCAGAGGTGTAAATATTACAGCACTGTGTCAGAGTCACTGAGGCTGGAACACAGAAAAGGGAAGTAGATTTATTTTTAGACTTTATTGCCTGGAACCACTTTAACAATACTCTTTGGGTCACAATTAACTCCAGAAAACCAGGAATCCACATATGAACATTATCTGTGCAAAGATTTATGCTTCTGAAGGTAAACAGTGAAAACTTACAGCAGTAAATGCACAGATAGCCAGGCGTTTCACATTTTGGTACCATCTGCCAGTTTTCATTTCTTAGGTATTGAAGAGCAGAAATTATTTAATTTTATTTACATGCTTAAATGCAATGATATCCTGCTCAGCTACAGCTGACGGTCGGTGAGAAACAGCAGCTTATTAAAAGTTTTTAAATTACTGACAGACGGAGCAGCTGCTATGTAAAAGTGCAGGTTAGATATTTGGAGCCATCACTGAAATCCTCGATCAGCTCTGCTTTTGACCCCACATCTAAAAATGTCAAAGTACAGTTGGTTTGTAGATGTCAGGCTCTGAGGTTTACCAAGAGAGTCTAACAGGAAGCCCAACAGTGCACGTCAGAACTTCTCTGACACTGTTATACCAGAAATGTCCTTACCTGGTATTGGCAAACCCACCAACCTGACACACCTGAAGTCTTTGGCACAAGTCGTGTTGACTATGTTCACTCAGGTGCTTGGTCTTCAGACCATGTTGTGATTGATGAACCTGACTTGACTCCTACCAAGACTGACTCAGATCTCACTGCACCACAGCCAGTAAGGTGGAGGCGCTCTGACAGAGAAAGACATCCACCTGAGAAGTTTCCTTATGAGGAATTAGGAGAGCCGCTGACCTTGGCTATTAGCTCCTTTTCTCAAACCTCAGCTGTTGCATTCTCCAAAACTGTTACTCCACCACGTCCACGTTGGTCAACGATGCATGAAGGGACTCATGCTGTTTAGAGAGGGAGAGTGTAATCTCTGGTTATTTTATTGCTATGGTATTTTATTTTATTTTAAATGTTACTTTTTGTAGAGTAGTGAGTTTCCCCATGTACCATGAATGCACCGTAGTGCTGCTCATGGTTTCACTTAGGGCTGGGTATCGTCACTGATTTCTAGAATCGATTCGATTCCGATTCGATTCGATTTGAATCTGGGAAATTTTGCCTCAGACAGTCAGAAATATTATAATTCAGATCAGTACATTTACATATTTTTGTATGTATAAAAAGGAAGCTGACACTCGCAAGACTTTATCAAATGTGTGAGCATCACAGCAGAGGCCTTTGTGTCAAAGTAGCGGAAGATAAAACACAGAAAAACATGAAGGTGGTTTCCCTGTTCTGGGATTTTATTAAAATATTCTGCAGTACATCAAAAACAAAAGAAAACCATTAATCAACTTATGAACATTACCTCTGAAGTTACAGCGGTTTTATTAGAGACACGCGTTTTGCATTTTGTATAATTTTAAAAAGTTTAAATTTCTTCAGAAGCCTATTGAACGGCAGAAATTACGTTTTCTTTTCGGAAGTAAGTAAAAGGAAAAAAAAAACAGCGGCCAACAGCCTGTAAACAACGGTAGACTTGTGCGTAAAAAGCAAGTGAATAATGCAGACAACAGATTTCGGGGATAGACGGGAAACTGTTCTTGAAGTACACTGAGAAAGAGAGAGAGAGAGAGAGAGCTGTGCATGGGGCGTGGTCTGCGGTGCCGTGCAGGGAGGGCGGACGCACCTGCACGGCATCCATAATCACGCTCGCTGGGTTAAAACACGGGGACTCAGGTGTGTGTGGTTGTTGTTGTGTTGACTGTGAATAAAAATGGCTCAAAAGGATATTCCGTGGTCCCGCCGTGCCTTATTCTCACCACAGAGAGATAAACAAACAGCTTTAGAATCAGTGCAAAAAGGGCGTAAACACAAAGCGTGGACCCGCCGAAACATCAGAATCAGCGAGCTGTCGGCTTTCAGCCCAGAGCGTGTCCGTGCCGTCAGGTGAGAAAGTCACATCTCACTGATTCTGATCCGTGGCTCCGCGCTTTGTGTTTACGTCTTTGTGCAGAATCCGTGTTCCTGCTCTCATTTACTGTCTTAAATGTTTGGTGGTTGTCACAATTTTGTGATGTTTCACCTGAGATTCTGGAATTTTGGGCAAAATAAACTTATATTAAAAAATCGATTCAGGATTTTAATGAATCGATATCATGTTATCCAAACCAGAATCGATTTTAATCGATCAATTGATTATTAAAACCCACCCCTAGTTTCACTGTCTACTTTCATCTGTCTGCATGGAGCAGGGTGAGTTTCTCTGTATATAGAGCCTGTGTTTATTTAGCTCCATGAAACGAGGTTTTGAGCACTGATTTTGTTTTGTAGACACACAAAGCTGTTGTCAAAGTTTCTGTCCAGTAACGTGTTGAACCACAGAGTTTATTCTGTGAAGAAGATCCTGGTGAATCTCGTTTATTTGCAAATTGAATTGTGGTTCACAGTCCGGTGTCTGAGTTATAAAACCAGTCAGGATACAATGTTTTGTTGGAAATGTGATTGTAGAAGCTGCTAATGATTTCTTAGCTGTGGTAGCCTGTGAATGGATGCTAGCGTATCCACATGTGCTCCCTGGGCTAACTTGTGTTGTTAGCTGAAGTTTCAGGTAACACACCATGTGAGACACTATCCATGGTTCCTTTGCACTCAAATGTATTTTTGTTATGGCCAATAAGAACTGCATAGATGTAAGATATGTGGAGACAAAAGACAACAGTTAGCAGAATTTGACTTTTATTGAAATTTGTACAGATGTGATACAGGAACCATCAGTTGGTTGAAATATGTGCTTAATTACAAGTGAAGTGAAGTCACCGGTTTCCTTGGAGGCTGTAGATACAACGATTCACCTCTAAAAGGATTCAGTTTTTTTAACACTGAGATCTCAGGACACTTTATGTTGCTACTTTATTTGATCTATTTATTTACTTATAGCAATTAACAAAACTGATGTATCAGAGGGAAGTTGAGTGTACTCAGCTGAGATGGACACAGGGTTCGCATGGGTGCTTGAAATCCTTGAAAACGCTTGAATTTTAATGTTGTCTTTTCAAGGTTTGAAAAGAGCTTGAATTTTAGATGTGGTGCTTAAAAGTGCTTGAAAGTGTAACTGTATTTCATTCACCACAAATAACTATCTGGTTGAATCGTTTTCTTATCAGATAGAGAAATAAAGGCAGCCTAGACAGCAAGATTTTGCTGCCTGGGCTGCCTTGCGCCTGTTTCAACGTGTGACACTGCCCCTCACTCGGACAGTCGGGGATGAGTGCGCTAACATACCTGTAGGTTTCTGTTTTAATGAGTGTTTGATGGAACAAATGGCGGAGTTTGCACTCTCCAGTCACATGATAGGTGAGTGCTAGTAAATAATTTTCCAGTACTACATTACACATGCTAATTTTTAAAATTATTATTATTATTTTGCTATCAAACTCGCGGGAGAAATGATTGAAATGCACTGAGTGTGATGCAGTATGGCAGCGCTGTTATGGAATATGCTGTGAACTTAGCTAACATTAGTTTGCAGTAATATGAGTTAATTTACTCAAGTGAAAGCTTTAAACATTAGCCCGATACATAACTAGCTAATTTAAGGCTTAAATTGGTTAACCCTCTGGGGTCGACGGACCCAGAGTCTCCATTTCAACTTGGGTCGAACGTGCGGATTTCAAACTATGTACCAGGTTTTAAATTGTGTTGATAGGCCACGTAAAACCGATGTTTTTTTCTGAAAACAACAGTGGCGTTTACTCCGGGAAGAAATGGTTAAAACGGCGTTTTCTAAGGAGGGCGCCAGCAAACACGCTTTGCTTGTGAGTGAAAAAAGAAAAAGAAAAAACACTCCTTCCCTATTGGTGGAAAAATGTACCGTGTGGACTAATCAAAAAATGATATGGCAACATGTGGCATTTGGTTGTTTGGGAAGAGAGGGAAGTTTTAGGAGTGAGCGAGAGAGAGAGTTTTGATACGTGAGAGGTTTGTGACGTTTGCCGTGTTTGGAGTCTCAAGTTAGTGTGTTGTCTTGTGTAGTTAGTGTGTAGTCGTTGTTTTGTTTTGTGTGTCAGTTCTACTAGTGAATGTCACAGTTGCTGCAAAAAAGCCACCAAAGGCAGACTGCAGTGTAAACATGCCTGTGGTTTTTACAGTCAAAAATATCACTTTCTACTCGTATTTTAAATTTTGTCTGAATTTAGATAAATTGTGCTGATACAGTTTGACAAAATGAGTAAATAACAGATTGGCAAGATAAACAGTTTTTAAAGGTGAAATATAGAGGCCAAATCAAAAGTAGTCAAAAACGGCCAATTACACCCTGGACCCCAGCTTTTTTGAGTATTTGAAATAATGGTAATATGACTGATCCATATGGTCACAAAGAATAGCCACTTGTTTCTGTGCTACCAAAGTTCCCCGGCTTTCATTCAAAATGTGTTTATCTTCAGCACCTGCACATTAAACTAGTTAAAACTCATAAATGTCTTCAGGCTCACACTGAGGCCTGTGGGGCACAATCAGCCGCTGAGACAGTACACACATTTATGTGTGTTTGTATATGAATATTTCATACTTTAAGGCTGCCTGTTTATTTAAGTGAGATGAACAAAATACATTGGAATTGTACATAATAATATCACAGATGATAAATTAAATAGATTTTAAGTAGATGCTTGTACATTCTTAAAGTCTTATATGTTGAATTGAACTATGTGATCTGTTCAAAGCCTCCCAGTCAGTGCTGTTCTCCATGCCTGTCTGACATGATGTTATTAGCACAAACACTTTAAAGGTGATCGTTTAGGACTTCAGCAAAACTACAGACTGCAATGTAGTTAGCAATAAAACAGCTTTATTGGGAATTAACTTAAAAAAACAAACATCTGTCTCCTATTTTCTGTCACACAGGAAAGAAGCATCAATATCTGATGAAGACTTATTTATTTATTTGTTTTTTGTTTTTTTGGGGGGGGGGGGGGGGGGGTCAACAGGAGAAGAATATCTCTAACAAGTTGATTTGTTCACATTGTCACATCTTAATTTTTAAGTGAAATGTGCATTTTGAGTTTATACACTATTTTTTAACAAAAGATGAACAAAGGTGTTTAAGTTCACCTAGGATGATTTGTTTTAATTTTCACATGGTCTTACTGAGGTGATGCGAATTGACACATGCATTCTTTTTCGGGGGGCGGCGGGGGGCATGTGCTGGAAAAGCTTGAAAAGGGACCTTGAAAGTGTTTAAAAAAAGTGCTAGAATTTGACCCTGAAAAAGGCGTATGAACCCTGTTTATTAATCTACAAACATTTATATTTATATACTTCAAATCGTAAATGACAATCCAACAATATAAACCTCACAAAAATCATCCTTTGTGTCTGGATATTTACATCATTTCATTCACACAACAAACATCTTCAATAACAGAATCTGAAGATCAGGTGCTGTTGCTGCTCTGACTCAGTCAGACGCAGTCAGACAACATATTTGTAAAGTTAACACATCAACACACACAGAGCTGAGCTCCTCCCACCTGCTTCAGGTGAAGTCCCGCCTCCTTCCAGGAAGCAGCTCACCTGTGTGTCCGTGTTTAGTGTCCAGGTGTGGAGTGGAGCTTGTTGTTGGTGTGTGAAGAAACTGTAAGTTTTCTTTGTTTCCTCCTTTAACAGTTTGTCTTTAGGAACTTTACTGTTTGTTCAGCTCATGTTTGATTTCTTCACACAACAAACTGTGTGTGTTTTTACTTGCAGCCTAAGTTAGTCTGTAATGCTTTCTGGCTAAGACAGGCCTGGGTGATTTTTTTATTTTTTTTTATATTCCTGGAGAAAGAAAGTGGAGTTTGTAAATTATTCTTCTTGTATCTGCCGCTTAGAAAAACCTGTGTAGTCCTCTGCTTAAAACTACTGCATCATAATAGGGGATAGCTCAGTAGGAAGAGTGGTGACCCCATGATCGCAAGATCAGGGGTTCAAATCCATTGAACGGCTACCCTGAGGTACCCCTGAGCAAGATACCGTCCCTACAGACTGCTGCCCGCTGCTTCACTGAGTGAATGGGTCAAATGCAGAGAGAATAGTTTCCCCACGGGGATCTATAAAGTATACATTATTATTATCATAAACTATTGGCTCTGGTCCAACAAACTCTTCACTCCAAGCAAAGAGAGGACGTGGAACAGGTTTTACATTTTTACTCAACAGAAGTTCCTAGTAAACAAGCAGCTGCCTGAAGGCAACAGTTTGAACTGTCGGTTAATCACTGAAACTAGGATCTGTGACTTTTCTCCATTGTAAATAAATATGATTACCTTATTTGTACAGATGTTATTCAGTCTGTATTTCAGTGTGAAACAGAAAAAATGATCAACATTCAATAAAAAAAAACATTATTTGTACCAAACTAAACGATTTGATTTCACTTTAGGGAATGTGACCTGTAACTCCAAATAGACTATTAAAAGTGCAGAAGAACAACAGATGAACAAGATTTATTATAACAGAAAATAAAAGAAATGCAAACAAATCAGTTGGGGTTTTTTCTTTTGAATCTCTCTTTGTCTTACATTTTTTATATATATATATATATATATATATATATATATATATATATATATATATATATATATATATATATATATATATTTTATTTTCAGAGTAGATCTGGATCTGAACTATAAAAGTTAAATGTATTACTGTTGCCTATTTTTTAAATGGCCGATTAACTCAGAGATACTTAGAACAAGTTCTACTGAATGATCTGCTGTGTGATAACACTGTCAGTATGGACTGACATATGTGTAAAAACACAACAACACTGTTATGATTTATTATTATTTCTCCTGGCTTGACTGTAAAAACTAATTTCGTGGTCTCAATAAAGTTTCTTTGAAAAGAAAACAGATTGAAGCCTTCAAGAAAATTGATGACTAGAAAGTTGTATCATGTGCTGCATTCAGGAGCAACAGTGAACCATCTGAACAGACAATTGTTTTCCAGAGTTTAGAAACAGTGTAGATCACTTTGAATGCCAGCTAATATATTAATTATCTTATCACCAAATTCATGTTCCTTTTTTACTATCAAATTATATAATTATATATTACAGTTTCTCATGAGAAAAATCACTTTTCAGCTTTATAAAACCTGAAATACACTTAAAATTCCAGCAGGAATCTGCTCAGACAAAAACATTAAGAAATAAGATTTAAAATCCCTTTAAATCTGATGACAGAAAATCAGAAATAAATGTGAAAATCTGCCTCCTCCTCCCTCCCACCTGTCCTGCTTCAGGTGGAGTCCCGCCTTCTTCCAGGAAGCTGCTCACTTGTGTGTCCGTGTTTAGTGTCCAGGGCCCTATTTCAGGAAGCCGGTTTAGAAAACTCAGAGTGAAAAACGATACTCAGGGTTGAGTAACCCCGAACTGTCCAACTCGGAATATTCGGTTTCAGAAAGGCTGATAACAATTAGTTCAATCAACGGGGAGTTGCTTCAACCCCAAGTTAAGCGCGCGCACGAGGATACATAAAGCCCTGATTAGTGGAGCACAGATTAAGCGAGTCACCATGGAGACGGAGGGAAAGAAGGCGCGGTCAATGTATTTTACAGCGCTCTAGGCCGAAATTCTGATGGCAGCATATGCCGATAACATGCAAATTTTGCGGAAAAAAAGTAACACAGCCTCAGCTGCAAAAGAAAGGGAGCATGCATGGCAAAACATAGCCGACAGAGTCAATGCGTGAGTGTTAATTTAAACATTGATCTAGGGATTTCCACCCATTTAACACGTTATTTTATTATATTTTATTTTATTTTGTATTTTATACATTTTATTTTGTGATGTGATGTGAGCGCAGGTGCAACCCAACAGGCCCCAAACGTTCCTGGCAGCAAGTGAAAATGAAATATAAAAATATAGTCCAAACAGGTAAGGTGTAATTGTATTATGAGCCATAGCGCTTGGTCTGTTTGTCCTATGTAAATCAATTGCAGTTAGAGGCTACATTAATTTTCTTTCTGTAAGCACTTATTGAAATTATCTGAGCACATTACAAGTACATATTTGCTTACTCTGTATGCTCAAATGTGACCCGTTATAGCCAACAGAAAAAAAGCGGAGGCCCGGAAAACAGGTGGGGGTCCTCCACCACCACCACTCACAGAGGCTGAGCAGTTGGCCCTCAGCCAAAACAGTGGGCGCCCTGTGGCTGAAGGCATCTCTGCGGGGACATCCTCTGAGTCAATAACCCCGCAAGACACAAGTGCCTACATAAGAGGTAAATTCAAAATAATACATGATGTGCATACATCCTTTCTTCACAGTCACCTTTGCAGTGCTACTCATTCATTTGATAAACTCTTTACCATAATGAATTATTTTGTAGTGAAGTTATTTTCCTACTGATTTTGCCTTCCCTCAGTCTTGGTTGTCTTTGAGAGCATAATGACAATGAAGTGTAAGGTGATTGGTATATGTTTGTTAATTGCCATTCGGTCCCTTGTAAGTTATAAGTGACCTGTATAAACCTCATACTCTATCAGTTGATGGTGATGGTGTACTGCATCTGGTGCAGCCTCCTGTTGAGCCAGACCAACATGCAGTTGTGAGTACTCTTAATACTCCACAGATTATATGAGTTTACAGTAGAACAGCAATGTTGTTAATTTCTTTACTACAGGAAAATAATGAAGAAACATTGACAGCTGTTACAGAGGAGGAAGCAACAGAGACACTTTATGAGGTTTACATCTTACAATGGAAAATATAACAATTGAATAAAATGTGGTACTATAATAAAACCATGGACTTTCTATGTCTCTAACAGAGTGATGATGGAAATGAAGAGGAAGAGGGTCCAGCCACTTCTCCAACAAACCTTTCCTCAGTAAGATGTTCAGCACTGATTTACAACCAACCTAAGTAGGCATGTACACAGCAAAATCTCCAGTGTTAAATTAACACTAAAGAGTGTCTATATGGGTCCACACCTCTGAGTGTTAAATACAACACTGAGTGTTAAATTAACACTTTTGACAGTGTAATATGTTTAAAAGTAACCTAGTCAGTTTTGAAGATTAACAATGGCTAACACTGAGCAGTGCTGATTTTCTAACACTGGAATATTTCTAACATTTTGAGTTATTTTCCAGTGTTAGAAAATCAGCACTGCTCAATGTTAGCCATTGTTAATCTTCAAAACTGACTAGGTTACTTTTAAACATATAACACTGTCAAAAGTGTTAATTTAACACTCAACAGTGTTGTATTTAACACTCAGGGGTGTGGACCCATATAGACACTCTCTAGTGTTAATTTAACACTGGAGATTTTGCTGTGTACTATGAATGTCAATGCTATTTTCTGTGTTTCAATAGCTCCCTGTAAAGCAGCTGTACAAGACCTATTTGATCAAGAAAATAAAAAAAATGCGACATGGAAATGGAACACTTCAAGCAGCAGATCCAAAAGACCAAGATTGAGATTTTACTGCTGGAACATCAGTTAAGGGTGGGTGAAGTGGTCAGAGATGGACGAATTATTTCAGTGTTTGAACAACATAATAATATACTTATTAATACTTTGTGTACAGGAAATACAGGCGACCAATAAAGCCAGTTGAACAAAAAATCAGTTTATTCTTCTTTCAACATGTTGAGGTGATGGGTCAAAGGAAATGATTGTGACATATGGTGTCTCTGACTGCTCTTCCATCTTGTATGTCCGTGGGAGGGTCAGGATGTTCATGGTTTGGATCACTGCTGATGTTTGGTTCAGAAGGACAGTGTTCTCCTCTAATTGTGGCAATGTTGTGAAGAATCACACATGCCACAATAATGTCACATGCCCTTTCTGGGGTGACCCTGAGTCTTTGAAGGCACTGGAACCGGGCCTTAAGCATTCCGATAGTCATTTCAACTCTGGCTCTTGTCCTGCAATGAGCCAGATTATATCGCTGCTGTGGGCCCGGTTCAGGGTCAGGGTAAGGGGTAAGCAAATAGGGTAAACATGGATACCCCCTATCACCAAGCAAGTAGAATAGAATAGAATAGAATAGAATTCAACTTTATTGTCATTGCACATGCACAGGTACAGGGCAACGAAATGCAGTTTGCATCCATCCAGAAGTGCTTTAGTGATATAGATATATTACAATATATATTAGCAATAATATAGATATGTAAGTATATTACAGAAATGGGTCTATTATGGTATGTTATAATGTACACGGTATGAAGTATGTTGTGAATATTCTATAACTATAGGTATGTACAGGCTGTAGTGAGTACAAGCTATGTACAGGCTATGAACAGGATATAAATATGAAAAACTATACAGAATATGAAATAAATAACTTTACAGAAATCTGAGATATACAGTTATACAGAAATGGGAACTATGCAAGTTGTAAACAGTTGTAGGGTTAAAAATTATAGTATGTACAGAATGATTATTTACAGAGCTATACAGTAGTGCAGTTAAGATAAATTAGATATGTGGATAATTTCTACAGTATCTATATAAGTGCTAGTGGTTGTGAGTGGTGGTTCAGTCCATGTTATTATTGTGTGTTTGAGGGTACAGTTGTCCATTGTGGGTGTGTGTATGTTCAGTCCATGTGTTAACGTGGGTCAGATGTCAGGAGGCAGAGTTCAGGAGTCTGACAGCTGTGGGGAAGAAGCTGTTCCGGTACCTGGTGGTCTTAGTCCGGAGGCTCCTGTAGCGCCTCCCAGAGGGCAGGAGGGTGAAGAGTCCATGTCCATCCTCTGATGATTTTCCCAGCCCTTTTCAGACACCGCTTCCTGTAGATGTCTTTTATGGCAGGAAGTGGTGCTCCGGCGATGCGCTGGGCAGTTTTCACGACCCTCTGCAACGCCTTCCGGTCCGAGGCAGAGCAGTTCCCGTGCCAGACTGTTATACAGTTGGTCAGGATGCTCTCGATGGTGCAACGATAGAAGTTCACCAGGATGTCTGAGGACAGGTGGTTCTTCCTCAGAGTCCTCAAGAAGAAGAGGCGCCGGTGAGCCTTCTTGACCAGCTTGGAGCAGTTGGTCGTCCAGGTGAGATCCTCGGAGATGTGGACTCCCAGGAACTTGAAGCTGCTCACACGCTCCACAGCCATCCCCTTAATGTGGATGGGTGGATGTGGGTCAGCATTCCTCCTGTAGTCCACGATGAGCTCCTTGGTCTTCTCGGTGTTGAGCAGCAGGTTGTTTGTGTCGCACCACTCAGCCAGACGATCCACCTCCTCCCTGTAGGCGGCCTCATCGTTGTCACTGATGAGGCCAATCACCGTGGTGTCATCTGCAAACTTAATGATTGTGTTGGAACCATCAGCAGGTCTGCAGTCGTGGGTGAAGAGGGAGTAGAGGAAGGGGCTCATCACACAGCCTTGTGGTACACCGGTGTTCATTGTGATGGTAGATGAGCAGTGGTTATCCAGCCGGACATGTTGGGGGCGGTTGGTCAGGAAGTCCAGTAACCATTTGCAGATGAGGGAACTGATGCCCAGGTCTGTCAGTTTCCTGATGAGTTGTGAGGGGAGGATTGTATTGAACGCTGAACTGAAGTCTATAAACAGCATTCTGGCGTAGGTGTTGTTGTTGTCCAGGTGTGAGAGGACAGAGTGCAGTGCGATGGAGACTGCATCCTCTGTGCTCCTGTTCTGGCGGTATGCGAATTGGTGGGGGTCCAGGGTGGGGGGGAGACAGGATTTGAAGTGTGCTAGGACCAGCTGCTCTAAGCACTTAGTGATGATGGGGGTGAGTGCTACTGGGCGGTAGTCATTGAGGAAGATGGGTTGGAGTTTTTGGGTATCGGGACGATGGAGGTGGATTTGAAGCAGGCCGGTACCACAGCGTGGGCCAAGGACAGGTTGAATATGTCTGTCAGCACTCCTGCAAGCTCCCCAGAACACGCTCTGAGAACACGCCCGGGTATGCCATCAGGGCCTGCAGCCTTGTGGACATTGATCCTGCTCAGCACCGCTCCTACATCGGTGGGGGAGAGAGTCAGAGGTTGGTGGTCTGGCGTCACGTCTGCTTTGGTTGTGGTTGTGGGGTTCCCTCACTCAAAACGAGCATAAAAGTTGTTGAGCTCGTTGAGGAAGGAGACATCAGAGGATGCGGGGGAGGGTTTGGTGGTCCTGTAGTCTGTGATGGTCTGGAGTCCTTGCCACATGCGTCGGGGGTTGGAGTTGGAGAAGTGTTCTTCTACCTTCTTTTTGTAATGGTGTTTGGCTTTTTTGATGCCCTTCTTTAGATTAGCCCTGGCTGTGCTGTAGGCATCTCCTGACCTAAAGGCGATGTTGCGGGCCTTCAGGAGGAGACGAACATCCCGGTTCATCCAAGGCTTCTGGTTGGGGTACATGGTGATCCGTTTCTGGGTGGTGACACTGTCTGTGGTTTTGGAGATGTAATCCAGTACAGATGAGGCGTACTGGTCCAGGTCTGTGTGGGTGAACGTATTCCAGTCTGTGTTTTTAAATCTGTCCTGGAGCACTGCGTCTGTCCCCTCTGGCCACACTTTAATTGTCCTCACAGCAGGTTTCACACGTTGGATGAGTGGTGAATACCGAGGTGTGAGGAACAGGGAGAGATGGTCCGATTGTCCAATGTGGGGGAGGGGTGTGGCTTTGTAGGCTCCAGCCAGATTGGAATACACATGGTCTAAAGTCTTGTCTCCTCTGGTGTGGCAGGAGACATGTTGGTGGAATCTGGGGAGGACTGTCTTTAAGTTGGTGTGGTTGAAGTCGCCAGCAACAATAAAAGCAGCCTCGGGGTGTTTATTCTGGTGTTTGTTAATGGCTGCAGAAAGTTCTTTCATGGCCAACCTAGCATTAGCGTCGGGGGGTATATACACGGCAGTGAGTATGATCGAAGTGAGTTCTCTGGGGAGATAATAAGGTCTGCATTTGACCATTAAAAACTCCGCATTAGGTGAGCAGTGACTCTCAGTAGTAGTGGAGTTCATGCACCAAGCATTGTTAATATAAATGCACAAACCTCCACCTCTGGTCTTGCCGGAGTCATCTGCTAGCCTGTCGGCAGTGAAGGTAGCCAGTGAACTCTCCTAAGACAGAAGGATACACTTCAGTTCAAATGTCCCTGTAGCAATTGGTCTTTATATATTTTAAAGTATTTTCAACTCACCATGTCCAAATTTTGTGCTCAGTGTACATTCACGAAAAATTCGTGAGTCATGAACAGAGCCTGGCCACTTGGCTTCCACATTTGTGATAATGTTGGCAGCATCACATATGATCTTCACAGTGCAGAGAACACAAATTAGCATCCATTACTATAATGAAATAATTTGTTAGTTTGAAATGCTACAGGGAACTATGTACCTGTACATTAATGCTGTGGAAAGACTTCCTGTTCACATAGTCCCCTTCATTTACTGAAGGAGCAATGATTGGAATGTGGGTGCCATCTATACAGCCAATCACGCCTGGGAACCCTGAAAATAGCTGCAACATGTAAGTAGTAGTTCAAGTATCACCACATCATGAATTAAGTTTTGTTCATCCTGATACCTGCAATTTTGTGGAATCCCTCTTTGATAAATCTTGTGGGTCTATGACCGGGGAACACCACAAACGAGTACAGGAGACGTTTCAGTGCAACTGTAACATTCCTGACTGCCCGACAGACGGTAGCCTTGGAAACGTGCTCAGCGTCACCAATATTATACAGAAAGCTCCCGTTTGCAAAAAAACGAAGTGCAATACAAATAATATGTACAGAACTGAGAGAATGTCCGCGATGTGTCACATGAGCAATATTAGGCCTGAGGATGTTATTCAAATGAATTATAGATTGTGCTGAAAAACGGTAACGTTCACACAGAAAATCATCAGGAAATGATAAAATGTCCAAACGCGCTCTAATCACTCTCTCCCGGCGGAGAGCTCTGCGGAGAATTTGGGCTTCAACATCTACTGGCTCTTCAAGGAAGGGGCACGCCATGTCTGACACTTCCTACAGTCAGGTTTCCGACAAAGAGGCGGAGAAAGTCAGGGTTAGTTGAAGTAAACCTGCTAGGGGGCAGGTTAGCTTCACGGAGTGTGTCATCATGGTGACTCACTCAGGCTTCATCTGAACTCGCTTTGTGAAACCGAAGACCCAGAGTTTTCGTTCACTCAGGGTATACTTACTCAGAGTTTGCACTAAACCGGCTTCCTGAAATAGGGCCCAGGTGTGGAGTGGAGCTTGTTGTTGGTGTCTCTGTGATGTTTGGACCAGATGTTCAGCTCTTATTTCAGGACAAACTTTGATCACTCTTATGTTTGGAGAGAAATCCACATGGTTATAGATTATTGATTGACTGAATCCACACTGATTATCAGTCAGTAACTCTGCACTGAAACATTTGTTACTGTGATGAACAGTTAATCTGTATGAAACTTTAGACACTGATCAGTGATCTGACTGAAAATTGTTCTTCCTTTAACTTGTAACAATCAGATAAAATCAGTTCATTCGTACGAAGTTGGTTTTCATGTTTTACTGAAGTCACATAAAAGGGAAAAAAGCTCCAGCTCAGTTTAGAAGAGTTACTGTAAACAAAGTTACTGACAATTCAATTCAATTTTATTTATATAGCGCCAAATCACAACAAAAGTCGCCTCAAGGCGCTTCATAGATGCAGAGAAAATCCCAACAATCACATGACCCCCCTATGAGCAAGCACTTTGGCGACAGTAGGAAGGGGAAAAACTCCCTTTTAACAGGAAGAAACCTCCAGCAGAACCAGGCTCAGGGAGGGGCGGGGCCATCTGCTTTGATTGGTTGGGGTGAGAGAAGGAAACCAGGATAAAGACATGCTGTGGAAGAGAGACAGAGATTAATAACAGATATGATCCAGTGCAGAGAGGTCTGTTAACACATAGTGAGTGAGAAAGGTGACTGGAAAGGAAAAACTCAATGCATCATGGGAATCCCCCGGCAGCCTACGTCTATTGCAGCATAACTAAGGGAGGATTCAGGGTCACCTGGTCCAGCCCTAACTATATGCTTTAGCAAAAAGGAAAGTTTGAAGCCTAATCTTGAAAGTAGAGATAGTGTCTGTCTCCTGAATCCAAACTGGAAGCTGGTTCCACAGAAGAGGGGCCTGAAAACTGAAGGCTCTGCCTCCCATTCTACTTTTAAATACTCTAGGAACAACAAGTAGGCCTGCAGAGCGAGAGCGAAGTGCTCTAATAGGGTGATATGGTACTACAAGGTCATTAAGATAAGATGGGGCCTGATTATTTAAGACCTTGTATGTGAGGAGCAGGATTTTGAATTCAATTCTGGATTTAACAGGAAGCCAATGAAGGGAAGCCAAAACAGGAGGAATCTGCTCTCTCTTTCTAGTCCCTGTCAGGACTCTTGCTGCAGCATTTTGGATTAACTGAAGGCTTTTCAGGGAGTTTTTAGGACTTCCTGATAATAATGAATTACAGTCGTCCAGCCTGGAAGTAATAAATGCATGAACTAGTTTTTCAGCGTCACTCTGAGACAGGATATTTCTAATTTTAGAGATGTTGCACAAATGGAAGAACGCAGTCTTACATATTTGTTTAATATGTGCGTTGAAGGACATGTCCTGGTCAAAAAGAGAAAATATAGATTTTCACAAACACCGCAAACATTTACAGCATGATTTCAATCCTGTACCTGATAATAACATCCATATATGGAGGCTATTTGATGCCAATAATCTTGTGTTAAATACATTTATATAGTCCCTCAATGATACATTTAGATAAGTTAAATAGTTGACCTGATCATGTTAAAATGTGTTGGTTGTATTAAATTAAACACAAATTAAGTGTTCAAAGACAGTGGTTCTTTTTTTCCTTTAGAGCAGGTTTACTCATGTAAAGGTTAACATCGCCACACAAGATACAATCAGAAGCTCAAGTAATCAAAAATAAACTGTCACGGCTGGCGGGGCAAGCCGTGTTGAATTTAATAAAGGACCCAAGATGCAGAAACTGCTGTGAAGTGAGTGAGCTTTATTGAAATTGTGACGGTACAAACAGCAGTGGAGATGGCATGTGCAGAACCCAAGATAACCTATACTAGAAAAACTAACTAAACAGAGACACAGGGAGGCAACACAGATGAACCAGCAACAAGCAGGGGAAAACACAGGGCTTATATACTCACAGGAACAATCAGGGAATGGGAGACAGGAGGGAAACACAGCTGGGGTAAATTATACATAATGAGACAAGGGGAAACACAGGACAGGGAGTATCAAAGTAAAACAGGAAATACAACAAAGACACAAGCTTAACACAAGACAACAGACATGGCAACAGGGAGGGAACACACAGACAGACACAAAACAGAGGAAGCATGGAACCAAAACCTTAAGAACTAAAAAGTCTAAACCCAAATACATAGACAGCATACACTAGAACACAAGATCATAATAATGACATGGCATAAACATTAAACAGTCCTGATTATCTGGACTGTTGGAGATGTGCAGGAGTGAAGATCTGAACCACTTTAACAAGGATTATGGTGTCCACATGATCAGGTCAGAGACCTCATTGTCTCCTGGTCAGCAGAGCTGAGGGCCTAAAGAGCAGGACGCAGCCTGATCCAGACTGTTCGTGCTTTGCTTTAAAAAGGACTCCAATTTATTCATAAAAATAGAAGAACTGATTTAAAAACAGAAAGAACAGAGCCGAATATAACTTTAATAACCAGTCAGTACACGAGGAAGTGTTTAGGTAAACATTCCTCTGCTGACAGCTGATGATTGAGGCGTCACTCAAACTAATGGAGTTGAACAGGATGTGAGACATCAAACATCATACAAAACATTTCTGTTTCTCACGAATAAGATGTAAGACGGATGACTAATGCTGACTTCAGTGAACAGCTCAGGATCCACTTGTACTCTTCTCTTCTATTGTAACTATTATACAGATCTCTATAATGTTTTATACCTCAAAGGTTTTGGAAACACTTCTCTGTCTGTGTCCATCAATTCATTTGATTCATTAATGTGAATAACTGATGTCTTTACGTGAATTATGTTTCTATTCAGAAAATTCTAGATTTCTTGGTCTGTCTGTCTGCTTTATATTTAACTTCCTCCGCTCAGCCACAACCGGTTAATGTTGTTAAATAGAAATCACAGCCAAAAGTCTGTCTCTTCCTTTCTGGTGTGTTCAAAGCTGCTGGTCGATCATCTCTAATTTTCTGTGCCATTAAAAACAAAACAAAAAAACTGGATTTAACAAAAGAGAAAAACTTTTCTTTCTTGGCTTCAAATTTATTTTACTGACTCGCCACCGCAGTGGGTGGAGGAGATGGAGCCCTCAAGCAGAATCTTGAATCACATGATATTACTCCAATCACTAAATACAAAAATCAAACAATAATAGGAGGAAATAAGACTAAGTATTTACACAATAAAAGCAAAGCTCAGCTAGAGCTAAAAATCAATGAGAATAGGAATTTTTTTTTGAAAGATTAGGCAGCTTTTATGTGAAAGGGCAGGATAAATATTATGAGCCATGAATGAATGAACGAATTTTCACCTCTGTTTTTAAAAACCCAGGTTAATAAAATGTACTTACTCCAGCGAGTAATTAAGTAATGTTGTGCATTCCTTTTAAGAATAGAAACCAGTAATGTGTAATACTTTACTTTCTTTTTGAGTAACTACCCTAACACAGCATGTGAAATACTCTGACTGAGGCTCAGTCTGAACAGTCAGACGGCATATTTCTGAAGTAAACACATAAATTTATGGAAGCCACACGTACACTGATGAAGCCAAGAAGCCGCAGTTTAATCAGTCGGTGCTGACTGACTATGAGGTCTTTATTAGTTATTAATTGTTGTAGAATAGCAGTGTGGACAGAGCATGTCCTTGGTTGTTCGCAACATCTCCACTGAGCTCCTGATGAAGGCTCTTAGGGTCCTGTTGATCTTGTACAGTTCTAGGCATTCCAGGATCCAGGTGTGGGACATCGAGTCATAGGTCTTATGGTAGTCAATCCAGGTAGTGCACTGCTTGGTCTACCAGCAGCTGGTGTTTTGCTCCTCTGGTATCCTTGCCAATGCCTTTTTGTGCCTTGCTCATTAGCTATAAATGATGAAAAAATGCTCTGTTTTAATGGCTGAATAAATACCAGCTTATATCTCTGTATTTTTATCACAGGGATGTTCCCTGAACATAGCAGTACTGTTATAGTTTCATATTATTTAGGCATAATTGCTTGAAAAACTTAAAAAAGGTTTAAAGTCAGGACTTTAAGTTTGATCAGAGTTTCCACAGTGAGTTATTACTAGTTCAGCAGCTCTGAGATCCTTTTTAAATAAACAGTTTTCTGAATTCTTCTCCTTCATGCAATTCTGTTCGATTGTTCATGGGTCTCAAAAAAGTTTCTTAGATAAGAAAAAGACTTCCCATGATCAGTCTGTGGTGAAGTCATATGAAAGTCCATCCTTGTGCTGCATTCAGGAGCAACATTGAAACATCTGAATAGATGGCTGTTTTTCAGAGTTTAAAAACAGTTTGTATCACGTTGAATGACCGACATTAAAAACTGGTTGTTTTATCACTACCAGCTTAGGTTGATTTTCACACTGAGGCAATAAATCAGAGTATTTTTTAGGGAACTTGTTTGGTAATTATGAATTTGGAAAAAGATACAAACTAATTTTGTTATTTTAATAAGAACCCTAACAACTACTCAGAGTAAAAAAAAAAACACAAGATAAAATGAGACAAGATTAAGTTCACTTTAAATCTGACGACACAAAGTTAAAAATTCAGACAGAAATTCTAGTTTTTCTAGTTTAAACCTCCATAAAGATTGTTTCCTTGACTGAAAATAACCGGCATCTTAAAATATACATATTTTTATGAATATGATGTGAGACAGAGGAGAGAGCTTCTGTCAGTGCGCCCCAGGGTGGCTGTGGCTACAATGTAGCTGCCATCATCAGTGTGTGAATGGGTGGATGACTGAATGTGTAAAGCGCTTTGGGGTCCTTAGGGACTAGTAAAGCGCTATACAAATACAGACCATTTACCATTCTTGTGGTCTCCTTTCTTGGCTTCCCCTCAATAAGCAGCTCCCCTTATGCAGTCAGTCTTTCTGTATCTAATGGCTGCTTTTGTGTGGCTTTGTGTGGCTCCTTATCTTGAAATCTGAGTCTGTTTGGCACTCCCAAGCTGATGACAGCTTCCTCTGCCTCACACTGCTGTCTGACTGCATTCAGCTGACACTGAGATGAAGCAGGAAAGAAGCAGCTGATATTTGGACAGCACACATGATGGAAAGGAGGATTTCAGTTGATGTGCACATGAATGATTTGTGTTTCCTCTGCAGGTGAAGGTAGAAAGTGTGTGTGAGCTGATGTGAATTGAGCAGCATGGATCAGTGTGAGGACAGAGAGGAGGGAGTCCCTCCCTCTAAAACCACTCTGTGTGGGGAACATGAGCGCCAGATCAAAGCTCAGAGGTGAGATGACCATCTCTAACTGTCCATGACTCTTCTCCATGTCACAGCTCAGCACTCACATTACTGCTCCATCATTATTCCCATTCACAGGAACCAGCCTGGACCTCCACCCAGCTCTCTGTCCTTACAGAGTGACCGGTCTAAAGATATGCCTATTGGTTTTAAATTCGAGCCCCTGTCTGCTGCAGAGAGGTGAGCTGTTAGCAACATGAACTCATTGAATTAACTGCTTGATGTTGTTCTGCAGCGCAAACACGTCATTCCCTCAATCCCATTTAAACTGTCTCCTAAAAACAAGCCTTTGGTTCTGACAACTGAAAATCCACTTCAGCAAACAGGAAGTGAACCACGAATAAATATATTTTCTAGCATGAGCTAAAGCAGAAAGTTATGTCATTCTTTGAGTACACTGAATATTTAGTTGTTTATATTTTTAATAGCTATTTTTTTAAACATTATTTATACAAAACCAAAAATCACTGTTTACTGTTTGTTATCAGAGTTTGGATGTTTAGAGTGATTGGAGTTGCATTGTTGTTAATGTTCAGATAGGAAGAGAAATATTACAAAAACAAGAGAATGTGAAGAAAAGAGAACTGACACAATGTCTTTGTGTCAGATATGCTACCATCAGAGCTACAGACATTATCAAGTGGGAGTTTTTTTCTTTTTCTTTAATTAAAAAAAAAGTGTTATTTTGTGTAAAGGAACAGCAGGTTGCGTTTTACATTGCAATGTTTTCTTCCTCCACAGAGTGGACCAGCAGAGCTCAGAGGTCCCCAGTGGTCAGTCTGCTCAGCAGCATCAAACACAGCTGGACTCCATATTTCAGGTCTGTACATGTACAACAACTACTTTCTCTACTAAACGGCAAATACATTACCAATAAATAAATAACTAAATAAAAAAAAAATAAAAAAATGAATCAGGAAACAGCAAGTTTAAAAATATGTGTTTTAAGACTACTTAAAATATAGGGAGAGAACTAATGCTGTGAATGTTGTGTGGGAGAATGTACTAGTGGACACTGGAGGCTAATGTGAGCAGATGGGAAAAGGCAAAACAAGGCAAAACAAAACAGGAGCACTAGAAAGTAAAAAACAAAACAAAAACAAAACACGAGTCCAAATTCAAAAGAAAAAAAGAAAAAGAAATACACCAGAGCGCAAGAAAACAAAGTCCAAAATAGAGCACTTCAGGGGGCCGGCAACACAGGAGCCGGACCGTTCAGGGGGCCGACCGTGCGGAAGGCAACGGCGGCGATGAGCAGACAGTTCAGGGGGCCGACCATGCGGACGGCAACGGCGGCGATGTGGAAACAGTTCAGGGGGCCGACCGTGCGGACGGCAACGGCGGCAATGTGGAAACAGTTCAGGTGGCCGGCCGTGCGGAAGGCAGTGGCGGCGACTCAGGTGAAGGAGGTCCGGGGGCCGCCCATAACGGCGATGACGCCCGACCAGTAGCCCGGAAGGTGGCCGATTAACCGCAGACCCAGACGAGGCAGGACCAGGCGACGCTCAAGGCGAAGACACGGAGGCAGGACCAGGCGACGCTGAAGGTGAAGACACGGAGGCTGGGCCAGGCGACGCTGAAGGCGAAGACACGGAGGCTGGGCCAGGCGACGCTGAAGCTGGACCAGGTGACGGCGAAGCTGAAGCTGAAGCTGGACCAGGCGACGGCGAACTTGAAGCTGAAGCTGGACCAGGCGACGGCGTGGACGAAGCTGAAGCTGGACAAGGCGACAGCGAAGCTGAAGCTGGACAAGGCGACAGCGAAGCTGAAGCTGGACAAGGCGACAGCGAAGCTGAAGCTGAAGCTGGACCAGGCGACGGCGAAGCTGAAGCTGGACCAGGTGACGGCGTGGACGAAGGGGCTGCTGCAGGCGAGGCTGAAGGCTCGGAGGCTGCGGCAGGCGAGGCTGAAGGCTCGGAGGCTGTAGACACTGAAGCTGGAACAGACAAGGCTGAAGACACTGAAGCTGGGCCAGACGAGGCTGAAGACACTGAAGCTGGGCCAGACGAGGCTGAAGACACTGAAGCTGGGCCAGACGAGGCTGAAGACACTGAAGCTGGGCCAGACGAGGCTGAAGACACTGAAGCTGGGCCAGACGAGGCTGAAGACACTGAAGCTGGGCCAGAAGAGGCTGAAGACACTGAAGCTGGACCAGAGCTGGAGACGGTGGTGCTGCAGGCAACGGCGTGGAAGCCGCAGGTGGTGGCGCAGCAGGCTGGGTGGATTCACTGGACCCTCCAGCGACAACAGGAGACGAAGTCCGGAGCGGTCCCTCGGACCCTCCAGCGGAGACACGAGACGAAGGCCGGAGTGGTCCCTCGGACCCTCCAGCGGAGACTATCACAAAGCCAGCAGGCACAGAGTCCTCTGGCAGACACAAAGGCAAAGGGCGCTGTGCTGAGCACTGGCTCTGCCCAGACAGTGCTGACACGGAGTAGTTCTCTGAGGGCTGCTTAATCTTCAGGGGTCCAGAAACAGCTGGGGACTGAAACCTAGCTTCTGGGGAGGCCCTGGAGTGCATAACGGTGCGTGAAGCAGCCAGAGCGCGAGAAACTCCCTGATTGGAACTTAGACTTTCTCCCTGCATAGAGTGAGTGTGTGAGACTGGTGACAGAATGAGTGACGGAGCTAGCGGTGACAGTGGAGCCAGAGCTACAAGTAGTGGGGGCACTGGAGCTACGGGTAGCGGGGGCACTGGAGCTACGGGTAGCGGGGGCACTGGAGCTACGGGTAGCGGGGACACTGGAGCTACGGGTAGCGGGGACACTGGAGCTACGGGTAGCGGGGACACTGGAGCTACGGGTAGCGGGGACACTGGAGCTTGAGCTACAGGTGACACTGGAGACACTTGAGACTGAGCCGAGAGTGGCTGCTGGGCAGCTAACTGAGCCGAGGGTGGCTGCCGGGCAGCTAACTGAGCTGAAGGTTGCTGAGCAGGCGATAAACTGTTCATATTATTATCTGCCGCACAAAACACAGCCCCGGAATAAACAGTTCCATAATCCAAAACGGAAAAAGAGTCCTCACTCACCACAGCCGGCGATTTAGAAGTCCGAACATCCGGCTGTGGGGTGGCGCGCCAGCGGCGCGATCGACGTTTCTTCCCCGCAGACGGCTCCGACGGACCGGGTAAAACCACATCCGGCAGGTGAGGCTGACGCGGCTGGTCCGGGGTGGCTGTAGGCTGTTGCTGCTCGACCAAGTCTGATATTTCCCGAGCTCGCGCCGCCTCCCGGGCTTCATACAAGTTGGCCAATAAGTCCAAACACCCTCTGACCTGGCGGAGATTGGGATTTCCTTTGAGGATCACCTCGATAGCATTTTACCCCACAATCCTTGCTCTAATATTAGAGGTGTGAGTTATCCACTCGACCAGGCGTTGGACTCGCATCAGATCGCTCTCCCCGGGTAAGTCTGCTGGATCCATGTTTGGCTGGTTCGTACTGTCACGGGGTGCCGAGGCAGGCCGTGTGGAATATAAACGGACCCAAGATGCAGACTGCGTAGTTGTGAGCAAGCTTTAATAACCAAAGGGGTGGAGTACACCACAAAGAAGGGGTGGCGAGAAACAGAACTGAAAATACTCTAAACTGGGAAAAACTAGAACTTAAACAACAAAACCAGAACATGAATGAGAGTAGCATTGCAGGGAGAAAGTCCAGGAAGACGGAGGAACAAACACAGAATGACGGAGGGTAGTAACACAGACGAACCAGCAACTACTAAGACAGAAGACACGACTTAAATACACTCAGAGAACACAGAGAGATTACACACAGGTGTTGGACACAGCTGGGAGTGATTAACTTGACGAGACAAGGGAGGCAAACTGAAAACAGTCACATAAGACGCAGACCTTCACAATAAAACAGGAAACACATACACGCAATGACACAACACACAGACTTCATACAGACTGGGGAACACAGAACATAGGAACATGAAACGTGAACAAGGAACGTACAAGAAACCCAAAATAAACAAAACCACAGAATAAACACAGAGTCGCAGACTCCGGATCATGACAAGGAGGAGCTCAAAGTACGGGATGGGGTGGTGATATGCAGAACATCAGATATGGAGGTGTGAGTTTGTGGAGAGGCTTTGAAGTAAGAAGCAGAATCTAAAATCAATATGATAACTCACAGGAAGCCAGTGAAGTGGTTGAAGGACAGTAGTAATGGTTTCTTTGGGGGCATTCTGGTAATGATTTTGCACCAGCTGAAGTCGATGGAGATATTTTTGTGGTAATCTAGAAAGGATAAATTATAATAATCCATATGGAATATAACTAGAGGTTGTACAAGAATGGCAGTACTGTTAGCAGAATGATAACTAATAATATGTAGGTGGGAATATTATGACCAAGTAATATTATTGATAAGTATTTCAAAGTTTAGATCATTATCAAGAGAAACATCTAGGCTCTTCAGCTCTGAATAACAGTGTATGGTCATACAATATACTATATGGATTACCTAGAGGCAACTGCTGAGTGATCGTAAAAATTAAAGTACTGAAAAGGGGCATAAAAATATTACACTGCACAGTGCAGTGACACTGTGGATGAAAACTTTAGGTGGCTGAAAGACACTATTATAGTAGAGAAATGAGATCTAGTTTTCACCTCACCAAATCTGACAAATGTTCCATAATATCTAGCTTTAGCTGGAGCATCCTTATAATTTTGTGTTTGCTACATATTCTTATGAACAACATGAGTGATAACGTTTAGTGACAACATTTAGATTTAAGAGCAATAGAAAGAATTAGATGGGAATTAGATGTGGAAAATATTCTCCAGAAATGTGGATTTTACCTTTTCCCACTTCTTCATTCATTCAGGTATTATGTATATTGCGCCTAATTAAACTCATTCTCAGAAATGTACCTCGTCCTATGTACTTCTTTTCTCTTCTGTGTGAGAAAAGCTCTTGGGCCATTCATAAAATATTCTATTCCAGATACTAGAGGAGAAAATCATCACTTTTGTGAAGAACGAGCTGAAGAATATCCAGACAGACCTCAGTCCAGATGACCTACAGTGTTTCAAGAGTCAATGTGAGGATGAGGATGTATTACAGAGTGTGGATGAAGAACAGAGTAAGAGCAGCAGAGAAGCATTTGTGACGATTACAGTGGACTTCCTGAAGAAAATGAAGCAGAATAAGTTCGCTGAGCATTTGCTAAGAAGTGAGAATCATTCTCTAAATATTTAGGCTGCTAAAACATTCAAAAATGTCTCAAGAAGTAGAAAAAAATACATTCACATGCAATTGATAAATCCTTGAGTGTGTGTGTGTGTGTGTTTGGGTGTGTGTGTCCTTCAGGAACCTGCAATAGGAACTTCCAGTTGCATCAACATGAATTTAAATCTGCTCTGAAGAAGAAGTTCCAGTGTGTGTTTGAGGGCATCGCTAAAGCAGGAAACCCAACCCTACTGAATCAGATCTACACAGAGCTCTACATCACAGAGGGAGGGACTGCAGAGGTCAATGATGAACATGAGGTCAGACAGATGGAAACAGCATCCAGGAAACTAGATAGTCTAGAAGCAATAATCACAAAAGAAGACATCTTTAAAGCCTCACCTGGAAGAGATGAACCAATCAGAACAGTGCTGACAAAGGGAGTGGCTGGCATTGGGAAAACAGTCTTAACACAGAAATACAGCCTGGACTGGGCTGAAGACAAAGCCAACCAGCACATCCAGTTCATATTTCCATTCACTTTCAGAGAGCTGAATGTGCTGAAAGAGGAAAAGTTCAGCTTGGTGGGACTTGTTCATCACTTCTTTACTGAAACCAAAGAAGCAGGAATCTGCAGCTTTGAAGACTTCCAGGTTGTGTTCCTCTTTGATGGTCTGGATGAGTGTCGACTTCCTCTGGACTTCCACGAAACTACAATCCTAACTGACCCTAGAAAGTCCACCTCAGTGGATGTGCTGCTGATAAACCTCATCAGGGGGAAACTGCTTCCCTCTGCTCGCCTCTGGATAACCACACGACCTGCAGCAGCCAATCAGATCCCTCCTGACAGTGTTGGCATGGTGACAGAGGTCAGAGGGTTCACTGACCCACAGAAGGAGGAGTACTTCAGGCAGAGATTCAGAGATAAGAAGCAGATCAGCAGGATCATCTCCCACATCAAGACATCACGAAGCCTCCACATCATGTGCCACATCCCAGTCTTCTGCTGGATCACTGCTACAGTTCTGGAGGATGTGCTGGAAACCAGAGAGGGGGGACAGCTGCCCAAGACCCTGACTGAGATGTACATCCACTTCCTGGTGGTTCAGGCCAAAGTGAAGAAGGTCAAGTATGATGGAGGAGCTGAGACAGATCCACACTGGAGTCCAGAGAGCAGGAAGATGCTGGAGTCTCTGGGAAAACTGGCTTTTGATCAGCTGCAGAAAGGAAACCTGATCTTCTATGAATCAGACCTGACAGAGTGGGGCATCGATATCAGAGCAGCCTCAGTGTACTCAGGAGTGTTCACACAGATCTTTAAAGAGGAGAGAGGACTGTACCAGGACAAGGTGTTCTGCTTCATCCATCTGAGTGTTCAGGAGTTTCTGGCTGCTCTTCATGTCCATCTGACCTTCATCAACTCTGGAAAAAATCTGCTGGAAGAACAACAAACAACCTCCAAGGAGTCTGAAACAAGAGCATCTGCAGAGGAACACTTCTACCAGAGTGCTGTGGACAAGGCATTACAGAGTCAAAATGGACACCTGGACTTGTTCCTCCGCTTCCTCCTGGGTCTTTCACTGCAGACCAATCAAAATCTCTTACAAGGCCTTCTGACACAGGAAGAAAGTAGCTCACAGACCAATCAGAAAACAGTCCAGTACATTAAGAACAAGCTCAGTGAGAATCTGTCTGCAGAGAAAAGCATCAATCTGTTCCACTGTCTGAATGAACTGAATGATCGTTCTCTAGTGGAGGAGATCCAACAGTCCCTGAGATCAGGAAGTCTCTCCACAGATGAACTGTCTCCTGCTCAGTGGTCAGCTCTGGTCTTCATCTTACTGTCATCAGAAAAAGATCTGGATGTGTTTGACCTGAAGAAATACTCTGCTTCAGAGGAGGCTCTTCTAAAGCTGCTGTCAGTTATCAAAGCCTCTAACAAAGCCCTGTATGTATGCATCTATGCACACTTTCATTGTTTAAATATTTATGTTTTGTACAGTTTATCGCGGCAGAAATCTTAGGATTTCTAAAACATTAGTGGATGTAACCCTTATCAAAGTGGACCCAGAGCTCTTTTTTTTAACTCTTCAAAAACTAATATAAATAAAAAGGAAATAATAAAAATCCCTGAAAGGAGTTAAAGTAGCTTGTTTCCAACAGAGTAATTAATAATTAAGGACTATTTTTAACTCTATCTACCAACAACAATCAGAAATATTTTATTTGGAAAGTATGAATGCCTGCTTCATTGGGTACTGATCTATAATCACTTAAAATGCTAGCTCCCTGCTTGGTTAAATGATACTGAGGTGTGACTGTGCTGTTTGTCTGCGAAGGTTCTCAGTCATCCAGGTCATCGTAGTCAAAGGAGCTTGCAAAGAAAAGCGTCTGGACTTCTTTAAGTTGCTTGAAGACGTTTCACCTCTCATCCGATAAGCTTCTTCAGTTCTAAGGTCAAATGGTGGAGAGTCCCAGATTTTAACCTAGTGGGAGTTTCCCCCCACAGAGGGACAACAGGACCCCCTGATGATCCTCTAATCACCTGAGCCAAGGTGTGAAACTGGGTGTGGGTCCCACTCAGCGGAATACATGTACCGCCGTTACGTATTTAAAATACAAAATATGAGTAACTGTATTCCATTACAGTTACCGTTTAAAATCGTGTGGGCGATCGTGGCTCAAGAGTTGGGCGTTCGCCTTGTAATCGGAAGGTTGCCGGTTCGAGCCCCGGCTTGGACAGTCTCGGTCGTTGTGTCCTTGGGCAAGACACTTCACCCGTTGCCTACTGGTGGTGGTCAGAGGGCCTGGTGGCGCCAGTGTCCGGCAGCCTCGCCTCTGTCAGTGCGCCCCAGGGTGGCTGTGGCTACAATGTAGCTTGCCATCACCAGTGTGTGAATGTGTGTGTGAATGGGTGGATGACTGGACATGTAAAGCGCTTTGGGGTCCTTAGGGACTAGTAAAGCGCTATATAAATACAGGCCATTTACCATTTTACCATTTAAAAAGGTGGTATTTAGAATACAGTTACTTTGTTGAAATAAATGGATTACACGGCGGTACTTTCCTGTTTCATATTGTCACATCAGGACTGTTTGGGTTTTGTTTGACAGCTACGTTCTGTTGTTCCAGAGGGCAGCGTTATGGTTGCCATGGTTACAGGGTGATGCTCTCTCTGCGTGTTTCCTGGGTGAGAGAGCGCCTTTTTGTTGTTGTGCTAAGCTAATAAGCAGAACGCTACTACAGGTATAGCTCTAAAGAATGTAGCCTCATGGGCAGTGTAGTCCGTGCTGCTGGGAGAATGGACTGCCATACCCGTTATGTGTATGTGAGCGAGGAGGGAGAAAAGGAAAAGTACGAGTTGTCATCGAGCAGAAACGGGAGCTGGAAGCATGTAAATATAATAATAACCACTGCAGCCAAGAAGAGTGCCTGACGAGCCCAGTTGTAAGTACGCTATTAAGACTCGACTGTATACTGTGTTCGTGTTTTCCTCCGAAACAATAGATGGCTTCATCTATGTCCACTCTTTCAAACCATCTGTCCTCTCTGTCCAAAATGTGAACATTGGCATCCTCGAAAGAGTGTCCTTTATCCTTAAGATGCAGATGGACTGCTGAGTCTTGTCCTGTGGAGGTGGCTTTTCTATGTTGTACCATGCGCTTGTGAAGTGGCTGTTTGGTCTCTCCAATGTAGAGGTCTGGGCATTCCTCGCTGCACTGTACAGCAAACACCACATTGTTAAGTCTGTGTTTTGAAGTTTTGTCTTTCAGGTTGTAACGTCGGGTTGTGTTTAGTGGTTGAGAGGAGGCGGCAAAACACTTAGCAGGATAGTCGAAAGAATACACACTCACGCTGGCTTTGGGAATTCCACAGCGCAGAGGTGGGACCAAGTCATTGTTTTGCAAGTCTCAAGTAAGTCTCAAGTCTTTATCCTCAAGTCACAAGTCAAGTCTCAAGTAAAGTCAAACAAGTCAGAGTCAAGTCGTAAGTCAAGACAGACAACTTTCAAGTCAAGTCCCAAGTCCGAAACTTTGAATTTCAAGTCCTTTCAAGTCTTTTTTTTAAAAACAATGTTGCAGTTATATGTTAGGTGTAAATAATAGACCATGTGTTCTTTTTTTAAATCTGTATTTATCTCATCACCTGATGAAACAAGTAACTTACAAAATATGCACAAACTAATTCTGAAATTGCACCTTGTACAGCTCAATTAAACTTTGCTGCAAGAATAGTCTTCCTCTAAATTACAAATTCACAGAATAAATATTCAGTGAAAAATGCAAAAGCAGAACTTCCTGTTGAAACAAAAAGTGCTGAGATTTCCTTATGTACAAAACAATGAACCATCGCAGTAAATTTAGTGCAGTGTGATTAGCTTGTCCTCTCTCTCTCATCTATATATGTGTGTATATATGTATATATATATGAACAAGAATGTGCACTTTAAGCTATTTCAGTTAACTATTTCAGTTAACTATTAACTATTCTGCATTGCATTTGCAAAAGACCAAATTGGCCAAAAGTCTGTCAGTCATTTGTGCACGATGAGGCCGTAGAATGATGCCACCATAGCTGAAAACTCGTTACACAGGAGCACTACATGAAGGTACTGCCAAAACTCTGGTGGCCACATGAAACAGAGAAGGAAGAGTCTGCATGTTCATAATCCAGAACAAGAGGGCGTTCTGTCCATCAGCAATATCCAGGTAGTGACTTAGCTGTAGAGCTGGACTCTTCCCCACATCCTTCTTCTGCCTCTTACAATAAGCAGCAAAGAGTCCTCCATCTTCACAGGCCTCTTGGCGTTCCTCACCAGGAGTCACAGGTTGCTCTGACTTTGCAGGATCTGCCACATCTTGCAGGATCAGATCTGGCAAAACAAATTAACAACAGCAAAAGAGCCTTTATTACAATTTTAGACAAAAAAATACAGAGAAAATATACACTATATTCAATCTTTACCTTTAACTTTTTGTGTCACCTCTGTCTTTATGTCACAACTACCCAACACATGGTGTTCCACCCACAACAGAGAAAATGCTGGATCCAAAGCAGCTGCTTTAAGGTACACTGGATCTGAAAAGGGGGCAGTAATCCCATCTTCTGCTCTAGCCATTCACACACTGATAAAGATTCCAAGAAATCTTTTGTTCAAAGATGCTTGGAGGCTCCTGACCAGACCATTCAGGAAACGGACTTGAGGCTTCAGTTTCTCAAGGTAGTGATTGAGGGACAGCACGGATGGAACAACAGCACTAATCGTGACTATTTTCTCACCTTGTGTCAAATCTGTTGCTTCTCCAAAAGGCTTCAAGATGTCCACCATCTCCTTCAACAGGTTCCGCTCTCGTGTTGTGAATAATAACTCCTTCTGCCCAGCAATTTCAAGAACAGCACAGAGTTTTAGATGTTCACATTGGACAACTGCCTTCACTCGTCTCAGTGTTGAATTCCATCTTGTGATTACAGCTGCAGGGATCGCTTTCTGTTCACCAAATTCAGCTTCAAACACATCTTTGAATGTTGTGCTTGTGTGAAGTAGAGAGCTGAGCTTAGATAACTTTGAAAGTGAAGGAGGTGCCACTTTGGTCTCTGACAAACCATCTTTCACCACCAGCTGAAGTGTGTGCGCAAAACACTGCAGGCGCTGTGTCTTTGCCATAGCAGCACCTACTGTTTCCTGATCTTCAAAGGTTAAGTCATGCCAGAGCTCTGGGTCGTCAAGATGATCACCATCATCATCATGTTCCTCACCTTGCTCAGTGGGGAAGCACACAGTGAATGCTTTCTGCATATTGGCAGCATTGTCACTAATAATATAGTCTAGTTTATCTTTGATGTTGTATTCGTCACATATAGCTTCAAATTTCTCACAGATTCTTTCACCAGTGTGTAATCCTTTGAAGCGGTCAAAGGCCAGCAGTTTGGATTTCAGCTGCATCCTCTCTGTCTCTTTCTGTATCCAGTGCACAGTGATACCAAGGAAACCCCTCATCCTTCGGTCTGACCAAATGTCCACAGTGACTGAAACATGATCAGTCTCGCTCAACTAAGTTTTTAACATTGAACGTTTCTCAGCAGCGAGGTTCTCTGTTTTTGATATAATTGTTCTGCGACATACCGGGCTGTATTTTCTGTCAACTACCGTCAGAAAGTGCCGAAAATTCTTGTTTTCCACAATAGAAAGGGGCAGGTTGCAACCAATATTCAAGTCACTTAATAATGCATTCGTGATAGCTTTCTGCTGTGGATGAGTCATGCTGTACTGTCCAGCACAAGTGTCCATAAACTGTGATATGGAAGGCTGTTGAGGTTCATTTGTGATCCTCTTTTTCATCTGGTATTCTTCAAATCTGATAGAGGTAAGCATATTAGACTAATGTCAGAAATTCCATTACAGCCATTCATGAATTGCATTTGACCCTAATAATCCTAAATAACTATTAACACTTAAACCCTCATAGTTTTCAGACAATAAAAAATATAAATAAAAAATATATAAACAATATTTATTAAAACACTTTTCTCAAAACTCTGCATACAGTTCTAATAAGCAATGTTTAGCATCCCTGTTAAGAATAACTGACCTTTGCAAATAAACAACAGCTAATAACATAAGATCAAAGTATTTTATTTGATGTATTGACATAAATGACAGAAGAAAAAGGCCATATATAGCAGGACTACTCAATTACACACTAAGGTGGGCCAGATTTTCTAACCAAAAAAAAATTTCCCTGGCTCAGACATGCAAAAGTTAAACACGACCATACACTAATTGCAAATTAAACACAGTGATTTTGAATTGTGATGTGATGGTAAAATAAGTATTTGTCAGTCTAAACTGGGTTAAATCTACGGGGTTAATGATGGGGAGGAGATGGAGTGAAACTCTCTTCCCTGAGTACAGCTACAGAACCCACTAAAACGGACCCTGCTCACCATTCACCAACAATTCTGAGCTAACAAGTTGCACGTTATTCTAAGTCGCTATCTCATCGTAGCAAAAAAAGGCAGCACCTACCGTTCTTTATGCAACTTCAAATGTCGGACAAAGTTGGAAGTTGTTCCATCTCTGTCTGTAATCCTCTTCTTGCATGTTTTGCATGTTGCATTTCGTTTTTTGTTGACTACTTCGTAGTTTATGTAGCCGAAAGAAAATACTCTTGGGAGCATTTTTGGCTCGAGTGTTTTTGTTTTTGTTTTTTTAAAATCTGGTTAATTTGATTGGCTGTGCTACAGCTCGCGCTCACATACATACTGATTGTGGTAAGAATGAATGAATGAATAAAGTGAATTAATGGTCCACACTTTTTATATAATATGTATGTTAAATTTTAGATTTGGGTAAAATATCAAGTCTTTTCAAGTAAACAGGTTCAAGTCCAATTCAAGTCCCAAGTCACTGGTGTAAAAGTCCAAGTCAAGTCACAAGTCTTACAACCTTTTTTCAAGTCAAGTCTAAAGTCATAAAATTAATGACTCGAGTCTGACTCGAGTCCAAGTCATGTGACTCGAGTCCACACCTCTGCCACAGCGTATTCTTTAATACACGTTCTCTTCGTCAACCATATAAGCCCGGTTGAACGGCTGCAGCTTAACAAACAGTGCACAGTGTTCGTACAACCCATACGTTGCAAAAAAAAAGGGTGTGTGGAGAGGTAAAACATAAAATCCGTCCCTCCTCATGCACTAGCGTGCAAGCACATGTCCACACAATCACAGAGAGAGTCAGTGGCGCATACGGATGACAACATTAACCCTCAACTTGGGTTGTCTTATTGTCTTACCATTGTGAGTGTTACAGGGTGAACCAGTTTTTGTCTGAGCGTGTTGCTGGGTCTGAAATGCACCGGGATGTCATGCTTGGAGAAAACCCTCCTGAGTTTCTCTGATACACCGGCTACATAGGGGATGACAATTTTGTTGCGTCTGTCCTTCTTATCCTCCCTCGCTGGTGTCTGATCTTCTTTTCTGTGCCTCTTTGCTGACTTTAAGAACGCCCATTTAGGATAGCCACACGTTTTGAGTGCTTCCTTTACATGCGTGTGTTCCTTATTTTTTCCTTCAGGCTTAGAGGGAACATGTTCTGCCCGGTGGTGTAGGGTACTACACAAGAGACACCAACTGTCTGCCATCTATAATCCAGTTTTGAGTTCCCTCCCCAGACGCCTTAACGCCCACTCACATCCTGGGCCATCTGACCTCAGGAATTCGCATGATAAGGTGGGGCCAGGTTTCACAATGAGCTCACCCGAAACCCTGGCTGATTGGGACCCACACCCAGTTTCACACCTTGGCTCAGGCGATTAGAGGATCATCAGGGGGTCCTTTTTTCCCTCTGTGGGGGGATACTCCCACTAGGTTTAAATCTGGGACTCCCCACCATTTGACCTTAGAACTGAAGAAGCTTCTCGGATGAGAGGTGAAACGTCTTCAAACAACTTAAAAAAGTCCAGATGCTTTTCTTTGCAAGCTCCTTTGACGACTGTGCTGTTTCAAACCAAGTTTTATGTTTTTTCTTTTTTTTTTTCTATGCTTACATTACAAGTTGTATTCTAATTTATGAGGCAGCCATGGTATTATTTGTTATTCTTGTCCTAAGTTGAAATTAGTAATTCATTCATTCAAAATTAATTTGATCACAAATATAATTGATTTCAGACTGTCTGGCTGTAACCTCTCAGAGAGAAGCTGTGAAGCTCTGCGCTCAGTTCTCTCAAGTGTTTTAGTCTGGGAGAACTGGACCTGAGTAACAATGACCTGCAACACTCAGGAGTAAAGCTTCTATCTGCTGGACTGAAGAGTCCAAACTGTTCACTGAAATCTCTCAGGTGAGGATTAAAGTTTTTTTCATTAATTTAAATAATTGGTCTGTATTATACTATTGCCCAAACAAAAACATTGTTCAATTTGTCCTTTTATTCATATTTATGTGTATTAGTTTCTGAATTACTAATTACTTTATTCATTAATTTTCATATCCATTTAAAAAAAAAAACATTGAGCATGAACATTTGTGTATTGTGTGCTTTTTGACCGCTAGTGTGCTGAGTGATTTCAGATATTTTGGATTTATAACATATCATTTTCTTTTCATTGCTACGAACTGTTTCATACAGGATTGCAGCAAATGTACTTCAAACCTTTTTTTTTTACAGCAGCACAGTGGTTGGCAGGTCCTGATTTTGATTCCACCACCTCACTGAGTCATTTCTGTGTGGAGTTTGAATGTTCTGCTCGTGTTTGTGTGGGTTCTCTCCTGATACTCCGACTTCCTCCCACAGTCCAAAGACATGCAATTAGTGGGATTAGGTTAATTGGTCGTTGTAGATTTCCCACAGCTGTGAATGGGAGTGCGAATGGTTGTTTGTCTCTATCTGTTAGCCCTGTGACATCCCCATTTTTAAGCCAATACCCGGGGGTTTATCTTTCCAAAGAAATTTAGAAATATGTGAATCCAGAGATCTGAACAAGTCTTGTGATGTTTACTCGGGATCTTTAAAATAAATTATTTATTTTTGGCAAGACCATCATTTTTATTGCTGCGACCCATGAGTGATATGGGTAGAGATTTCCATCTTTTTTTTTTTGTTATGCCTGTCCCGTTTGGTTCTTTTGCCATCAGAATTATTGTGTAAAGGCAAAGAAAGATGTCCAATGGATTTACTTTACCAAATGGACCATCCCAGCCTTGCCGTAATGGTCCATTTGATTCACCTTTTGTTATTTATTTTATTTTATTTTCACTTTGCTAAATACGGGACAGACTTGACTGGGGAAAAGAAAGGGGAGAAAGAAAGTGGAAAAGAAAAACAGCGGGGAAGAGAAACGGTGATAAAGGGCAAAAAAAAAAACAACAACAACAAAAACTGACAAAAAAAATGCATATATCAATCACCTGGATCACCTGTTGAGAAAGAAAAAAGAGAAAACAAGCAAAAAAGAGAGCAATATAATGAATAACATCATTGCGATGATCTATGTGAATATAACAGTAAATACTAAATATTAAATATTATTGTGCAGCACGTAAGATCGACAGCGCACAGCGTAAAAAGGGTGTAGTTTGTGTGTGTGAGCACCCGTGTGTACACCTGTGAGCATGAGCGCGCTTGTTTTTAAAAGGTTCTTTCAGGTAATGATCTGCTAGAGGGTGTGGGGAGCCACTGCCCCGTCATCCAGGGCATGAAGCAGGTATGGAGGAGATCAAAACTCCAGACACCCAGAGGCCCTTAGAACACAAGATACCAAGGAAGACCAACAGAGGGGCAAACGTGCCACTATCCCAGAAAGACCTGAGGAGAGCCCCAGATGAGGGGTAACTCAGCAGCCACGGAGGAGAAGCCAGGGGGGGTTGCAGTGACGTGCCCGTGAGCTCCGCCGACAGCCAGCTGTGCCAGAGTGACCGAGCCCCAGGCCGAGAGGCCGAGGGCACCCCACCCCCAAAGTGGCCCGAGCGAGCCCCAGGCTCCAGGCCCCGACAAGCAGCCACCAGGAGTGAGCCGGTGCGTACCTGGGCGCCCATCCCTGGACACAAAGACCCACCAACGCACCGATGTCTGAGGGCATCTGCCACTGGCAGGGGAAGTGGTGGGGGGAGATAGGCCTCCATACCTTGGAGGGCCTGAGATGTCCCCAGAGAGGTGGCGTCTGATACCCAACCTGACATATGGACACAGACAAACATCCATTCCCACCCTCATGCTCTCATATGCAATTACTCAACACTCACCCAACGTGGAGACAAATAGACACTGTACACACAATCACACTCCTCAAGCGTACTCTAAATCCCAGGTCTAGGTACCCTTGCCCCTGGAGGGGGAAACTGCACCCAGACCCAGGTAGTGTTACCCTTTTCCCTGGGGTGGAGAGAAGCAGACCACCCCGACTCAGCAGCACCAGGGAGGCCCCACATTCCCCAATCGGATGGCCAAGTCCTCCTCCCAGAAAGATTTGTTTGTGAGTTTTAGAGAAAAAGCAACACATCATCCGCATGAAGACTGATATTATGTTTTACATTGTTGCATTTTATGTCCTTAATTACTGTAGCATGTCTAATTGCTACTGCCAGTGGTCTGATAAAAATTGCAGGAGTGATACAATAAACCCAGAAAAAGGAAAGGAAGGTATACTATGACATTACAGGAAAGGCTAAAAGGAAGTACAAATCTTGGTCTCTCCAAATTATACTTTTATCTTGTCCCATAATTCAAAACTATTTACTTCAATCAACAAAACTTTTCAGTTTGATTCCTTTTCTGTATTATGTAGGTTTTTACAAAGTATGTTTATATATTGGAGTTTGATTTATTCACGTTAACCCTTACACCCTGGTGGAATTGATTGTTTCTGGCTGAGTACATGATAAGACTTTTAGACATCTCCTCATCCATCCCTGACTTCCTCAAATTAAAAAAAAAAAAAAAAACTTAACTCATACAAAAATAACTTTGGAAACCTAAATAAATAAATGAAATGGCAGTGGCAATTTTATTTCTATAGCACATTTCATTACATGTAAACTTGATGTTTTTAAAAAAGGAAATAAAAACATATCCTGTATGTTGGCAAAACCTTAAAGCAGTGGAAAAAAAATCAACAACACCTGTCAATTGAAAGAATGGATATAAGGTTTTGGGTCTGTTTTTCAACTCATTAAGATACCTTCTCCCACTTGGACACAATATAATATTCAGTTTCACTGTTACGCCGACGACACCCAGCTTTACCTCTCCACCAAACCCGACTCTAATCTCCCTCCACCCTCCCTCACCCTCTGCTTAACTGAGGGGCTTTAGCCACTCTGCCCCCCTACTTTGGAATTCCTTAGCCCCAGACCTCAGAAACATCACTTCATTCCCTCTTTAAGTCCAACCTCAAAACCGACCTGTTTAAAATTGCCTACTGTTACGAAACAGTTTCACCCCGGTTCTTTTTATTCCTCAGGCATCCAGAGACGGCACCGGACTCAGTAGTCATTTTCACAAAAACCTTTATTCATCTTCAGTTAAGCATACATCTTCTAGAAGGGGAGAGGTGCCAGGCCGGTGTTCCTCTGCAGATCTCCACTTCTTTGTTTGTTACAACCAGTTTTAAAGAAGCGACCCCATCATAAAACCCCCATGGTGTGTTGCAAATCTGTGTATGTGTGCACGAGCATGTGAGTGTCCTGTGTGCACGTGCCCATGTGTCTATGTGAGTGCACGTGAGTGAGTGTGCATGTGGATGTGGGTACGTCAAAACAGTTAAAGCACTGTGTGTCTCTGTATCTGTGACTTCCTGCCTTTCATAAAAGTAATCTCCTCTCACCCAAGCTACAACAAATTCCTTTAGAAAACATACAAAACAGAGTTAACATATTACATACATACAGGGGTGTATATGATCTATGACGATCTTCCAAAGTACTGTTTGGAAGGTTGGTGGTTCGATTCCTGGCTGCCCCAGTCTACATGCCAAATATCCTTGGGCACTAACCCAATGTTGCCCTCCGATGCGTTCATCGGAGTGTGAATGCTTATTAGTTGCACTTGAGTTTAGAAGTGCTTGTACGAGTGGGTGTGAATGGGTGAATGAGGCATGTTGTATACAGCACTTTGAGTACTCCTGGAGAGTAGAAAAGCGCTATATAAGAATCAGTCCATTTACCATTACAAACACTGTGATCCCCACTCCGCATCCACTGGGCCATCGGCCTCTTCTTGTCTTACATTTACAGATAAGCATGTGAAAAGTCTCCTGCAAACCTACTTCTAAGTTATGACAATTGCATAACTTAGAAGTTATGCCCCAACTGTAGCTTCCTGTCTCCTTTTATGACATGCAGACATTTTATTCCTTTCCCTCTACACCATTACACACACTCTCAAGCCTACAGCTAAAACAAACTGAAACGCACAGAAAAATCTTTCCCTATTCCTCTGATCTACTGCTGGACCCTCTCATCTAAGAAAATTTAACACATTATATTGTAATAATTGTTTTCTTGTACTCACACTACTCCTAATAACCTATCCCTGAGCTTAAACTTTCTATCTGCTACTCTTATTATTGTGTATATTTTGTGTTTTTTTATGCCTGTTTTTATTTGCTGTACAGTGTCCTTAGTTGTGTTAAAAGGTAATTTTAAATAAAATGTATTATTATTATTATTCATTTTCTTTTGTCTGCAGTCTGTCAGGCTGTCTGATCACAGAGGAAGGCTGTAGTTCTCTGGCCTCAGCTCTGAGCTCCAACCCCTCCCATCTGAGAGAGCTGGACCTGAGCTACAATCATCTTGGAGACTCAGGAATGAAGCTGCTGTCGGCTGGACTGAAGGATCCAGGCTGGAGACTGGACACTCTCAGGTATGGAGAGAATGTCTGATAGAGGAGGAAGAGCTGGAAACATTTCATTTATACAATTTAAATCTTCAATTCCTGTTTCTTTCATGCACATATGACATAAACAATCACACACAGGGAATTTTCGGCATTTAATCATGGAGGCCTCCTTGTCAGCTAACTGAACCACCTCAACTGGCACCTTTCGATGTGGACGAGTAGCGGCTCTATTCTGAGCCCTTCTTGAATGACTCTTCACCACGACAGACTGGTACAGCGCCATCACTGCACCTGCAGCCCCAATCCATTTATCTGTCTCTCGTCCCCCTCTTTGCTCACTTGTAAACAAAACCCTCCTGAACATGGGGCAGAAACTCATTCATGATGCAGGGTGGGCACTCCACCTTTTTCTGGCCGTGGACCATGGCCAAAGATTTGGAGGTGGTTATTCTCATTTCTGCCACTCCACACTCAGCTGTGATTACTCCAGTGAGAGTTGGAAGCTCCACAACCTGATGGCTATCCAAGCCTGACAGGACCCCTCTTCAGCTTTGTGGTGATCATGGAGAGGTGTCATTCAATGTCCCAATTAATAGTGCCACCAACTTATTTTTTTTTTAAGACCCGCTAAATTTTTTTTATTTTCAACTATAAAGCCAACCTAGACTTTAAGCATTTTAATGGGCCACTAATCTGGTTTATGGCTTTGGACTTTCACAACAAAATCTGTATCGAAACAAATTTTTTATAAAACAAATACTATTATCATTATGATTATTCAAAATATAATTAAACCAAAATGTTTGTTAAATATATAAAGGCTAGATTTGCCATTTGTAGATGCCACAGATGTTTAAAAGCACCCACAAAGCATTAACATAAATACAGGGGTTAAATTCATATGTTATAAAAGTTCATATGGATTGAAGACAAGCCCCGCCCACAAACGGCTGCACCTTGCGAAAAAGTTTTGTCTGGGCTCTTATCTAGTATCCTCTCACTTTTCTATTTCAAACAATCAAGACAAAATTTCACTGAGAATTTTTATATAAGGCTTTTAAAGCTGCGGGGTTAATTTTTAAGTAAAATGAGCCGAGAGGCAGCAGCAACGCTCGGCACTAGCTACGTAAGAGTTCATAAAGTTTAATAGGTTTCATAGGGTGCTAAACAAAGAGAAGGCACAAGAACAGTTTGAATAAGAGTAAACATTTTCTCACTAAATCAGTGTATAATGCAAAGCAATGTCAACAATAATCTATTGGGCTAAAACTTCTACAGGTTTGCTCAACATATTCCAGAAAAAAAATGCAGGCACCATGGACATGCTATGCTATGAGGAGGAAGGTAGTTCAATTCAATTCAAATCAATTCAGTTCAATTCAATTTTATTTACATAGCGCCAAATGTGAAATAAAAAGTCACCTCATGGTAGGGATTTTGCATTTTCAAACCATATGATTTTATCCTTCTGCACTGAGAAGTAAAATTTCCAGCTTACTTGTAAGTTTACTTTAGATAAACAGAAGAGAAATATAAAGATAATGAAGGTCATAGTTTGAATCAGTCATATTTCATTCAATGCAGTGGTGTACTGACAGATCCAGGATCAGTCCAAATCATGAGCAGTTTGATCCATGTATGGATTGAAGCTGTGAAAATGTTGGACTGTTCTTTTATCAGTGTGTAACAGTGTGTGTATGAGAGCCATATAATGTCCATGTGTGCATGCTGACTGTGCTGCTCTGACCCCCCTCCTCCTTTCAGGGTGGAGCCTGCTGGAGTCCGATGGTTGAGACCAGGTCTGAGGAAGTGTAAGTGTGTTTTTAATGGGATTCATGAAAACAAAGCAGCACACATTCAACCATCTTCATCATGTCAGGAGTCATCATCAAAGTGTCAATCAATGAACAGATGATGGATCAATAACTGCAGCTGGATTGTGTTTGTTCTCTCCATCAGATTCCTGTCAACTCACAATCGACACAAACACAGTGAACACAAACCTCCAACTGTCTGACAACAACAGGAAGGTGACACATGTGGAGGAGGTTCAGTCATATCCTGATCATCCAGACAGATTTGATGTTCATTATCAGCTGCTGTGTAGAAATGGTCTGACTGGTCGCTGTTACTGGGAGGTCGAGTGGAGAGGAGACGTTTATATATCAGTGAGTTACAGAAGCATCAGAAGGGAAGGAGTCAGTAATGACTGTTTGTTTGGACACAATGATCAGTCCTGGAGTCTGTACTGCACTAATAATGGTCCTGTTTATGTCTGTCATGACACCAAAATCGTATCCACCTCCACCACTGCCTCTGTCTCTAACAGAGTAGCAGTGTATGTGGACTGTCCTGCTGGCACTCTGTCCTTCTACAGAGTTTCCTCTGACACTCTGATCCACCTCCACACCTTCAACACCACATTCACTCAAACTCTTTATCCTGGGTTTATGTTCTTGTCTCCTGGTGCCTCAGTGTCCCTGTGCTGAGTGGAGTGTAAAGAGTGTCTCCTGTTAGAGAAACACTCTGACTGTTGAACAGATAGTTCAGTCTGTACATGTCTGTCTCTTTCACTCACAAACACGTTTTCAGATTCATGGATTCAATCAGCACTCTTCTAAATGATTCCTTGTAAACTTCTTCCTCTTCAGTCCTTTAAGGATGGAAGCTCCCATTATTCCAGGATCCACATGTTGTTTTTCTGTCTTTTTCCACTCAAAGCTTCACAGTGAATATCAGTATGTTGTGTTTCTCTGAAGCTCAGTTCACAACCAGCTCCTCTGCATTTTCAACAAGTCTGAGCTCATTAAAATGAATCCAAATGTTTGATTTCTCTTTCTTAATGGGATGTTTCCAAACTCTCCACATGCTCTTACTGTTTCACTCATTGTTGGAAGCTCATCATTTGAAACTGTTCCAGCCATATAAGATGAAAATATTGGCTCAATAGATTTGAATGCAATTCTAACTAGAATCTGATTGTATTGAGGGATCAAAATGCATGTGGCTGATCTAATAAACAGCAAAGGCTTAAATCCTCATTTGAAGCTAGTCTTGTGTTTTTCACAGACATTTTCAACAGTAATATTTTGCAGTATGTTGGTAACAGCTTTGTTTGAATGTTCTTAGAAATGTGTAAACATTCCTATATAGCATTGCATATGTTCTGTATCACAGTGTTTGGTTAAAGAGTTTGTCCACTGTGCTGTATCCATGAGCTAAATAATGAACACCAGCTTTTGTTAATCATTTCTTTATTTGTGTTTGTCATCTCTGAAATAAACTTGGTTGCTTTCTCACAGTGTTGTATTCATATGTTACACAAATATTGCACAGACTGGTGGCGCTGTCACTTGGTGTTTGCTCGCTCTGCGGTAGAGTATCACTTCCTGTTCCTGCTCAAACACAGTGCTGTTTCTGAGTAGCTTATTTGCTTAGCAATTTAATTAAAAACTTTTAAATACATTCTTCTTTCATAGTATAATCTTCACGTGCTTCATCCGAAGCACACTTTCTGTGTACTCACTACCTAATTTATAGCCAAAGTATTCACTCACTGTCTCTGTACTGTTTCACTAGCTTAGCTTAGCTCGTAGCCGACTCGTTAGCACCATGGCTACTTCACCTGTCCCTCCTGCACTTTCTTGCTCATTGTGTCAGATGTTTAGTTACTCCTCAGCCTCCTTTAGCAGTAATGATATCTGTAACAAATGTAGCATATTTGCAGCTCTGGAAGCCAGGATTACTGAATTGGAGACTCGGCTTCGCACCCTTCATTCACCCGTAGCTAGCCAGGCCCCTGTAGCTGGTGCAGCCGAAGATAGCGTACGCCCCGCTAGCTGTTCCCCGGCAGACCCAAAGCAGCTGGGGAAAGAGGGCGGCTGGGTCACGGTGAGGAGGAAGCATAGTCCTAAACAGAAGCCCCAGGTAAACGATGAGGGCTTCATAGATAATTGGCAAACCTTCTGGAGGAAACCTGGTCTTGTTAGGAGAGACAGCATCCATCCCACTTTGGATGGAGCAGCTCTCATTTCTAGGAACACGGACAAATTTATTAAACCCCCCAAAATATGACTATCCAGAGTTGGGAGCAGGAAGCAGAGTTGCAGTCTTACACGCCTCTCTGCAGCTTCTCTCCTCCTGCTACCCCCCCCCCCCCCCCCCCCCAAAAAAAAACCCCATCACCATAGAGACTGTGTCAGCTCCCAAACAGACAAAAAACAAACTAAAAACCAGCAACAAACAACTTAAACATAAACAATCACAGAGAAAGAACAATACAGTATCCACATCTGAACCAAAGAGTAAAACAGTGAAATGTGGATTATTAAATATTAGGTCTCTCTCCTCCAAGTCTCTGTTAGTACACGACTTAATAATTGATCAACAAATCGATTTACTCTGCCTTACAGAAACCTGGTTGCAGCAGGATGATTATGTTAGTTTAAATGAATCAACACCCCCGAGTCATTCTAACTACCAGAAATCTCGAAGCACAGGCCGAGGGGGCGGTGTGGCAGCAATTTTTCACACCAGCCTATTAATTAATGAAAGACCCAGACAGACTTTTAATTCATTTGAAAGCCTGATGCTTAACATTGTCCACCCCAGCTGTGAAACTCAGAAACCAGTCTTACTTGTTATCATCTATCGTCCACCTGGGCCTTACACAGAGTTTCTCTCTGATTTCTCAGACTTTATATCTAATTTAGTTCTGAGCTCAGATAAAATAATTATTGTGGGTGATTTTAACATCCATGTAGATGCTAAAAATGACAGCCTCAACATGGCATTTAATCTGTTATTAGACTCAATTGGTTTCTCTCAAAATGTAAAAGAACCCACCCACCACTTTAATCACACTCTAGATCTTGTTTTAACATATGGCATAGAAACTGAACATTTAACAGTGTTTCCTGAAAACCCTCTCCTGTCTGATCATTTCCTGATAACATTTACATTTACAATAATTGATTACACAGTGGTGGAGAGTAGACTTTATCACAGTAGATGTCTTTCTGAAAGCGCTGTAACTAAGTTTAAGAATATAATCCACCCACTGTTATCATCTTCAATGCCCTGTACCAACACAGAGCAGAGCAGCTATCTGAACGCTACCCCAACAGAGGTCGATTATCTTGTTAATAATTTTACTCACTACGTACGACTCTGGATACTGTAGCTCCGGTGAAAACTAATCTCTCAAATCAGAAGTACCTGACTCCGTGGTATAATTCTCAAACACGTAGCCTAAAGCAGATGACTCGTAAGCTGGAGAGGAAATGGCGTGTCACAAATTTAGAGGATCGTCATTTAGCCTGGAGAAATAGTTTGCTGCTTTATAAGAAAGCCCTCCGCAAAGCCAGAACATCTTACTATTCGTCACTGATTGAAGAAAATAAGAACAACCCCAGGTTTCTCTTCAGCACTGTAGCCAGGCTGACAAACAGTCAGAGCTCTGTTGAGCCAACCATCCCTTTAACCTTAACTAGTAATGACTTCATGAACTTCTTCACAAATAAAATTTTTATCATTAGAGAAAAAATTACCAGTAATCATCCCACAGATGTAATATTATCTACAGCTACTCTTAGTACCATTGATGTTAAGTTAGACTCTTTTTCTCCAATTGATCTTTCTGAGTTAACTTCAATAATTACTTCCTCCAAACCATCAACGTGTCTTTTAGACCCCATTCCTACAAAACTGCTCAAAGAAGTCCTGCCATTAATTAATTCTTCGATCTTAAATATGATCAACCTATCTCTAATAATCAGCTATGTACCACAGGCCTTCAAGCTGGCTGTAGTTAAACCTTAACTCAAAAAGCATCTCTAGACCCAGCAGTCTTAGCTAATTATAGGCCAATCTCCAACCTTCCTTTATATCAAACATCCTTGAAAGAGTAGTTGTCAAACAGCTAACAGATCATCTGCAGAGGAATGGCTTATTGAAGAGTTTCAGTCAGGTTTCAGAGCTCATCACAGCACAGAAACAGCTTTAGTGAAGGTTACAAATGATCTTCTTATGGCCTCTGACAGTGGACTCATCTCTGTGCTTGTCCTGCTAGACCTCAGTGCAGCGTTCGATACTGTCGACCATAATATCCTATTAGAGCGATTAGAACATGCTGTAGGTATTACAGGTACTATGCTGCACTGGTTTGTATCATATCTATCTAATAGACTCCAGTTTGTGCATTTAAATGGAGAGTCCTCTTGACACACTGAGGTTAATTATGGAGTTCCACAGGGTTCAGTGTAGGACCAATTCTGTTTACATTATACATGCTTCCCTTAGGCAGCATCATTAGAAGACATAGCATACATTTACACTGCTATGCAGATGACACCCAGCTCTATCTGTCCATGAAGCCAGATAACACACACCAATGAGTTAAACTGCAGGAATGTCTTAAAGACATAAAGACCTGGATGGCCGCTAACTTTCTGCTTCTTAATTCAGATAAACTGAGGTTATTGTACTTGGCCCTGAAAATCTTAGAAATATGGTATCTAACCAGATTCTTACTCTGGATGGCATTACCTTGGCCTCCAGTAACGCTGTGAGGAACCTTGGAGTCATTTTTGACCAGGACATGTCCTTCAACGCACATATTAAACAAATATGTAAGACTGCTTTCTTCCATTTGTGCAACATCTCTAAAGTTAGAAATATCCTGTCTCAGAGTGACGCTTGTGGACAAGAGATATTTTATTTTGTATTCTTATGGTGACGATTTATAATCAGAACTATCATGGATCAATCATTCATCATTGTCGAACCAGTTGACAGAATAATCTCTCAATTATATCTATGGTAATCTGAGCAAAATATTAATGTATGCATATTATCATCACTTTAATTAGTCTATTGTTGTTCTCTATTATTCTTTCTATCTGCTTAAGCTGTTGCAAATGGTATCCATATCATTGTATTCACACCTCTCGAAGCTGTGGGTCCAGTAGGGCCTTCTACATTCACTTACACACATATTCAGGCCCACACCAACATGCACATAGAGAGTCATGGAAAGTACGCACGTTCACTCCCGCACGTATTAAGAACAGGGAGGTAGTCTCAGGACAATCTCTCGGTTGGACACACAGTCTCACAAAATTGCACAACATATCACACACTTGTTTGTCTCGAAAGTAGTATTGGATGCCTATATAAGGAGAACTTTGGAACTGTTATCATTTCCAGTAAGATCTAGCTGTGATGTCATCAGGGTAATATAAGGATGGGGAGCGGTCTGCTAGAGGAAGATTGTAAGATTGCTGTTGCAAGTTTCTTCCCACACTGTACTGTGTGTTTTAATAAAATAATTTGTGTTGACCCACTATGGACTTCCAGTCGTATGTCTCTTCCTCAAAAATTCGAACCACGACACGCTGAAAAACTAGTTCATGCATTTATTACTTCCAGGCTGGACGACTGTAATTCATTATTATCAGGATGTCGTAAAAACTCCCTGAAAAGCCTTCAGTTAATCCAAAATGCTGCAGCAAGAGTCCTGACAGGGACTAGAAAGAGAGAGCAGGTTTCTCCTGTTTTGGCTTCCTGTTAAATCCAGAACTCAAAATCCTGCTCCTCACATACAAGGTCTTAAGGGTTAGGGGTTAGGGGTTAGGGTTAGGAAGTGAGGACTGAGCCTGTCTCCAGCCGGAAACAGGAAAGGCACTGTCCATCCCCCCAACGGGTCGCCCCGTCCGACCCCGGAAAAGGTTCTGGGAAGTGCTCTTCCCCCTGCGGACCGTAGTCCACTGTGAGGCACTCATCTCCTCCCGATGAGTCCCGCTTTTTCGTTAATAGCTGTCTTGTGTTACTATTTTTTTGTGCAGAATTTGTGTCCCCGTGGGCTTTGTTATTATAGGTAAATAAAATGAATATGTTATCAGGTATGTTATTTATAAGTGTATTTTTTATGTGTTTGTATATAAAATGAAATAATTATTTATTTATTAATGGAAAAAATGAAAAATTAAACCAAAAAATAAATTAAAACTCCTCAAACAAAAAAAGTCAATGAAGTGTGTGCTTATGCCGCGACGTTTCGGCCAAGATCTGGCCTTCCTCAGGCGAGAAGCACACAGAAAGACAAAAAAAACGTGAGTTTGTGGCTGTAGAAGGACTCTCAATAGAGATGTGCACTGTCCGAAGGTCTGAGACAGAGTGAGGCTGAAACAACCCTCCCCTGCATTTATAGCCTGCCCCTGCGTTCAAAACACGCCCCCTAAGTTTTGAGTGTTGTTTTTTCATGTGTTGGTGACTTCTCCATTTTTGCTGTCAAGAATCTAGTTTTTTCTCCATAAGTGTACATTTTGTAATTACACATGAATTGTAGTTTTAATGGATTGTGTTTTTTATCCCAAATATTGACCGTTATATGTATTTATTTATATATGAACTTATTAAATTAGTTTTTAATGCTTTGTGGAATTGTAAGTTGTTTGAATTTTAGTGAATGTTTTTAGTAAGGGTTTTTAATACTAAGGGTCAAAGGTCAAATATGAATTAATGTCAAAATTTATTTCAACATGAATTTAGGTGATATTCCAATTTAGGCCCAATTCAGGTTTTGGGTGAGGCTAGGGTAAGACCTCCAGTTAGGGTTATGAGATTCTCACCAAGCCTGATGAACCAGGGTTGGGCCTGTGAGGGCTTTTTCCTTTTTAGGTGGTTGGGGGTGTCGAATGGTTAGGGTTAGGGTCCATCCTCAGGGTTGGGGATAGTATTGTGGGGGTTCTTTTTATATCTGTATCGGTGAACCGGGGTGATGGATGGTTAGGGTTAGGGGTTAGGTAAGGGATATGAAGCTCCTCCCTGCACGAGGAGGGCAGGAGCGGTGCACGGGCCATACTGTGACCCTTCCCAAGGCCCACTACGTTATTGCCACTCCGTCTTCCATGTCTGTCACTCTCCAGGTCCAAATTCAGGTAAGTACCTTCCTTAATTAGGCTTCTCAGGTAAGTACCATATTTTAATTGTTTTTTAATCAAATTGTTCTAATTTTCATTTTTCTTTCAGGTTTTCAATTGTTTTTAAATGTTTTTAATAATTGTGTATTCAGACTGTGTTTTTAATAAATTTTGTACTTTCCAATGATTTTTGTCTCCGTGTTGTTTTTATGAAATCCCAATCTTAGGTTTTAAATTAGTTTCTAGGCCATAAATAAACATGAAATGAATAAAATTTAAATAAACCTCCCCCAAAAATAACAAACTAAAATAACAAACTAAAACAACAAACAAAACATTTTTATTGATGATGCATGGCTTGCGCTAGCTTTCGGCGGTGTTGTGCCTTCTTCAGGCTGTGCTCATGCATCAGTGGCCAAATTCAAATGAAGGAGACTTCTCTCTGCCCCTCCTTTTATAGGCTTTCTTGACTCCTCCCTACGGTGCTTTGTGTTTTTCCCTTTTTGGTTTTCTTTTTAGTTTTCTTACTCTACTTTCTTTGGCTTAACCCTATCCTTTTCCTTTCCTTTCTCCTTTCCTACCCTTGCTTTGCCTTCTGTTTCCTTTTGCTCCTAGTTCCTGCTTCCTTTCCTTTGGCTTACATACCCTCCTTTCCTAATTATACACATGGCCTTCATTTTTGTTTATTTCTTTGTCTTTGGCCTTTATTTTTGTTCCTTTCACTGGGGTTAAGGTTAGGGCTTCACCATGGATGGGGCTAGGGTTAGGGCCA